>NC_137107.1:31546325-32258825 GCF_949357685.1 Gobio gobio | reverse complement strand
TTCATGCTGTCTAAGTCATCATGGCCACTCAAAAGTGCGGATTTCACTTGTGTTACAGCGTTCTTGAATGTTTCCTTCACTTAGCCAACCACAAACCCAGAAAGGGAAAACCATGTTTAGAGCAGAGCAAAGGATCCATCCCAAACTCATAAGAGTATGTCAATAAAGGTTAACTTCACCGCACAGTGTCATACTGTGAACTGATCACAGTAACTCAAGATGAAGTACTAAGAGGGATGATAAGGGAAACAGTTGAGATCACTGGCAGAACATGCTACATATGGACTCGGGGCATGGCAAGAAAAGAGGACCACATGCTGTTGCTTCATGCCTGTCACACGTTCCCAGCCACACTGACCCTGTGTACTAGAAGAGACCAACATGGTGTAAAGTCACAACAGGCATAGTGGCAAGACATAGTGATTGACTCAGCTGGGTTTTTCATTGGCTGCACTACATTTCAACAGCAGGGTGGCTAATATGATAGTGATATATAACAGTTTAATAATAGTAAACGAAACTACATTCAGATTAGCAGAGAGTATAATTCAATAAATTGATTAAATTATCACTTATTTTACACAATATTTACTTAAAATTCCATAGTTCACAAAAATTACAAAACAGATTGGGCAATGACACCCACTTTTGTCCTTTGTTTTAATGTATTCAAAACTAAATTCTTCATGTGTTTTTGAGTTGAGGGAAATGCCTGGTAATGTTTAATGTTAAGTTATGGCATTTACATTGTTTCAGTTATGTTGAAATGTTTGTGGTTACCACAGTGCTGAAGAGTAGAACTAATGGTGGGTGGCTGCATGTGTTGTTAGGACTATATTATATGTAGCTTCACCCAATGAGCAATAGCTGTGCTAATGTTAGTGCAGTAACAAATAACTACCTACTTGCACTGTGTTGGCTGCAGAAAGTCTTTTAGATGAACGAAATAAATGTAATAAAATTAAAGTCAAACACTAACATGTCTTTTCCATTTACTCAAAACCAAAGACGTAAATATATATGAGTCTACTTAATATAATTGAGGTGAAATAACTAAAAAAACATTGGCTGAGGTCAAATAAAATGTTTTGGACTCACTTTATATATTAGGTGGCTTTAACTACTACGTACTAACATTTAAATTAATAATTTGATACAATGCACTTATTGTGTACATGCATGTTTTTACAATGTACTTACATTTTAAAAATTACCTGCATGTAATTACATCTGTAATTGATTTCTGTAGTTACATTTATAATTACACTGTTGATACTACCCTTACACTTAACCCTACCCTTAAACTTACCCATAACACCACACCTGTCCCTAATATTACCCGTATCCCACCTCAATATCAGCAAAAGTGTTTTGCAATACAATATGAACACAATAACATTGTACTTTTTGATGCAAGTACATAGTAGTTAAGACCACATAATATAAAGTGGGACCAATGTTTTAAATTATTATAAAATTATTTATTATAATTATAATTTTGTGTAACCACTTGCCCTAAAAAATTTGTAAAATCAAACAGCCATTTTTTTTCTTTGTAAAGAAACTTTTTAATTAAATCTTTGTCGTATGCTACCTATAGAATGGTTTGTGAAGGCTGAATAAACAGTAATGTGACATGTTGATGGATACATGTAGATTCTTGGAGCATTAAAGGGGTACTTCAGCGCTGGGAAGATTAATGTTTATTTAAACTGGGTCATTTATGTAGTAGAAATGTGAAATCAATTTTTGAATTTGGTGTCTTCTAGACTGAGAAAAGACAGAACATTTATTTTTGTCTCATGTGGATGAAAGACAACAACTCCCAGAATGCACAGTTGCTTCCCAATGAGGCCACTCCCAAAGCCACGGCCACTGGATATCACTTGCCCACCATGCCCCACCGTTGTTTTGATTTTCATAGTAATAAAATTATTTCGTTCAGTTAGAGAATAGACACTACAATTAAAAACTGAACGTGTCTTCTCAATAAAGTGTGAGTGTGCCGAACGAATGTCACGACACAAACGCAGCAGGAGTCAGATTTCATTCATCACGAGAGCGAAGAGCTGAGCCGACCTGAGGTAAGAGCGGCTGTCATTCACGACGCGTGTCCACTCTGGAACGTTTTCAGATGCCTATGGAAGCTTAACTTTCATAGGAATTTATTGAAAAGTTAAAACACTCACTTTGCTCTGCACTGCTCCGTTATTAATGCCCGATCCGAGCAGCCGTGCCCATTTACATTCTGTGAGTGAGATCCCACCCCTTTGGGCAGGTTGAAAACATGCGGAACAGCTCCTTCTACTGGCTGCAGTCAATAGCCTCTGGCCAAAAAATCCTCCGATGACGCAAAATGACGATATTTGCGACATCGGAGGATTTTTTCCAGAAATAAAATGCATAATTCTATAGTCTCAGGGGGACATGAGGGGGGAAAGTACAATAATTCAATTAAACTACCGGGTTTCTACTGATACAAAGCTTAAATTCTAAATCGCTGAAGTAACCCTTTAAATTACTTGGTTGAGATGTTCTATACATTATTTGAGGATTCTACTGAATGTTAGTCCAAACCCGTCCATCATCTTGACTGAAAAGGTCGCTGGCTAAGAGTTCAATCTGAGGTACCAGGAGAGACAGGTGCCAATGGCAGTAGTTTGTCCCTCCTGAAGGCTCAGAGTGCTTTGGCCTGAGGCTCCACTACCCACAATGCCTCAGGAGAGAATGTAACACAGTAGCAACCAGTTAGGATGAAGTAAATCATTGCTGACATGATGTACATCCAAACATCTGATTGCTATTTGATGGAAAAAGAGACACAATCTGCTTGCGAAAATTGAACAATTTCATGCTTTGTCAGTTTTGGGATGAACACATTAAATATGGTAGAAAGTGACGGTAATGCTGGGAAATCCAGTAGGGCTGGATTGGATATGAACTCACAGATTATAAAAATGCAGATTAAACAACCCGGCCATATTTAAACCACTCAATTCAAACAGTAGTCAGTTCGGATCAGTGCATGCCTGAATACACTAACCCTAACAGCGCTCAAGACAACAGTCGCTGGCTCAGGACCCGTTAACATGTCAAAATACAGAGGTGTGTATAAAATAAACACAATAGTTTGTGATGGAGCTCCCCTTCTGAACCACCCTTACATAATTTCAGAAACAAAACGGCCCATCATGTGCAACGTGCAGAAAAAAAAGTAAAAACATGCATCAATATAAATCTTTTTTAATGTTTAAAATTTGAATCCAGAGACTGCTAGGCATAATCCTTCAGACAACTGCACTATGTCAGTCCCGGTGTTCACAAAATACTGAGTTTTAATTAAAAAAAAACAGCCCTGACAGTACTGTACTTACATTCCTCACGGTTTCATTTAAAACTGCTGGCCTTAAGCAGTATGAATGAATGCGGTCTCTTTTTTTTAATACTCTTTTGAAGAGGAGGATCACAGTCATATCTAACATTTAAGAGTAAACCCTAAGAAAGAGCTTATTCAACATCATTAACCTTTCACAAAAGCACCTTAATTAGCACTTTCTACTTTTTATCTTTTCAAAAGAAGCACACTCTTTACTTCAATAGCTGAAACACATGACAATATTATAGAAGACAATCAGCAGTCCTCTCATTTCCACTCTGTTTGGCCCCACATATGGCACAATGTTGAGATTGAGAAACATCTCCAATCTAACAGAAACAGACACAGGGCTTATATGAATAAACCTATTGAAGCTACATGATTTTGTAGGTTCAGTAGCACTGCAGAAAACCGTTTCATGCATATTTCCATTAAAGCAGACAATGATATCACAGTCCAATTATGAGAGCTCCGAGCAGCCTGATGAAAGTGCTTGTTAAACGGTGTCCCAGCGCATCATATCAGGGACCTTTCCATTAATCAGACGGCAGTGTTGTGCTGGAATTGAACCATATTTATGGCTGTGAAAGGTCATGGGTCCGCATGGATGGGTAGTTTCATTAATTTGCTCAGATTCACTGTTCTATCACAGGCAGTGCAGGGAGAGTGCTCTGGCTGTGGGTTTAACCTCTATTAAATTTGGCACTGAGATGTGTTTTAACATGAATCTGCATGTAAAGTGGGGTCACATGGCACAGGGATATCAAGAACTTTGAAAGAGGTCAGCAATCACTTGAGGCCATATCAGGCAGCGTCTTAAGTCGATACGGATCAGTGCAGGAGGCCGCACACAGTGGAAATGTCAATGGCTCACATATGGCCTCACATAGACAGTAAAGACGGCCTAATGCCCCGGGGCCAGTGTGAGAGAGTTTTTGGCTAGTTAATGGAATTCCTACATTTGTTGATAATGCGTTTATTTATGCCTTATTGTTTTGGAAATGGAATTACTGAATTGGTGCTTTCAAGACTGTCACTTGAATGTCAAGTCATTTTTCAATAATCAATAAAACCTCATCTAGATAACATTATCATGGTGACAAATCAGCAAACTTTGCCATAACACTGTAAAATCAAGTCAAAGAAAAGCAAATATTTTAGTACAGATGTACAAGATCGATGAAATGTAAGATTTTCAGGGGAATCGCAGCCTAACTGGCCCAAAACTTGGTGCAAACCTTATTGTTGAGCTCTGAAATAGAGCAGACGGTACCATCATTTTGCATGTTTCTTTGTTGCTCTCATGTATAAAAAACAAAGCAGTCCTGTCCACTGAGAGGCACCACATACATTTACAGCAAGATACATGTTATAGCAAATCTCTTTGGTTCCCAGGTTTAAATTCAGCCTGTGTTAGGGCTGGGCCAATAAACAACATCATATCGAATCGATAACGATGATAAACTCTGGACATTTTTACTCGATATGGATTAAACACCCAATCACACAGCAATAAAAGCGACAACAGCCAGTCAGTGTGCAGCTTTTAACTTGCACGTCAAAGTAGATGCTCTACTGGCAAAGAAAACTCGACACGAGAAGGAAAAAATTGATGAAGCGGCGACGAACCTTAAATCAACCTTATATCCATATCCGGATAAATATGACCATTTATCCGCTCGGGTCAAAGTCCAAACGCCAGCACAGTGCGAGCTCACTAGAGCAGATCCGTTTACTCTGATCGGTCTCGTAACAATTTTTACAGGTGTCCATGTTTTTGTTAATGAACATAAATTTACATCTGCATCCTCCTAACTCAAGCTACCGTCAACTCACTGTCAAATGTGCATTTCTAAGAGACAAAACATGTAATATTATTAACATTGCAGCTTGCATTGCAAACTGTGCTGCAGATATATGCCAAAGTCAGGCAACACAAACCGGTTTCATGACTAGAAACAATATCACCCGTTAGCAAATGCAGAAACTAAGACAAATTTTTTTCTATTAAGATATTTATTTTCTTAAGGAAAAATTACGGAATTCAAAATTAGGAAGTGTTTGTCATGTTCTGACAATAAAGAGTAGTTTAAAACCTTAAAAAAGTAACAGTCTGGTTTCTACAACTTTCACTTAGGAGCAAAAATCTGCCTTTAAATTTGAAAGAAATAAATATTTGACTTTTATCGAAATAATTATCGATATAGACTGATATGAATTTTTTTTTATCAAGATAATTTTTTGCCCATATCGCCTAGGCCTAGCCTGTGTCATATCTTGTCCCTCTCCAACCACCATGTCTCTTTCTAATGCCCTATAAAAACCCTCCATCAAAACAAGGTTGTAAAAAAATAATGCATGGCACAGGATAGGAGTGGGCAATCTGATGATTTTGTAGCGTGTCGTAGTGATTGTAACTTTATTTTTCCTCTGTATGTAAATATATCCATGCAGCTTTCAGTTGGCAGGACTGTTTGGCGTTATATGTTAGAACAATAAAGAAACATGGGTGAATGAAAGAGCATATAGAGCAGGATGTGGTTGACATTAAAAAGAGTTATTAAAAGTGCAATAAGTGCCTTGTTTTTGTTTGCTCTGAATTAAACATTGTCGACCCTCACTTCATATTGGCTCAAAAAAGCATGTCCACAAGCTAGGTTTTTTTTTGGCTGCTATTAAATTGAGACCATTTGAGCTGTGACAGAGGCTCATCTCCATTTACAGCTCCACAGAAGTTTCTTACAGGCATTGTGAGAAGTGTAATGTATGCAGTCTGCACTAACACGTCTTTGTCAAGGCGTCCTCTGCAGATGAATGACACCTATCTGCCCTGCTACCTAATTATTCACAATTAATCAGCTAAGAATCGTGCCTGTCACCACACAACCCCCTCCCTCATTCTCCCTCACTCTTCTTAACGCCCACACTGCCAGCCTGCCATACTCCGGGCATGACATTGCCATGGTATCAAGAAGAGCGTTTAACGCCCACCTATTTGTGCAAGGGTGACTGCACCAGCCGGACACTGTAGATGTGACTATGTGAATAAATAGATAGATAAAACTACATTCCATTCCAAATACATTTAAATGCTACTAATTAATGCTGCATTCCATAAAAATCAGAACTTGGAATTCTGCCACTTCCCAATTGAAAATGACCACTGTACAGAGCACTAGAACACCCAACTCTAAGGGCCCTTTCACACCTACCTTGTTTGGTACGAATTTTCGGACTTTTCAGTTTGGTCCGAATCAAAATTACAGGTGTGAAACCTCCCCCGTACCACGGTCCGGACCAAACAGACGAAATTTGATCCGACAAAAAGAGGTCTCGGTCCGGATCAAACTGAACAAAGGTTCGGTTAGTTTCTAGTGTGAAAGCATTTTCTGTATGTTTCGGACTTTCAGACAGGAAAGTTGCAGGAAGTTCCTGTTCATGTTTAAATATTTTAATGTTATTTTAAAATTTCATCTCGGCTACGTTGATTATGAAAAGTGAAAAGATGCGCAATATGTCAGAAGACAGAAGGTCAGAAATTATTTTGAACAAAATTTTGTATGATTTTGCTTAGAAGCCTTTTTTAATGTGAATTTCGTTTTGTATAAATTATATCTTAATTTTAATCAACGTTTAATCAGATAATTGCCTGGATTTAATAAATAAGAAGCAAATAGTCTATAGCAGACAATAATCGCTGGAGCGATCACATGCTTTGCACATGAAGCTGGAGCACGTCTCAAATAAACCCAAACTCAGCAGGCTACTTGTCTCACAAACATGAGAAATATGTGTATATATAGCTTGAAATGTTCACTTTTAAACGTAACGAAAAGAAAATATTCAAGCAATGCGCAATGTTCAATAGCATAGTTCAATAGTGGCAACGATATGCGTCCGTTCATTCATTCTTTTCAAAGACGCTGACGTCAGACGCACGTCCGTTTACAAACCAATCAAATGTCCAGATGCAGCCCACATAGATAAATGACGACAGGAGTGTGTCATGTAAAGTTCTTTAGTGCGCTCGCATAATTGCAATGTGAAACCAAACCAAAACTAACCGAATATCAAAACATGAACTTCGGTTCGGACCTTGGTGCGGACTTTCAGGTGTGAAAATGCCCTAAGACTGAGAAAAACTGACTTTTTTTCAATTTCCAAAATGGCAACGACAAAAGAAATGGTCCATATGGTATTGTCTGGCTGAGGTCAGAGAATTTCATGCCTGAAATGCTACTTGAATGAAGTTGGGAGCAGGATATTTAAACATGACTATTGCTACCTTCAACCTTTTCTTGAAAGTGGCATAATAAACTTCCTATGAAACACAAAGCGGTCTTCCTCAAGTTGGCGCACAAGAGCTTGGAAAACGAAAGCATTCATTATGCACATGCATAGAAATCTCAGGACCAGGGTTTGTAACACATTTTTTGGTTTTCTACTATAAGGTACCCAAAATACAACTTGTAACTTATTTAATAATATACACTATATTGCATATGGACACCCCTACAAATAATTGAATTCAGGTATTCCAATCACTTCCATGGCCACAGGTGTATAAAATCAAGCATCTAGGCATGCAGACTGATTCTACAAACATTTGTGAAAGAATGGGTCGCTCTCAGGAGCTGAATTCAAGCATGGTACCTTGGTACCGGACCGTCCATTCGTGAAATTTCCACACTACTAAATATTCCACAGTCAACTGTTAATGGTATTATAACAAGGTGGAAGCAATTGGGAACAACAGCAACTCAGCCACAAAGTGGTAGGCCACGTAAAATCACAGAGTATCAGTATAAGCTGTAGCGCACAGTGCGTAGAACTCGCCAACTTTCTGCAGAGTCAATAGCTACAGGCCTTCAAACTTCATGTAGCCTTCAGATTGGCTCAAGAACAGTGTGTAGAGAGCTTCCTGGAATGGGTTTCTATGGCCGAGCAGCTGCATCCAAGCCTTACATCACCAAGTGCAATGCAAAGCGTTGGATGCAGTGGTGTAAAGCACTCCGCCACTGGACTCTAGAGCAGTGGAGACGTGTTCTCTGGAGTGACAAATCACACTTCTCTGTCTGGCAATCCGATGGACGAGTCTGGGTTTGGCGGTTGCCAGGAGAACGGTACTTGCCTGACTGCATTGTGCCAAGTGTTAAGTTTGGTGGAGGGGGGATTATGGGGTAGGGTTGTTTTTCAGGGGTTGGGCTTGGCCCAATGTGGCCCAAATCCGATTTTTTGCAATTTGACTCAGATCTGTTTTTGTCATAACAGTGAACGGCACAAACCAATGAAATCTGAACTTTTCAATTCCGATTTGGGCCACTTCCATATGTGGTCCTAAATCTGACAGACAGACTGTCAGATGTTTTGCAATGTGACCTCAGTCTGAACAGTCATATCGGAATGCAACTTCTACTTCACTCTAGAGCAACATTAGTCACAATTCTGCGCTCATGGGAGTCACTCCAAAGATTTTACATACCCAAAGTTATCAAGACAGTTGCTAAAGGTAGTCGGTGGAAGAACAGTGATGTTTCAGAACTTAGAAGTATTACAGCTCTATATACAAGCAAAACATGAGGGCTCATCATAAATGTTTAAAAACTCTGCTCTATTTTTTCGGATCCTGCTCTTTGCATTTTATTTTGCCTGTGCACACATTTGCTGGCTTCCGTGGCAGATCACACTATACATAAACTGAAGCTGCAGCTCTTGTGGGGTGTTCCCGCTCTGCAGTGGTCAGTATCTATCAAAAGTGGTCCAAGGAAGGAACAGGGTAATGGCCGGCCAAGGCTCATCGATATACATGGGGAGCGAAGGCTGGCCTGTGTGGTCCGATCAAACAGACGAGCTACTGTAGCTTAAATTACTCAAGAAGTTAATGATGGTTCTGATAGAAAGGTGTCAGAATACACGGTGCATCGCAATTTGTTGAGTATGGGGCAGCCGCAGACCAGTCAGGGTGCCCATGCTGACCCCTGTCCACCACCGAAAGCATCAACAGTGGCACGTGAGCATCAGAACTGGACCACGGAGCAATGGAAGGTGGCCTGGTCTGATGAATCACATTTTCTTTTACATCACATGGATGGCCGGGTGCATGTGCGTCGCTTACCTGGGGAACACATGGCACCAGGATGCACTATGGGAAGAAAGCAAGCCGGCGGAGGCAGTGTGATGCTTTGGGCAATGTTTTGCTGGAAATCTTGGGTCCTGCCATCAACGTGGATTTTACTTTGACACTTACCACCTACCTAAGCATTGTTGCAGACCATGTCCTTTCATGGAAACGGTAATCCATGGTGGCTGTGGCCTCTTTTAGCAGGATAATGCGCCCTGCCACCAAAAAATGGTTCAGGAATGGTTTGAGGAGCACAACAACAAGTTTGAGGTGTTGGCTTCGCCTCCAAATTCCCCAGATCTCAATCCAATCGAGCATCCGTGGGATGTGCTGAACAAACAAGTCCGATCCATGGAGGCCCCACCTCGCAACTTACAGGGCTTAAAGGATCTACTGCTAACTTCTTGGTGTCAGATACCACAGCACACCTTCAGGGGTCTAGTGGAGCCCATGCCTCGACGTGTCAGGGCTGTTTTGGCAGAAAAAGGGCGACCAACACATTATTAGGAAGGTGGTCACAATGTTATGCCTGATCGGTGTATATCAGATGGCTTGCAGAGTTAATTTGCATGAAAATATTGTATTTGTGATTTTTGAAAAAATGAAACAAATTTCATATAATTTTTTATCAAATTAATTTCAAGGATTAGTACACGTACAATACAACATGACATATAAATGAAAATACAGAAATCACTAAAAATTATCATAATCCTTATCTAGAATTCACAAATAACTGCAATTGGTTGAACACTACTGAGAACAATATCAAGTACAATTGTACTACAATTGTTCAAAGTACAAATACAATTCCTTATGTAATGCATGTTTGAATAAATCCGTCAAGCTGTCAGCCACCATTTATATTTCAAAAAAACGAATTGGAGTAGAAATATAATTATGTAATTGTAAAGTAAGTATTATAACTTCTTTATTATTATAAAATAACAACTTCCTTGAGTGTAATTTATGTTTTTGTATACAAATCAGTTAATTTTAACCTTCAATATTATAGTAATGTATTACCAACTGACTCCTATGAATAGTTTATAGCATTAGTTGAGAGATTTTATTTTTCCTCAAGAAAATTTGCCATGTACTGTACCTGATATATATCCAAAATAATCGAATTATATCAAAATAGAATCAAATCACAAGCTTGTGAATCAAAATTTAATCAAATCGTGAAATTTATGTGAATACCCAGCCCTACTGAAAATAAACCATGAACCGTAAAAATGTCAGAAATATTATGTAGACAATTAACTTTTTACAGACAACATTTGGGTTAAAGCCCACCTTGTTTAATGATAAGTACCAAATATTATTTTTCTATGATTTAAAACACTTACTCTGCCAACTCCTCCAAGCTCCGGTACACATCATCTTCATTCAGTGCAGTGTCCTCTGATGGAAAGGGCCTGGGAGAGCGAGAGAGAGAAGAGAGCATTAACCAACGCACACACAGAGCAGGACATAGCATGATTCACTCCTCAACATCCATAATTCAACAGGTGGGTTTATTCATGAACACCTACTCCATGATTGACATTTGCAACAGTATGACAGATGTTTCAAAGGCACTTATCTGATTTCTGACAGAATACGGTTGGAACAGTGAAAAGGCCATGGCAGGACTGGATGACAAAGACTGCACTTGCAGTTTGAAAGGAACACCTAAACGCAAACACCTCAGCCCCTTTCTCAATAACTGCGTGTAAGATTCCTCAGAGAGCTGACCTGCTGGGGTTTTAAATCCAGGGCTCATGAACATTCACCAGCCAATTAGAAAGCTGCAAATGGAGTACCGATCAATTATTCGATTAATGACATGGCTCTTCCTCTAGAGATCTCATCAAATCACTTAATCTCGCACATTATGTGGAGCAAAAGGTGCTATGCGGCATGCAAAAAACATGAGGCATGAAAAATAAAGTGATTTTTGAAGCCGTGTCACTTTCGTTTTAGCGTGTATAGGGTACGCCTCAAAGTCACAACATTTAATAGAGCTGATTCACACATTTGAATTATGCATTCTTTCCATACAATACAAAACATCATGGCTTTACGGAGCTCTTCACATCATCTTTGGAAAGAGCCATATATTATATACAATTACATAAAATATCACACGAGCAACAGTGTGTTATGGCTAGCCTGGATGCCAGCCGAACGTAGCCCCGCCCACAACAATTGAGCTCGGGCAGTTCGGTCTGGACTTGATCCGTAGAGGAGTAATTTAGCCCAAACAGAAACTGTTCGGAACAATGAAATTGTCAGGGCGAGCTTTAGACAATGATGGACCGATGATAAACAGTAACGTAATCATCTACGTCATCAAAGGCGCTTGGGTTGAACTTGTTCGTATATGCATTCACCTACTATTTCTCTCAGAAACGATGATCATGTTGGTAAGTACTCTGTGTATCCTTAAATTCTTTTTTTACAACACCGGTAAAGATCGTTTACACTCATCATCTTCTTCTAACGTTACTTATTCCAGCGTGCGTGCAGACAGGGTTGCCAAGTTTTTACAACAAAACCCGCCCAATTGCTACTCAAAACTATCTAAAGCTTTCCTGGGGGGTTCTCCGGAAAAAAAATGGCATTTGGGGGGTAAAATATGTGTTATTTTGGCAGGGCTGCCTGCCAAAATTCGCATTCCTGGGTCTGTATATCACATAATTGCGGTCGCTTCAACCTGCGGACATGGAAAACAACCCGCGGACTTGGCAACACAGTGCAGTTGAGTTCTGTTGACATTTGACAACTAACGTTATGCGCCGCTCCGTTGCTCTGATTGGTTGTAGGTCTATCCAATTGAGGTCTTTCCTGGTTCGGTTGAAACACGCCCCATAATCACAGCCCAACGGAGCAGTATCAGACTCATATTCTGACTAGAATTGAATATGACGACGTCAGGCTATGTGAGCCTGATAAGCAGGCAAGGACGCAACCTATAAAGCAACTTACATTTTAGACAGAAATAGGGTTGGATATCGTTTGGGTTTCTACGATACCAGTGCCAAAAAGATACTTTTAAAACGGTAACGGTTGACTCACTCATAAGGATGGTCAGTTGTTTTGTTCATGAAAGAACCAGCGTTTTTGACCAAATCGTTTAAATCAATGATTTAATGACTAGCTGATAAAGTTCTATACTTCCATTCACTAAGGTCTTCTTGTTGACTGTTCCAAGTTGGCGGTGCTGTTCAAATATCTAGAGCATCCGAAAACACTATCTATGTATTAATCTGTCTATGCTAAAAACACTTCAGCAACCAATACCCTAAAAATTACCCACAACACCCTTGCATCATGACAATTATGTTGGTAACACTTTACAATAAGGTCTCATTTGTTAACATTAGTTGACGTATCAACTAACATAAGCAATACATTTGTTACAGTATTTATTCATCTTTGTTGATGTTCATGAAAATCCAGTTGTTCATTGTTTGTTCATGTTAGGTCACAGTGCATTAACTAATGTTAACAAATACAACCTTTTATTTTAATAATGTTGAAATTAACATGAACTAAGATATAAGATATAAGAATAAATGCTGTATAAGTGCAGTTCATTATTAGTTCATATTAACTAAAGTAGTTAGCTAATGAAACCTTATTGTAAAGTGTTACCATTATGTTATAGTTATTGTTATAGTTATGCACAGGCATAGAGCATTGACATTTTCTTCAGAAAATGTAAGAATAAAGTTCAACCTCATGTTGACAGAGGGCCATCTCTTCAATCATAACTACGCTGTATTACTGTCTCTACGGAGCTGTCAAACAGCAGTGATGGAGAGAGAGCGGGAGAGAAATATAGAGTTATAGGAAAGACTCTGACCTTGAGTCATATTACTAGAGGGCTTTAACGCATTATCTAAGCAAACTGTCACTTGTTTTTTTATTTTGAGGTCAGATGCAAAAACAGCCCCCCTTCTTAACCAATACTGACATCGGACATCCTCACCCACACAATAACAGGCTAACAAACACACATACGCTCTGACAATGTGACCAATTCCTCACCTCGCACCTCCCAACACTCGAGGATGCTATCCTTTCTGATGGACAGAGAGAGAGAGAGAGAGAGAGAGAGAGAGAGAGAGAGAGAGAGAGAGAGAGAGAGAGAGAGAGAGAGAGAGAGAGAGAGAGAGAGAGAGAGAGAGAGAGAGAGAGAGAGAGAGAGAGATGCTCTCTGACAGCTAACAGAACACAGCACCATTAGCTTTAACATTAAAGCTGCTGCCAGTCAGCCCAATAGACGGATATAGACCATATGGCTGTGTATACATCAAATCAACGCACATACAATTCGTAAATGTCTAAAAATAGACATGAAACTGTGGGGGTTGTGACCACCTAAGGACTCACTTGCAATCAAAGGTAAAAAAGACTTTTAAAATGTCACCATGACAAGCTCAATTGTAGATGGCATCCACAACATTCATTTTCTCGTCATTATGATGCATCACAGTCATTGTCATGAGGAAAACAACCTCCAAATGGATGCATTACGTCTTTGAGGTGAAAGTATAAATGTTTCGCTAAGAAGTATTTTATTAAAACAAGGCTTTGTGATGAGAGACTACAACCATTCTGAACTCACAACACAAAGATGCTGTATCGCATGATGGCATAATTGCTGATAGCAAAATAATTAGCCTGCTTACAAGGCTTCATCAAATGAATCGCTAATTAAACATCTTGGTTCAAAAGGACTTCCTCCTCATCTGCTTCAGATGCGTTTATAATAAAAGAAGGTTAAACCTGCTCACAAATGTCATGCTAATTAATTACGTGAATTAAACGCTGCTTCCTGCATCTCCTGTCAAAGCAAATGTAAACCAGGTTCTCTAGTTATTGTTTCTGTGTTTTTTCCAGCGTGTATGAGTGTTTTGAGATGTAATAAATTACAGTTAAATAAAACCCATTGTTTGCTCATCTGAACTGTCTGCAAATGACATTTAAACTCAAATAACATTCTGCATGGATCTGACTGGAATTTTTTTTAAATTACGGACCTGTGTACACCTTTGTAGTTCTGCTATAACTGTTAAATGCTCGCTCGCTCTCCAGAAGGGAGCAGAATCTCATTGAGCCCCATGTTAAAATGCCCAACTTTACAGCAGAAAAAAAAACATGTTTACAGCCTGCTACAAATTGTGGTTTTGGTCTATACGGCAAATTTTGCCCTTCATGACAACTGTGAGGGGGGTGAATTTTTTTATAACTCATTCATTTACATTATATAAAGCCTTAAAGTTCTGCATAATTAAGGGCGTGGCCACTTTGAGTGACAGGTGGATAGCCATTTATCTGCTGTCTGTTAGTCATCACATCACCTCAGCTCCACCCACGTCCCGCCTCTTTGCCCATTTTCTGTTATCCGGGAGTGGCGCGCTGCCAAGATAGCAACGGCCAGCTCGACCCTACTTTACGCTTCAAAATTGCTCTTCAGAATCCTATGGGTGACGTCACGGACACTATGTCCATATTTTTTTACAGTCTGGTTCAGGCGCATTGTTGGCGCGTTGCTTTTTTGAGGCAACTGAAAACGATTTTTTTGTGTTATTTAAAGAGCATGATAGTAATATGCGCCGATAGGTGAGTGCACAATGTGCATACACTCTGCTTATTACACACACAGGGATGCATATCTGTCCGCTCACAAATTCTGCCATGTAAATAGTGCAATGCAAATGTTTCAAATAATGTGTTTTAGCTTAATAAGAAAATATAAGGAGACATTATAAGGAGAATACAAAAAGTTTAAAAACTATTTTTTTTTTTATATTTCTGCTACAATCTTTTTAATAATAATGTCATTATTTATAGTCCTTCTTTAAACGTTTTTATATATTAGTGACATATAAAATGTTCATATCACGATGATAGCTGAAGCTTTTATCATGGTGGTATTATCACGTATTGAATTAGGTTAGAATAAAAGTGTTGTCCTCCTAACAGGCTTAATAACTTTTTTTCTTACAATAAAAATAACTCAACAATGACAACACACAAAAACGTATATATAGCAATATTTCAAACAGATTAAAGTGCAAAAGAACTATAAAAGAACAATACACTTTACAATAAGGTCAAATTAGTAAATGTTATTAATTAGCAACAGCTACATTTATTACAGTAGTTATTATTCTTTGTTAATGTTTATTAATACAAATACAACTGTTCATTGTAAGTTCATGTCAGCTCAAGTCCATTGATATTTTACAACTTTTGATTTTAATGTATTAGTAAATGTTGAAATTAACATGAACTAAGATTAACGAAATGTATTAGAAGTATTTTTATTGTTACTTAATGTTAACCAATGTTAACTAATAGAGCCTTATTGTAAAGTGTTACCGAACAACAGTACATGTTTTGTGTCAGATTAAAATGTAAAATTGTTTAAATTTGAAAATAAACACCCAAGTGAACTCCACAGCACCGAATACAAAAATCCGAAAGGCTTTATCGCTGTTTTTCCATAACCAAATTGAAAACCTCTTAAAATAAGACATTTTATACTATTTAAGATATTTTATTTGCACACATTTTACAGTTCGTACACATCAAATACGAGTGAAACGCTCTCACTGTCGAGCCCTGCATACATGAACGTCTATACTCACCCACACAAAAATTCAGAAGCTGTGACAAAACTGATCATTTGAAATCAGAATAATATGAAAGCTGCTCCCATCCCTCAGTGATTACAGCCTGAAACACATCAGACCAATACTTGCTTTAATTGATTTTGCAGACGCATCAAACTCTTTTCAATTCCATTTATGTCCAAGAAAACAGTATCCCTGGGTTTTTATCTCACGGAAACAGATATTTGCTCTCTATTCTGAGAGCGACGGCTCAGAAGAGCTCGAAGAATATTGAAACATCTGAAGCGTTCAGTAGTTTGCTCCATGAAGTGAAGGGGAAAAAAGTTAAACTGATTCAATTTCTATTAGGTTACACAAGATTAGAAAACATACCACAGTATGATTACAAAACCAGCTAAAGCTCTTCATTCATGCTGAAAGTGTCTATGCAACTATACATCACATTCACAGAAGCAGCAGCATTACAGCCATTTAGGAAGCTTCTATCTCTACTGTTCATATAATATGACAACATGTTGTTAAGATATTAATTTTGCACTTGCTTTTTGTACTAAATTATACAATAAACAAATATTGTAATAAATTACAATACATTTGTTCTTGTCCTTAAATTCTTAAAAAATATTGCATTATAAACATTTATTTATTTTTGTAGTGTTCATTTTCTTTATTTTGCATAGTTTTTTATGAACCTTTGCTGTAAATGCTTTAGCAATAAAAATGGACAACTTTGCCTCATTCTAATAAAACACACACAAATCAGTGATTCTTTCTGCAGGTGAACATTGCTACTCCAGTAGGTGGCGACAAATGACTGTCTTTATGAAAGAGTCACTGAATCATTTAAACAATTTGTTCAAAACCTCTCAGTCTTTCATTTATTCAACCGAACTGATTTGTTCAAAAACGCCAATTCATTTAGGAACCAAAAAAAGTGCACAAATACACAAAGTAACTGGATATATGTGTCCAAAATGTAAGTTACTAAATATTAACGTCTTGTTTATTAAACCGATATATAAAAGCAATAGATCACACTTTTAGTCTTGCTATGATGTATAAAGGCGGAGCAAGTTACATTTTGACAATTATGAAAAGTTTCTTTAAATAATGTGGCCTGTTGAAAAATCAAACTAGAAATATGCATTTAGAAAATAATACAATAAATATGAAGTGCATAAAAAATAAAACACTACATTTTAATATGATAACATTTTATAATGTCAAATTTAATTCTAAATTCAAGACTAAAATCCCTCCTGATACCTCTTATTTCTCATCATCAGAGTAAAACTGCAAGCAAAAGGTACGATTATATTGATCTTCTATAAAAAGCAGGAGTCCAGTAATCCCTCAGTATCCAAAGCAGGCCAGAGCCCCTGATCCTGTCCGGCTCATACTGGAATTTCACTGGAAGGATGATCAGAGGAGAGCATCTATCTGATAACTCCACCAGCAGACACTGGTTTTCTCTCAGGACTTGATAAAGACGTGAGTGAGATACAGCACTTTCACATTGCATAGAAGAGCAGTGTCCATCACTAAGGAATCAATAAAGCAGAAAGCTGAGTGGATGCGGGGGATTATCTGATGCGTACAAGAAGCTTCAATCTGCTCCGCAATCTCTGTCTTCTATCAAACGCCAGGAACAAAACCATCCATGCACTGCACATTATGCTTTGTCATTTTTTGTTATGCTTGTCTCTGTTTAAGACATGACAACACCATCTTGCATGTGACATGTGCGCACATCCATAATGCATAGCAATCATCTTGTATGTGTATATGGGGGAAGGTGAATTGTGCATGTTTAAGGCATACAGTGGCTATGTGCATGAATCACTGTTATGTACATGTAGCTAGTGCATATTTAAAGTGTACAGTATGGCATTATTCATGAAAGGTCATTGCTCACGTGAGTGGGTGACATTCTGTACATGTGAGAGATAAAAACACATGTAGTCTATGGGAAGTAAAAGTGTGTAAGAGAGAGACCTTGCCCATGTCTCCAGTAAAATATGACTAATCTTAAAGTTTTATTACCATTCAGGTTGATGTTAAATCCAAATCACCACGGGTGACAACCTTTAGCCGCGTTTCCACCAGAGAAACTTTCCCCAGGAACTAGGGACCTTTGGGGGTGGT
Organism: Gobio gobio; assembly: GCF_949357685.1. Taxonomy (NCBI): domain Eukaryota; kingdom Metazoa; phylum Chordata; class Actinopteri; order Cypriniformes; family Gobionidae; genus Gobio; species Gobio gobio. Next base: position 32,240,551 of record NC_137107.1, on the reverse strand, counting down.
ACTAATGGTGGTAAAAATGAAGGCTTTTGACACTTATTTATGACAACATAATTTATTAAAAATACATAACTATATTTGTGTATCTATTTTTGCCTTTCTAGTTTAAAAATTCAAGTATCAGAGAGATTATAAATTAATATCTGTTTATCATAAAATGTATAAAATGCAGATCTTGACTCTGCAGGCAGAATTTATAAGTACACTGTCAGAATTTTTTTTACCTTTAGGGGTACAACAGCTTGTCTCAGGGCAGAACCCCAAAGAGGACAACTTTGAAGGTACATGTTAGTACCCTAGAGTAGTAATATGTACTACAATGAACTTTTACAGGTAAATATGGTACAAAGATTTCATTTTAAGGGTATACTGCCTCCATTACAAGCCACGCTTTTTTGAGAGTGCATTTACTTATTAAATGCTTTATTCAAGCATTATTTCTTGTCAACTGAATCAAGTCTCTTGTTTGCAATTTGCATGATGCACAGAGTTTCGGCATATGTTCAATGTTCCAAATCAGTTACTTATGAAGTTTCATGTCAGCGAGTAGGGCAGTTTAATGGGTTTTGAATAAGAGCTCCTGAGTTCCTGGTACTGAACAATGCAGCACACAAATACAGTAAAAAGAGGGTGATTTGATCTCATATACTCATAACCACTATCTGCACATAAACCATTTATTGATAAAAACAATCATGCTAGGCGGGGGAAACCAGAGATCACGTTAACAGGTGCTGCACTAATGACTTACACTTTGCCCTTCCTTGTTCCTGCTGCTCAGTTAAAGACCTTATTATTGAAGCAGGACCTCCATATGTAAAAGCGATGGTTTACATCTAAAGGTGTGTGTGACTTAGGCTAGATGTGTAATAACAAACAAAGTACACTTGAACAATAAATACAGAAAAACGCATTTCTGTTGCATCGTGTAGGCAGGAAAGCTCAAAGGAAGAGGATGTGGTCACAGCTGAAAAAACAGTGTGTAACGTCACAGTGTCCCTCCATGAAGCGGCACTCTGTATCTTGTGATGGCTAATTAATTAACAGGCATTCAGAATAACCATTAACCAAAGCAGTCAAAGAGCAAAAAGACGCTATGGAACTTCTCCCTAGGGTCGTTCTTTAATGAAACAATGCAACCGAACTGAAAAGAGTAACGCCGAAATCCTGTCTTGTGAATATTGATTAGTATTTTGCATGCCAGAATGTGGCTGAATTTCAAGCCCTGTCGGGAAAAACATCTTTAAACCAAATCCAGAAGGGTGTGCGAGGAATGTTCCCAAACAAGACTGAGACATTTCTTGCTTTTTGAGATGCTTGAAGGGGAAATAAAACAGACAGCAAATTTTATTCAGCCTATAATTCTACAGCACAAAAGTGTAAAAAAAAAAAAAAAACACCATAAAAATAGACTAAAATAACGGTCTTTTTAAAGAAATGTGGGTTATGTCGGCCTAACAACTAAAGCACATGTCCTCAAAGCTGTGACACGCGTCGCGGTATCGATGAAAACAAAGCTGCCTTTCATTGCTTGCTGTATACAGCCAGGAAATTATACGACTATAACTCCCAAAATCCAGTGCACTTAAAATGTCGAGTGTGAAAGACTTGCTCAGGGAGCAAATTTGACTTGCATTAGTCACAGTAGATTTGTCTACGCGCAACGATCCATCTTCAGATCTTTCCTTTAATTACTTCAGACAACTTTTACAATGGAGAATCATCAGCTATATTTTTCCAGTACAAAAAGACTCAGTCTTGACTTTTGACAAATCAATGGGCAGTATTTTGGCCATCCCTGTGCGGCAGCATGCCCGGTGAAGACAGGAAGTGATTTAGGCACCCCTCAGTCTGTTACGCTGCACTGACTAATGGCAGACCTGTCTTGCCTCCGCCCCGCTCTGGCAAAACGCCTAATGGCTCGGCCCATCAGCTCATTACTCTGTTGGATCAAAGGCTTTATTTGCGAATCAGGGTGAACAGACTGGCCAAATAATGAGACAGGAAGTGATCCCAGTCGCCTATAAAGCATGGAGGCAGGTTCCACTCCGTTAAAACACCTGAGGGGAGCGACAACCACTCACTTCATGGGTTTTGGCCCACAGGTTTCGCACATGTGCGGTGGTCTGTGCCAACTCCTTCTACCTTCCAGGCCCAATGAATGGAGCCACATAAAAGGTGCAACCCAAGAGAGCGCTGTGATAGATCCCTCAAGACACGAAACACATCTCTACTGAAAGGAAACACAATCAGCGCGTGGAGGAAATGAATTACCTGATGCCTTTGATCTGTGCAATGCTGTTGTGGGAGATTCTGGAGAGCGCAGAGATCACCTGCGGAACAAGAGAAGGTTTGGGTTAGCCAAAGAAACTTCACAAATGACAGCAAAATCACAACTAGATTTTCTAAAGATGCAAAACATGGCACTACAATGTTAAGGTGTTTAGGTAGTTGCCAGGTGTTTTCAATTAAGTTATTTTTTTGCTAAAATTATCTAGGTGGTTGAGACAAAAGCCCAACTATTATTATAATAATTGTTTTCAGAAAAAGCTCAAATCAAATAACTTTCTATGTATAATTGTACATAGACATCAAGTAACTTTTTAAAAATTATTTTAATTTAGAATTTGTGGTGGGAGAACTACAACGGAAAAGCAAAAAAAAAAAAAAAGTCTGCATTGACAGCAATGAACTGTACAGAATTGCAAGATACAACACAAAGTTTTTTTTTCCATAGCATTGTAGCATAAATTGTGTAGCATAATTCTGCAAGACAAGTTACCAAAAGTTTAATACTTAAATATACTTATTTTACCGCATTCCACTCTATCTTATGCACAGTTCAGTGCGCAAGCCTCCTTTGGCTGTGAGCGCAGAAAGAAGCGATCTAGTGAACTTTCTGAGCCATCCACGCAGACAGAAAAATTGGGCTGGAAATGATTTCACATGGACAGTGCATGGACTGTCGTGGAACGCAGACAGCCGAAGTATACTTTGGGCTTAAGGGTTGTAAAAAAATAGTGATTCCAGTAATAAACATTTGCAACAGAACAAAGTGTCTTGTTATTTGGCTTGTTTTATGAAGGGCTTTGGTGGTGCAGCTTGTGTGCACACATGGATCATGCTATCCCACTAATGACGACATTAAAGGACATGTGGCATGAAACGCCCTAATGAAATCATAGATGTGAATCGCTTTTCACAGATTTGTGAAGGCCCCTCCTCTTCCCAGCTGCATTAGTGCCGGGTAACAGGGTTAAACGTGTGCGGTATTTACACTGATTTAATGCCAATCATGAGTCACATGTGAGTAGGCTTATTGGTGGCCCTTCTAGAGGCTTCCAGATGGTGTGCTAGAGGGTCTTGAGTGTGTAATGCAGAAGCCACACACGGACACACACACACACACACACATGCACACTCACACACAGGAAAGCACATGCAAAAGTGAAGATGGTGCTGTGTCGCCTCATTACATGCTTATGGGCGTGTTTCCGCTTGCATTGCCTGCTGCCATGGTGATACTAGCTGTTCTTCAGTCAGAGCAAGATGTGCAGATGTGTGGAGCTTCTAGATAATGAGTGAACTATGAAAAAATTACGGTATAACAACTATCAATGAATAAATAATTAATACATATTTTTTAAATAAATGCTCAGTTCTGATTTTTTCCATAAACATTTTTTTTTAGCTTTTGTCATGAGTTTTTTTCCTTCTCTGAAGCTCCATTACAGTTCTCCATTACAGTTTGCTCAATTTCATATTCTGGACAGCCTTCCGTGGCATACTAATACATATTATTACTTGATTTTAATCTAGATATTATTTCAATAATTAATGATGCAATTCACACAACCAGTCATAAATTAAATTGATTTTAAGTTTCTCAAAACACTTAATTTGAACATCACTGTGTAAATGACAACTGTCAGTTCAGACAACTGGCACCCATGAAGATGACTCCACAGATGACGATGAGCTTTAGTAAAAGATGTTCACGCTCTTTATGCACAAACGGACATCTGTAGCAGCACTTTTGTCACATAATGCTTTTATACAAGTCAAAATGTACAAGCTAAACTTCCTTAAACACAGACCCACACAGAATCTGTGGCTGCAAAACTCAACGAACAACTCCGCACATTCCTGCAGAATTGAAATGGCTGTCATGAATAGACATGTGGCGTATACGGTAATACGATATATCACGATAATGAACATGCAAGATATTGTTATCGCGGGAACTTCAAAATACATTTAATAATTATTTATTAAGAATTAATCTGATTTTTTGAATGCATTTTCACTTTCTCCATCAACTGGTTAAAATGAGTTAAGGAAAATGCACATTCAGTATTTCTGAACAGTATTTTCAACATTTTCGCAGCACCGAATACTTAAATACTTAGACTTAAATTTTTTTTAAACATTTTAATCTAGACTACAACATGCCCTAGATATTGTTTGAAAATGTTTTGATTCTTTATTGTTCGGTCACACTTTACATTAAGGCTCCATTAGTTAATTAATTAATTAATTAACATAAACTGGGAAAAAAAATACTTCTATAGCATTAATCATAGTTAATTTAAAAAATTTAAAACACATTATCAAAAGTTAACTAACATTAACTAATGAGACCTTATGTAAAGAGTTACCTGTTGTTTATAATATTCTTTTGCACTTTAATCTGTTTGAAACATATTCTTTATACATTTTTGTGTATTCCTTTATTGTATTTAAATGTTCAGTTCTTTTTGTTATAAGAAAAAAATTATTAAACCTGTTATAGTATGACACATTTTTTGCAACTTATTTGAAGGTCATGATAATACTGTATACCGTTATACAAGCTTCAATAATATAGCAATATGAAAATGCCTAGTTATCATGTTTTCAGCTAATAACAAATTGAATAGTACTGATATCGTATTTTTAAATCCAATTGACAGATTTCCCCTCCTAAATCAGAGCAGAAAATGCATCTGGGACTGTGTATATCTGCACAAATACTGTATATAATCAAGGGATGTCTCTTACCGCTGATACTCTGGATTAATAACATAATGACAGACCATAATGCATTACATATGATATTCTACCACCAATTTTCTGGCTTGCATCAAGCAGAATCAGCCCAGGCAAGAGGAGAGATGATTGAGGGATCAATACAGCTAAATAAGTCTATGTGTTAGGCTGTTAGGCGTATTGCTCCTGTGTTCATCTGCTAATGTGTCTAAATATTCATGGAGCTTCAACACAACAACACCTGCGGGGATGATGTGTGCAGGGACGATGTGTGACTCATCCATCAAAACTGTGGCTTTTTCTTCTCTGTATGGTGTTTTTAGTGTGGTGCTTCATTCTTGTACTCAGTCACTTTCATTGCTCTGTGTCTCATTCTTCATCTCTCCCTCAGGTCAGGTCAACAGCTCTCGCTATGTTGTCTCATAATATTGATTTTCCCCTCATCTCAGTGCGTTGGTGTGTATGACGAGCATCAGATCAGAGTCAAGACACAACACCAATCACCTCGCGAAAACAGCACAATACTGTCCATCACCTCACAATAGCAGCGACAGACAGAAAGAGAGAAACGTAGATTGTCCGCTAATGTTATATACCGTAGTTGCTTATCTGAGGTAAAGTTACGCTAGCATTGTGTCTACATCAGCTGTAATGTGTCTAGGGTTTCCAAACATGGCAAATCCACCCGTCCACCAGAACAACATATGTGGCCACAGACAGCATGAATCTTGAGAGTACAGAAAACACACAAAATGAAAGGGGAAATGAGATGAGACAAAACTAGAAGAGATGTAGCAAAACAAAAGAAAAGACAAGAAGAGGTGAGATTGGATGAGACCAGATGACAAGTAGCAGAAAAAAAGATATGAAGATATGAAGGGTAGAAGTAGACAGAAAGGGAAGGGAAGATGAAGATCACAATGCCATAGCTGCACGATTACAAACAGAACAGATATTTACAGTGACATAATGGAAAGCGTCAGTGCTGTATATCATGCTGCTCAGAATCAACCTTATGCATAAGTGATTCTAAATAAACCTGATGAGCGAAAACAGCCATATAAGCAAATGTTCAAATGTGATATTCTACACTAATGTGCTCTAAATGAGAGTTTAAGCAAGCGCCTGAGTTGCAGCAGGGAACTGAAAGTGGTAGGAGATGTGTGAACAGATGGCAATGAGTAAGACTGAGTCCTGGCACTCATCTATAATGGACCTGAGAGCTCAGCAGCACAGGACACCAACCAGCACAAACTCCTACAACTCAAAATAAACTTGGACACACACACAATAGTCTGAGGATTCTCTCTGTTAAGCTAGGCTATCACACATCTCACAATATGATACACATCGACATTGAGTCACAATTCAATACATCACAATGCATCATGGTATCTAACTTAATCATGACTGAAGTAGCACTACATGTGTGAGCAGTATAAATGCACAAACAAATACATTTAAAGTATTGAGTGCAAAAAATATTGAAAAAATGCATTAAACAAGTCAAAAGGTTGGATACACAACTAAATCCATGAAAAATGTATGACTCTAAAACATTTGTTCTCATGCCATTTGCTTAAAATGATTTTTTATTTTTTTGTTTTGTTTTGTTTTAAAGACAAATATAACGAAATATATATGCAGTTCAACGCATATGCTGCGTCCAAAATCATATGTCGCGCCAGGTATGCTTTTTTCGTGTTGATTTTTATGTGTTTTGGATCATTGTCCTGATGGAAGATCCAACCAAGGCTCATTATAAGATTTCTAGCAGAAGCGGTCAGATAAAAAAAAAAAAAAAAAAAATTATCTGTTGGTATTTGCTAGAATCCATGATACCGTCTGAACAAGATGTCCTGGACCTCCAGCAAAAAAAATAGGCCCACAACATTAAAGATCCAGCAGTAACCTAATTTAACCGTGGGCATGGGGTACTTTTTATCCCTGTTTGCACCAAACACATCTGGTGGGTTTGCTGTCAAAAATCTCTTTTTTTGTTTGTTTCATCTGACCATAGAACCAGGTCCCTTTTGAAGTTCCAGTTGTGTCTGACAACCGAATATGCTGGAGTTTGTTTCTGGATGAGCGAGTAAGATTTTACTTGAAACCCTCCCAAACAACTTGTGGTGATGTTTGATCTTTTTTTCCTCAACTAATCTCTGCAATTCTCCTGCTGTGATCCTTGGAGAGTCTTTGGCCACAACTCTCCTCCTCACCTTGCATTAGGACGATATAGACAGATTTGTAACATCTTTAGTTGATTGGAACTTCTCAATGATTGCCCTGTTCGGGTTAGGGTGTTGTAGCCATTTTCTTACAACCATTTACTTTCCATTTTGTGATTATCAACAAACTTTTGCTGCATTTGTGTTTCCTCATATTTATACTTCTGTGGAAGAAGTCGTCATTGCTGGACAATTTCATGTTTCTAGTCACCCTGGTGTGCTAAAAAAATGTAAATATAAATGTGAATATACTTCAGAGATATTTTACTCATAAGAATTTCTAGGGGTGCCAATAATTGTGGCCAATGTGCATTGGAGAAAAACATTTATTTTATAATGCGAGTTTCAATGAAAGGTTAGAATTTTGTGCATTTTTTTATCAAAAGGATAAACAAAGCAGATTTAGTTTCACAGCCTTCTTTGCTCATATTCACCAAGGATGCCAATATTAGTGGATTAGTGTATGTTCGTATAAATTGATTTGATCTTTGTTATGTTGGTTAAGTCTGTTTCTGACTTCTTAGCAAACTACACTGGCAAACAAATCATGCCCAAATCAAAGCAACAATCAAATACCACCAAACAAAGGACAAACAAACACAAATCACCAACACAACCCTTCTGTTTCACATCATCCGAAGAGTGATCAGTGTGCAGTATGGGATATCAGCTGACGTGGTGACATGACGAACATGCTGGCAATAGAGTTTGAGTGGGAGCCGAATCCTCTCAGTGGACTCCAGCTGCTGCGTGTTTAGCAGGGATTTTCCACAGTCAGCCCTTCAGCACAAAGGAGGGGGACTCGGGCCGTGACCCAAATGTCTATGGCGCTGCCCCAAAGACCCAGTCCTGCTTCTGAGCATGAAAGGATGACATATGCTTCTGTCTGAAGACGGGGGACAATGTGAAAGACTTCAGCTCAAGGAAAATGGATATCAGTGGTCATTTTCACACAAAATATGACTACCTTCTGTGCCAACAAACAGATCAAATTAACATCTAACAATATCACCTAAACTAACCATGCCGCCACACCAGTGTCTGCCAAAAGTGGACATTTCTGTCCATTACGACAAGAAAGTATCAAAGTTTGTGCTTATTTAGACAAACTGCTGTTAGTAAAGAACACAAGAAATGTGGAATGGTCTATTACATTACCCCTTTTGACAATTATATAATAAAAGTATATATTCATATAATATATAAGTATAATCATTTAAATGATTAAGTAAATAAAGTCAGATAATCATATCTTTTTTTTCACACACATTGTGTGTGGAATACTATGGGTGTATAACCAGACTAAATTGGCTCTCGAATAATGTGGAGGGTAAATTCCCATTTGAAAACCATTACACGGCTCTTATCAGATGGAGGGCTCTTGTGGTCTTGGCTTGGCTCCCTGTGTTTACAAATCCACCAAGCAATGGTGCTAGCAAAGCAAAAGGCTATTTACTTAGACCGCAGACACTTGTGAATACCCGCCTGTCTCGTACCTGCATTTCCACAGGGAAAACTGACAAATTACCACAACGTGAACGCTGATGTTTCGGTATAGGCCTTGCTAAAAAGGTTTAAGAGCTATAATAACCGTGATTACAGATGTAACATACTGTAATGCAATCTGCTATAAGGGGAGAAAAACATTCATAGAAAGCGCAATATATAAAACAGTGCACTGTTTAGGCTAGCTAAGCCTGTTGCTGCCTCGTACACAGCTTTAAAACAGTTTATGATCTTAATGAGAAGACTAAAACTTTTTTATGCTCTGAGTCATATCGAATAAATACAGTCCAAAAACACAGACAAAAGACCTATAGTTTGTTTCGTAAGCTAACAAAGGAAATGAGAGGTGTGTTCTGCCAAGCATACCCTACCATCTCTCGCTCTCAGCGCCAGACGCCACAGTGAAAACCACATGTGATGCTTGTTTATAAATTGTTGGAGCTGTTTAAGCTGAATGGTCCAAGGCGATATGTGCCCAAACCCACTGAGTTTAAAGCTCAGATCTCCAAACAGTTTGTCCTTTTCTGAAAATACAGCACAAGGTAGAACTTCAAACTACATTTGCATTTCCAGAAGTACAATGAGTTAAAGCTTCATGTAAGCCTTAATGTGCATCTTGGTGGCACCATCTTCGCAGTGTAAAGGTGGTTCTAACATAGTTTTAAACTATGAAAATAAATCTAAATGAAAACCATTTTAATATTTATTCTGTGAAAATTATTCATACAAGTTGAGCAAAAGTTTTGTCTGTCCCATATACATACTTATAAGTGTCTCTGCATATTAAGCAGATACAGAATATTTTAGAATAGGATACAGAACTAAACTAAGTATTTTATCATTGAAAAATGACACACTACAGCGCATTCAGTAATACATGACACTAGCAATGTCAAAGTCATGGGTTTGATTATCAGGGAATGCAAGAAAAATATGTACCTTGAATGCAACGCATCTGTCAAACGCATTTATGTCAAGTAATTAGAAAAGCAGATAAGGATACTGGATTTTTGCAAATATCCTATATTTCTCAACTCATTTTGGCCGATAGCCAATGCCAATATCGATATACTTGGGACTATACGATTATTTGGAATTACAAATTAATTATTTTTCATTTCAGTTAGTATTACAAAAAGGTTACTTGTTAGAGACCAAAGTTTTTTTTTTTTTTTAAATAAGAGTACACTGAACGTTTTGAAAATAAGAATAATAAAGTCCATTATACTGTTTTTTTTTTTTAGACAGATGCAGTTGTAGCCTAAACAATTTATGTGTGGATTTAACATCTGTAGATAATCTACAGCGAGGGAGTCATCAACACATGAAGCGTGATTTTGACATACTGCTTTATTTATTCATAAAAATAAGTAACTTCATGTTATTTGTGTATTTTACTTTTCATTGTATTAGTCTAACAACAGCACCTCCCTAAATAAATAAATCTCTTACAAGGCAGGCACTAGGACCTGGAGGAGGCTGCTGCTGCTTCACACTCTCTAGACTAGAGAATTGTTGATGGGTATCGCACACCGGACGCATCCATCCTACTGTACTCTCATGCTCAAGTTCAAAGCGGCAACCCAAAACAGAGAATGTTATCTTATCGCTAGCATTTCTTGCAGACAACTGAGTTATTGCAGGCACATAATCAACACGTTATCAGCAAGGCATATCTGTCTATTTTTTTCATATTGGGCCAATGACGATTATTAAAGCAATAAGCCCTGTGAAGCCGTGGTTTACAGTGAATTTATAACAGTTAAGGGGCGTTGTTAGGCACGACAGTGTTATAAATTCACTGTAAACCACGGCTTCACAGGGCTTACTGTTTTAATAAAACGTTTACCACACAATACAAATATTAAAGCCAAAATATGTATCAATGCAACTTTCATGACGTAAAATCAATAAAAGCCTTCCTTCCACCAGAAAAATAGTCCCTGGCCGTGAACAGCAAACACTGATCTATATAAATGTTCTTTATATAGATCAGTGACAGCAACAAAAAGTTACATTACTGTATTACGCCATTAGATGGCGGCGAAGACGTTTTAATTAGTGAGTCACCCAATAGCGAAGATTTTTATATTTAACTTGTGTGAACACAGGAACAAGACGCAACTGACAAATGAGTGCTGTCACTGTCAGGACATGGGAAAACCCCTTTACTGTTAAAAGGACAAGATATCGCAGTGGACATTCAACAGATTTTTTTTTTTATGACCTTAAGGAATATGCTTAATAGATCTCTCTCTCACAATAATATAAGCTTCAATTAACAATATCAATGAGAACAAACATATGTTATGTTACTAAGTGTGGTTGCTAAGGGTGTTGTGCAGTGATACAGAGAACTGTTGGGTGAAGCGGTCATACCAGTGTTTTATCGTAAATAAAACATAGCTATTGACCAATCAGAATAAATGACTGGAACTAACTGTTTTATAAAACATTTTAAGCCTTTATCGGCCGATTCTAATGTTGTGCTAATAATAATGTGCATCCCTCCCTATAGCTAACACTTAATAATTCAAAAAGAAATACACAATTCAACACAATGTTGCCTTGCAACCACTGTAATAATTTCATACTGGTGCCGAATATAGGTCAAGGTCATGACAGGTTTAGAAAAAGACAACGGGCAGAGAAATTCAGCTGTAAAAGATCACTGTGAGTGTGTCTGTATTGTATAAGACAGAGCAAAGGAGGGATTTCCCTCTTGGAATCCAAGGAATCTGAGAACATAAAGGGATTATGGGACAATAATATGAGTTTAGCGTCCTTTTACTCCCTAGAAACTGTATCCATGTGTCTTTCTCTCTGTACCCCCTCTGCAGGTTGGGTGTGTCTTCAGAGATCACCATGTTTTTGAAGTTTATTCCTCCACATACGGTTTTATCAGTGGGGGCACCTGCAGGGACACACATCAGGGGATGCTGGGTAGATTGAGGCAGCTGTTGGGCAGTCTCTCATGCCTCTGAGCATGTGCGAGTGGATGGGATTAGTTTGGGTTTAATCTGAGTGTCCAGGGGTGGGTGAGCAAGGCCAGGGCTGAAGCTCTGCGCTGCAGGAGATAAAGGCGAGTGGGGGAAGAATAACTGGGCGGATGTTCCCTCTTTCAGACCGTCCCAGGACATTGACTGTTGTGTCTGGCGAGGATGTGCGGATCTTCTTCCCCAAGTCTCTCTTCAGCAAGCCAAAGAAAATGCAGAGCTTCAGAGAAGCAGCATTTCTTCATCCATCTCGGTCAGATGGAGAGCGCTGATACTCTCTCTCTGTAAAGTGGATGAATTTATTCCATATCCAATCTCACAGTTGAAGGGTCAGAGAGCTCTAATGTGGCAGATCAGCCATGCAGAGCTTCTCTATCATGTTCAAACAAGGCCCACAGCGGTCAAGTACAGAGTGGCTACTTAAGCTAAGCACCCACTGGTCAAGGCACCGGAAATCCATTAAATTAGACCACAGCTCTATGGATTTGTCTTGTATTCATCAAAAATATACTACAAGAGATCATCATGTCTATTAGTAAGATGAGTGTGGTAATGAAAACTAATAAAAAACACTAATAATATATATATTTTTGATATCTACTGAACAACTACTGACTTGTAGAGAATTCATACATTTATGGTGACCTGCTTTTGCTGTGAGAAGTGATCCTTTCTGTTGGCTAAAGCGAAGTACAGTGAAAGAGGGAAAATAAACATAATGAATGATCTTATTCTGATCTCCTGCTGCTCTCTCTGTTACAGCACAGGAGTGTCTGTGGGAGTCAAATCATGACCTGCAGGAGGTCTCTCCAGTGGCAGTTGACGTGACAGCAGGACAAAAGCCTTCCATTTGGAGCACTGGTCTAATTGGCAACACTGCTCTGTGTCGCCACGACAACTATGATGGACACCTGAGGGCAGTCACATGATTTTTCAGATTTTGCCAATAAGGTCACAGAATGCAGAGGCTACAATGGATTATCACCCACTGAGATGAAATATCTGTTTGTAGCCACTGTAATGCAAAATTTGTTTATATTTAAGGATGCACAATACTGTACTGTATATTTGTCACAATATCAGTATTTTTTAAATTACTGAATCAGCATATAGAAGCAGATATCTATACATCATCTCTACATACACTGTATTCTTTAAATAAGGAAATACTGTTGATATTGTGGCTTTATATATGGTCTGACACTTGCATGTGTGATTATACTATTAACAAATGACCAAAATCAAGCTCAAATTGAGACGCAAGGTTTTATTTGGTTCTAAAGTGATATATATTTTATATCTATATACTTGTCTAATAACTTGTCTTGAAAAATGTCTAAAACAACCGTATCTAAAGTGCTACTCACAGACTATTTAAGACAGTACTGGCTGTGACTCGATAACAAATGCTACAGAGGGCCCTATCATACACTCGGCACAATGCAGCGCCAGGCACGACGCAAATGTTTTTTGTTAGTTTCAGCCCGACGAAGGCAACTGAAATAGACTGCGCCACTGACCAACAAAAACTATAGTATTTTTTGTGTTATTTAAAGAGCACGTTAGTAATATGCGCCTATAGGCGGGTACACAACGTGCGTACACTCTGCTTATTACGCACACAGGGACGCGCAGCAGCACACAAACATGCCACACATATAAATATAAGGATAACAAATGTAAAAGATTATTATTGAGTACATAAAAATAAAAATGCCAACATGTCATAATGGATGGTCATTGCATGTATCAGAATTACCTATTTGCAGTAATGACGAATGAAATTGGCTACTGATTTAACCAATCGTGGCAATACACATGTACACAATATGTATAAAGTATTCATTTAAACTGACTCGTCAGATTGAGGGTGTCTATATTCCGCCATGTAAATAGTGAATCCGCCATGGTGCGAGTGCAACTGGCTTTTAAAGGGAATGGGAGATGAGACTCTGATTGGTGTATTGCACGTTATGCCTAAAACACAGCCATGACTCATATTCAAGAGAATAGGGACAAAACCTTTTAGACCATGAGCCGACCAGTTTTCCTGTCGTTAAACTAAACTTAGTATATGATTGAATATATATATATATATATATGTATTTATTTATATTTATTATGGCCGTCAACGTTAACGCGCCAACATATGCGATTGACTCATAATCCTTAACGTGTTAAAGTAATTGAAAACAAATAAAGCAAATAAATTACAGAAACATGCGAAATTGCGTCATTAAAGTAATTTAAGTCACACAGTTAGATGATCTTGGAAGTCGGGAGTTTATCAAACTGAGCATCTACAATGGCACAAGCTGCTCTGTATGCGATCAGATCATGTTGAACTTTGGGAAAGTTATAAAGCGACACAATCAGTTCAAAACAGCGCTAATGTAAAGAAAACCAGGCTCAGAGGTGGCAGAGAGAACATAGACTCATGTTGCGTTTTCTGTGAATGATTCATTCCAGTGTGTGTTTTGAGCTCTGTCATATACTGTGATTGTTGAGCCCTCATGCATCACGCTGTGTGAAATACAGACTGAACTGTACAAAAAAACGTCCCACCGCTTTTAAGTTACAAGCGGAAATGACACATGAAAGCTACATTTGATTTTACTTAGCTACATGTGTGCCTGTGGAGTTTTATGTGTCGTAACTCTGTGAGGAATATCTTGTGATCAACGCAATGGATTATGTTGATTTTGGACTCATTTTAATCATGGGAATCTGCTGTAAACAATGATGTGCCAAAACAATTATGCTTGAGACCTTTCGAATGACATATGACACATGACTATCTGAGCTGTATGATGTTTTTGACATTACAACACATAGTACAAAAAAGTTATTTAATAAATTATGAAAATTAAAAAAGAGAGAGTTTCTAAGCTTTAAAAGCATTCCTATTTTGTGTTATTAAAGTCAGTGGTTGCTCATGATTTTGATTATAATTTTTTTTCTATCATAATGCGACTATTCCTTACAGTAGCCTAAAGTTTCCCTTTTTATACATTTGGAAATAGGTTTCCATGTGCAACACTATTTATAACTATAAAAACACAGTGTTAGTGTGTATCATACTGCATATGAATCATATCACCCATTTCAAACAACAAGATTCAATAAAAAATAGCATTACATCATGTCTACACTGGACATGACAAAGTGACTCTTACAAATCCATTTATTCTTTGTGTCAGAAGTAGCGCAAGCACGTGAAGTATGTCTATTTATCTGCTTTTGTTACATTGTGCCGCTCGCATCTGTTGTAGATGTGAGTCTAAAAAATAGCTGCTTCAATATAACAGTCAAACAAAGTTAATAGAAAAATGTGTGCTTTTGAGGGATCAAGTATTATGATAACTTCCATGTATGCACTTTTACAAAAGAACAGAAATGTCCCCGGTGGACAAGAATAAAGAGGTTTCATCGCCAGAAAAACCACAAAGGAGGAGGATAAAACTGTTCGGACTGTTTGAGAGCATGGTGTAAAAGAGCTAACCTCAGCCGCCAAACCAGAAGATCACCTTTTACCACTGGGGGCTGAATTTGGTTATGGGCTGATAAAAGAAAAGCATGTGATATTTCTAGATGGATTCAAAAATCCTCACACATATTACACACTACACAGAGAGCAGTGCTGTACCAATCCAATTTAGGGTAGCGTATTAGAGAATGCCAGTACAACTCTATGTCCTTTAAACAACTAATTTAAGAATTTGCCGGGAGCATTGTAAGGCATTATGTTTTCCAAAACATAATGCCTCTGAGAATGATGATGGCGATTAAACAAAGAACCGACACTGCTAGTTTCTCATCAAAGCTGACACTCAGTCCTGACAGAGAGAGTCATGTTACTAACTGACTGATTCATCCACTCTATTCTCTGATCTTCAGTACGCGGGGATGGGGTGCAGAAGAACGAGTGTGTGTGGGTGTCTGTGTGTGTGTGACAGAGGTGGTGGAAGGGATTGTGACAAGATTGTCAGGTTGCATTAATCTCTCCCAGCTGGGGGGATTCAAAATAACAAGGTGGGATTGGAGCCCAGGGGGAGAAGAAAAAAATTAATAAATATACAGGGATTTTGTCTCATTGGGGTGATCCCAAATCTTTGTGTGTGTGTGTGTGTGTGTGTGTGTGTATGTATATGTATTATACATATACATAAAGATTTGGAATCACCCCAATGAGACATAACCCCCGTAACCTGCTCTGATGTG
This sequence comes from Gobio gobio, assembly GCF_949357685.1. NCBI lineage: Eukaryota > Metazoa > Chordata > Actinopteri > Cypriniformes > Gobionidae > Gobio > Gobio gobio. The sequence continues at coordinate 32,224,575 of NC_137107.1, read as the reverse complement.
ACTGAAGAAAGGAGTGCTGCCAATTTCTCCAGGAATGAGATCAAAAGCACAGGCTTATGTCTTCATTAAAAAGAGCCTGACTTCACAGGGATATTTCGCTGCTACTGTTCTTAACAGGTCATGACCTCTTCTGTGAAGTTCACCAAATGCATAGTTTCTATCTGTAGAGTCAGCAAACAAATAAAAATTAAACACTAAAAACTAAAATTTAATTTAGTGATCGCAACATTATAATACTGACTGAGAGAATCTGAGGGTGCTACCAAACACCCTCCAAAAACTCCTCTTGGGGGAGATGTCATGTCAAATTGGGCTGGTGACTTATTCAGCAGTTAACCTTTGGAGATAGCCAAACACATCACAGGGTGTTAGCATACTTCCCAGGCAACGTACACACCCTGATGTGGGGCGAGATGGCATTTCCCTTTTATTTTTTTGAAAGCACAAATTCAGGCTTGCATGGCGTGATGGTTTCTCCCGCAGGCAGGATTACCACCTCAGAACGACAGACCAACTGCTGAATATTGCTAATGAGAGTGAAAATCAAAGTTTGGTGGCCGAGGCGTAGATGGTTAATAATTCTCTCTTATGACAAATGTAAATAGGCTTTTCCTCGCTTAGATCTGTCAATCAACCATTCCATACAAATAACATTCTGTGTCACGATCATCGCTGTGTGGAAGTTACGGTATTTTTATCAACTAAATACAGCTTTTGTAAGCATAAGAGATTTAAAAATCTTACGACCCCAAAAGTCGCATTGTGATACATGAAGTTGCAATAAGAAAAAAAAAATACAATTGCAAGACAAGAAGTTACATTGTGAGATATAAAGTCACCATTTTATTATCTTTTTTTCTGGCTTACATAGTTTGTAGTCCAGAGAAAAACAAAAAAGGCTATCAGACAGAATGTGCCTGTAAATCACTCTCAGCTTCTTTGACGTTACACTCCACAAAAGGAAGTTGGGAGAAAGGGTTTGAGTTCCACATTCAGTCCATCATGGATCTCAGATCAGGGTCATAAATCTCCTGTACTCATCTCTCCAGCTTGTCACAGGAGTCTGCTAGAGTCTCACACACACACACACACAGTCACTTATTCACACTGGAGTCACTGATGAATGAGCCCCTGGCTAGGAACATATCCAGACAGAGCCATTCAAGAAAGCATTCAGAGCATGTGGAGTCTTTTCTGTCTGTGGATACAGTAGTGTATCCGTCCAACTCTTTTGTAATGGAGATGATACAACATAGAAGACGGTTCATTCTCATTTCTCGGTTGTGATTCAGGGCTCTCCTATGCTCACAGTCTCTATTGTTGGGCTATCACAATTTACCTGTCCAAGCTCAAATGCTCTGTGAGAGGCTTGCACGTTCTTCAGCAAGGGAATAACTATCTGAGACATCCACAGTTCTGCCCATCAATATGCATTACTTTCAGTTTCAGGATTTCTGTCACACATTACAAAGATTCAGAGCTAGTTCTTTGCCCCAGTCACAGTCATACTTTTACCCATCTGGATGATGAGCAGACCCTGTTTACACTGATGAAAGCCGTCATAGTTTTTGTGAGCACGGCTGTGCTGTCAGAGGTACTATGAAATAGCGTGATCAAGCTAGATTATTCCCCCTCTGCGTAGATCTCCATTCTTCTTTTCTCTGTATCTTGTTATCTCTCCCTTTCTGCATCTCTTTTCCCCATCTTTCCTTCTGGAGTGGGTTGATTGGCCTTGAACATGTGGGCTGAGTGCCAGCTTGACGTGCACGCCCAGCTGGGCCACTGGACTGCTCCGGGGCCTAATGAGCTGGCTGGAATGATTATGCAGTCTTTAGGGAAACCTCTCAATCCCTGCTCATGAAAGTGTGCTGCACAGCATACAGCCAGAGCAATGGACATATTTGAGCCTGTCAGACATCTGAACTTCAATACTTTTCCTGTCTTCCTGTGATCATCAGTTAAAATATTCCTTTAAATGTCAGTGGCAAAATACAGCAGATGCCACAGTAACACTACTAACTTTAATATAATAAATAAACGAAACAATTCAATTAAAAATAAATTAAATTTAAAAAAATGTGTTATGTTACTACGGATAAAAAAAACACACTTGAATGACATCCGAAACTAATGCAAGCCCTTTTGCTATTCAATTATAAATCATACGCTCTGTAAAAATCTGCCAGTCAGATTTATGGGCTATCAAATTCATGTGGATTCACCGCTGCAGTGTTTAATGGGAAACTGGTGGTTTTAGGGATATTGCCTTGTGGCTGAATTGACCTGATGTGGCAGCATCGCAGCACTCCGCAGATGGAAACATCGCCACTTCCATTACAGACGGGAGAATAAAATACCATGACACTGCAAAAATCAGGAATTGCTATTTAGACTTGGCCTCATTCACTTGGTAAAAAAAAGTGATGTCTCTGACACCAATTCCCTATCCCCGCTTCCCTCTTTGCCTCGTTAGGTGTTTTTAGTCAACCCTCAACTAGGGAAATCCATTAAGATGTCAATTGCTGAAAGCAAAGGGACATGGCTAACTTGTTTGATGGAAGTGCTGAGATATGGACGTCTTTTCCACAGCAGGTGCCCTTAAGGATGAGCCAGCCTGCCTGACAAAATGCTCTCTGTTACTCTATCTTCCTCTTTTCTACCACACAGTGAACAAATGACTCTTGTGAGTGGTACTTTTTAGTGAACTAAAAAAATGCATGACCAGTGTACTACTATTAACCATTTTAAAGGGATAGTTTACCAGAAAATTATCCCATGATTTACTCACCCTCAAGCCATCATAGTAAGTAGCCATGTATATGATTTTCTTCTTTCAGAATACAATCAGAGTTATATAAAAAAATGTCCTGGCTCTTCCAAGCTTTATAATGGCAGTGAACGGGGGTCGATTTTTTGAAGCCCAAAAAAGTGCATCCATCCATCATAAAAGATATCCACTAAAGGCCTTAATAAAGGCCTTCTGAAGCAAAGTGATGCTTTTGTGTAAGAAAAATATCCATATTTAAAATGTTATACTCTTTAGCCGTAAATCGACGTGTAGGGCTGTCTGTTGTAAGCTAGTTATTTTTGTTTATAAAGTTTTAAATATGGATATTTTTCTTACAAAAACCCATCACTTTGCTTAAGAAGGCCCTTATTAACCCCCCAAAGCCGTGTGGATATCTTTTATGATGGATGGATGCAATTTTTTTCAAAATCAGGACCGCCATTCACTCCAATTATAAAGCTTGGAAGAGCAATTATATTTTTTTATATAAATCCGATTGTGTTCGTCTGAAAGAAGATAGTCATATACACCTAGGATGGCTTGAGGGTGAGTAAATCATGGGATCATTTTAATTTTTGGGTGAACTATGCCTTTACATTCCTCAAACACATCATTTAGATTAGATTAGATTCAACTTTATTGTCATTACACAAGTACAGGTACAAGGAAAGAGAACATATTTAGATAGCACAGGTTGAGAAATTATAAATACTTTTTTTTAACTCTTAAATGAAACAGAATTTTAGGGTCAAAATATGTACTGGGCAAAAAAAGGCTATTTTTATTGGTGGCCTTTTTGCCACTTTTATACATTAGATAAGACAGGAAATGAAGAGGGGGCACAGTAAAACAGGACCAGGAAATTGTGTGATCTGGACTTGAACTTGTCGCCAACATGGAAACCATTTCTCAAAGGCTAGGCCACAGCTAGTCTTTTTTAAAGACAAAAAGGATTATTAAATTAAATATTTGGCCATCCCCAAAAAGGCAATTTCCTGTGATGCTCCCTAAACTCAGCTCAGTGGTCACGATGGGGACGCAACCCTTTGTCCTTTCAATAGAGCAATGCTCCTCTCCCTCTGATACAATGCAATTTGACGGACGCTTTTAATATCAGTGTGATGTCTTCCTCTCAGGACAACGTTGACCTCGATCACTCTATGCTAACAGAAATAACAGCAACCTAGAGAAAAGACACACCACAGAAACACACATAGACAAAAGATGCCCACAGGCTGAGGGCAAGTCATATCAGTTTAAATTACCACTCCTTTCATCACCCTTTAACAACTTTCAACTTTAAGCACCCTCAACAACCTGCACATAGACAGCAAGTTTAAAAAATAAAGAAAGATAAGTAGACTAAATACCATAAAAAATGGCATGCATTGACGTTGGTTTGTACGTTAGGTTTGTAGATTATATGCACCGAAATTCTGGCCAATACCAATGAGACGATAACTATGTTACAGCCGACAACTGAATCAGTTCAATTTTCGATTACATTTTTTTCTCTGTAAGTTTTTTATATTTTTATGCTGTAATAATTTCACAGTTACTCTCCAAATTAATGCAGAAACAGCTTAATAACAGTATATTTAAAATATTTGTTGTAATGGCATCTTTTTATGAATGAATGCCTGTATCACTGATACTAATACTGCTACTGATGTCTCTATGAATTTTTTTTTTTTTTTACATTAATGATAGACATTCACCATTACAGTATAATTGAAAGCTATAATCAATTTCAAACTATTAGGTGAACTTAAAACAATCTTCACTTAAACCCATTATAATACATGTAATTTTTACCTGTGGCCTTTCTACAACAGAATACAGAAATTATACACTGCAAGTTCATTTAAGAAGTTATTTAACTCATTTAAGACCCCTCTGTGAATGAGAATACTCGACAAAATGGGCATTTTGGCATAATTCTGTGTGTGTTATTGTTTGTTCAAGCGCGAAAGAGAAGTCGATTCTGCCACGCTGTCAGTGCGCGCGATACTAGCGCGTGTCTTTCTGTGTGTCGTGTGTGTCAGGACATACACAGACAGGGCATTCTCTTTTGTCTTGTTGTGCTTGAATGGTTTAAAAGAATTTGCATGAATAAGAGCGTGATCGTATAAAATGTAACCCTAGCCCAAGGAGTACCTTTAGAGTCAGAAAAAACAGTTAAACTGAAATTTTTTTTTTTACATGCGTTAACACGCTATTTTTGACAGCACTAAAACAAATACTAAATCAATAAAAAAAAGACAAAAAAGAGCTTTTTAAATGCTAAAAGTAAATGTAGGCATCACAACAGTAAAGTGACAGTAAGGACATTGATAATGTTACAAAATATGTTAAGGAATACTGTTCTTTTTACATTTCTATTTATCAATAAATCCTGAAAAAATTGTGTCAAAAAAAAATGAGCATGCATAGGTAAAAATACTAAATTATATATATCCAATATAAACCACAAAACATATCGCAGTGATATATTATGCATAAATGCCCTGTTTTCTAATCACAAACCTGAGAGGCATTGTGGGATATCATTTTGTTCAGATAACTGAGAGCAGGCATGTTGCATGCCTGATGTGATACATTCAAATCTCTGAATGCTGCACTCTCAGTACGTTCTGCTCGGCCTGCTGTTCATTTGCCGGAAAAGAAGCCAGACACGCAAACCTCTGTGCGCCCGGAGGAAATGCAGCTCAACCTCTACAAAGAAAGAGGCCATGCCAATCTCAGCTGGGAGGCCTGAAACGATGCCAAGCTGGGACGGCACACAGTGGCTGGCATTTCAAGCTGGGGTCAAGTTCAGCTCATCAGCTGTGCATCTGAGGAGAGAGTAACTGGTTTACAGCTGCTATTTACCATCTGTCCACTAGAAGAAAACTTTCCTGATTCCTGATTCTCCCACAAGATTCTCAGTAAACCATTACTGGAGCACAACAATCCAAACAAGCGAATCAAAAAAGACAAAAAAAAAAGTGAGATGTGAACTTTCTGACCGTGGAGTGTGAGAATGGAAGCGTGCCACATGCAGCAGTGTGGGCCAATCCACGCACGGGCTTGGTTCCAGCTGGTTTATGTTTACGTGCTGCAGTTTCGCATGCCAAGCTGTGACGCTGCGCCTGTGTGCAAGAGCGCTCTGGGCCAGAAAGCTGCTGATTGAAGGAGCATTTGCAGTGCTAGTCGACCACAACCACCATTTGTTTGACGTAACCCGCCTGGGAACACAGGAACATGGGCGGACTGTCTCCAAAACCACTGCTAAAATAAGAGCAGATAGAGGCAGAAACCACAAAAGAGTACCGTGTTTTTACCCCCATGATCCTCTCTAGCAAATGATCACGTTCAAGACCCTTGACTCTTGCCAGAAATTCTCAAACCACAAAGCCTTGGAGCAGAGATGCATCCTGACACGCCACAGAGCTGGTATTTTTGGGATCGGAGTTGGTTCGCTGTTCCCTGTCACCACCTCGCTGACCTCAGCATCTCTGGACAACCATTAATCCAAACACATTTGATTCATAAAGAGGATCTGAGCCTCATCTCATCTGATGAAATAAAAGCACTTGGCTCTACTTCACCTCTCATTCCATTGCGCTTGTCACAACATTTAACTAGTTTATCAATCACTTTTTCGAACGAGACATTACATCATTAAGTGGAAACAGAGTAAAAGTAATTGAGTTTGTGCAATGTTTAAGCAGCAACATGGCGGTTTGGATTGGAGGGCAGGGCTCAAAAAGAGCTAGAGCTGCCTTTGGAGTAAAAATGTCCAAACTCATGTCCACCTGTTGCTACTTCACATTAGCGAGATGGTGTTGTAATTTGTTTAATGTTTCTCTGTGAAGCAGAGAAAGCCATTAACTTAATGCATCTCTTCACTCTTTTGTTCCACCAGACCTGCAGCGCTGTGTTCGGCTATGCAGGGAGACTGACCTTCTGCATGCCCCTGGCGTTGCTTCTCTCCGCTCTGAAGATCGCATCTCAGTCTGGTGACATACACACACGCATTCAGACATGCACATCCAGAATGCCAGCTCAGGTCACATGTGACAGAGATGACTTAACCCTTACAAACTGCCTTTTTAATGAGAAGAGGCTAACTTGCAGTACTAATTTACAGTCTTGCACTAAAACAGGTTTGGCGTTTGGTCCATATAACGGTACATTAGCCTAAATGCAATCGAGAGACAATAGGAACAGAGAGAGAATGAGAAGAGAGGCAGCAAGGGAGAGAATAGGGAGGAACACGGCACCGCCATAGGAGATACGGCAGATGGGACCAAACATAAAAGCAATATTACAGTTTCTAGATCACTGACCTACATGTTGGTTAAATTACTTTTTTTTCCCTTTGTCTCTCTCTCTTTCTCCATTTCCCTTTTTGCTGGAAAGAAAAAATAAAGTTGGTTGGTGCTTGTTTTTCATACATTTCTGGAAATTGAGCCCCTGCATCCAGATCAGCCAAGTCTACTCGAGGAAATGGGATTTGACAAACATGAAGGAGTGAGGGAGGTATCTGAGGAACAATGATGAAAACTAACAAAAACTAAATTAAACCAAATACTTTAGAATTACAAAGATGGTGCACTCATATTACTTATGAATGGAAGAAAGAGCAACACGCAATATGGAGGAATAAGTCTTATATAAAAATAAAAGAGCCAATCGCGATTGGTAAAGTCATCATGTCACTGCAGCTTTCGTTAGAAGCTCTGGTTGCTATAGAAACAGTCAGGGTTCTGAGATGCACGCTTAAGCATTAGCTGGTCTAGCCTGAAAAATATGCTTTTTAACGCTATTTGAGCATAAGAAACAGCATTTATATAACACGACTTCATGTCACATTTTGTTGCTGATTTTAAATATGTTATTTAGATGCGAGTCGGCAAACAGTTTTTGAGATTTTTGGATTCCCCCATTCAAGTAGATAGGACCTAAAAATAGCTACCCGGAGGCGTTGCAAATATGTCCACCAAAGGAAAAACGGAAAAGACAATTTGACATTAATTAAACATCTAAAACGACAATAACCCTGGTTTGAACCCAGGCTAGTTCAGGCTGTGATTTCAGTCATATGTTAGTGTTAAATAAAATGCAGCGAACATTAATATATTTGATAGAAGCTGCCTCTGAAATGAAGGTTTGGAATGCTAGTTTGTGCTAATATGAGGTACTGGTGGTGTGAAACTGCTCTGAAACATGTGGAGATCAGCACAAGCCTGCATTTGAGTATTATAGGCATGCATAATACTTCCAGCTCTCTAGATTAAGGCCACTGCCAAAACAACAATATAGCCATTACATAAAGCGCACTACATTACTGAATAAGTGCTGGAGGCAAAATATCAGATCGCTGCTTTAAATGACATTACACGAATGTAAACTGCTGTGCCAATTGCCGGAACGGAATTTGTCCACTGTTTTGTAACCATGACTACAGAGAGACAGAGTGTTGGCAGTCTATAAAAGATAGCCTAGAGTCCCCAAAAAAAAAATAAAAAAAAATGGACACATTATTTGCTGTTCCTGTCTGCCTCCCTTCAGTGCCCAGCTTTACCCTCTGGACTATTGCTTTTATGTTTCCTCATTTTATTCATACTGACATTTCTTTCCCAGTGTCGATCTTTTGGTGCCCGCCAGCCTGTTCAGAGATGGACGAGTTTCCTGTTCCTCAACTTTTGCTCTGGAACGTCAGAGATGCAAACCTCCATCGGTTATTTCCGTAGACAGTCTGTACAATCAGGAGTGATAAAGCATTTTTATTTGCGTATTGTCAATATACATTTATGTGCAACCACAGCACACCTGCATTAGGGGTGCTCATAATTAACCATTTAACCGTTAACCGACAGTAAGAATTTAGAATTTTGATCGATTAAACGGTTTAAAAGGTAATTTAAGTAATTAATAAAGTAATTTTTCAAGATATTTTGAAAACATTAAAAGGGTCTATGGACGGTTAAATGTATGTTTTTTCAGATTTTTCGATCTAATGGAAAAACGACGGAAAAACATCAGCTTTTGTTTCTGTTCTGACAGCTGCAAGAAATCAGGAATGGTGAGAACTTGATATCCGTTTTTCGTCTTTAAACCAAACTTGGGACTCCAGCCGACAAAGTTTAAATCCCATCTGGCTAGCACGTTTCCCATAATGGTTAGAGAGTAGGCGGCCTTTTGTGGCTGTTCGAACATATTCGACCACATGAGTGTTTACACTACGGAAGAAATCTGGTTGAATGCGTTTTTGACTACCTATGGAAGTGGCCGAAAGTGGACAAGCTTTTAGGCCCCGTTTACACCTGTATTTAGCGTCGTCCACTTGTGATCAGATCGACCAAATCGCATCTCTGTTTAAACCCTGAAATTGCAGTTATTTGTGGAGCCACGTATCTTCTTTACGTGGGTTGTGCATCGGCATGGCTCCTCAGCACGGATGAATCTAATGTTTTGAGGTGTATGTGTGGGTTGTCTATTGACGCACCAGTTGTCAACAATGATTGTCGTTTGAACTTTCTGGATTCCAATCCGCCATCAAAATGATAAGTTTAATTACATTCCATCTTCTGTAAGAAGAGGCCACAAACGATCCGCCACCTGCAGCAACCACACATGCGATATAGCCTACTAGCCGGGAATCCTTTATGTATACAGACGTGACGTAATGACGCAGAGACGAATGGCGGAAGCTCGTATTTCCAGCAGAAACCTACCAGTAACACTCAGATTAGAACACATTATTACAAGTTTACCGTTCAAATCGGGCTCAGGTAAGGAGATCGTTCAGAACACTGGCTGGTTATGTACTTGCTCAAAAATGTATTTTGGATCATTTTTAGCCCAAAAAAAAGTTACGGACTGCAGCTGCAATACCAGGTGTAAATGGGACCTAAGACATTGAAAACTGTAAAGAGTTTACTTTTATTTGTGTACGCTCACAGTAAAAAAAAAAAGCGCTTTCGTAAAATACAGAAAACAAACAGGATGCGCTTTCTGCGTCTCAGTTTCAATTACATGAACTTGTTTTTGGTGAGCAAAAATTTACATCCAAAATTAACATATCCATGGCAGTGGTTCCCAAACTGGAGTATGTGTACCCCTGGGGGTACGTGAGGTGACAGAGGGGCTACGTGAACAAAATGCTGAGTTTTGTTCATTTAATTAAACCCCACCTTAAAAAAACATTAAAACCGAGCATGTATTTCTAACAGGCAAATAGCATAAAAACGGGAAAATGGTAGTGCCGCATGATATCCAAAAGGTGCGGCATGATATCCAATCAAATTACCTCATCTTTTGCGGTCAAAAATGACTGCATTCACACTGCATCTGATCATTTGCGTGCGGAGTATGCTGTCTTAGCAAATCGCGCTACATTACTGCCGTTCTCAGTAATATACCTTTACAAAAGTGGGGATTTAGCACTAGCATGAAGAACAAAGAGACACAGAGAGATCGATTTAAGACTCAAACTCTCTTCGATACAGAAACTAGGGCAGGGCGATATGGCTGTAAACTGTATCACGATATAAGGGTTTCATATCAGTCGATATCGATAATTATTGATATGTTTTATGATCCATTTAAAATAAGGACCAGGAGAAAAATATTTTACATTTAAACATTTTTATTTTAAACTGAACCTTCCTCTGATTATAATCCCCTCAGTTATAAAGACAGAAATGTCAACACAACCATGGAAAACACTCAAATAATTAAAATATAAACAAGTCTAAAATTCAAGTCTAATTTCAATTATCTCTTAACATTAAGGTGCAGTGCCTCCATTATTTCTTTGTAAACTGTTACCCGTTTAGATGCTTTGTCATAAGGTACTGATGCAGAGTAACATTACCTCTCCATGTAGTTTCAAAGGCTCAATCCGCAATCGCTCCCCATAGCCTACATAGGGCACTATTTGAGGGGACAGCCATTTGTAGTGGTGTCCGAAACCATAGTGGATGTTATTGAGTGCACTCACTCTATCCCACTTTGCATCGCAATAAAGAGTGTACAGCCGATGTACACACAGCGGCTGTCCAAATTCACTCACTTGTTTTCATTCACTCCTTCAAGTGAACTGTATCAGTGGACTAAAGTAGGGAATAGTGACTGAGGGTTTAGGGGGCGATTTCGGATTCAACCAAAGTCAAGAATAGCACAACGGCGAGTGCGTTGAGTATAAACACGTCCCCAGACGAACGAGGCACATAGTATTTTAAACACAGTATTGTCAATATTGTTTGCTCTATTTACAACTAAATTATAGTTCCAATGAAAGCCGCAGCAGAACTGTTGAACATCAGTGTTTCAATGAATCGGGAGACTCGATGACTCACTCTTTAAGACAGTAACTTGCTGGTTTCAGTTTAACATTTAAAAGTATCATTTTGTTTTTACTATTATTTTATATTTCTTTATTGAACATTTTTTATTAAAAAAAATTATCTCAATTTTACAAAACATGACATACATTTAATAGGGTTAGAAAAACTTTGCCTTTATAAAAGATAAAAGAAAATGCACCTGGAAATCAATTTAAGGGGAGCAAATATCGCCCCTTAATGCTAAAGGTGTGACTGCAGCCTAAATGAAAGAGAGAGGGTACGCAGAAGGATGTTAACTGCCTCTGGGGGTATGCCACTCTAAAAATGTTCTGGTTTCGGATCACCATCAGCCTCCATCAGCCACCATTAGACTACACTGTTGACAGTGACCAGGTCAAAGAGACCTCATCTCCATCTGCAGAAGATTAAAGAGAAGGAGTTCTTTACAGAGAAGTTTTATCTCAGCGAAGAGCACACCAATGGCACTGAATCTTTCTCTGCAAAGATGAGACTCCCCATATTTTATTACCACAATAATCTGTTGCAGACGGTTTATTCATTTATAAGGCCATTTCCCCCCTCCCTTTCTCTCTTTCAACTGCTCTATGAAATTTATTAGAACTGGAAGCATTACAGCTCCAAACTGATGAACAATAGCGCTTGAACACTCAATAACTTTGATGAAATGTTGAAACTGTGATTACCTACTTAAAAGGTCACTGGAGTTTTCGTAGTTCTGAAACGGTCAGAATACAATTACTCAGAGGTGAATCTGAGGTTTTCAAACATATTGCAAGCTAAAGTCCATGCATAATTACAATCTCTATTCAGAACCTGTGAGGAAGAGAAATAATAAATATGGATACATATTCAGTAGTCATAAAACAACTGCTACAGGCTTTCACTCACAGCTGTTATAAATTTGTTTAATAAGATGTGGACCTTTTCAAATCAATAGCTGCAATTACTAAAGCTGCAATGTGCAATTTATTTGCCACTAGGGACAAGCTGTTTTTATAAATTGTTTTTTGTTGTTGTTGTTGATGAATCCAATGTTGAAATATATATAGGAAATCTATGTTTCATTTTTGTATATTGAATATATATATATATATATATTCAATATACAAAGATGAAACACACATTTGAAATCGATCATTTATATATTAGGGTTGGGCCGATAGATGATGCCAGCTGATGGCTGATAGACATCATGTTGTTGAGCCGGCACGTGATTCCCCCGCGCAAATAATGAAGTTCCCGATCACAATACAAATGACACATTCAAAACATTTTTACATTTATTCCAAAATAATAAATAAAAGCTGGTAACAATTTAAACAATACATTTTGTATGTGAAGTAATTTTCAGCTTTCCTTTTTAATAGTCAACTTATTTTCAGCAGTCAACAAACTTGTACACACTGGTCACAGACACGAAGATGTACCTTTAATTTTCCACAAAAAACCCCCCCACAGTCATCATTTCAAGTTTCAGGCCATTTCAAGTTTACAGTAAAGCAGTGATATGAGTTGTTTACTTGCTTATTAATTAGTCTTCCTGCTAAACCCATCCTTGTCTTCATTCGGGCCGATACCAGAACACGCACGAAAACAAGAGGCGGGATTTATCGCACGAACCAACCATAACCGATCATAGCACGATGGAGCCATTGCCTCCTCTCAAATGAATTTTCCCCATTCATTTCAATTACCCCACACAAAATTTACCACATGTTTTAGAGTGTCAGTATTAAGTCAATGGGGAGAGAGGAGGCATGCCGCTCTCTGTAACTTCACCTGCGGGTGGCCCTATTGGACACTTACTTTATAAAAATGAGTGACTTTTACACTGTTTAAATGTCACATTTTGTAATATTTGCGATGTTTTATTTTTTTAATATAGATTATTTTCTCATCCAGTTAATTTTTGAGGAGACACTGCCTCCCTTGCCTCCTCGGAGGAAACACCCCTGCTATATATATATAGGAAAAACCCTGATACATGTGCATGTGTGTGTCAGCAGGACGGACACACAATAAAACACAATAAAGTTTAGCAGTGCTGAACTGAGTGACTAAGATGTTCTGAGTCTTTAATAGAGCTGTAACGGCCTCCCTCCGTCTCTCTTTCATTTTCAATCAAACACAGAAGCTGCTTTGTCTATAGTGAGTGGGCAGCAGTGCCAAGAGCAGCTCTCTGGAACAGATGACAGAGGACTGTGTGTCCAGTTTCTTTCCAGACCGGTCGCCTATTTCACAGTCATGAGCCTCTTTAGTTTGACAGTTACCACACTTACCGTGGCTCTGTGGCCCTTTGGAGGCACACTGCCGGCCAATAAGCTCTAGAGAGGCCAATGTTAAACCTCTTCCTCATATTCTGGCCTGCATAACTGCAGCAGGAAGTGTTTGTGGCCACCACCGCAGTGGGGCTCCATTAAATATAAATGAACAGTGTTCTAAGAGAAGCAGAAGATGAGACACGGTAAACACAAAGATTGCTATGTTGTTTAAACAAATCAAAGTAATCAAACATCTCTGGTAGAACAGGGCGAGTGTGCTGATGAGCTGTAATAGATATGACCTCTGTTTGGCCACTGACACATCTCATTTTCCTCTCTACACACAGGGATAGTGGGGCTGAGTGTCGACATTATGACGATAAACCATTTTGACTAGGTGCTCCACCAAAGCAGTCCCCAGGTTTATCTGCTGCTTAAAAAAATTTGAAATTAACCTTTAAACGACCTCTCCTCTGTATTCGATTCAGCAGCACATATGCTTCCAACTCTTATCTCTCATGAATCCAATGGGTTTTCGGCATGCACCGCCTATAAAAGATGGTTTCCAAATCAGAGCAAAAATAAAAGAGGTAATCATAAGATAAAGTTTTTTAAAATAAGAAAGTCACATTGTGAGACAAAGTCACATTATGTTAAGATGTAAAGCCAGATTATGAAATATAAAGTCACAGAGATTTAAAGCCACAATTACAACTACAGTTCAAAATTTGGGGCTATTTTTGTAAGAAGTCTCTTATCCTCACCATTGATCGTTACCATTGTGCAGAAGAGTATAGCTTATATGGTTAGGTTGTGAATAACTGCATGTACTAATAATATAAAGCATTGTTTATTTGTTCAATGAGCAATTGCTAATGCCAGTGCAGTAACAAGTTTGTTCCTAGTTGTGCTGTGCAAACAGCATATAGTTTTTTTAATTTTACAACATAACTCAAAGTCAAATGCAAACAGGTAATTTCCATTCACTCTAATCCACACACTTTTGAGAGTCAACTTAAAATAAAATAAAAATCACATTTCACTAAAATTATTAAATTCACCGTGTCATAGACTAAATAATTTTACATAATTTTTCAGGTAGATTCCATTAACCTGTTAACCTGAGCTTTCTTTGCTTAAATTAGCTCAAAATTCCTGTCAGATGTAAGTAATTACCTAGACAAAATATACATAAGACTAAAGTTAAAATTTTTTACCTCTGTTTTATTCTCAAAGTCGTACAGTGACCGTAATTTGTTAATATGTGTCAGGAGTTATGAATATGAAAACCGGCTTCAGTACCTTTTGATCGTAATATGAGCGTCAGCTGCTCTCATTCCTAAAAAACTCCTCTATGCTCGTCATGAAGACTCGCGACAAATCAACATCCCTCAGGGCTTTTAGTTCAAAAGTGTGCAGATGTGGAGAAAGATTGATAGATTCTCATATGTTTGTGTCAAATTTCTATAAAGAGGAGTAATATGTATTCAATCTTAGCCCAAAATGCGCAGATGTAATCATTATAAGCGCTGGATACTCTGTGTTGTGTTTTCAGTACATACAGACAGCCTGAGGGTGCCCTGTTGCACATTTTAGTCCATATATGGCACAGACGAGGAAGAGGTATACCATGTGACATTCCAGGAAGTCTCTGGCATAAACAAAGCTTGTGCTTTTATTGCAAAGGATTCATGAACTGTATCGGTTTTAGTCTGGTTATGCCATTTCTTAGGATTTTTTCAAAAGCGGGGGGGCAGGCTAACAGGTTAAAGAAATCATGCCTTAAAAACTACTTAAAAATATCATGTCAGGGCTCTACATAGCGACCATTTTGGGCGCATTTGCGCCTGAAAATGACTGCGTGCGACTGTGAAAAAACATTTAGCCGCACCGGTGCGAGTGACCCGATCGATTCTCATGAATAAATGTAATACAATCGGAATTAAAACTACAACTGCCAAAGTGCATCAACACTGACTGAGCAACAGTTGCGTTTCG
The DNA here is from genome assembly GCF_949357685.1 of Gobio gobio. Classification (NCBI taxonomy): domain Eukaryota; kingdom Metazoa; phylum Chordata; class Actinopteri; order Cypriniformes; family Gobionidae; genus Gobio; species Gobio gobio. The sequence continues at coordinate 32,209,171 of NC_137107.1, read as the reverse complement.
TTCTGCGATCGACTGCTTGTCATGCCTTCTGTCAGCAGAGCATGTGCAAAAAACGTGTGTAATGGACTTAACTTCACAGATTGTTTACCAGGTGAGACGGGTGTGACGCAGCCATGCGCACTTACCAGACGCCTCGCGCTGATGTTTATTTGCAGCCAAATCCAAATTAACTAGAAATACCACATTTGGATTATCATAAACAAGGTCGGAAATTAACGGGGGCTTGGGGCAAAAAATGCCACCAGAAAATTACTAAATAATAATTTAAAAAAGCCCTGTATGAGTAGGCCTACTTGATTTAATCTTTAGGCTATCAGCTTCAGTCCACAACTTTTCTCGTGTTTAAAAATTACTAGATGTATATATGAGAGTACATCATGAATCCATTTTCCAAACCGTGTTTTTATCTTACCCTGAATCACTACGGTCCACATATAATAAGTGTTTATATTCTGACTATTTTATTCCAGTTTGGTTCGCAGCGCTGCGGAGGAGCACAGTCCCTGCGTGACTCGCCGTTGACATAAACAGAGAGAAGTAGATCCAGCTGCAGTGTTCTTCCGCGAGACGCATGCAGTTCTGTTTATTAGCGCCAGAGCGCCAAAACAGTTACTGACTGCTATTGCTCCGAGTTGGCATGATTGCAAATGTTATACTGACCTTGTACAAAAGTCCAATATACAAGCTGATGTTAAGTAACAACGTTTTAGCCACAATACTGTTTATTTCGTGAAAATCAAAACTACACCAGAACTGTTGCGCATCTCCAAGCGGTTCGATTCGAATGAATCTGCGTTTGAACGATTGAATCAATGACTCGCAAATAGACTTGACGCGCCACCGGTTTTATTTTCATATTTATACTTTGCATGAACTTTGTATTTAAAATATCAAACTTTTAAAGTTTCACTTGTACATAACCCATTTCTAAATTCAAAAACTTCTATTTAAAACATTCATACAACATTATTTACCCATGAGCTGCATTAAACAGTCTAATCACCACTTCAGATAGAGCTGCTGTGCCACTTCTACAGTGCAAAGATTGATCTTTTGATGCTGATTTAATTAGATTGGTAACAGTCTGATTGTGTCGTATTGCTGTAACTGAATTTATTGTTTAAATTAACATTTTAAAAACAACTTTTCTATTTTAATTGAAGAAATTGATAAGATGATCCATATATTTAATAAGATTAGAAAACATTGCTCTTATAATGGTAAAAATGCCCCTGGACATTAATTTAAAGGGACAAAGATAGTCCTGTAATGGGAAAGTCATAATTGGAATGCGTGTTATTGATCAGAAAGTGCTCCTACATTTTTGACTGTGCTCCTAATTTTTTTAAATTAGGAGCACAAGTGCTCCTCCAGAAAAATGTTAGCGTAGAGCCCTGCATGTGTAATATTGTTACACCATAATTTAAGTCAATATTTTTTTACAGTGTAGTAGCTGTTCTGTGCTCTGGCGCACCCGAACACGGTACGGAGCAATCACACTAGTCAAACGAACCAAACTTTGGGGACAAACATTCTTGGGCACGGTTCAGGAGGCCAAGTGTGAGTACACCCCAAGTGTCTTGGGGGAACGTGAAATGCACATCATCTCTCTTTGCAGGTCAAAAAGCAATTAAGCCCACTAACTGTGGCTGAAATAGCCTGGGACTGAGTTGGAGCTTTTAATCTAAGCTAGCCTTGAGCCCTGCTTGAATACACTGGTGTCATGGTCCAGCTAGGGGAAGGGAAGACATAAACCCTGCTGGATGTGCTCATTTGCCCCGCACGTACACTGCCTAAGGACTGTGGGATAGCAGCTAGACAGGCCACAGGCTAAACTCACAGTAGAACTAAACAAAATCGAGCATCTGCCATTTGTTTGTTCATCAGCTCTTCTCTGAGTCCAGTATTCAGTTTGCCAGCTTATGACAGGTTATCAGACAGGTTACATGCTGAACATCACTAACAAAACTATTTAACGGAAATATACACTGAAAGATATTAACTATGCAACTTAGCTAATAATTCAATATAGGTATTATATGATATAATTTCAGGAGCTCAGTTTTTCACATTATATTATGACAAATCTTTTATGTCTAAGACTTTAATTAAATGTTTTCCAAAAATGTTGTACCAAACACATTTGGGTAATTTTGTATATTATCATCAACTAAAATGTTGACGCCATTTTAGTGAAACTAACATTAATACATTTGTAAAAAATTTAAAAACTAAATAAAGTTAAAAACTATAAGTAAACAAACAACTATACAGGCATCCTGCCTATCTTTTATAATAATATAATATATAAAATATGGTGTCACTCTGAAATGACTAATAAATCAAAGAATGTAAATTAATCAAACATCTGCTAATAATGCTAATTAGTAGTACATGTGAATATGTGAAAACAGATATTTCTAAATATTTTAATTCAAATGAACTGTCTATTAAGTCTGTATAATGTAACGATGCTATGTTCTTATAGAAATATTTTTTTTTAATGAAGTATTGCATAGATATATACCAGGGCTCCACACTACATGCACTTCACTCTAAAAATAAATGTGTGTGAACTGTTCCATTTACTTAGGAGCATGTGAGCGAATCAAGCTAAATAAATAAATTATTAATAAATGATTAAATACAGTATAAGAGCAGAAATATTTAAAAACCTAGTGTACCTTTTGCATTCTAATAAATTGAATTCATTTTGCTTGTAAATGTCTCCTTGTATCCCTTTATTTAGGAAAAACACATTTTATAAATTAAAATTGTTTAACTTAGGAGTGTGCTCTTTGGGGGGAAAAAGTAAGCATCACACCCTGTATACCTAAAGTCTGGTTCCCAACCAATACTCTAGTAATCCTGGTAGTGGTTCTGCTTTGGTCCCCATTGCAGAGGTGAGCTTGTCAAGATGCATTGGCTGGCATTTATTTGAGACCCTGCTTCTCTTCTCCCACATCCCACCATCCCACCAAAGCAGGCCATAATCACCCCCTAACAAGCTTGGACAACAGCAAAGCTCAAGAGAACTTAGGAAGACAGCTGTTATGTTTCACTTTCACCTCAGGGACCAGGTTTGTGCATATGTATGAGTGTTGTTTTTACCAGCACAAAAATCTAATAAAATAATTTAACGTGAGGATCTCCAAGTTAGAGTGTTTGGCCCCTTTGGCATTCCAAGAGTATTTCCGCTTGGTCAGTTCATCCAAATCAAAGTTGACAAGGCAAGCAGCAGACACAAATCATGTTTATATTTACATTTACATTACATTTACATTTATGTATTTGGCAGACGCTTTTATCCAAAGCAACTTACATTGCATTCAAGTTACACATTTTACATTTTTTTTGTCAGTTCTTGCTTTCCCTGGTAGTCGAACCCATGACCTTGGCGTTGCTAGCGCCATGCTCTACTGTTTGAGCTACAGGAAAGCTGTATATTACTATTTGTGTTCAGTTTAAACCTCCATGTGTCTCTCTATTCACTCTCCAAAGCATTATTCTACTGATAACACATTCATAAATAGGACAAAACACAAACAAGCATCCATAATTGGATAAACTGGCATAAACTCTTTTGTAGGGATGCACCGATATGAACATTTTGGCCGATACCGATAACCGATAATTCTTAATATTTGAAAGCCGATAACCGATATATTGGCCGATAAATCTAAATACAAATTTTAATAAACTCTGAGAGCCTGATTACAAAAACAAAAGGCTCACCATTAAAAGCCATGTCCAAAAACACTTCAACATAAATCAAACCTATACACTACAGTAGCCTATTTGAACCAGTGTGAGATTCCTTACCTTTTCAAATTAATTTTACACTCCTATGGCCAAATTTTTTTTTTTAACACTTTACAATAAGGTTTAATTTTTGTTAGTATTAGTTAACCAACAATGAATGAACAATACTTCAACAGGATTTATTAATTTTATTTCATGTTAATCTCAACATATTCAGACCCAAAGTTGTGTCTTTTAACATTAGGTATGAACTGTGAATGGACTGTTACAAAACACAAACATTTTATTACTAAAAGAAACAAAGGTTATTGCTCTCTGTTTGTTCATGATAGTTAATGCATTAATAAAATGAGACCTTATTTGTAAAATGTTACCAAAAATTATATTGTCTAAAAAATAAAAATAATATACCTAAATAATGCAAACAAGTAATTGAACAGCATAATAAAGAATCAGAATGCAAGTGCATGAAATAACCTCCGCACAGACGATAAAGAAATGGTTTTAATCAAAGGTCCCATGGCATGAAATTTTCATTTTATGAGGTATTTCAACATTAATATGAGTTCCCCTAGCCTGAATATTGTCCCCAAGTGGATAGAAATGTTGATCGGTGTAAACCCGAGTTCTGGCTGTCTCTCTCTGCCTTTGAGAAAATGACAGGCCAGACGAGCCAATCCTGAAGCCTCCTGGTTTGACGTCCAAGCAGGAACGGTTTCCTCCCTTTCCTCCGCCCAGAGAATCTGGCACGCCCATGCAAACGCGAGAGATCATTAACGTTACTTGTGAACGAGTGAACTGGCAGTTTCTCAGTGTTTGGATGTAAAATGAAAACAGAAGTCTTTCTTCAGTTCCTTCTGATCTGTGATCATTGATTTCTGATGTGTAGCTAATTATTTATTATTCGTGCACACACTGCGGCTTCTCTCTCTCCCGACAGAACGGTGTTTTCGTGTTTTCTATCTTGTGAGTCAGTGTACGTCCTTTGTACGTCCTCGTCGCGTCTATCTGTTCTAAAATGTGCATACAGTCTTTTCTGTTTAACATCAGCAGTAACATCTTTAGAGATAAACCTCACACACGCCGAAGCTCGGCCTTCAACATCCCCGACCCCCAGTACTGCATCTGGCCCACAGCGGAGGCACCAAACGCGGCGTGAGATTAAGCAGAAGGGGGGTAAGCGTGAGGGTATCTGGGCTAGGCTAGCCAGCTTTCCCCACAATAAACTGGATTACATTCGATTACTGCTGTTGTGTCTTTGTTTGCGCTGTGTAAGTTACTCAATGCGCATCACTGACGCTATTCATATGATTGGAACATATCTAGAAATAATGCTTTAATCAAACTTACTGACTCGTTCATCTCGCTGTAATGGTACATTGCATGTGTTACAAAGTTGGTAGAATAATGATGAAGAGGACTCGGTGTGACTGGGACTCGTGTTTATTCAGAACTCTCAGATACAAACACAATAAACTCGCGCTGACAGACAACGCTCTCATAACTCAGTAGTTACTATAAATAACTTTGTTAGCAATCGCTCCGTCTCCGTGATGTCCTGTTCGCGAACGAATCATTCTTTTGAATCGGTTCTTTTTAGTGAACCGAACCAGTTCACCAAATCGGACTGAATCGTTCTAAACGCTGCGTTCTAAACGCAGCGCTGATCCATAATTTACTTACTTTCTGACATGAGTGACAGCCCCTCCGACTAGAAATAAACTAATAACCTGAAGTATATTCTAGTAACTACAACAGTTCACCCTGAACTGAGACATGCTGAGAGAACTGATGTGAAGTGAACACAGGTCCATCTGTCTCTGGCAGACTCGTGCCTGCTCGTGCCTCGTTAAACCACGCCCCCTCCGCTCATTTAAAATGCAAAGATGTCAGCCAATCACAACAGTGGGCGTTTTTCCTGAAGTCTCACAGCAGACACGCCTCTTGAAGCAGGGCAGTCAGCCACAGGGCAAACAGCAGTATAGAAAAAATGCCTTTTATTTCTAAATTATGACATTTTATGATGTAAAAATCATACTAACAATATAAGTACACCTCAGGAAACACTATAAAATAATAGAAAAATGCCATGCCATGGGACCTTTAATCAAACCATATTGTTGATGGAAATGATACGAGAACAATAAAAGTGCTAATTATAAAAAATAATGCCTCTGTGTTTTTGAAAAAAAAAATATGTTTAATATTACAGTAATAGTAAACATCTGTAATATTAGTCTAGTCTATTAGGAATAATGTTGCTGTTTGAGAGCGCGCTGAAGCTGGAGAGAATGAACGAACAACCATAAACTGAAGCGCTTAGAAGTTTAATTAACAACTAAACGCATCATATATGAGAACAATCAGATATTTATACAAAATAAATATAATATTACAACTTATATTAGCACAAAATCACGCATAGGTGAAGGGTTATAACTCCTGTGGATGCTCTTCCCCTGTTTGAGAGCGTGCTGAAGCTGAAGATGATCACCGGTACAGTGAAGCGCTGCGGGTTATTGACTTAACGAAACACATCCTATATGACTTTAATCAGATGTTTATACTACAAAAACGTAATATTACGACTTACATATGCTTAAAATGACGCGAATGCACAAGCGAACTTGACTGTGCTGGTCAGAATGCGTTGTTGACGCTTCCCACAACAGCGCGCTGAAAAACAACTAAACCCAGAGAATTCACTAAGTTTTATAACAGAAATATTCTCATTGCAGTGTTATGTATAGGACAGTCCCAGTAGTTATTAATGCTGTGCATTTCTGTTTGAAATGCGCGCGCCGGTACAATGAAGTGCTTTACTGCATCGTTAATTAACTCAACCAAACGCATCCTATATGATATTACATACACAGAATAATAATAAATATAATATTACAACTTACAATGGCACAAAAGGCTGTGAATGCACAAGCAAACTTGACTGTGCTCGTCATGAAGGTGTAACTCCGTGGGCGCGCTCTTCCCTCAACAAACGCGCTGAAACACAACGCTCTTTTACAGCCTACTCTATTCTCATTATCATTTTATGTAGATTATAGAAGACTTGCGCTGCACATGTTGCACATAACTGTATTTTCCTTTTCGAAGTGATTCCAAACATATTTAGAGCAATTCAAACCCATCATGGTGGACAGCGCGTCCGTCTCAGCTGAAGGAAATAATACATTATCTATCGGCTTGACTATATCGGTCAAATTTTCTTATTGGACCGATAACGATAACATCAAAAATAATCATTTATCGGCCGATAACGATATGTTGCCGATATATCGTGCATCCCTACTCTTTTGCATTCTGATATATTTTTCTGACCAAGCTGCAGTTAAGGGAAACTCGTCCATTTCTAAGATAAATAAAACAGAGTAAAATGTAAATCTGTGCAGTTTCTAGCCACTGTGAGTCAGTGACATTTGCTCATGCTAGCGTGAATGAAACCAGGATCCATCTAAATGCAGCCTGGAGAGAAAACGTTCAGGTTTAGAAATGAATGACTGAATTACAGGCTATGAGAAATAAAATCCTTATCCAGTCCAATCAATCTCATAACGCTCAGACTTTTTTAAGGGCTGCTTCTTTTTCTCTGAAGTCTCCTTTGAGAAAAGACTTCCTGTGGACCTATCATTTCTAGATTTCACTCGTCTGTATTCTGTTTTTTTTTTTTTTTACTCTTCGATCACAGACACAAAAAAAGTAATTTAGTGAAGAAATGCAACACGCATGGGAAGATAAAGACCTTTCCTATTCTACACTCTATGGCAGAGAGGAATTATGGGGTGGCTAGGTGTGACACAAGCTCATCTGCAGTTTAGATGGACTAGAGAGAGAGAATATTCCAAAAAGCCATTTAAAAAACCATCTGTCACCACAAGCAGCACGTTTAGAGCAAATATTAATCAAACATACAAGCTGCACTGAGGCTATCAAACATTAGCTGACAGTTAAAACATCCTGTTTATTTATTTACTCAAGCTCAAGCCAGTGGTGTAGCAGACAGGCACACAGGGCACGGACTTAATTAAATGAATTAAAATTAATGTATTAAATAATTATTATTATATTAGGCTACTTTTATTATTTAATTAATATTAAAAAAGACATTTGCCAAGCAAAAATTTCATAGCTCATCACCACATAACTGACACGCTGCGAGAATAATAAAAGATTAGTATAGCTTACTCCTCATTTCAAAAACAACTTAAAAGGGTACATAACGCACACAGTTTCTGCCAATCTCGTGTTAATCTTGAGTACCTATAGAGTAGTACTGCATAAAACTGATTTAGTTTTATCAGATTTATAAAAGACAGATTAATTGTTCACCCTTAGACCTGTAATCCTGAAGGAGTGTATTTGGCACAGAATACACACAGGCATACTCCGTCATATGTCCAAATCATTTTTTTTTTTTTTAATTTTGGCCATGTTTAGCATGAGAATCCAACTCTTTAACAATGTAAAAAGTCAGAATGCACGAAATAGCATTAGACCCATTAGATGGATTTGCGCTACACCACTGGCACAAGCTAATCAAGCTATTAATGTAGGCAATATCTAGCTGTAACTAAAAGCATGCAGACTAGGTTTAAAGCTTAAAGCTGTGTATTTGTATGCATGCAAGTGGAGATTGATTTAGTGTGCCCCCACAAGGGACAAGGAAATAGCTTTTGAATTTCGATCCATTAGGCAAGCTTTTGTCTGGGAAGGTAACTACTCTAATTAATTACATTAACACAACAAACTTCATTAACAAGGCTGCCGCTCCAGCCCTCAAACCCACAGCTGTTACACTGTACACATTCAGAAGCTCATCTGACACATACAAAACAACAATTGCATTACATAATAATATTAAAGTCCCAGTGAACCAGAAGTTGCGACTGAGTTTATTTCAGTGCTGTGACGTATTTCCAAGTGAAACGCAATATTGAATGGAGGGCAGGGTTTTACTTCAGCGCTCCTCCTCTCCATCTCTCGCTCATAGCAGACTAACGGTTGGATGGGAGTGGTTAAGGATATTCAAACCCAAGCCGTCAAACTGCCGTCATCGGAAAGGGAACGCCATTCCAGACCGGTAGTTACTTTTCAGATTTTGATTAAAGATTACCACAGCAAACAATTTTTTTTCTTCTGTGTATTAACTTGCACGGATTAATTGTTCACCCTTAGACCTGTCATGTGTGCTAACAAAGTAAATAGGATCAATTTTGATTTCATGAGGACTTTAATTAAATAGCCAATAGCCTTTAGTGCATCTTACAACCTAAACAAAATATCCAGCACTTCCTTCACAACCAAGTAACATTTAGAGAAGGAAATCAAAAGCGCAACAGGAAAACCAACTCATATTTTGCCACATGCTATTGCAAAAATGTAGTATACTCTATGGTATTTATAATTTTCAAGACAGGATCTTCTCATTCTAAGTAAGCAATTTATTAGAAAAAAAATTTAATATACTCTAAGTAAACAAACTATGTGCTCATGTGTACAAGATAATTCATCAATAGTTAATAAGGAATACTATATATACAATGAATAAAATAAATACATTATACCAATAATTGCATCTTTAGAAATCTAAAGATAATAGGCTAAAAAACTAACTTTTATATTTAAAAAAAGTGTATGGTTTTGTATAAAACCCCTTAGACCCTTTATTGTGGGGTTGCATTGTTACATCGGTAAACACAACGCTGGAACAACATTGCACTTAATCACTGATCCCATAGACTCAACTCCCTGTTAAAACCGTTTACTTCAGAGTTCAGCCCTCCTCCTGAACACTGAAATCTAAGGACGGGACACAGAGCACAGAGTAAACAGATCAATATGCCACTCTGGTAGCAGTGCTACAGTCAGCTCAAAGCAGGCTTGAGCCTTATTATGTATTCACAGCTTCTCTGATTTAAATGAGATTCCTCATTAGGCGATGAGGAGTTGGAGAAGGACAGCCCATGGGAGGGCGGTATGTGTGGTGATGGGCTCTGAGTGCTGGTGGGCTCAGATCAGGCTCTGATCGATGGTGGCTGAGCGCAGAGCCAAGCTCCTTCCACTGTGCGGAGCAGTGATTAGCCAGTATGGAGGACTGGAGCTCATTGATTCCGTGGATCTGCTCCTTCTCTGATAACAATGGCTGGGTATTTTATTATGAAGGGGTGGCATTGGATTGGGACTTGCGAGGAAGTGAATGGATCAATCAGGCAGTTTTCAGAACAACATGAGGAGCCATGTAAGTCATTTTTGGCAGTTCAGTCTTGTCAGAGAAGATTTAGGTGACTTTACCTATAGGGAGCAGTGCACTTACATCACAAATACAAACACAGGCAACAGTTTAAAGAGAGAGTACAAAGATACAATCAGAGAGGAGAGTGGAAAAGAAAGAGAAACAAAGACATATTGTGGGAAATAGAGAAAAAGAATACAACATTTGGCATGAATGGAGAGAAGTAAACGTGCTGGCATACGGTTAATACGATATATCACGATAATGAACATGCACAATATTGTTATCGTGGACACTTCAAAATACCGCGAATAATTATTTATTACGAATTATTCAGATTATCGTGATAATACTGTATACTGTGATAAAAGCTTAAAGCTACACTGTGTGATATTTTCCCCCATCTAGCGGTGAAAAGGTATATGACCATCCAGTGAATATTAGTTTCTGTTCCTCTCAATTCCGATTTCGTTTTAACTCCTACGGTGGCCGATTTAGTCCAAGATTAACATGGCTTCCAGTTCGACCTCGTCCACATTCGACACGGTGCCATCGAGAATTGAATTTACGGGTATGTCCCTCTTTGGCTAATGTACTTTCAAGATGGAGGGGTAACATGGCGACCGGCATTCGAACCCCTCACCCGTATGTATATTATAAACTTACGAGAATACTTTATTACTTGAAAGAAGTAAATATACATTAATGAGCACATATATTTTTGAAAGAACTGTGTTTTTAGCTAAGAATAAACTAAAAAAGTTACACAGTGTAGCTTTAAGCAATTATCGCAATATGAAAAATTGATACATGCCATCACATGCCGACACCGAAATGTCATGATGTAAACATCACCTGGCTTGAGCCTTTGGTCAGAAGAGATTTATTCTGTATTTATTCTGACTGCCTGTGATGGGCTGCATTTACACTACCATTCAAAGGTTTGAGGTAAGATTTTTGATGTTTCTTAAAGAAGTCCCATGCTGAATAAAAGTATAAATTTCTGTAAAAAAAAGTAGTGAAGTGTACATCAGCAACACTGCTGACCGTTGACTCAAGAAAATCCAGTATGATAATGTACTATGAATGATAATTGAAGCATACATTTACTTTAAAATCACCAAAATATATCCATTTTGCATAGAAAAGGTCATAAAATATGTGGATAGAAACTCCATATCGAATGGACCAGCATCCTAGCTAACTCATTTCACATACAAAAATGACATACAGATACAGGTCTTAAAGGCACTGCAGTCACGAACAGGTTGGAAAATGCTCATGAAACACAAAATTATGGAGAAAGAAAAAAGTACAACATAATATAATTACTTAAGTTAATAGCTCAACAGGACACAGACAGTTGAGAGGTCTTCTAATTCAACCTCTGTGAAAGAAGGTCAACATACCATTACAGATGTGTCTATAGCAGTATGGCACGCAGCCATGACCCACAGTGCTGCTCAAGGGCACAGTTCTTACAGAAATTACCGATTTAATGGATAAAGACATTGACCAATCAATCCATAATCTCATTGACTCCAACCTTACGGCATGCCCAGGAAAAAGCAATTGTACCTAAACTGCGGTTTAATCTGATGGGGTCAATTTGATTAAATATGATCCCATGGCAATGTATTATGATCTCGGTTTGAGCCAACAATATGTCTTGGAACAGCTGGGCTTTCAACCAGAGGGCTGATTGATCAGTGTATTGCGCTACTGTCTCCAACCACCAATAGAAGCCAATAGCTTCAGCGTCTCATATGATTTGCACGTCCAAATATCTACTGTTATTTCTAGCCATCAACACATCAGGATTAAGAATGATTACATTTAAATGAAAATGACAATGTTTTTCTTTTTTCCTGACAACTGATAATCTATGCTACTCAATCAGACCTCATATGTAGCAAAATATATAAATAATACAATCGTATAAGTGGTATCTGATTGATTTTAAGCACTTTGTTTTAAAGTTGCTATAGGGTATACGTTTCCTGGCTCAAGTCAAAAACTCTTTTTTTAATGCCAATTTAATGCTGTGATGCTCAAATTGATTTTTATAACGAACAAAATAATGTACAGTATAAGCTATGGGTAACATCATTTTGATGAGAGAGATGATTACTCAAGATAAAAATGTCTCTTAAAAAAGGTGCTTTTGAGGCAGCACTAAATCATTGCAAATATTAGATACTTTATCATGGATGCTAATTTTGACCAACATATATCCAAATATCCAACATAAAATAAATAGTGTATCACCTTGCCAGGTGAAAAACATACGTCTGCTAGCTTTGAAATGTATTAGCACACCTCCATTCAACAAACCACACAATCTCAGGCATCCCTCATGGCCAGAGAACAAACAACAAAGGATACACAATGTGTTGAATTTTAACACTGAGGGTTGGAGGGGTTTGTTCAAATCCCTAATCCAAAGTACGAGCAATATCAAAAGTGAGTCTAGCCTTAGCAAATAAGAAATAAGGGTAAGAAAAAGGTTGCAAGAGAAATGAAGAGAGAAACAGCAGACAGATGTTGTTCCTTAAAGTGTCAGAAACGGCTTTTTCTGCAAGATAATCACTGAGTCAAAGCTAGTATTAACTATCCATTAATCTAATGGTAACAAAGTAAGCAGTCTGGAGGGACAGAGCACAGTTGAGGATGCCAGAGGCCATTTGAGCCTAAACCGAATCTACAGATTGCCATTTGGAGCTGTCATTTGCCCAAAGGCATTAAACCCTTGAACCCTCCCAACAGATCTGCTCAGAGAGAACCAGCAGGCCCTAAGCGTGTACAGAGCAATGATTAGAGCCCCTCTTCGAGGACTCCACCCTGCCGAGCATATCTCTCTTCATCTCCCTCTCTCTGCCTCTGCTACACACAGCAGAAAAAGTGTAGCCCTGAGGCGAGCGCTTTCTCCAAACCTGTGGTGAATGTTAATGCAGTCCCTCTACAAGTTTTGCCGTTCCCATCTCTCAAACTGTCATCACAGCAGAGGCAGAAGGGTCGCGCGCTGCCACTGTATAATTCCACTGATGGGTTGAGAACATTGACATAGCACCCTTTTAATATTTCCTGCTGAACATAAAAAGCCAGAAGGATAGCAGAGAGCAGATAGATAACTACATTCACAGCCTCAGAAAGAATCATCTTTGATTATGAAGGACTCGCTTATGTCTTTATGTCAGTGCTTCTAAAGATTTGAAAGTACTTCAAGGCCCAATTAGGTACTTAGTGTGGTACTTGGCACAGCCTGTTTCTCTGAATAACTGTATGGATCTAAGACCTAGTGGAACATCTTCAGAAATTTCCTCTAGGAAAAACACACAGTTTCTGATTAATCTTCATTTGAACAATGAGATCTTTTACTCTCCTCTTCTCCTATTTTCAGATGCAGATTCTTGCTCTCTGATAAACTAACTGACTCAACTGCATAATTCTAGTTACAAACAATTGACTCTAATGAACTGGTTCTTTTTAGTGAATCAAAAACAGTGCAATAAGTGTAGTCTGATTCATGAACTGGTTCTTTTTAGTGAATGGCACTAAATGACATTACCAGTTTGAAAAGGTCTGGAACTCTGCCCTGTATACTTTACAGCATAAGCAGGCAGAGAACTTATTCCATATGTGAGTAAACTGGACATTTTGAGAGCTTATGAATCTGAAATCAAATCCAACCAAATTATTAATTCTTTATCGATAAGCAGCCATAATTTCCTGACACTTTTTTCATATTTCAGGTCTCTGTATGAGCGGTTTGGCCTGACTGTAATTTTGCCACATGTTAAAGCTGTTCGTCAGAGTTAAACCAACCAACCAGAAGGAAAAGCTGGAAGCATCTTCTCATCACATTAATCTCTTTATGAGAGAGGCAGCAAGTCTTTTTTGCTAGCAAACACTACTCGTACCCATAAGAGCCCCCATGCTACATTACCCACGTGATTCCAACGGTGCAGATGTGGTGAAGATGGTAATGACAGGAAGAGCAAATTGCTAAATTGCATTTCAGTAAATGCATTCTAAGAAATCTACCTTACAATAAATGCTATAAACCTTAAAATTTCCTGTCAAACTTTGCAGTTTTAGTTAAAAATGACAGTTACCGTATACAAGTTTCTTTGAATTTTTAGCTAGTGTTAATTCTATGACCAGACATTCAACTGCATCCTATTAACTACCTCGATTCAAATCAAATTCAGAAACTGATTTGGAACTTAAAAGCCATTCTCAACTCTGAATTGTGCACAATACTGCGACACTGATGCACCAATGTTTTGAGAGTTTTCGGGTCAAGAAATGGGAAGGAAAATTGGTTTACGAAATATTATTGAACAAATTACAACCCTTTTTCTTTAAGAGTCGCATTCAATAGCTGTCATTTGGCAAAAGTCAGAGAAATTTCACAGCATGGACCTGCAAAAACACCTCTCATCTCAAGACAAACCAGGAAAACGAGAGAGGAGAACCATGGAGCTGCATAGGTATACAAAACTACATGTTATCTTGGTCAACCATCTGCAACATCCTCCTGTTTTCTATAACTGTCTGTTTTTCCAGCCACCGCTTGGGATGCCAATCAATCCAGTCATCTGACATGATATTACTGCCACCTGAAAAAAAAAAAAAAAAACTATCCTATCCCAGTCGCAGAATCGCACCCAAATCCCAGAATCAGTTCCCAGATGATTCTGTTTAGCATAACAGCCCTGTGAAGCTGCCACTTACTCAAAAGCCTCTCATGTCTGTCCCTCCACTCCATCCCAACTGAAAAGTGGGACATGACCTTTGTATAATCAGATACATAAAAGGGAAAAGGGGGGGGGGGGGGGGGGGCAGAGAATAGTACAGTTTGACAATCCATAAAATATCCTCCATGTTATCATTGACTGCAGTACATGGTGGTACTACTACTGGTGGTGGTACTACTACTACTACTACTACTACTACTACTACTACCACCACTACTACTACCACCTCCACATGAAAAGAATTGCAGATGTCACAGACAGGCAACTTCACAAGGTTTCTAGGTAAGAAAACAAAGTGCACAAAGGTTAAAATAAGAGAAATGTGTATGAGCTTAGAACATTAACGGAATATTTTCACACTTTTATCTAAAGCAACTTCAAAAAAGTGATTGGTCATATAGTTTAAAACTGTTTAAAAGTGCTATAACACACAATAGAGTCTATAACAGAGATGAAAAGAGAAGGACCTGCACACAAAAAAGAGACAGTGAAATTCCAGCACACATGAGGGTTATGTGCCATTTAGAATTCAAAACCCCTTTAAATTCCAATTAATTCTGTACCTGAATTTTAACTGCAAGATAGAATCATAGAATGATACATCGAATGAATGTTAGAACGACAAACAGACAGAAAAAAATAAATAATGCTAGAACATTAGAATGACAAACAATAAGAATGCAATACAATGGCAGAATGTTAGAGCGGCAAACAGAAGAAAAAAAAAAGATAGAATGTTAGAACAACAGATTTATAGAAAGACAGACAGACAGAGTGAAAAATAGATGGTAAAAATGACAGACAGAAAGATAAGTAAGACTACCAGCAGCTGAAAAGCCATTGGATGTTACATGAGACATCGTGCCATGACTGAAGGACAGATATCTGCTGCTAATGTTGGCTGAGATGCCAAACTAATCTCTTAATGACATTGTAAAGAACTTCACCAATATTAAAATGGAAGTGAAGGTGAAGAGCGCACATTTCAAGCCTTGGTGACAAAGACAGGAGTGAGGAATGATGTTAGATTTTACAAGCCCCAATTTTTCAGATGTTAAATCATCCGTTGAAATGATTTCATTAAATGCCCTTCATTTCCCATTAATTGCTTTAATAAGAAAAATATGAGTGAGGCACTGGCTGTGAAGCGAGGAGCTTGGTTCAATTTGTGTAATGACTTTCACATGTCTCATCCCTCCTTTGAAATCAGATCACTCCAAAATGTAAATTTCCCTTTCTTAAGATTAAATACAGAAACAGTGGAAGCTAAAGAGATGGGAGTCTTTCAAAGAAATCTCCTTGGAATCTCTTTTGTCATTTTCACTCGGTGTCCACACAGTTCTTTCAAAATAATTAAACTTTCTTTGGTGTGAAACATTGCTTTGGCAAACCATGAGTGAATCAGCCGGAAATGTGTAGCGAGTAAAACTGGATTTGGCATCCCTGACACCAACAGCGGACCTCCAGGTGGGCTACATTGCCGAGACACCTGGAGGCTGTACTATCCAAGGTTTTTTTTTTAACACCTTGCCTTGTCAGAAATCCAGTTAGTCATGGGAAATCAAGAGTTTGAAGCCTTGATCAAATTGATAGAACTGTATCGAAAGAAAAGCCAGCATCACTAATCCGATCCTATTAGCTCAAACCACCAGAGCCACAGTGACAAATTGTTGGTCATTGCTCAGTGTAGAGAGCAGCAGAGGGTTTCACGGACTGGCGGAGCAGCATCGCCAATAAAGATGGATGACGGAGCGGGTTCAAACTTGTCCCATGACCACAGGTGATATTGATTTAAATTCATCTCTCAAACATAGACTGGCAGGACTGCACTCACTGCACCTCACACGTTCACATGTATCGATGCATTTACAGTAGGTGTTACAGAACAAGGTGAGAGACATTGAGATAAAGAGGAAGGGGGAAAAAAAAGAGAGAGTGGGAGGAGGGCTGTGGGAGGAAAAGAACACAGAGAGATGAGCTTTGAATTTCCACCAGAACCATTTAAACACTCTGAAAGAAACTAAAAAAAGTACTCTGCTAATATTTATTAAGGTTATATACATTAACATTTGTAAATGCAACAGCTAACATAACAATGAACAATATTCTAACAGCATTTATTAATCTTGGTTAATTTCTACATTGACCGTACTAATACATTTTAATAAGTTTAAATAAGTCTATTATTCTTACTATGGCTGCATTTATTTGATCAAAAATACAGACAAAAATGTAATATTGTTTTCCATTTTAATATGCTGATTTGGTGCTTGAAAACATTTCATCATTATCAATGAAAACACAGCTGCATAATTTATCTTGAGGATTGTTTATGTCAGGATTGTATGATCAATATGAAGTGCAAAAGAACAACATTTATTTGAAATAGAAATTTTGTCTTTACTGTTACTTTTGATCAATTTAATTCGTCCTTGCTAAAAATTAAATTAAAAAAAGTAAAAAAAAAAGTAAAAAAGTACT
The DNA here is from genome assembly GCF_949357685.1 of Gobio gobio. Classification (NCBI taxonomy): domain Eukaryota; kingdom Metazoa; phylum Chordata; class Actinopteri; order Cypriniformes; family Gobionidae; genus Gobio; species Gobio gobio. The sequence continues at coordinate 32,191,921 of NC_137107.1, read as the reverse complement.
GTTTTGAAACCCCAAACTTTTGAACAGTAATATACTCACAATATAGCATGACTACTGAAACCTCACTTATCACTAATTAATAAATAGAGATAATTGTAAAAAAAATAAAACACATAAATGCATGAACTACTTTTAGGCCATGTGTCCACCAAAGCGTTTTAGCCAGCTGAAAACGCTAGGCGCTCTGCTGAATACGCCTTGCTGTGGGCACTTGAGAGCATTTTGGCAGCGCAGTGTTTTTTTCGGTTGAGATGCTTTGCTTGCTATGATACGGAATATCAGCGGAAGTGTTACTACTATCTCATTTTACAGATAGTTTGTTTCTGTTTTGTTTCTATATAACAATGCAGATATAAATGTAAAGTATTTGCTCTGGCTCTTGTTTTAAATCATTTTTCCCATCATTATGCTTCTTGTTGTAATCTGTTGACATTGTACAAGCAGAATGTGGCGGTTGGTCAGTGCTTTATTTGTCCTGCCCCTCCTCCACTGTGATTGGATTGGCTGGGTGAAAAGTGACAGTGAGCGTTACGTTTTACTCAAAGTTGAACATTCTTTAACTCTCTGCGACCAGTAAAAAATGCAGAGTGATCCAGCGCTTGAGCATGAAATAGACGATCACTGCCTTGTTACATGCTTGCCGTTTTAAAAACACGGTGCTCCTGTTGAAAACAATTGGAAAAATATGGCAGTCGCGTGAAAAAAACACTTTGGTGGACATACGGCCTTATGGTTCTATGTACTTTTTGGAGCTTTGGTGCAAAGGTCACCATTCATTTTTGTCTGCAAAGGAGCAGCATTTTGCAAGCACTGAGCAAATTATGAATTTTAGGTAAACTATCTCGTTATATTCTGCAATGTTTTCAAATACGGTTCTTTAGCAGTTAGCTGGAATGAAGAACTGAAGGTCGTCACAGGTGGAGGCAGGCAACAAACAGCATGTATTAGCAGTGGCAGGTGGTGTGGTTGAAGTCCTCTCAATCTCACCTCAAAGTTTTCCTTCATTTTTTCTCTGCTCCTCTTATTTTCACGTTACACATCCTAGCTGTCTTCCGTGTCTATAATCCCCTTTCCGCCTTATTCTGTTATCTTTTCTCTCACCTGAGAGAGGAAGATGAATGAGCTCATCCTGGCTGGCTACAGAACACTGGCACGCGCCCACAGCAAATGGAAAGTAAGCGAGCACATTCGATAACAGACTGTACTCTGGCTGATAACAGCTAATTTACGTCCAGTAATGCAGCGGTTCCACAAGGCACAGTAAACTCATCTACTCCAATGGGAGGGTCGCCTACAGGTGTCCATGGTGACTGTGGAGGCCAAAGTTGCTGAGGTCAAAGAGAAGTGCAAGTGATCCTGCAGGTTATTGTAATGAAGCCAGGAACTAGTTTTCCCATAGATAGAGAAATGTTTTGTACATAAACCCTAAAACATAGTAAAACATGCCACAAAGAAGCAACTTTTTTCTCCAAGGCAAACACAGGAGGGAGTCCACCCAACACACAACCACAATCTGCTAGTACTGACACCAGTTAGTGCACTCAACTCCAGCGGAGTTGTTGATCCAAAACAAAAAAAGTACAATTTGTTCAATTAACCTCAGAGCTAATTACACATGAAGGGCAGAAAAGAGTTTGATGTTATACTTGAAAGCACTTGATCTACAACGAACCTCCCTTTGATTAGAACTGAAAGAGGGAATAAAGAGAGAGAAAAAGAGGTGAAAAACTACAATGAAATGTGAAAATTATAAAGTTGATCATTTATTCTTACAGCATATGTACAGTACATAAACGTTCAGATGTACAAAGCTTATGTGTGCAGTGACAAAAATAGTTTAGCTTAAAGGGGACCTATTATGCCCCTTTTTACAAGATGTAATAAAAGCCTCAGGTGTCCCCAGAATGTGTTATTGAGGTCACGCTCACGTGACATTGCAGTTCTTCATCATCATCATCATCATCTTCATCAAAGTTTATTATCTGCATGTGTTTTAAAGCCATTTCAGTCGAAACTTCTGATATACAACGACACTGCTTATGATTTGTGGGTGGATTTTTACCATTATAGGGTGGTTATGTTCATACACTGCCGACAAACGTTTATATTTAAACACAATGCAAATATGAATTTTGCATTTTAGGTACGTTAACAACTAATCAATATTGATAAAGAACCATTTTTAATAACTAACATTGTAGATACTTGACATTTATCTGTCAATTAGTCATTTTATAGTAGTAACCAAAAATCCTATATCCATAGATTAAAAAAAAAAAAAAAAAAAAAAAACATGACATTAGCCACACATTCTGCTAATAGTAGAAATAAAATTGAGCTTTTTTAAATCAGATTAATCCAGGAAATGAATCCAAGAATAATTGCCAAATTAATAAATCAAAATAGCCATTTGTTGCAGCTCTATTTAATAGCTTTGAGGTTCTGTATTCCATGATAGCCTTCAGTTAAGTGCCAGACCCCCTTGATTTTTCCCTCTTACCAAACCATCTGCACATCTTTAGATGGCCACCCCCATCTCTCCCTCGCTCTCATTAGATGTGAGCATGTTGTCACATTCAGAAGATCCATTAATGTAGCAGTGTGGAGAGGCTCATTGACTGGCTGCACCACTGTGTCATACTGAGGAGAAATTAAAAGGATATTTGTGTGTGACAGGACATGTGATTTGGCATCAAAATGTAAGCATGTGTAACAATACATGAGCAACAACAACGATATCCTGTTCGGTATGAAAACAAACACACGGAGTCGCCAAAAAAACTCCAAAATCAACCGCATTGACTGCATAAACATACGGTTACTAAACATAACAACGTTAACATGACAAATAAAATATTATCCTTCCTGAGTGTGTGTGGAAACAACGCAAATGTACTGTGTCTCTCTGTACATGAATGCAGTGTGCGATCAGAGATTGAGAGTGCGCACATACACGGTTTGTTCTTTGTGCATCGATATACCAGACTCTCACGCGCTTACTGTACGACACCAAAAGTGCGCTCCTCAGAAACAAAATCACAGAATACGACTGAGCTCGTGTTTTGAAGCAAAGCACACACTGGAATGAATACTTCACTAAAAGCGCAACATACTCACTCACTCTCTCTTCTCTCGGATATTTCTGATGTAATCAGCCTGGCTTTCTTTACATTAGCGCTGTTTTGGACTGTTTGAATTAATTCGATTACTGGATCACTGAAAACTTTCCCAGAGTTTAACGGCTTAAAATGGCCTGATCACAAACAGAGAAGCAGAATTAGGCTGCTGTCACTATAAGACATAATGTACGGATCCAAAATACTAATACTGATACACACGTTTTGTCTTTCTCCACTGTTTACGTTCACTCAAGACATAATCCACTATGTTTGCTATGATACTCGCCAAGACGGGCATGTTGAAATAATTTTTGTGTGAATTTGACAAAACTTCTCACACAGCGCTTACAAGTTCTCTTAGGCGTCTTCTTGCGCTTGAATGTTTAAATTGACAAGGCATAAAACACGCACAAATGATAAACTTTTGTGACGATGCAGCTCTGGCCTGATAGGGAGTAAAAGTTCCAGCAACTGTCCAGAGCATATTTTACACTGACCCTGGGCCACCGGGCAGTCCTTATTGTTGAGCCCTGCACAACGCTTTCGTTATTGTTTTGTGCTTGTCTCATTTAGCACTGAGTTCCTGTTTAAACAGAAGTCAATGTCTGCTGAACTCACCAGTGCTTGCGTGCTATCAACACCCGGGTGATGACATGCAAATGACTGGTCATATTAGAGCATACGGCACTCGCATTGAACAATGTTTACAAATACACATTTTTTTGACCATCTGTTATAACAACTGAACTGCAACACATGAGGAACTGATGTCAAGATGCATTGACGCCATGTTTCTAATTACCGTAATTATGAGGTTTCAACTTGTTAAAGGCATTCACGTTAGGGCACGATATTGGAAAAGACTGTCATTGCAATATTTAGTTTTTATGTGATATATATTGAGATGAAAATAATTCTCTATTTGGAAAGAATGAATCATTCTAGAATGATTGGTGTGATTTTGTAGGGGAATGAATCTGCATGGAAACAAATTACAAAAGCATAGATAAATACAATAGAACAAAGATACAATTGAAATAAACAGTGCTTTGTTTTTCAGGTAAATCTAATAGTATTCAGGTACAGAAATTTAAAAATCAAATGTAAAATAAAACTGCATAGTCTTCATTGTATAATTTAAATATAATTACAAGTACAAAAGTGATTTTCTCTTTGTATTTTGTTGCTTAATTAACATTAATGGACAGAAGCAGGCTGCTGTTATTTTAAGGCAGAATTCACAGATCCAGTGTATGATCTGTTCTAGTTGTTTACATTCACTTAATACTACACTTGCTGTGATAGTCGGTGTTACCGATATTTCACAGTATTATATCACTTGAATGGCACAAATTAACGATTTTAAAATTATATACAATTTTATGTAAATAATAACAAAATCATAAATTATTAGTATTAAAGATGAACATCAAGAAGTAGAAGATGGCAAATCTCATCTAAATTTTAAAATAGGGAGAAATAAGCATGCACAATTAAACATCAATCATTTACATGTATAATACATGTGCTACCACATGTAAACGCACATTTCCTGCTGATCACATGAGATTAGTGAGCTATGTGAATTCATGCAATGAGGTGATTAGCAGATAGTACTTCATTGATCCCCGAGGGTAAATTCTTCCAGTCCACAACTCATCAACAAGAGACCATGCAATGGGTGCATGCTTAGACAGTAATCTATCTTTAATTCAGCCTATGCTGCTATAGTTCAGACCACAATGCTGAATTAAAGATGTATGAAATAAAACCATTTGCACTTCTTGTATTAGTGTAGGGTGTCAATCTAAGCATTAAGATGATGATCTTGGCTTGAATCTATTCAGGAGTGAGTGATTTTATGTGTGGATACTTATACATACTTTATAGTTGTACGGTTTTGTTTGTTGATGTATGTGCATACACTTGATATATGGTTGAAATTTCTAAACCTTAATGATCCAACATATATTCTATACACTCTAAAAAAAAAGGTTTTATATGGCACCAAAAATGGTTCTTGGCTCGTAATCATAGGGGAACCTTTTTTGGTGCTATATAGCACCAATTTTGGTGCTTCGGTGGTTCTTCAGCGGTTCTTCAGAGGTTCTTCACCGGTTCTTTGACTAAGGTGCTATATCCCTATGACGAGCCAATAAGCATTTTTGGTGCCATATAGAACCTTTTTTTTTTTTAAGAGTGTACTTAAAACATTATGTATTGAGGTTTTTTTTTTATGCCCCTTTTTTATTTAGTTTGTTTAGTTTCAATTTAATTCATTTTTTTCTCCTGTATCTGTATCCTGTTATTATTGTAAAAGTTCAATAAACAGTTTTTTTTTTTTAAATAATAATACTAATTTTGAGATAATTTTGAGAAAACACTCACAAAAGCCTCAGGCCTTAGTCAGACTCATTGTGCATCTTGTATTACTGCACGGGGGGCTCTGGTGTGACATACGAGAGCCTCGGCCTGATCCTTTCTCAGCAGGAGAAAGACAGTAAAAGCTTTAAAACAGTTTGAGTTAGAGAGCTCCCTGTCCACAGACCTATCCTAAAGATGCCACAAGGCTCATGGTCCACCAAACACCAGCTGCTCAACAGACTCACCTGAGCTACACAAGAACCCAAAGACCAATAAGACTCACACTGAAAGCATCATCTGGGTGGATATGGAAACATCTGGGATGTGGGTTTGAGACCCAACTACTAATTTTAACAATACCTACAACAATACAGTGGGGAAAATGGGATGTGCATAATGTTTTATTAGTCTCAGCTGTGCCGGTGAAAGTGGCTGACTGCTATGCCTGGTCACACACAATAGCCCACTGGTTTAACCACAGCTCTCGACGACAGGAGAATCAATTTCATGCGTATCTTTGCTAAACGCAACAAATTAGAAGCTGATATTGATTCCCGCTCAATAGTCACTGTGGAAACAATTGCTTCCTTTTTTTGAGGTGTAACAATCTGGCCTTCTGTTCCGTGAGAGGGAAAACCCCGCTGAGGGGTATTAGTATCTTATTCTCATTCTTTTTACTTTTTTTTCTTCTCCCTATCAATGCCTACCTTAGTGCCTAAGCAATTCTGGGTGTCTAATCTAATCAGCATTTAAATTATGGACTTAATACGCACTGTGCAGTTACACATACAAGGTTATGCTAGAACCTTGCATGTGAGAGGCTAGGAACACAAGATTCAATATGCTTGACGTGATCTGACATGACTTGGGCGCACATGTGTAGGGTTGGGTATCGTTTGGGTTTTTTAGGATACCGGTGCCAAACCGATCATTTTAAAACCTAAAACTAAACGGTGCCTGAACTGATGCTTAAACATTTTTTTTTTTAAAGAGCCACAAAACAACGGTGGCTGACATTAAAGAATGGCTTTTTATTGAGAATTCTTTATTTTTATTTAAATTGAACAGTTTATTAAAAGTTTAAAGTATACTTAAATATATAACTAGATAAAAAACACAATTTACTTAACAAATTCACAGAAAGCCACCTAACCCCAACTACAATAGGCCTAATTTAACACTAAATAACAGTTACAGTACTAATAACAGCAGTAATCTGTATTTTTGGTATGCTACAAACCAGCTTCAAGGTTCAGCATTATTTTGCAGAAATATGACGATATTCTCTGGCTAAATATTTTAGAATGCATCCCCTTATTATCTCCATGGCGACGTGTTATGCTTCTCAGCTGACACACAGCAGCCGCAATAGTGCTGTATGACATCTCAGCTGTATCGGTTTTATTTATTTATTTATTTTTATTCAAAATATTCACAAACTTGTTAACTATATCATGAACTATCTGATATTCTGATTTTCAAATATGTGTAAATTAATGTGATCTATAATGCGCGATGGGTGCCACCATGTTAGCTTGCGTCGTAATTCAGAGAATCGGATCTGTCGGATTTACATCACGTCAATTCATCCTCGACTCACAAAATACATGAAAGTAAGTGACTAGTGAACTGGGAGAAGAATAGAGTAAACTATAGAGTTACTATATACTGTGTATCTGATATAAATAAGACACATAGTCAAATTATAACTGAAAGGATTGTTATTGCCGCTTCCATTAACATCAGTGTGTATTTTTTGCTAGCACTTATGTGCATTTAAATGTCTGGAACCTAAAATAAATATTATGTGGTTTAAATTTAAGTGCCACCGAAATGAGGAACCAAAATCTGCTTTCTGATTCGGTCCAGTTACATACCGGATATATAGGTTTCGGTCCCCAACCCTATACATGTGTCATATGCTGCTAATGGCACAACACAAATAAACTGACTGACTTCTTTAAAAATGAATGACATTTTGTATGAAAAACATGACTTTGGCCATGTGGCATGCTGTTAGTATGTGCAAGAAGCATGAAAACTCATTCTTGAGACATGCTGCTATGATTGTATTGTCACATGGTCACAAAATCTACACTCTACAGCCTTAGTTTTATGTGCGTGAGATTGCATGCAGCATGGATCGTATGCCAGATTAGTGACAAGATTCACAGCTGTACACATCTGGCTAGAGTGCTGACCTACAGCAATTTTGGCTGGAAAGACACTTCCTGTCTGAAAGCTGCGACTAGAGCACTAGGGCCAATGGCAGCAGTCATAGTTCTCAGCCTGTGGGCATTAGCCATTATTGGCTGACATGACTGCGTTGTCACCCAGTCTGTCTGCAAAAGAGTCAAGGCACTGGCGGGTACCTCTAAGGCAATAATGCCAGCTGTGTAAGAGGGGGAAGGGGGAAAATAATGGGCACTGGCTTTTAAAGGGTATTGTCAATCAGACTGGCCAATGAGAAGAGATGTTTTAAAATATGGATTGTGAGAGAATGCAGTTAGGACAACATTCCTGGAGCATTTAGCAAAGTAAAAAATGGGTGTGAGGCTTATTGGGAGAGCCTGAAGCCTTCCTGATGATGACCAAGCACTGCTGGCTTCACATGGAAAATGTTGTTTTGCTTGGGACAAGTGTCAGCATATCTTGCCACTTATAAACTGTAGGACATGACATTTCAAATTTAATGGGTGGGAAGGGACAACATGTTGACAAATCAAAAAATAGCAATGGTTGAATCCTAAGCAGTTTTTTCAATACAACACACAAATTAAACAAATACATTTTTCATGACCGACCTAAAATAAAAAAGGCTACAGATTAAGTTTACACTATTTTAAGGTGTCATTGTATATTTAAGTACTGAGTAATATTAATGAACTACATGTACTTACTATAGGGTTAGGGTAGGATTAGGGTTTGGTTTAGTTGCATGTAATTATGCATAATTTACTGTTATTACTATGGTAAGTACATGTAACATATGTAACAAGGAAGGACACTGTAAAATAAAGTGTTACCAAAATTAATTATAGTTAATAGTTTTGGATGCAAGGTATATAATAAAACGTGAAACCTTTATAACCCTCATAAATTAAACATTAAAATGCATGTAGTATTAAAATGGCTGGCAGCAATAACACTACACTATTTTTAGAAATGCCAATTAGCACATTAACTTTGGCAGCCATAAAACAATAAAACAAATAAAGCAACAACTAAATAAACAAAGCTAGAAAACTCTACTAAATTATAGCATAAAAAAAAAAAGATTGAGTAAAAACTAGTGAAAATGAAACTAAATTTAAGATAAAGAAAAAATATAATATAAACACTTCATGAACTGTCAAAGCTGCAAAATTATGAAAAATATGGACATTTTGGTCGATTCAATAACTATCTTTTTAGGCTAAATCAATCTACATTTTGACTGATTCCAAAAAAAATTAAGATCTTTATGTGCTCCAAATAACACCATCTAGACATCACGCATTCCTACTATGAACCACTGCAATAATAAAAAAATTATATAAAGTCAACTATATATATATATATATATATATATATATATATATATATATATATATATATATATATATATAAACCACTTTATTGGCCAACACAGACATGAACACAAACTCACTTTGCATCCCTAGTACTATAAAGTAGAACTTTTGAGTGATAAAAAGTAGTTTAATAAACTGCTGTTTACATAAGCTTTTATGATGGGTCGATAACAGAAAGCTAATGCTAATAAGATCCAGTTGCCAAGCCCCTTCCCATGCTCCACTGCAGGGCAGGGCCTCTGCAACCAGCAGCTTTAACGAGGAGCGTCTGATGCGCCAGTACGGTGGTAATTAATACGCAGAGTCAAATGGGCACAAAGGTAAATGCATCTGCTCTGCCCTGCCTCTCCGAACACTGAGAACCTCATTAGCATGTCGCACAGCTCAAATAATTACAGCATTACCCAAACAGCAAGATTGAACCAGCTAGAGAAAATCAAAGCAGGACATTATTAAGATAAAACAATAGCGCGGAGGTGTTTCTGTGGACAATGTTCTGAGACTAAAATTGGCCACTGGTGCCATGACAACACAGACCTCAAGCGATAAAATCTGCTCTGCTGAGAAGAACCTTTGAAGAAAGTCACCGTTTATGAATCAATAGTAGGATTTCCTGAAATAATTGACAGTTATGAGGAATTATGACGTGATTTGTTTCCTTTTATCACACAGAGACAAAGGACAGTATAGACATAGATTGACGCAATGCAAAAAGAGCTGTTTTTTTCTTTTAATGAGGCACTCCACAGGCTGCTCGGCTCAGGCCTATAAAAATGCTCCCACAGCTTCTGTTTCTTAGTATTTGTCCGGTGAGAGGAAGCTCAGAGTTAGGGATCAAGTTGAGGAGGTTTGTAATAAGCCTGTGGTCAAAAATGCAACAGACTGAAATAAATCAGTACACTTATTTCAACATGAACACATGTGTGAAGAAAACATGGATCATAGTTATCAGGCTCCGAATGGAGCCAGGGGCTCCTGTTACAGATGACTGTAATGTTGACCACAGGGGCCTTCATTAAATCAGCAGTTCCCGGAGAAGAGAAAAAGGGGGAGAGGAAAGACGGATGTGAATATGGATCCTCGAGGGATGGCTATAAAATGAAAGACAGACCAGAGGAGGCGAAAACGCTCTTATGGGTCGAGCTAGGTCAAAGGACAAACAAGGAGGAAAAACTAGGCATTTGTTTTGAGCATAAAGAGGATGTGTCAACAAATCCTCCCTGTATTTGAGGTTCACTTTCTGAGAAACGACCTGACATCCCACGGCATAACAAAAGAGAAGTGAGAGCTGTATGCTAACAGATGTAAAAGGTGGAGGTGCCATGGGCGGAAGCACATGCAAATAAAATCAGCGAGTTATCTTGAGGAAACATTGCCATACTCATTTTGTGGCCAATTCTGTAGCATACAGCATGTGATTGTCTAGGCCTGCTCCGAACAGATCCTGTAGACACGCCTCACTTCCTCTGAGCTTGTGGGGGTGGGTCCTCACCCCTCTTTCATCTGGATGAGAGCCGTCCGTCTGTCAACGTCTGATAAATGCTCATCCCCCGAATATCTCCATTAAATGGGCCTCTATCAGGGAAGCAGGCCGCTTTGAGTCCCTCTATTAGCATTGCAATTTACAACCAGGCACCACGGTCTGCCTGCTTCAGCTCCCATGAGGACCAGCTCTATTCACAGCAGATTAGGACCAATTGGGCAAATCATGTGTACGATGATTGGAGGGCTGTAAACATATCATTTGTGATGTCTATTAGATGAGAGCCGGTCGTGCCTACTTCTGAGTGGAATTTTTTTTTTAGATGTGGCCCATTGTGTAATAGTGATTTGGCAAAACAAAACCACAAACACCATCGTGCTCTCCAGCAAACATGCTGAGGATGATTTTTTTAGTGACTGTCGGGCAGCATTTTGTAGTGATGAAGCACAGACTCAGCAAGAATGTACACAAAAGAAATCGTCTAGACGTGGGTGAACTCAAAAATAATGAGAATACTACAGAGTACTGTCAGCGAGAGTAGAGTTAGTAATAAAGAAAGAGGGAAACAAAATTGGCAAAATACATTGAGAGCAGCATCATAACTAGAAAATACCCGTTCTGTATTCGGTTGACTTTGAATACATTTGTGTCACTTACAAATCTGAAGGTGGGAGAGCTCTAGTGGGCTCTAGAGCTTTGTGCCTATGTTCTGCTGTGTGACAAGAATGGGGGGGGGTAAGAAACAATTTTTTTACAACCCCAAACACACAAAGAGAAACACCCAGACTGTGACCGAATTTCCATTTCAAATTAAAATAGTAAGTCTGCAATAATGGCCATTTAGCCATTAATTCACTTCCAGTGAGCTGAGTGTAGATAAAGAGAGGAAATGGATGTCTGTAAGGTGCCATTTCACAAATGCATAAAGTGAAACAAGAGGCAGCGAGGCATTGGGTTCTTGATGCTAACATGCTGGAAAAGCCTCAGCCGTGAAGAGAAACTCTGTTAAAGAACTGCATAGAATAAACAAAAAATAAATAATATCACCAATAGATTTAGTTCAAAGTAATACAAATAATAATAACAATATTATTATATTATTATTATTATACTTTAATAAATGTCTTGTTATATTATTATAAAACATTAAATTAATATTCATGATAATAATAACTAGTTCGCAAAAGTTTTTTTTTCTTCTTTTTTTTCTCGCATACCAGAAAATGATATCGTTCTGTATATCTTGGAAATGAGATCTGTGTTTTGTTTGTCTCAAGATTCCAATGATATAAGGCATTTGAGTCTACAGAAAATGGTCTAAGAGCTATGAGAAGTTGCCCGATCAGTTTTATGGCGAAATGATAATAATAATAATAATAATAATAATAATAATAATAATAATAATAATAATAATAATAATAATAATAATAATAATAATAACAATTACAATAGGGTTTCAGCACTTTGTGTAATAATTAGAAATGCACTGATGCAATACTCGTATTGGTATCGGCTTCGATATTGCAATTTTTGCCGAATCAGGTATCGGCCAGATGGGACCGATCCAAATCCGATACGGTGCATACTCACAGTTACGTTAAGCTCCACAAAAGGCAAAAACGCATCATAAAGCACAATAAATGTTTTTGTGCACAATTTTCCATGTCTTGTGAAGTCATTCGACAGCTTAGTGTGACGGACAGATAAATATTTACGTCGTTAAATCAAAGTTCACGGAAACTCTTCCTCTGCGGCTGTCAGTCACACTCCATTCAGCATTCAAACAGCGTGTTGGGTTCAGATACGACAGTAACTCTTTCAGAGATGATTCAATATTCTTCTTATTATACTCGATATGTAGATAAAGTTCTGTGGATTTGCATAAAATGACTATCTTGCTGGAGTTTATTGCCGTTTTAAAATGATGTGGTACTCTGTATTGGATGTCTGTTTGATCACAACGCTGGTGTAGAAACCACTATGAATTACCATCATGCATACAGTGACTGAAATGTAAAACCTGTGAAAAAATTTTCAATGCTCAGAATTTGTGGACAACATATCTTCTCTTTGTGCCCTGAACTTTTGAATACGGAGCACGAAGTGCTGTGAATCTGTTGATTTAATCACATCATTCTGCACCAATGTTCCATCTATTTGTTTTTCTCTAGCTGAGCAAAACTTTTCTCTATTGGGCAGACATTTTGGCCACCTGAGCAAAAACATTCTTTATATCAGACCTGTAAAGTTTACGTAAACTCAAAAAAACAAAAAAAACATGCAGTTGTAACGTGTAACTTTAATGTGCCATTTCTCTTTTATTTGACCCTTGATGTAACTTAGTGATATTCAATCATATTCTTCAAAACAAACAGTTAATTCAGAAGTCACTAAATGAAGCACATTTTTTTAAATCACACGGTTACCTGAGAATTAGTTTACAGTGCTGTGTTAACTGTACCAGTCTTTACAAAGAAATTCTATTTAAAAAATCATTAAAAAAATCTCGCACAGGACAGTTCAATTCTTTATAATAATATAAAATAATATGAAAGAAAGCAGTTACAATGAGATGGTTTGAGACAATCATTAAGTGTTTTTGTACAGTCCATTATTGGCTACAGGCAGCATTAAACCATCAAAATAAAAACTAATTGAAGTATTTTTAAATTGATATATTATATCCGTTTAAATGCTTTGATTTGTTTTAATATTATTATGATTATTTAAATAGAACTAATAGCTAAATATTTTCAAGAAAAGTGAACATGTGAAGTCTTTTATAGTTTTATAGTTATCTAAACATCCCTGAAACCCACACCACACACACAACACACACACAAATCTATGCAAACTGAGATATGTAACTGATGTATTTTGAGTTTGCACGGTAAACCTGTGGTGGGTGTATAATTATAAATGTCTCAAGAGTTTTGTCACCGTTTTTTTCCACCACTTAAATCAAGCCACTCTTCATTAAAACATGATGATGTGTTATTTTACATGTCTTTGCCTCAAGTCAAGTCAAAATTAATTTCTATAGCACATTTAAAAGCAACAGAGTTGCACCAAAGTGCTGTTAAAATTGAGCATATAAAAAGAAAGTGTTAAAGAAGAACAAAATATAAACACATCAAACAGAATAGAATCAGAAAACACAAACTAATCTTAATCAAAAGCCAGAGAGAACAAATAAGAGCAGATTTAAAACTGGCTAGTGAAGGAGCAGACCTCACATTTAAGGGCAGACTGTTCCAAAGTTTAGGTGCTGCAGCAGAGAAGGCTCGCGCACTCTTAGTTTTACAGCGACAATGTTGGACAGTTAAGAGGAGCTGATTACAAGACCTAAGTGTTCTTTGGAGAGAGAGTAAAGAATCAGAAGGTCACTAATGTATTTTGGTGCAACATCAGATATACACGGTATCGGCTGATACCCAGCATTAGGAATATCGGAATTTGATTGGTTATGAAAAATAGTATCGTGACGGTGCATCCTTAATAATGATCAAAATAGTTCTATTTAACAATTGTATGCTTCTGAGTATAACAAACAATATAATAATCAATATAATATGTTTAATACTACAAACCTGATCTGCTACAAATAAAAGATAAAATATCAATATAATATTTGTATATTGTCTTAAATAGTAATGGTCTTTTGTCTAGTATGGTCTCAATTACCTAGATGAGCTGCTTTGAATAAAAAAAGATAAAATCATAAATAATAATAATAAAACAAATCACCATCATCATCATCAAAACAGTTATGTTAAATAATAATACCTAATACAATCTGCTACACATTTTTTTTTTTACTGTATTGAAAAAGTCTTAAGTAAATAAAACTTTAAGACCAATTCACACCACACCGGCAGACGCAGACCAATGCCGACAGTCACCAGATTACAGCATGTCACTTCTCAGACTTCTAATTACGATACAGCATGTTCAATTGGCAAAAACAAGCTCCGATATACGCCAGCAGACTCCAATAGGGGTATCACACTGATCAGACAAAACCAGAGGAAGTGTCGGTGCAGTGTGAATCGGCCTTTATACATATTGGCACAGCCCTCTAGGAAACTAAATCTATAATACTTAATTCTAAGTATTATAAAAAAAGTGTTATAAACAAGTATTGAATCATTCTTGCATAGAATGTGTGAATTATGAGCTACTAAAAGCCAAGCGAGATGAGATCAGAGAAGGAAATTTAAGTCTACAGGACCTACAGGACAGATTTCATCAGTTTTCACTTCTAAGCCCACTGAGAGCATCACTCTGGCTGTGAGAGGTTCTTCCTGAGAGTGGTGCACAACAGAGATTTTATAGTGGTCTCCTGGCCAACTCAAAGATCACACGGTCACCCAAAACCGTTAGCAAGGCCATAGAGGAGAGAAGTGGAAATTAATGGTGTTTGGATGCTGAGAGGAGAGCTCTTCAGAAATTACTTGCTAGAATGGAGATAGAAAAAAAAAGTCTATCTATCTACAGAGAATTTTGAGACCCTTTTAACACAATGACTCCAACCCCTAGAGGCTAAAAAAAGTGATTATCTGTGCTGCAAGAATAAGATGTGTATAAAAATGTATGGTTTGGAAATGTCAATTTCAGTAAATATACCCCCTCAGGTGGCATTAACGTTGAGTGACAGAATCAAGCAGCTGACAGAGCTGTTTGCATCACCACAGGTGAGAGCCTCGGCCAGGTGCTCACATCCTCTACACAAGGCAGCTCAGCACTTTCCAGACCCCATCCAGGGTTGACCTTCAGCAGGTGTGCGGGGTCTGCAACCCAGGCCGCTTCCCAGGAGGAGCCTGCAGATTATGTGGCATTAGTGGCTGAGATCTGGCAGCCACAATCAAACTGCATAATGAATCGTTCAGATGCCAGCATTAATGACAGTGAGATACATGTTTGTGAGCAGACGGCTGTGCAAACACGCAAGGGCTGGCGTCTGGGTCAAACAATGCACAGTTTACACAATTATCCACCTGTGCCACATGAGGACAAATAAATAATCCTGGCTTTTTGGCAAGAGACGCAACTAAACGTGGGGGAGCACAATGACAGGACTCAAAGCAGATTCAAATAAATCATGAATAGACTTAGGATTCATTTCACCTTCAAAAGGGATCCGAGAGAAAACTGGGCATAATGCGAGGGGACAGGCGATCCAATTGAAACAGGACATTAAAACTTTACTGTACTTTAAAGCTTTCCGTTACCTCTTGCAGCAGTAATCTCTTTACTTTCTTTCCCCAGTGTCTTGCTGTCAAGAGCCAAAACAAAAAATAAGATGACCCTCACATCAGAGAGCTGAGTAATGCTACTGAAGTGAGGCAGTTACTGTGGCTCTTTGGTGAAAACAGCTGACATGATTCACGTTTCTTGTGCTGAACCCGGCTCTCGGTCAGTTCTCAGCTGGGCGAACTGAAGCCTGTCGTGAACTGGCTGTGAGTTTCAACAGATTTAAGAAACTAATGATGATGTAACACTGCCAGGTGTTTACCTGACTATATTCAGATTAAAAACAAACAGTGCACATCCCAGTGTTTGTGCAGGCAGTGCAGCACTTGTGGTTTTGTTGTTCACAGTATCGGTAGTGATTCTAGTGTATTGGCAGTTTGCAAGTTCTGGTACTCGCATCAGTCCTTTTTGGGGATAGAGTGACTAAATCAACAGATTCAGTTTCAATATATCGCACGCTGGGTCTCTCCCGTGTGCACGGTTTTATATTTTTAGATATAAAAAACAATGCAGTGCAAAGTTATTACATTGCTCAATGAGACTGCAGCATTTCTCCACCCCTGCTCCATTCGAGAGCAGCAAGTTTTTAGGGCTGGAGTTGAACTGATATACGGAACAGCTTGAGAACGGACACAGACCGGAAACCCGCACCGGAACCGTGTCAGTGGAAAAGGGGTAGCATAGGAGCTCTCCAACTCTGATGGTCTTTAGTGGTGATTACAGGAACCCTAAGATCGCTGTCTGGGTCTTTTGGTGAAAAAGTTTACCATCTGCATTTCTGATGGCTGATTCGATCCTACTGGCTTCCCTCTCCAAAAATATCAGCATTCACAGCGAGCATTTTGATCTTCCTGGAGGTTTTCTTGGACGTTTCTCAAAGCAGTTCAACTTTCTCTCCTCCCGCGGCCCCAGAGAGTCAAGCAAGGACAGAGCCTGAGCAAAGACCGCCACAGAGCTTGCATAACACCACTCGCAGACGAAGGCCTCGCCTGCCCACGAAGGTCAAAGAAGTGGGGAAATCTGAGAAAGGAGCATGGATCCTTAAGGCAAACAGGAACATGAAGACAATGTTTAAACATAAATATGTGGGACAGAGCATAGAATGCAGTATAGAAAGAGGAAATATAAAACAGGAAATAATGCATCCACAGCAGAATTTGATCTGGACTACATCCTAATAATGCAATCCAGAAATGGGTTATTAAATCCCACACCACTAATTCCAAACCACCCACACAAGAAAGATGATCTTAGGGATGTGCTCACCAACCAGAACATGTTTGGCTGAGGGGTACTAACTTAATTAGGGCAAATCAAAAAGAAAATTACTTAAGACATCGGAGAAAAAAATAAGGATAGGAAAGTATAAAAAAAGCAGATACACTAAGTAAGGTCTATAAGAAAGTAAATTTGCCATACCACAACACTATTTACAACACAATGTGCACATGAATGAAGTTTCAGAGGAAGCAAGTCTCCCTGAGCTCTAGCTTAATGTGCAGTACAAAAGGGATGGGGTGTAACAATAAACTTGTGTTGTCATTGCAATGCTTAATATAAAGTTGCACCTTTTAGTTAAAAGAGCTAATGATCTTATTGGTTAATTCATCGTTCCTCGATGCACTTGCAAAATACCTAAACCAACCTGATTTGAGGTGAAGAAGCAACATCGTTATACTATTTTACTGGTGATTGATTAGGTCTGGGAATCAATACTCAATTCAACTCGATTCTGATTCCCAAGCTCTTAATTTGATTCAATTCAATTTATTTATTTTAGGTACAATGTCCGATTTTGCTTGCACTGCGTAATGCTGTAGATTCTATCAGTAGCTTTTTACATTATGGAAAATATTCATTTTAAAATGAAACAACTGCTATTTATTTAACAGATATAATAAATGAACACACACCAAAATATTACACAATGTATGTATAAAATATCCCACCCATCCATCCTATAATTTACTGAAATATTAAATCGCTCAGTGAAGGATTTGTTAAGAATGATTCAAACAACAACTGAGTTTGAGACTTTTTGAATAATTCATTAATAGGCTCAGAGGGTTCATTTGTTCATGAATCAGACAAAACTGGTTACAGTGTATGTTTTTGATTCACAATATAATTTTGTATATTTGACCCAGCCTTAGGTCTCACATTGAAATGTAAGCTTGGCAAACAAATTAGAACATTTCAAGCTTTGCCCATTCAAGCAGAAGACGGCTGCAAAGACATCAGCTGCCCAGAGTCATCGTCAAGATGTCCGTTGAGTGATCTAATTTGCCCTAAAGGATTTCAGTTTTATTTTGACAAACCTGGAACCTTACAAAAATAATAATTTTATTATTACCAGATTCAGCTACAACTCTACAAGATTCAAATCATTTAAAAGCAAACCGTCTGGAGTGACCATTTGGACAGGGTATTGGTGTGTGTATGCTTGACTAGGAATAGCATCACAGAGTGGTGACTGGTCTCAAGAGCCCTGTGAAGGGTTAACATCCACAAAAAGAAACTCTGCAGTGCCTCTGGCTACACCAGCATTCTGACGGACAACAAGCTCCTCAAGTGGGACAATGGCCACCCGCCACTTTCCAATGGTCTTTGATGTTGCTCACAAACTGTAAAAAGAGGCAGTCCATTCATTCTCATGCCGAGGTAATTGAGAGTTCAGAGACAAACCGTCAGGCCCTCACTACTCAATACACTGGCATCAATGCACACAGACCTCCTTGGCCAATACCACTCTCTTTGATGAAAGAGTAGGGAGTCATAACATGTCCAAATCTGAAGCTGTGAAAGTAATCTTTCATGTTTTTGAATCTGCGTTGCTGTCTATATTTCCTTCTGTGGTACCACTGCTCTTTCTGTCTCCCTGTAATCTACAACCAAATAACAAAAAGAAATGGGGGGAAAAAATCAGTGTGACAAGAAAACAGCAGTAATGAAAAGTTAGCCTGGTAACAACCAATTATTCTGGATCTTTTTCCATCAGAAAATGGGCAGGCAGAAATCAACAAAACAAACTACAATTCTGCCTTGCCACTCGCAAAGTGTATGCAACCCAACACCTAGCTTCTTGCCAAAACATTGGCAGTGGATTTTGACAATAGCATAGATACTTTTTTGAGATTTTGCAGCCATCAGCACTTTTTTTGTTGATCTACGACAATGCAGAGGGACTGCACAATAAATCCATCCCACATTGGATATCTGCCAATATTAGAGTAGGGATGCACAGATACCATTTTTCTTTAGAACCGATCCGATACCAAAAATTGTATCAGCCAATACCAGCGCAGTTTTGTTTAAAAATTCAATTTAGAATTTCTATACCTCACTGTGTTGAACTGATAATCACTCTTTTGTGTGTTAAACACAATCTACTAAATACAGAACTTCATTATAAAGAAAAACAACAAATTAAAAAAATATATAAAATCACAAACAATGACAACAAAAAAATACTACTAAACTAGATCTATAAAAGCAGCAACATATTATAGATGGGGCAGAACAAGAAAGGCTATTAATAATCTTTCATTGCGCAAAAGTATTTTAACATGAAAGGCTCCAATACAGAGCGGCACAAAGAGCTTATGCACATCCCATGCGCAGGATGAAAAAGTTCAAAACACAAAAGGAAGAGATATCGATGCGTAGTGTATCTATCTATGCAATATTTTATTGAGCCTTTTCTTTTAACAGTTTAAAATTTCAGTTACCATGCGTGTGAAGAACAATACATCTTCTAGCCCAGCGTTGTGATCTAACAGACACCCGATAGAAAGTAACACAATTTAGAAATAGCAATAAACTCCAGCAAGATAAAGTCATTTTATGCAAAACTATAGACCGTTATCTACAGATCCAGCATAATACCAGGAACATTGAATCATGAAGAGAATCTTGGAGAGAGTTTCATCGTGTTGACTGTCGTAACCGAACACGACACAGTTTGAACTTGAATTTAATGCCTTAAATATTCATCTGTACCTCACATTAAACTATGGAATAGCTTCAGAACACTTAATATAGTGCAGAGAGTTGATGATGCTTTATAATGTTTTTGTGCCTTTTGTGGGACACTGGGGCTTAACAATAACACATAATATTATATGCACAGTATCGGAGTCTCCTCTGACCGTTACCCAATTCGGCAAATAATGGCGGTATCAGAGCCTATACCGATACTGAGTATCGGATCGGTGCATCCCTATATTAGAGATTTTTTTTATTTATCAGTGTCCATATTGTCTTTAAAAACACAAATAATTAAATAACACGGTTAAATGTAATCAATTTAAATTGATTGGTTTTAGTGGGTAATTTAATGTAGAACACTGGTCATTTATTGGAAACAATATCAGCCATAACAAAAATAATTATCAGCTTATCGTATCTGGCAGAATTATAATATTTGTCTATATTCAAAATCCGAAGCTTAACTGAGATCATTAAAAAACAAACCAACAACAACAACAACAATCAAACACTAGTTTTCTTTGAGCTTGTGAAGCAATGCTGTTGACCTACAGGACTTGAGTATGCAGTTAAGAGAGTTAGTGAAGAGCGCTGTGGGACTCAGGTGCTTACAAGGTTCTTTGTGCAATCTTTCGCCAACACAGCATAGCAGTCAGTGGTTATTATTGCTACCTAGCAGGGGCAAACCTACGGGTGAGAAATGAACAGAGGACATAGTTTAGCACCCACAGCATGAGGTCTCGCACCACCTGGCAGGACATCTTCAAGATTCAATAAGTCAAAGAGAAAGAGAAGACTAACATTTATCATCCATATCAAATTACCTTGTGCAATGTAGAGAAACGCTTGAGAGAAACCTCAAAAATGCCCTGAAGAAAGCACAATAGTAACTGTGAATTATATAATCAAATAAAAAATAATGCTACAATATAAAACTACAGCTGTATACAACTTAAGTATAAAACATCATATACAGTTCAAGTTTATCACAAATATGTATACACCTACATACTCAAATACATGCAAATAAAGTGTAAGAAGTAAAAATCCCATTTATTTCCTCCATCCATGGTCGAATTGATTTACACTTAGAAATCTTTAAAG
This sequence comes from Gobio gobio, assembly GCF_949357685.1. Lineage (NCBI taxonomy): Eukaryota > Metazoa > Chordata > Actinopteri > Cypriniformes > Gobionidae > Gobio > Gobio gobio. The sequence goes on along the minus strand of NC_137107.1, from coordinate 32,171,039 downwards.
GCAGACCTATTATGAGCTGCAAGGTTGTTAATCGATGTTATATGCTTTTGTTGAAGACATTAGCCAGCTTTATTTTAATGTGTATTTTTTATATAAATCTCACTTAACATCAGAATTCCTGATGAAATACTACATTTTCCAACTACATAACCCATAATTCTGCAAAGAAATCTCAAACAATCAGAGAATCGCTACATGCAAATCATGCCAAAAAACACCTTAGCTCCCACCTAGGGCTGGGCAATAAAATTATAACGATAATTATCGTGATAGAATTTTCCTGGATAGTTCTATAAATGTTCGATATAATGTTTATGCTCCAAAAGCGGAACGAAACAATCCACTCTCTGCAGAAAAAGCAGCCAATTACAATTCCTTTGTTGTACAGCCTACCAAATTTAATGAAAAGTTTATGATAATAATAATCATATTCAAGTTGTACCAGCCAAAGTGCATGTTCAGTGCTATTGGTGAGTGTCAAGACGGAAATCAACTGCAAGCCACTTACATTTCTGTGGTAAATCTGCACTCAGATTCAAGCAGCTGTGTAGCTTGTTTGAGATAATGAAACTTTAACATATCCTTTTATTGACACTGGTGCTGTGCAAAGAGACATTTCAAAACATTTAACCAGAGGTTACTTTAGCTTTTTCTGCAGGGAACTTTTGTCCTATAAATGTGTTGTATTTATGATAATCCACGCAAACTTCAGTTGACGATACTGTTTGAAGTTATTAATAACGAAACATTAATGAATGAGAAAGAAAAGAGAGGAATGTGCTTTATATTGAAAATAAATATTAAAAGTGCGATAAGCCGTAAAATAGAACTGAATCCATTACTGACAGGATGCTATCTGTGTGTGCGCACCAAGCACAACACGGACAAGCATAGTAGCCTTTGTCTTCGGTTGCGCGCCTAAACACAGAAATATATCAAAATGTCAAGTCGAGTCTCTCTCTCTCTCACACTCACACACACACACACACACACGAAGAGGATTATGCTCCTCGGTTGTTGACCACCTCACAAAAGCCCTGCACAATACATTTTTTTTATAATACTTAAAAAATGTTTTACTGTGGCTTGTTTGTAAAAATGCATTAACCAAAGAAAAAAAATGGCTCTATGGTGAAAAAAGGTTCCTGACCCCTGCTTTATGGGAATGGGTTGTCGCTGTTAAACCTTTAGGCTGTGATACAGTATAAAGAAACGGTGAAAACGAACAAAAGGAACGGAGAAATTCATGGTTAAAATCCCACGCAGACAAAGTCAGATTAATGGATTCTCTACATTAAGAGGCACTATGACTCCAGCAAAAAGGAGCCCAGGCTTCCATCGTCATCTTGTAATAAACATGCAAAGGAGTAATAGATATATAGGTAATGCATTAGTTCCAATTTACATATCACAAGTCTTTGATAGGGAATATGAGAGCAGATTAGATCCACTTGTGGTCGACTTTTATGGCTTTTAGTAGCCTGAAACCCAGAGTGGCACAGCAGGCTTTATACAGCAGAGTTCCTGATTAGTTTGACTGCAAAAGGCAAAGAGAGAGAGAGAGAGAGAGAGAGAGAGAGAGAGAGAGAGAGAGAGAGAGAGAGTGTGTGTGTGAGATTGAGAGAGAGAGTGTGTGAGATTGAGTGAGAGAGAGAGAGAGAGAGAGAGAGAGAGAGAGAGAGAGAGAGTGCCTTTTAATGGGCACCAGAGGATGTACACCCACTGACATTTACACAAGTTGATTATTTTCCAAGCACAGCTTCTTGTGTTGCTATGCTAGAGTTTCACCAAAGAGAGTGTTAAAAGCGAACTCCTGAATGGTCAGATTCAGCGCTGTGTATTTGTTATTTTGCCCGCAAATCCGCATCCGTTTGGAATCAGATGATGCACCGTAAAATCAGACTTTTCATGACCTTGAAATGAATTGCTCAGCCAATCAAAGCTTGAATCATGATTCATCAATTGTTGATTTAGTAGCAACGTTGGATAACGTTGAAGTATATTTCACCTAAAGAATGTTTCACCTGATCTCAGAGATTTTAATACGTAGCATCCCAAACTCTAAAATCCCTCTGTGGTGGGGTCATTGTCTGGCTATTCTCTGCCCAAAAGACTAACACGGATCGCAGTGATGCTGTTTACACCTCCGTTGAGCTTTAGGGCAGAGAGGTCAGCTTGAACACAACTTATTACCCACATATACCTAGGCTATGGAATCTCATACTGTTCTTTAGAGTTTATGGAGAAGGACAAATACTCTACATGCACTTCCAAGGTTTACTTATTCATGCTCACGAACTCAAAAAAATGTACCTGTCTTTCAAAGGAATTCCTTTAGGTTTGCAGCAAACTAAAGGGCGAGAGAAACGGAGCAGGACAGAAGGAGAAAGAAAAATAATGAGAGTGCTCTGCAAGCTGCTCACGGCTGGAGCTGAATGTGGAAGTACTTCCTGGAGGGAAGCAGCTCTTCCTGGATGACTCCTCTTTACTGCCATGGCACACCGGAGACAACCCAAGTGCTTCTCGTAGAGACCAGCCAGCACATTAAAAACTCCCTTGCTTTCTCTTTTCTCTCTCTTTGCACCACATCTGACTGCATTTTGGATGGACTAAGCGGCGAGACAATGTGCAGAGAATGTTCAAACAGAAACCCAGCAGAGGCCATTGTGCGGTTCTGCCACAGTGTTACACTCTCAAAGGGAAGACAAAAGAGCAGCAATTATTTCCACAATGTAGATTTTATTGTGCAGGGCACTTTCGGTCTCTCGGTGTAATGTGTTCAGCAGTTCATCACTTTCCTTCCTGCAGAATTAAACGCTGCTGCCTGTCATCACCTGTCAGAGAACAAGATCACCAGAAAAACAAAGAGCTGATTCTGGAAAAACAGTCTTGGCAGATTTATGAAATATTGCTCCCGTTTTGCTTTTGTGCTGGATACACAGCGGAGCTTATTACATGTGTGTAGCTCAGGTGCTGACTAAAACTGGATGTTGTACTTATTGTTGACATAATAGCTAGCAGTAGAAAACAGATGTAGTATGGGTAGTTCTGACTTTACTGGAGACAAAAAGAAAAAGAGCATGTGCACAAATGGGCACAAAAGTGCACATGCTATATGACATTGCAACTTTGCAAGTGTGACTTGGAACAGTTCCTGATTGTGTTCCTCTCTCTTCAAACAAGCGACGCACACGCACCCAGCCATCCACGTGATGTAAAAGAAAACGTGATTCCTCAGACCAGATCACCTTCTTCCATTGCTCTGTGGTCCAATTCTGATGATCATGTGCCCACTGTTGGAGCTTTCGGCGGTGGACAGGGGTCAGTATGGGCACCCTGACTGGTCTGCAGCTATGCAGCCCCATACACAACAAACTGTGATGCACTGTGTATTCTGACACATTTCTATCAGAAGAACCAGCATTAACTTCTTGAGCAATTTGAGCTACAGTAGCTCGTCTGTTTGACCTGCTGACCACACGGGCCAGCCTTCGCTCCCCACGTGCATCAAAAAATGTTCCCTTGCTGCCGAATATATCCCACCCAATAACATGGTGTCATGATGAAGAGATAATCAGTGTTATTCACTTCACCTTTCATAATGTTATGCATGATCGGTGTATGTATATACAGTTTGATCGCTACTGTAGACATCAGTGTTTATATCCCAACTATACACATTTATTCCAGTACTTTGTGATCATTTGAATTATTGTAAGAGAAATATGATACTGTGTGGTTGAAAAGACTGTTTGTGAAGCAGTTTCATTGCTCTTTCTGGATTAGCAGCAGCGTCAATGCAGATTTGATTGTTCTGCTGTGATCGTACTTGTGAAAGCCAGGTTTAATTGACACAGGCAAATCGTTGGCATTTAAGGATAAGATCGTGTGGGTGTTTGAATCGAGATCGCAATCTTTTAACGATTAATCGCGCAGCTCTACTGTTAATGGGATATTCTGAGATACATCTTTGATAAACTTAAGATAAACTTATGATGGGAATGTTCATTGTTATGAGAGAGAAGAGAATACCACAGTCGATTAGTACAGCTGTCAGTAGACGAATCATGGCTGACAACCACCTGTTTCAGCAGGTACCTCAATAATGAGGTAAGAGCTAATGAGGCATTTTGCCGGAGAGAGAGGCAAGGGGAAGGTCCAAAGTGAAGCAGGTACTTCCCTTCAATTATTCATAACAGGAGAATTATCATCAAGAGTGAGGCGTTTTGAATGAATAATTGATTGTGTTAGCAGCTTTATGTTAAAACATGCAGCCTTGCTCCTGATGGACAGGAGCCGCTGGGGAAAGGCATGTGACAGGGATACAGAGGCACATGTCACTTGGTTGAGGAGGAGAGCTCCTTGCATTCATGAACATTCACTTTAATGATATGAGTTGGGCGGAATGGCTTCCCACAACAATGGCAAACGTAGCCTATAAATTTTATTGTCTCAATATCATTTAATTCACAACAGGATGCCTTTGGAGATGGAACTTTCAGAAGGAGACTTATTTCCGAAAAAGCAATTTGCTACTGAAAGTACTTAGGGCTAATCCCAAACTAAGCTGAAGCAGTTTGTCTAAAGAGACAACATTTTCACTGTTTAAACATATCAAATTAATGGAATCATGTTCTTAGCTAGCAACAAAAACAACCTCCTTATACTTTTCTAGTCATTTAACATCAGGAGATATGCACTTCAGCAGATGTTTCGTTTGTTCAATATGTATCACACTTCTTTAGGTCAAAGGGTCACTGACCTCACCAATGATGAAAAATAAAAGCAAGCCAGCCTGACAAAACCTCAGCCAACTCTCAAATGTGTCAGTGCAGCCTCAGCTTTGCTCCATGGCATTACAATTGCAATTCAAACCACTGCAATAACCTTTACAGAGACTCTATTCTTTAATGTCACCATTGTTCCTTAGCAACTTTTTCAGAGCAGGGTGTTACAGATATTTGATCAGCACTCTGCTGCAGCACAGAGTGCCTGGCAACCAGCTATTGGAGAGGAGAGGAGAGGAGAGGAGAGGAGAGGAGAGGAGAGGAGAGGAGAGGAGAGGAGAGGAGAGGAGAGGAGAGGAGAGGAGAGGAGAGGAGAGGAGAGGAGAGGAGAGGAGAGGAGAGGAGAGGAGAGGAGAGGAGAGGAGAGGAGAGGAGAGGAGAGGAGAGGAGAGGAGAGGAGAGGAGAGGAGAGGAGAGGAGAGGAGAGGAGAGGAGAGGAGAGGAGAGGAGAGGAGAGGAGAGGAGAGGAGAGGAGAGGAGAGGAGAGGAGAGGAGAGGAGAGGAGAGGAGAGGAGAGGAGAGGAGAGGAGAGGAGAGGAGAGGAGAGGAGAGGAGAGGAGAGGAGAGGAGAGGAGAGGAACAATACTGAGAAACAAAAGAGGAAACCTGCAGTAAGAATAGACAGAAAAAGGGAGGGGTAGTCAACAAATAATTCATAATAAATGTTCTTTGCAAAAAAATTTGTTTTTTATATAATAAATAATTTAAGTCTTTTTGCAGGTCAAATCAAGTTCATGTCATTTGTCCTATTAAACAAAATTAACAAAATGACTACATACAAATATTCTTTAATTTAATATGATGTTATTCTGTCTGTTTATTGAATATAATTATACATGACCGTAGTGCCGTCAAATCGATTAATCACATCCAAATTAAAAGTTTGTGTTTACATCATATATGTGTCTACTGTGTAAAAGTATTATGTACATTTCAATACACACACATACATACATATATACATATACACATACATATATATATATATATATATATATATATATATATATATACATATATATATACATATTTAAGAAAAATGTGCATGTATAGTGTATACATTTATATAATTTATATTATATATAAATATATATTTTTTTCAAATATATGCATGTGTGTGTGTATATACACTTATACACAGTAGACACACATATTATGTAAACACAAACATTTATTTTGGATGTGATTAGCTGCAATTTATCGATTTGACAGCACTAATATATGATAAATTCTAGTGATGTTAACAAAAATGTGATTTTCTCTTACAGACCACAAAAAATTACCATCAATATTTAACTGCAAAAAAAAAGTCACTGAATCGGTGCAAAAAAAGTCTCACCCTTTGTTCTTATTTAATCTTATGGAAAAAAATATGACTCCCAGAGGTCTCCAAAGGGCCCCAAGTGGTGTCAATCAAGAAGCTATTTTACTGATCCTGCCCCCAGATGAACCGACTGCTAATTTAAAGCACGCCCACAGGAGCCCACTGGGAGGTCGTTCAGTCTTTGAATAAAGACGAGGTATAATTATGACAACACTAAACAAAAGAGAGCAGGTCAATAAGATTTTGTAGAACAGCCATGTCAGAACCGGCCTGCGGCAGGTCAATTGAGAACGATCTAGTGCCGAATAATCAAAACCGTCTTGAACCTGTCTGATTCACACTACGAAATCACAAAGCTATAAATAGGCTGCGTACAGGTGGAGTGTCATCGTGCTAATTGCCACAACGATGTGAACCAAAATGATTGTGGTGTTCATTTAAATGATAACAACTGCATATTCAGATCCAATTAGGGAGGGAAAGACAGAAGCAGTTTGGTTTGAATGCCATATTAAACCAAAAGTGAACCCCAAAGAGCTTTGTGTTTATGAGTAATGATGAATATAGAACGTTATGAAGAATCTGGGTCCATCTGTGATTGTCGTAAGGATGCGTCCCATGGGCTGTTGGGAAAGAGGAGGGCATGAAACATCAGCGCTGACAGGAGCGCTCTGGCGAGTTTAGTAAGAGATGTGGGGGTGAGCCATCTGTTTAAAAGGCCTAAAAGCAGCGAGATGGAGAAAGGGACGAGAGGCAATTACCTAAAGCATCAGGAGGGACAGGTGTCTCCTTAGCTGCTCCACCCAGGAAAAATTAATGATGTGTTGATGAATAGAGAGCATGCAGAGACTATATTCACACTAAACAGAGATTTCGCTCCTTTTCTTATATTATCAGAAATAAATAGGTAAACACTATAATACTCACACTATAATACTTCTCATTTACCGTCAGCATTCAGCAAACACATGTTTGTATCACTTAAACAAATATTTGAATATCTAATAAACATTTCATTTCATAAACCTTGCAGATTTAATAGAATCCAGCTGTGAGATTTTCTGAAGTGTTTATATGTAGTCTGCAAAAATACGTGAGTATTCTATGCGAACTGAATGCGGACCAGAGAGTTCAGTTTCACTGGAGACGCACAATCGACAAACTTTAAACCCTTGATTTCAAACTATGCTACGCTTAAATATGGATTTGTCTTTCATTTTATATAATTTCCTTTTACTGTAACACTCAAATAAACATATCAAGTGTAGTGCTATACTTCAGCTACATCGTTTTGAGACGCGTTGAGGAATAATCCTGGAATAATTGACCTCATGAGAAGCTGTTCATTTCTGAGATTCAGACGCTGAAAAAGATATCGAAAATCTAAAAAAAAACAAAAAAAAAAAACAATATCGGTCGACCACTAATTCCCATCCCTTAAAAGGCCACAGACACATCCCACCAACTGCAAGGACACAAAGGACTGAGACTCTCCACTCCAATTACAGACACCCATAGCTTGACAGGCCAGGGAGATATATTAATGCCCGAGGTGAAAGTTCAACAATGTATGTGCTATTGAAAGATTAAAAATGCTTTCTATCTTTCAGCTCTAAAGCTTGAGAAGCATCCATCTCTCTTCATTTAAATGGAGGTGGACTATTTGCATGTATAGCGCAATGACATCGAGCTGTCTACTTCAATATATTATAATGCGCTGCTTGCCCTTAATGGAGAATCAATGACGGGACAAGCCCGTCACCTTCGAGTCGACGCAAACGCAATTTACACATTGACATGTGGAGGGTGTGTGTGATTGATTCCGACTGCTCGAGGGTTTTAATATTGTTTTCCGTGCACTCATTGACTCTCACTCACCGTTTTCCACATTATCCATTAAAGCTCACAGTCTGGCAAAGGCTTAATCTCGCTGTCTACGCCCCTCCCTTTGAGACTTAAAACGCTCTCTACGTCTTGCCGCTCCTTTCTTTTCTGACCGCACACACTGGAAATATCCAGACACGCTTGCTGAGCTGTAGTTAACCGGAACCAAACGTTTCAATGGTCGAACAAGTGCTTTGCACCTGTAAATACTCCATGAAAGGCAATCAATTCATGCAACTCAAATGATCAATATTGAGAGGGTTGTCTTCTCTGTCACTTTTAGTGTAGCGCTTTCACAGGACTTTTTCCACTAATATTCTATACAATATTCAATATTGAAACCATACTAAAAATGAAGAACCCATATCCAATATAAATGATAGACATCAAGCTGACTTGGCATGAAGAAACAGAATTAACAATGAGCTTCTATCATGGAGGTCAGTGAATTGACTAAACTGCCATAGTGATATAAGGATCAGGGTTCAGTTGTTCTTAAGGACATCACATTTTCTCCAATACTTGGATGACCGTCTGAGCAAAGTCAGCATAAGGGCGCTTAGCTCTGATAGAGCATTTGACATGCGTAAGCCTTTCACAGGGCTCTAGAGTGCGACGAATTTGGTCACACATGCACCCAAAATTTGTAAAGGTGTGACTAAAATTTTTCCTGGGTCGCACCGGTGCACCTCACGTCATTACATGCGCTCAGCTGCCTCTCCACGAACGAAGCGTTTGCCGTTTACGTATTTTTATTTATTATGAGTTGTATTTCATTGTTTATTATTTCATTATCTTTTAAATTAAGTTATAACACTTTGTTTAAACTGTAGTTTCAAAATAGTAATGTTCAAAGCATTGTTTCCCTTGATTTTAATTCCTTTGTAACTGCATATATTATGTTGTCATTTAAATAATATACAGTCCCTGACAAAAGTCTTGTCGCTTATCTATTTTGTAGAAACACCTGCTATTAACCTGACTTTTAATTAATCAATTGGTGTTAGAAATAGTTCATATGAAAAGCTAAAACCCTCCCAAATGATGTTTAATGCACTAAAATAAATTAGTTTCACTGAAAAAAGATTTATCATTTAATCAAGACAGAGAGGTCAAATTTTGGCAAGACAAAAGTTTTGTCGCCTATACAGAAATTGTACAAATTTACTGCAAAAACAAAAATATGTCAGCAAATTAAGTAATGGTGCTGTGAGATCCAAATGTAATATCTTGTATGACTTCCATGAGCTTGAAGGACTGCATCCATGCGGTTTGGCAAGGATTCATACAATTTATTGATGAAGTCATCAGGAATAGCAAAGAAAGCAGTCTTGCATGCCTCCCAGAGTTCATCAATATTCTTTGGTTTCGTCTTCCATGCTTCCTCTTTCATCCTACCCCACATATGCTCAATAATGTTCATGTCTGGTGACTGGGCTGGCCAATCCTGGAGCATCTTGATCTTCGCCTTGAGGAACTTTGATGTGGAGATGGAAGTATGCGATGGAGCACCATCCTGCTGCAGAATTTGGCCTCTTTTATGGTTGGGAATATAAGAGGTAGCTAAGATTTCTTGGTATTTTAGACTATTGATGTTGCCTTCCACCCTGCAGATCTCTCGCACACCCCCATACTGGATGTAACCCCAGACCATGATTTTTCCGCCACCAAACTTCAATGTTTTCTGGGTGAATCTCGGATCCATGCGGGCTCCAGTAGGTCTCCTGCAATATTTGCGGCAACTGTGGTGTAATTCAACAGAAGATTCATCTGAAAAATCCACCTTCTGCCACTTTTCCAGCGTCCATCCTTTTATCAGGCTGTGGGCCTTGGCAAATGCCAAAGGGTTTTTCAATTGTCTTTTGTTTAGTGCTGGCTTCTGTGCACTGATTCGACCATGGAGGACATTTCGAGACAGAATCCGACAAACTGTTCTGGTTGACACAGGGACTTCAGGTGACCAGGTCTCGTGGAGCTCTGCTGCAGTGGAAAATGGGCTGGCCTTGGATTTTCGAGCCAAAAAAAGGGTCCTCTCGAGCAGTTGTCTTGCAGGGTCTGCCTGACCTGGGCTTGTCAAAAACGTCTCCTGTCTCTTCAAATCTTTTTTTTATCCTCTGTACTTGATGCTGAGACACACTGAAGGTGTCTGCCACATCAGCAGTGGATCTGGTCTTCAGCCTCTTGATAATCAAAACTTTAGTCTCAGGGTGAATCTTAGGCATGTTTGCAGAGGTCTAGTTGCAGTTGATGTGAAGGTCTAGTGTACTGGGGTTCTTTTCATACACACCTGAGACCTAATTAATCCATTATTAGTCACAGGTGAAGCTCATATGACAAGGTGACAACACTTATGTCTTTGCAAAAATTGACTCAATGGGCTTTACCAAGCTGTGAATATTAGAATACTTTTTGACAGTTTTGTTTTGCACTGAAACATTATTACAAAAGCTGTTGGGTTTAAATGAGCCATTTCTTTAAAAAAAAATCTTGATTGGAAATATATTTCAGTGGCACTTCTGGTTAATTTGTACACAAGCGACAAGACTTTTGTCAGGGACTGTATATGAATGTATATGGAGTGTGATAAAAAGGTGAAATTGTGGCGTTAAAGGCGACGTGAGCCGGGGCGAAATTTTTGGGTGCACCTAAATTTTGTGCTGGTGCACCTAAATATAAAAAAAGTTAGGCGCATCAGTGCAACCAAGGCAAAAAATGAGTCTGGAGCCCTGCTTTTAAGGATGTGGAAATAGCTGGGACACTCTGAAATTGAGCAGGAATATAACAAAAACCATAATGGGTGAAGCCTGCCTGAAATGTTCATTAATTCACATATGCCTGTTTCAAAGGGGGTTTTCAAACTCAGGTCCAGAGATTCCCAAAGGGCTGCAAAACTGGGCTAGAAGGTATTGTGATTTGTGAATAGTTACCAGATCCTTCCAACTCACCACTAAATTACTAAAATCATCAGTCACATCAAACAAGTACTGTTAAAATCCTTGGTAACATGCATAAACACACACACAAACCATATGGGTAGCAACACAGATATGCACTGGCACACACTGGAACGCTTGTGACCCCGAGGTGTGTGATCAAATGTGCATGTGAATATTCAAATGCACAGTGGAGGAGATAAGACTAGGGGGAAGAAATACACACAGGGCCGATTAAGCATTGCACACACTTTTATATTATCCCCGGCATTAATGGATTGTGTGTGAGAGTGGAACAAAGCTTATGCACAATAGCCCCACTTTTGGGTTAATCTCTAATAAAAGTGCACACAACATTACTGTCATTCAGCTGTGGAGACATGATGGTGTAAAATGATTAATAATCCCAGACAGCCTGCGTGCTCAGCAAAACCAGTTTCTCACCTTCCCAAAGTCCCTCACATCAAACAGATCGAAGGGATCAAACAGCTCGCTGTTCCTCAGGCCGAACTTATCATGGCACACTTTCAGGAATGTTCGGATGTTCTTCAGACACAGAAACTGGAAAAGAGGGAGACAAATAAAGAACGTCAGATTGTTTTATTAAGATTACGTTTTCAACCTGACTAAAAAAAGGAATAAATAAATGAAACCTTTCTAAAAGAAAAAGGAAAAGTCTTTCTGCAAACTGCAAACCTATGGGAATATTTCCATATTTAACAGCATTAAAACACTGTCACTTCACAGGCATGGAGAACTCTGACACCATCTCATTTCTGCAGCGTGTGGAGCATATTTAATTTCCTGGAGCCTATTGACAGTCAGCTCATTTCCTTCTTCCTGTACCAGTGATTAAGCAAACAGTTATCACACACTGATTTGGATCCCCAGGCCCAGGCTTGGTTCAGATAAGCCTACGAGCCTCTGACGGATTGCCTCTGGCATGATCTACCCCAGTCGCCGTTCACTAACCAGCCTATGAATCTACCATCCCTTCTGTCCTTAGGATCTCTAAAGCAGACTGTATCCTTCTCTCATTGAACAATTATTACAGTTAGTAACACTGATGCCAGTATGACACAGTGTTGGCTTCTGCTCCTTATTTGTTTCAGAGAATTCATGCATAAACATTCCTTGTAATGAGAATTTGTCTAATATAATTGACTTGAGCGGAGTGAAACCAATACAACCACACAAACAGGGACAAAACAATAACAACTTTGTGACTGTTTATTTCTACCCAACAAATGTCAATGAATCATGTATCATGTTTAATTCATGCAGATATAATTCAATTATGTGCATGGGTTCGCATTTCTATGGAGACAGTGGTGGAAATAAACTCCACAAATACTGGTAGCTGTGTTCGAAACACACTTAAGGCGAATAGTATGTTGTGTTCCATACTAGTAATGATTCAGGAATGAAGGGGGCTGTAAACCAGAGATATTGCAAGCTATTATTCAGCAGGAATCACAACCCCTATTGTGAACGCGCCACTAGCAGCTCTGTTTCTTTTGTAAAGTGGGACAACGGAGGCCTATTTGTCACATTAAAGCCAGTACAATGGAGATAACTACCCTTAGAACACAACCTAGATGAAATTCTTACAGCCATGATGCCACTTTTAAAACAAGCCCTTAATGAGAGCTTTAGGTCATAAAATAAAATGCAGTTCAGTTAACTAAAATGTTATTTTTGTAGATTACAATTTGTGAAAAATTTAGGAATATGAGATGACAAAACGTTTACTAAATTAAATGAATATTTTCCATCAAAACAGAAACATCACACAAAAAAAACTGTAAAAAATAAATAAATAAAAAAAATAAAAACTGGGCCTTAGCAAGCACCACTAAATATATGAATATGTCCTCAATATAGACACTCTGATAGGCAGTAACCTGGTTTTGAAGCAGATAGATTTCTCTTAGAATAGATGCTTCAGTAACTTCTCTCTCCACCTTTTTGCTCTCTTCGAGACCAGAAGTTCAGTTTGTTCTGAACCCACTAAGCATTAAAAACATGAAGTACTCAGAAGTACTAGAGGTATGCATTTCTCCACCCTGTTTAGCTACATTTAGCTCAAATGAAAAGGCTACTGGTTTCTTCAAGCTAATCACACCTCACTTTAGTCTCCTGATTGCTTACTGGAAAGGTATCACTTTTGGCTGTGCAGTGTCATAGCGGGGGTTTGAGCAAATCTGTTGCTCAGAGTGCGCACCTCAACCCCAGGCTATGTTTATGTGGCTGTTGCTCTCTTTGCATTAAAATTCTAGTGATGACTACATGGAAAGATCAGAGCACCACCTGTCTTATTCAGCACAAGCACTCAAAATGTTGCCTTTTTCAATGAAGACCAAATAGGAGAAGGAAAGACGGCTATGAAGAGTAGCAGACATGAATAAACAGCTAGGGGAAGAAAACAGGTTACAAAGAGCTGTCATTCCCGAACACTCGCATCCCTCAGGAACAGATACACACACAGGGAATAATGAATTATCCTCTCCGCCAGAGGTGCACCGCCCTTCTAGGATATGTCTTCTAAACCGCAAGTGGATGCTCCACTAATAAACTAGACCAACAAAAATTAAACCCTCTTTGAAAAAGAAGGAAAGAATGAGCAGAAAATAAATCAAAATAGATAAAAGAAAAACCAGGAGAAATTAAGTCCTAGGGGGAGATTGTTACGGAGCCCGGGAATTCACCTGAAGGAGAATAAAAAAACCAGGACCCATAAATCTGTTGCCACAATTTTGCAATTTTGGTCCCTCGGTTTATAAACCGTACTCATGGATTCTTAAATTGTTCCTTTGGTTTAACATATCACACCCAATTAATTAATCATTTCCAATCGGTGAACTCATATTTGTAAACCGTACATTCAGTTTTTCAATCTGTATTCTGTACCCACAAATCCATAATCAATGCCCACAGTTTTAAACTGTACCTCACGGATTTGCGGCCTGTCCTTCATTTTAGAAATCTAAGGGCCAGATTTAACAGGGCAAATTAGCATTAGAGCGCAACTCCAAAAAAGCGCAGATGGGAGTGAAAAGTTTGTGATCTACTGACGACACGCAAATTAAAGAACACAGATACACAGCCGGATCATTTCCATAATGACCAACACAATCTACCAGTTAGCATCTGGTTTAAGACTTTTTTTGGGCGGTAAATGACGGTGCGAACACCAGTAAATTGACAAGTGCCAACCTTAGTAAATCACCTTGCGTGATTCATGAATACTCTCCTCCCATACATTTTGTGTATGAAGGGGATATGCATAATGCATATGCAACAAGGTCAGCCGCAAAAATAACTATCCACCTATTTTCAGCGCGTGTTTTTAGTAAATCCTGACAGTAGTTTAACGCCAAAAGAGGGTTTGAGCTGGCGCAAGCTGTTAGTAAATCTAGCCCCAAGTCTACCGACACTTCAATTCTAGGCTATAATTTGGAGATTAGGTAAAATATACAATGATTTATTTAGAACTATGTGCATCATAATTAGGGCTGGGTATTGACACAAATTTCACAATTCGATTCAATTTCGATTCACAGGCTTGCAATTCGATTTGATTCCGATTCAATATTGATTATTTTGGACATATATCAGGTACAATACATGGCAAATTTTCTCAAGGAAAACAAATCTTAACTAATGCTGTGTGGGAGTCAGTTGTAGCCTACATTAGCCTACTATAATATTGAAGGTAAAAATTAACTGATTTGTATACAAACACTTATATTACACTCAATTATGTTTTTTTTTAAAAATAATAATAAAGTTATTAACTATATTAACTTTACAATTACAATCATATTTCTACTCCAATTCGTTTTTTTGAAATATAAACATTTAAATGGTGGCTGTCATAAAAACTTGCCAGAGTTATTCATATATGCATTATATATTGAAGAACATTAAAAATTATAATGAATATGTAATATGGTGGATATATTTAGCAAAATGCTTCTCTCTAGAGTAAATTTTTCTAGATGACAAACAAGATTATGGACACTGGATGTGGTTTTTCTGAGACGTTACAAGCTGTTTTACTGACGTCTTTCCACGGTTGAGACCGGTTCCATGTGATATGATATGGATTTCGGTAAGTTGTACTCTCTTTTAACACACTTTCAGATGCTCATTCAGGTTTTTTTCGTGCTGTAACTGGTATTAAGGCGGAAGAGACGATCAGTTCACGTGCGCTCCCCGTGTTGCCGCTTCGAGCTGAGCTGCGCTAGAGCAATCTCACTCCACAGTACCAAAACGGTATTTATGTTTTTGAATTTCGTAATAAAATGGACGTAATTTGAGACTTTGTTTCATATCAATAGTAACAAAGCACAAAGATTATTGCGATTTATTGCATGTGAGGCGCGGTACACTGTTACGTTCATTCGTCAACTGAAAACAGGATGACTAATCGATTCTTGGGATTTAAGAATCGATATCAGTTCATAAAAATGAGAATTGATTAAAATCGAGAAATCTATATTTTTATACCCAGCTCTGATCATAATCTTGTCCAACTATTTATTTTTTGATATTCTAATACTCTATTTTTTTCCCCAGGCTCCGTAGATAGTTGTGTCTAAGAAGCAGAAAAAAGTGAGACCGGGGGAAAGGGAGTATCGCTCCCCATAGGGGCACGATGAGCACAGATCAATCCAGCCAATGATTCACTTCAAAAACATGACTGAAGTCAAAGAGTCAAACAATCTGTCAAGTAAGCCTTCAAGCAGGGACTCAAAAAGACAGTCAGTCAGGAAGAAGGCAAGCACAGAATCAGACAGCGAGTCAGCGGGTGAAGCATCAAGTCTAGACTGTGGCGAGACGTAGTCAGGCAGCCATCAGAGAATCTGTTGTATCTACTGCATGCAAAGAACAAGCAAACAACAAACCACATAAACGGACAAACGGTTTTCAACAGATGGCACTGAGCCCAGGCTAGGATGATAAGTGCAAAGAATCCAGTTAGCCACCGTTTGGAAAAATACCTTCAAAAGGAACCTGGCAAAGGGTCAATACTGAGCCGAGTGGGGAAGTGAAAGGGTGCTGCCCTCATTGACAAGCACGACAGTGGCATTTTGTCAGCGCTCTGATCCTTTATCTCGCTCACAGAGAGGAAGCTCCCACTAGAGCATGGTGCCCAGGACAGGTCAAGACAGAGTGAGGGAGAATGAAAGGCAAAAACAGTAAACACAGCTCTAATCTTCAGCAGAATTTTCCGGGGTCGCACAGATGTTAAAACCTCTCTGGAGAAAAACCTGACTTCGACTAATTGGAGAGGCAGACACTAAATGAATAATGTATGCTGGTATGCAAATGCTAATCAGATAGGATTATCCAAAAGGCCCAATTTATCACAGAAACCCCTCTAAGTCATGATCGAATCAAATAAAATGTACCTCGTAGGAACCCCATTTGCCTGTATAAAAACCAAATAAGAATGCAGAAAACTGTAGTTCTTTGTAAAGAAGAACTGTAAAGCTTTAAAAAAAAAAAAAAAGATGTGTGTAACTTTTTTAATGAAACTATAATATATTATCTGGGGTTGTAACAATATATATATATATATATATATATATATATTATATATATATATATATATATATATATAGCGTGAAAAACAACATAAAAAACTATTCAAAAATAGTTATAGTGTGAGTACTACATTAAACTACTATATATAATGTTGAATATAATGTATAATAATGCAATAGGGGAATATGCAATAGGGTCCTGATAATACCAATTGTTACCAGTAAAAAGTGACCTACATTATTTTAAATCTATCTAGTCGGTGACAGAGTGCAAGCATATTCGTCTAAAATAATTCTGTATTTTCAGCATCAGAGTCAAGCATATTTTTATTCTGGTGTCACCACTGTCCTGTGCATTGGGTTACCAGCACCAAGTCTAAGCCTAGTCAACAGTAAATTTTTTGTTAACCTTTTACCATATGTGTTGGAGTATCGGAATAATATCGTATTGTGAGTTCAATATCAAGATATGTACCGAATCGTGGCATGAAAGAATCGTTACACCCTAATAATATCTAATTAAATTTGTGAAATATTTATTTCAAATTATGAAAATCTTATAAAAAATGAATAGCCACTAATGTCAATACAGACAAAAAGCCAAGAACCAGACCAAAGGGAGTCATGTCCCTCACCATGAAAAGATCCCCTTCCATCTGAAACAGAAGATTCATCCACTGAGAAACAAAGACTAGACTCACACAGATAATGGAAAATGGCAAGCCCTTTAAACTCAGAAGCAGTCACAAAATAAATGGCCCCAACCTGGCCAGATAAAGGGAACAGTGTATCAACATGTCTACTGTCAAGCCTTGGTACAGCACTGTGTGAAGACAATGGGAGCTCTTCAGTACCCCAGAGCACTATCTGGATTCATCTGTCCAAATTCACTTCAACTGTGTCAAGAAAATGAATAGATGCCTGACGGTCTGATCTGGTGGAAGACGGGGTGACAAAAACAAAAGGAAGTCAAAATCTTTTATTATCATCTGATCTGATTAACCATTTCTGTTAAACCTTGCTCCCAAATTCCAGAATCATAAATCCCTTTTCTTTTTAGTCTCTTGAGCATTTATAAAAAATGTATGCTTAAGAACCAGAGAAAGTGTTATACTGCTGTTTTGTTTTCTTATATACTCATGTTGTTGCCAGGCTACACATTTTGCTGCCTGAGTAGTCCCTTCAAATCAGTTCAATTCTCACACTGTAGAAATACACTGATCATCCTCAGAGACTGTAAAATCTAGGATGAAACGGTCTTGCCAGAGGATCTCAACTCTTTTTTTTATTCCACATTCAGCACTTTTGTTCTTTTGGAGCACGAAATTCTTGAAGTTTAATTTGGTCCCTGAATTGGAGATCCTGTATGACTTCAGGGCTGTCCATTTTTGAATAACTTTAGATGCATTACAGATGAGCACCATAACAAGCTTTATTCTGGACACCCAGCAAATCACAGAGAAGTAGAGTTGTAGACACTGGGCAAAAGCCAACTGAGTAATCGGTGGATTAAGTAGCCGGCAAACACATCAGACGCAGGGCTGATGAATGTGGAGAGAACGGCTGTGGAGAATCACAGACTACAGCCGATCAATGGTGAGGTTATTTATGATGCCAGGGAGGGGAACTGGAGGCTGCATCCAATTTCTGCAGACCATTTCTCTCTTTTCTGCAGTGGTTCTTCATATCTGTGTCTCATATTTAGACCCTGCTTTATGTTCTTATTGTTCATCTCAGATGCATCCTGAGAAGCTGGGCTGCCTTTCTTATGTTGTTTACTTGGGAAACGGGTGCTTCTGTTTATACAAATGCAAAGTGACATTAGCATTGGACACACTCATTTGAAATAATTATACAAAGTAGCACAGCCAAACATTTTAACAGCGCAAATGTTCTGTAAATATCATCTTGTACTTCCCTTGCTGTGCAGTCCACTGCCTGATACACGCCTTAAAAATGCATAACCGAAGGGCACGCATAAAGAGAAAGCATCACTCCACCGCATCTGTGCCATCAGCGACAGAAGCCTCTTTAGAAACAGCCAATCCAATTACAGTGGCAAAATCTTCCACAACCATGAAATGGTTTGAGGAGGCACGCCAGGTTGATGTTAGCTACAAATATGGGTTATCTATGATGCCAAATGACAGACAATAGTCAGTCCTTCTATATTCTATATTTACAAAACTATAACTCTGGTCTAAAACCTTGCAAGTTGCATTGTGGTCTACTGCCCAATCTGGCAATATCCTTAACAAAAATGAAACCTTAAAACAGTTCGTACTCTGAGAGAAAATATTTTGGGGGAAATCATATATTTTAAACTCAATTTCTACAACAGGTGTACCTGCAAAAATCTTTTTAAAGATGTATGGCTTCCAATACATGTTAGAGGCATTAAATGCAATGCAATACCCATCGATATAATTAAAAAGAAAAAAGAAAAAAAAAGTTGACTCTGACCACTGATTACATCAAAACATGTAATATTTATTTCCACCTACACATTGTCATACTTCAAGAACTGGTACTGAAATCAAATTCATCAAATAAAACAAGGGATCCTGTACATAAAAAGTGGTTCTTTCTTAGTTCCCAAGCATAATAGTCCTTGCACCTAAAAATGCCTAAAAATACTGCCTAGGTTGGCAGCTCGCTAGCTTTCAGGACAGAGCAGAAAATTCTTCACACAATAACTTGCATTGCAAGCATTTTATTGCATTTATTCCAAGAAACGTAATGCAAGTGCATATACTGTAAAAAGAAAAAAATGCTGAACCAAATCTAACTGCGAGTCGTTTTTATTTTTTATTTTACACTAATAAATCGAGCAGTTCAGCAGAACAGTGTGAGGAGTGTTTGACAGCTCATGTCTGGTTCTGGGTGCAGCTGCTGGCTCTCAGCACTTAGCTGCCATTATCTCAGAGCTAGCTAATGTCATTAACATAGAAAATGGCCTCTTAATCACTCCGTTGATTCCATGGCTTCTGTGCATGTCATCATTTAAATAATAATCTTCACACCCCAGCTAAGTCATCACTCAATCACCAGAGACAACATCTACACAATCTGACAATCAGTTAGTTTATAAGTAAGACAAAAGAAAAACAAGATGAGAGAAACACATATGTGATAAAAATGTCCAAAATTATGTAAATATTTAAACATTTACTGGAAACCCCTTGTCCCTTAATATTCTCTCAAATTACCTGATAGATAGATATATATATATATATATATATACACTGTGTGCAGAATTATTAGGCACGTTGATTTTTTGATCATATTTTTTTTCCAGGCACATTTGACCAATTCCAAACCACAGTAATCCTAATAAATACTATCAATTTAGTATTTAATAATGTATAAGTGATATATAATTGTTCATGAAGGCTGGAAATGAAAAACACCTTATATTCAGGTGTACAGAATTATTAGGCCTGTTTTCTTTTACAGATAAATTGAGCCAAAAAAGAGATTTAACTCAGACTGAAAAGTCAAAAAGTATTAAATGCCCATGAGAAGGATGCAATACTAATGCAATACTAGACATTGCAGTTAAGGCATGACCATTGGACAGTGAAATGCTCGTTGGGTCAGCAGGATCTGACAAAAACATGTGACGGAGAAAAGACACCTGTTAACTGCAAAAGAATTAAAAATTAAGGTGAAGAATTAAGGGTGAAACCATCAGGAACCCTTTAGTCTCCAGCGCCACCATTTTCCAGAGCTGCAACCTACCTGGAGTCTCCAGAAGTGCAAGGTGTCAGGATCTCAGAGACTTCAGTTAGGTAAAGAATCCTAAAAAATGACCCCCACTAGATAAGAATCACAAGCTGAAGTGTTGTAAAATACATGAAGCATGCGTCGTGGAGGCCTACACGGAAGACAAGAACAAGTTGGATAAAGGCGTTATTTAGATTTTTTTTTGCACACAAAATCTATTGTCGTCGCATCGTAAAATTATTGTAGAGTCACTGTGGTGAGATGGACTTTGTAACGACGTTTTAAGTGCCTTTTATGGGTCTTGGAAGTGTAAATGTACTGAATGCCAATGGAGGCCTATCTGAAGCCTTTCTCAGCCATCAGCTTTCAACAAAAATATCTTCATTTGTGTTCCGAAGATGAACGGAGGTCTTACGGGTGTCGAACGACATGAGGGTGAGTAATTAATGACAGAATTTTCATTTTTTGGGTGAACTAACTTTAACAATAAAAAGTATTAGTATAATGATCAGCTTATTTAAATTAAAAAATATTATCCTCACTATTTCAAAAGACAGGGTCCCGATGTCCTGTTTAAGACATACTTTGTGTTTACACATCCATTGGAATTTGGTTTGAGAGGGGGGTTTTTTGCAGCAAGCTCGACTGGATTTAACAGCAGGAGATAACAGCAGCTAAGGGAAAGTCTTCACAATAGGCTGAGACATCTTTTAGTGCTGCAGGTTTATCTTCTCTCTGTGTAACAAACAATCACTTCTAAAAAGCTGCCAAAATAAAACCGATTATCTCTCCTCCACTCCTTTTTCATTACGGTACAGTAATTTAATTAACTCCTGATAAATCTTTGACATTCTTCAGTAATGACAAGCAAATCTGTGATGAGTGGAGCACAGCCACATGCTGCAACTGAAATTGACCGACGCTGGAAAGAAAACCAGTAGGAGAGAGAAGGCTTTGTCAGGGGGATATGGTAGAGAGGAGCATGAGCTAGTAAGATCAAAAACGGGCTCCCTATCACAGACCTCACTTGAGGAAGGCAGGAGGTGGGGGAGAGTAGGGATCACAGTCTCGCTTTGGTTTTTACTGCTCATCGGATGCGTTTGTGCTTTCATCAGAAGGCAGCAGATCCAGCCAGGGGCTGGTGAGGAGGATCAGAGCTGCAGCCACACATACAGACCCAGACAGAGAGCCTGGAGCCCGAGAGGGAAGTGTTTTGCTCTTCTAACACCGTAGCTCAATTAGGACAAGCAGCCAGACTAAAAGAGAATGTTTTAAATGTTAAGGCTGTGATGGTAGCGATGTAAATTCTTTGGAGACGCAATGTTAAACTGAAGTGCAAATCCTTTAGTTGTGATCCTACAACAGAAATGAGAGACCACAGTAGACATATCACATCCAAAGTGACTTGCTTAAAATAGGCACCCCACCCCGAGAAATATAAAAACATGCAACATGGTAGCAAAACACAAACTCAAAATGTGAGATGAGATGAACAAGCTAGGTTTGATAAAGCCAATCCATGTGGATCTTACGATGACACTGGGGGCACATGATTGCAGGGTAAGACGCTCGTTCTTTGAGATGGGGTGTGTGAATTTATCTGCGATGAACAGTCACAGTCACTAGACGGACAAAGCCAGCAGCACCCTGGCGTAAGGGTGCTCCAATTGATTGGCCGGCGATCGTTATCGGCCAACAATAGCTTTATATAGTTTGATTGGTGGTCTCTATAAAGGTTGATCAGAAGAGCCGATAAGATGATGCAAATTCGCAGGACAATTGTTCTATGCGCAGCTAAAATTGCTTTACTACATTCACCAGTCTGACAGTTCTACCAGTTGTCTGAAAAGGGCAATTAATTTGCAACGTCTTTGCGGCGAGCGAAGAATTGCAATGAAAAGCAAGAAACTAGGGCTGTGCGATTTTAGAGCATCTCTTTCCTTCCTCCCTAAAAGCTCAAACTTAACGTCCAAATCAGCCAGATCAGTGATTATCGTAAAATACAATCTACTGTTGCCATACTGCAGGATGTGCTCAATAATAAAAAGAGTTATTAAAACTGCATTAAGCCGTGAAAGTAACACGAGATGGAGTGGAACATGGACAAGCAAAGTGAACTTTAAGCTTGGGGTTCGCACCTAAATGGTTAAATACACACAGAAATGTGTCAAAATACCCAGTTTGGTGAGTATTCGCTTAAACACTGTTGGTTATGTCTTAAAGGGTTAGCGTTTTCATGTTTTCCTCACAAAAAAAAAAAAGTAAAATAGAAGGCAGATCCGGACCAAGCTAAAACGGCTCAATCGAATTCTACCTCACTGACCTACATCACTAGGTGGAAATATTTTCAAAATGTCTCCCAATGAATGCGCAAAAAGAAGGCATGCTTCAGTTATCGTAGTAGCGTTGTCGCCGCCATGTTGTGAAGACACTGTGTGTTTCTATGCGAAAGCAAAAGCAGCACTTTATTTTGCCTTCCGAAAGAGGACGCAATTAGGATTCAGTGGTTAAGATTTACTTACAACACTATTCCAGAACAGTACAACCCAAATGTTTGTGTGTGTGCAGCACATTTTCCGGAGGACAGTCTCCTGAACCTGAGAGAGTACAAGACTGGCTGTGCACAAAGGCTATTTCTACAAAAATGGGGCAATTTCAACTTTGCTACAGGGCAATCTGGCACCTCTGAATCAGAGCCTGTAAGAATGTTTTATCATTTGTTAAAGTACTTGTTATTGACTGTTCAAATGCAGACTCTTGTGTAGTGTAGAATAATGCATATTGTTTGTCATTCTTACGATCAAAAGTGCAGAGATTTATGTTTACAAACATAGTATCTTCAGTTGTCCGCTTATAACTTGTGGTGAAAAGATGACAAACATAGATGCACTACATCTCCAGTTTCACACTGGCCGCTCAAGCAGAGCTGAAGCAGTACAAGCCCATTGTGCTTTCAAACTGGCTGCGTTTGTCACGTGCAGCTGGCATCGGCCGACAGTGACGGCGCTACACCGGGGCTAGGGGGGGCTAAAGCCCCGTCAGAATTTTGAATAGCCCCGGTTTAGCCCCCCCCCCCAAGCAGTTGAGAATCAAATGGACCGTTTTTTGATAAAGAATACAGAGTGCAGGCCGAAACCCTGTCTCTGATGGGGTCCAAAAGGAGAAAAGAAAGAGGAGTCAGAGAGAGAAATGCCCTTATCGAAGGCCATTAGGCTACAGAAAATACACACAGTGCTGCCGCTCCCACCATGCATCACACGCGATGCGTAGGGCACCACAAGAAAATGCTCTCTCTACCTAAATGACTCTAAGTGATCACGCTTAGGGCATCAAAACGGCCAGCGGCGGGACTGTGTACACACTTTAATCTAACTACCGGTAAATCTAATCTAATCCGTTAATACGACGACGAAGTGACTCCGCAGGATTTGTGACATACAATGCGCATTAATGGCACTTACTGACGACCACTGTCGTTATTGTGAGCATGTATACAAATAAAAGTAGACAATCTAGCCTATAATTTATAATTATGTCTCAAGCACAGTAGGCTATGGCCAAAAATTATGCAGTAGGCTAAAGTGAGTTTTTCCCGCTGTCATGAGGGAAAAAATCCATCAGAACGTGCCGCCGCTTTCGTCGACCAGAGGGTTAAAGAAAACGTATAGCCTATTTAGTTTCATATTTATGTTTAAATAGTAGCCTATATTATAGAGCCCTGCATTTCTGCCCAAGCCCGACGGTCCCGACTTTTTTACACCCCTATAGGGCCGGGCTTCGGGCCAATTGTCCCGTCATACCTCAAACGCGGGCCGGGCTTCGGGCCTTTTTAGGCTTCTCCTTCATTTTATATTTTAGACATTCAAGAATTAAAAGAAACAATGAGATATGCTGCGCTGGTGGAAACAACATGAGACCATGATATCGCGAGTCCGCAACTGTCAAGACTGACTCGCGCAGTGTTTAGAGGACGGTGCTATGCCTACACGAGCCCACAAATGAGTAAAGCAAGCCAACACGCAAACTGCCGCAAGTGATACTGAAAATAAGCCAAGTCTGAGATGTTCAAAAACACAACCATCTTCATTAAAACTAATGAGACTAAAGGCTCTTACCAGTGTTCAGGTCGCTCTTTCCCATAATGCGGTCTTTGATGTTGAAATGAGCTGATGAATAAAATGCTCATATCTGTTGCTTTCGTTGACATGAACTCCGTTAAATGTGCATATAGCGCTGGAATTGAAGATCGGATTTATATTCATTTCACGGAGAGGTAGGCAAGACAACCATGTTTTTTTTTATTTATTATTTGTTTAGATTGTGTAGCCCGTTTCATTTGCGCGCGCCGTTGCGATCTGCCTGCCTCATCTTGTCAAAAAATATTTTTATTGTGATGGTGGTGATAGTAGGCTAAACGTTTAAACGATGCTTTAAGTGTTTATATGGATTTTATAAGCAAGAGAAGTCAAGTGTTGATTTGAGAGGCTAAAGTGTTGGGTTAACTCACTGTCGGCCAGGGCCGCTTGGTCGTCACTTTAAATAACAAAAACTTTAATTTAACAAGCAACAAAATGCTTCAAATATTTTTCTAAATAAACTTAATAAAGAAACAAAACGAAATATAACTACTTTGACATTAATAACAAAACTGAAATATTTTAATGGCTGCAACTAATGTGTAATAGGGAGGATAAAAAAAAAACACGGGATCCAGTCGGGCTGATCATTTTGATGAGCTGTCGGACACGGGCCGGGCTAGGGCTTAGTTTTGAGGCCCGTGCAGGGCTCTACTATATTAAAAAAAAAAAATTATTTCATCTATGTTAAAAAAGTGAACAGCTTGAGCAAGATCACTACATCATAAGACTAAGATGCCCAATATGTCGGGGGACATGCGGATCAGACATGATTTTGACTTCATTACGTTTTGTTATGCAGAAAGCCATTTTTTTAAAGTGAATTTCGTTTTGTTTAAATTGTATCTTTACTTGAATCAATAAAGAAGCAAACCAACCAAGAATGTTCGGAATGGATTGACATGCTTAACGAAACCTGCCTGTTTCCGCGGCCTTTAAGACTGAAACAATATGTCTTTCTGTTTTTAATAGCCTACATTTCTTATATAGGCTATTCATCTAAACGCAATCGTACTGCAAAAAATGTTCTTCTTAGTATTTTTGTCTTTTTTCCTAATCTAAATATCTAAACATTCTTAAATCAAGATGCATTTACTAGATAAGTAGGCCTAAAATGACAATATATTTTTTCTTCTTTTCAAAATTTTGTCACCTTTGCATGTAAAAGGTTTTTGTCGTTGTCTTGTGGTCACCTAAATAAAAAATCTATTTTGTTGAATATGCCTATTCTTTGACCATATATAATTTTAAACTACACTTCTGATGAATGTGGTGTGTACCATAGCTGCTTTTATTTAAAAAAAAGAAAACGACAATTTCTTTATGAAGTAACTATGACGTCATGAATACTGATTATTTTCTTAGCACCCCCACATATTGGTCTAGCCCCCCCTTAGCACCGGTAGAGAAAATATTCTGGCGCCGTGCATGTCGGCCGATACAAGGTTGCTGCGTTTGCCGATATTTTTTTCCCTGCATTATTTACAGACAGGCGTCCACAGGCAGCTCTGAGCTGCTGGAGACGCTGCAGTTCCTGCACTGCCCCTCCCCCACTAGCAGTGCTGGAATCTTTTCTTCAAGACAACGATAAGTTTTAAACTTTCAAAGCATCTTTTAACTGTTTGACTTAGTTGAAATATTGCCATACACTTTGAAAGTGGAAACACGTTGCTCTATATGTGCTTGCAACTATAGCTAAGCAAGTTTGTGTGTCCAAATGGAAAACGCAAATGCTGAACGCCTCGTCTATAAAACTGCTTGCCATTGTATTTAGGGAGCTGCAAATAGCAAAGTTGTATGCATACGGTAGCTGTTACGAACACTGGTCATAGGATTAAGTAATGCCGAGTTTTATTCTGGCTGAGGTTTGGACGCATGTGTGTGTGTCTCTCCAGTGTTTCCCACACATAGACTAAGTCGCGGTGGTGTGCCACAGAATCAACACCGGCCGTCACATACTGTTTTTTGGCGGCTGCCAAAGAGATTTTTTTTTTTATCACGCTAAAGCCTTATTTGATCGGTGAGTGATCGCATGTGTTGCTGAGAGAACGAGCAGAGAGCGTGTCAAACTCTCTTGCTCTCCCTCCCTTGCGCATATTAATCAAAATCAATTGAGAATTGACACGATGGTAAAAGGTCGGAAGACCGAAGTTTCACATAGAGCATTGGGAGATTTTTTTTCCTGAATTACCGCTGGTGTTGCTCTACAAGGGATTAAGTTAAGTGCACCTAACCGTTAAATGACTAGGTTGTAAATAGTTTTTAAATTATGTATAGTACAGTCAGTGTGCACTTTATTATGCTGCTTGCTTGTTGCTACTGTGTGCAATAGTGTAATTATTTTATTTATGCTTAAATATTTATTTTCACCACTGAACTCTTTTTTTTTTTTTTTCTTGTTCTACCTCACCTGTTTTTACTATTTGTTAAAAATATTTTTTTTTAGTTCAATAAATGTTCCTTTTTTTTATTGAGACTTGTAAAATTATCATCATGATCATTGTGTAATTTTTATGATGTAAATCATAAAATCATAGCAAAAGCAGTATCGGCTCCAAATATCGGCTCAAGAAAATCGGCAGCCCATATCGGTCATCGGCTAAGGCTGATGAAAAAAAAAATCGGTATCGGCACTAAAAAAATCCATATCGGTCGATCCCTACTGCAAATAGTTTCCGGTTCAGATCGATCGGCTTGGTCATCTGCATTTTCAGGGCTCGAACTGACTGACGACATTATTAAGAGTCTTTATAATTACTTTAGAAGCTGAAGCTTGTGATTATGGTAAGGGGCATTACATATTTCAGACACACGCTTGAGAATATATGAAAATAGATCGATGAAAATAGCATCATATGACCACGGCTTTAATCAAAACAACAAGACAAAGAGGGGGGGAAATAATAGTAGGATTAATCCATATTTAATGTATACAGTGAAGACTATGCAGTGTTGTTTTACATTAGATTACTCTCTGTTGAGTTTTTTTTTTATTTGACATGAATGCTATATTTGTCAAGCTCTAAGCTATTCCTAATTACCTTGTTAATTCATGATACTTTCTCATCTCTTATTTTTTTTACTTAAAATACATTGTTGTTAAGAATAGTTGGCCTATTATTTATTTTGGTGATCGGTATCAGCCAATACTGCTTACAGTGATCATAATCGGCCACAAAAATCCTGATCAGAGCCCCCTTACCCTGGTGTGCCTTTAAAAAAAAAAAAAGAAAGAGGAAGGGCATGGAGGAGAGAAAAAGGGGAAAAAAAAGAAAAAGATGTCAGTCTAGATTTAACCTAGTTTCCAACATGCCCATTAATTTCAAAGCAGATGTTAAAAAAAGAAAGAGAGGGGGAAAAAAAGCTTTGCCTAAGCCAGAGTAAGCCAGAGCTGTGCGCCAAACAAGCAAACGTGAGCTTTAGATGAAGAGAGAAAAAATGTGATCAGTGCTGAATGAGATTTTGGTTTTGCTGATACGGTTTAAGGCTAAATCAGTTTATGATGACCATGAGCAAAGCTACATTGTTACTGGTGAGTGGATATTGCATGTTACCATAACAAGCTTGATTATAGGGAATGAAGGATCATGGGAGGAACCTCACAGGCCAGAAAGGAAAAGAAAGAGAAGAGAAGAGTAAGAGTAAGAGTAAGATGATGAGAGGGAAAAATAGGAGAATATTGGCACACATTTTAACTAGCCCAGGCAAGCCAAGGGAGCTCCCCTATCTTACCCTCAAGAATGAGATCACGCCAGAGACAGCTGAAACTATGACATACAAGATAAAGAAGGAAGTCTTTTCCCATCTACACATCCTATAATTTGTAATCGCAGGCAGGTTTCCAGCATCTGCCAAGCGTTTCCACTTTAGGCAGTGTTTTTCATCGCTAAATGCAGCTTCCTTCATGCCAGAGGCACAATTAGTGCATTTCAGGCCGTCCCTCAGGGATATTTGAGAGTTGAAGCCAGGGAATGATCCTAATGAGACAAAATGCTGAACAAAACAGCAAACAAGTTTTTCAAGTTTTAGCTATTTTGAAGGAAAAAGTGGCCATTCTACAGTCATTTTCTCTCACAATGGAACCCATTTCCATTTAAAGGGTTAATTCATCCAAAAATGAAAAATCTTGCGTCATTTAACCTCACGTTGATCCCAAACCATGTGACTTTCTTTCTTCTGCAGAAGACAAAGAAGTATTTTTCTAAATACAATAAATGGAGAGTAAATGGAAACTGACACTATCAAGCTCTAAAAATGTCACAAAATCATCATAAAAGTGCATTATTTTCCTTCTGAAAATAATCTTCTGAAACCAGACAATAGTGTGAGGAACATACCAAAATATAGGCAAATTTTGATTTGCTGAAAATCTTCCCATTAGAAAGTCGTGGAAACGATTTGCACCAGTCCTGGTTGTGTGGCGATAAATAAAGATTCCATTATACTCAAATTCATTTGGTATGACAAATTATTTGACTGTGCCAGTGATTCGCAAAGTAGGATTACAGTGTGTCCCTGTTCTTTTCTCTCAAATCCATTACCAGCTCTTAGGGGCCAGGGAGTGTGTCATCTATTTGGACCATAACTAGGAACGTATTTGAACATGTATTATCTTGTACTAATAACACGCTGGGGTGCAATTTAATGAAACATTTGAACAATGTGAACAAAGAGAATGTGGAAAAATTACTCAAATTAAAAAATCATAAATGTGCATGCTTGTGAGATGTTGCATATCCTATTATTATTTCAACCTACACTTTGAAACGTGAACAGAGAGGACAATAAGAATCCCAACAATCCACAGACCTCTTCCTATATTATTCCAGCCTGAACTTGTGGGGATTCTTCCAACAAAGCAAACACACCACCGCCAATAAAATCACTGCATAGTGCAGCATTATCCAGAGTCTTGGATGATCTAATCTCCTATACCTCTATATCCATTATTTTGGGTCGCTGCCATTGCTCATCCTTTAGGTTTGACAATAAACTATGAAAGATTCACACCCTGAGGTAATCCTGTTGCTGGGAAACCCCATCCATTTACGACCGAATAATATAGCTGATGGCAAATATAGTGTTGTTTCTAGGGCTGTACGATTAATCGAAAAATAACCGAAACCGACATTCAGAACCTCTAACCGACATATTTTTCCCATGTCGGTTATTTCGGTTTTCACGTGACTCCGCCCCGTCAGTCACATCAAGTGCAGTTTGCAGGCACACAGAGAGATGCAGGAGCAGTTATCTGTGTTTATAGATGCCCAGAATCACTATAGTAACTGCATGTTTTACACAGTTTATACAGGTCAGTTAATTGCTGTTCTTATAGCCTACGCGCTGACACACACACACACACACACACACACACACAGACGGCGCGCGCAAGCCCCGAAGCCGCTTTCACTTTCGTGCTCATAAAGTTTGTCAAGTAAATGCGTTTAAAGGCTTGCCAGTTTGAACATTTAAAGCGATTGTGAACTATTCAACAACAACAATACGGAAAACTTCTCCGTTCAGTGCTTAGCTTTTTTCAGTGACACAGAGCCGAGCCGTGTCGCGTCTCTGAAAACGCGCGCGCCCTGAAGGCAGACCTCTTTCACCTGCGTGCGTCCTCACAAAGCTTTGTCATTTGTATGTGGTTTAAGCCCTGCCAGTAAGGCCAGTTTGAACATTAAAGCGAGTTTCGACCATCAGATGTGTATTATGTTG
This sequence comes from Gobio gobio, assembly GCF_949357685.1. Classification (NCBI taxonomy): domain Eukaryota; kingdom Metazoa; phylum Chordata; class Actinopteri; order Cypriniformes; family Gobionidae; genus Gobio; species Gobio gobio. The sequence continues at coordinate 32,140,982 of NC_137107.1, read as the reverse complement.
AACTAATGCTGATATATTTTGACAAACGAACACTCAGACAGAAGCTGTGACTAAAGTAAAGTCACTAAAGTAGCTTAGAAACTCAACCGTTATAGGCATACATTTTAATACCTTTGAAGTACAAACCACAGCTTCATAATGAATAGAGACAGTAAGAGTAATTCACACACACAATCACGCTCTCATTAATGCATTCAAATAAATGTAATGTAGGCCTACAGTGTTAATTTATCTGTATCTGATGTACAACAAACAGAAATCTGCTCCATAGACAATAACTGCTGACAGAGAACCGTTTCCTTCAAATGTTTCAAAATCACAATGCACTTTTTCATTAGAAAAAAAAATTCCACCTTTAATAGTAGAAAATATTTACAGTACAAACCTTATCAGTGAACTTACTCAAAAACCTTATGAGGGCAAAAAAAAATAAAAAATAAGCAAAATAATCGTTCATTAATCGTAATCGAGGTCAAATGTTCAATTAATCGAGGTTTTTATTTTTGGTCAAATCGTTACAGCCCTAGTTGTTTCCCTTTAAATTATAAACAAAAAAATAGGTTTCTCTCTTCTGCCATCTAGCAAGTGAAAGGAGCTGATATTGCTCATCATATAATTGACCTGTTTTATTCCAGTGTATGTGGGAATGCCCCAGGAGAGCCTATAAATACACTGGGCTGAGCTGGAAAACGTACCTCCACTGGTTTGCGGTCTTTCCTTTGAGGTAAAATATAAATGCAAGTTGTGTAATATTTATCTGCATTTTGCCTGAGTCACAAAGCATCTGTAGATTTACCATTTGTCACTACAGTAATAACACACTTCTCAGTAAGCCAACCAAACAAAGTGTTGTGATATTTTACAGACTGTCCCTGTCTGATGACATCATCCCAGCATAAACGGCACAAAATAAATCATGAATGGATTTTTTTATAAGCGTTTATATAATTTATCTTTACACTGATACAGAAAATAGTAGGGCTGGGTAAAAAATGTTTCATAGATTCTCACATCGATAAATTCCAAGAATCAATCTTTAGTCTATGCTGTTTATGCATGTCTCATTCAATAAATTGCAATTCATTTTGTGCTTTGCTACTTTTGATATGAAACTAAGTCTTTTCAAATTCTGTCCATTTTATTGTGGCATGACAGATCGCTGTAGCCGCCTCAGATCACGTGGCAGCATGGAGCACACATGAACTGATCATCTCTTATTTCTTGTTAGTTTTAATAAATCTGTCAAGTTTTTACGACAGCCACCATTTAAATGTTTATATTTTAAAAAACTATTTGGAGTAGAAACATGATTATGTATTTATAAAAGCTTCCTTGTGTGTAATTTACTGTTTGTATACAAATCAGTTAATTGTAAACTTCTATATTATAGTAATGTACCAACTGTAGATTACAGCATTAGCTGAGAGACTGTTTTTCCTTGAGAAAAATGTGCCATGTACAGTACCTGATATATATCATCGTATTGAATCGAAATTTGTGTCAATACCCTTCCTTCATTAGGCTGCAGAAATGGTTGAAGACAAACAGTGCATTTACCTCTATTAAAACTGGCACCTTACTGACTTACAGTAATATTAGCACTAAAAGCAAGTCAAATGGATCACTAATGGCTCGTTTCCACTGAGCGGGTACAGTAGAGTTCCATTTCAATTGTTAGAAGTTGTGAATGGTACCAAAATACCAAAACGCACCGTAGCACTTTTTTTGGACCCTTCCATTGGGGTACCTAGCACAGTAGTATGGTACCTAAAGGGTGGAGCTAGACTCACTGCAGAACGTTGATTGGTTGACAGAGTATCGTTACTTGCGCGTGCTACAAGAGGAATGTCAAAACAAGAAGCACAAGAACAGTTTATTCAATATATTAAAAAGCACAGAGAAGGTTACATCTTGAGATCAATCCACACCTAGTGCTAGTTACTCAGATCTCAGCACTATATACACTTGAAATGGGTCCGTATGGGACTCAACCCAAATCCGCCGTTTAAGCACAGCATGGCAAGGTGACAAGAGCATAGACAACCCTTCTGAAGTGTCCTGACATTTACTGGACATGAATAATACAGTGAGTGACTTTCAGCAAAGCTGTATACCATTTCAAAGGCTACCCAAGTGACTCTTTGCTGGTCTGCATTTCAAAGAGACAGGAATGGCAGCAGGCTATAATATATGACCATTAATATAGAGAGATAATTATGTGGAGTCTGGGGTGGTGGGTAGCTGCGAGCAGAATGCACATCAATCCATCCGTCTGTCAGTCAAATCAATCCAGAGAGGTGGACATACATTTAGAAGTACTTCCAAGCTATTAAAGAACAGGTTTCCTTTAATTAGAGACAAATAAAGTCAAAAACCTGCAAAACCCACCTTGTGTGTGGGCTTGATTTATAAAAACATAATTACATTTAATAATGGTCACTTTATTGTGAATTATGCAGTAGAATTAGTTTTTTAAATAACCAGACAACATGTATTGCAAAGCGAAGACTAAATAGGATGCAGACTAAAGACTATGGATGAAGGATGAAGACTAAATGGTTGTCTAACGGCCTGTGCGGTCAGCTAGGGTCAGAAATAATGTTAGTAAAAATAACATACATTACATAACTATCTAATTACAGTCTGATAAGTGGAAAACATTTATCTCAGTCCATTATTACTCATAGCAGACATAGACTGCTATTTAAAACATGCAGCGTATTCGTTCCGCTGTATTTCCTTTCCCTGCTCTCCCTCAGTCTCTCTGTCACTCACGCATCTCTCTCTCTCTCTCTCTCTCTCTCTCTCTCTCTCTCTCACACACACACACACACACACACGCATAAGTTGCGTTCAATTCGACCGTAAGCCACAGGGTTGCCAACTCTCACGCATTTGCCGTGAGACACACGCTTCAGGCTCCGTCTCATGCTCTCACTCTACCCAAGTAAATCTCACGCCAAATTGCCAAACCTGCTTTTCATATGAAACAAAGTCTAAAGGCCTGTACACACCGGGACGAATATCGCGCGCGCTTATCGCCAGCGTTTTTCGTGCCGTTTTTCGGCGCGTCTTGAGTGTTCACACCCAAGCGATTTTCACTGGCGCTGCGCCGAGTGAACGTGCACATTCAGTCGATGCGCTCCCGGTACACAAGATGGTGCTGCGGCACTTTAAGCCTCTGACACTCGCTTGTCACACAGAAGGAGAAGAGAGACAGTATTTACGTGCTTGCCAAAACCATAGACATATTATGTATATGGACAAAACCATTCACACACTTTTTGCTAACTGGCAAGCAGCATTAGCAGTTCATCTTCTTCTTTGTCTACTTACTACTTCTTCGTCGTATCAATGTGTGCTCGGCAAGACCGTTTTGTGCTCGAGCGCCACCAAGTCGTGTTTTACTGTCACTTCAGCAGCTCCAGGCACGTGAACAAAAGCGCCGATCTCATTGGTCGGACAGTTTTTTACGTGCCGCATCAAAATAAAAAAACGAACCCGAGGCGTTTTTTTAAAAATGACGCTTTTACGCCTGGCGTTTTGCGCGTCGGTGTGAACACTCACATTGGCGCCCATTGTTTAGTCCCGAGGCGTTAAACGTCGGCGATAAACGCGTGCGAAAATCGTCCCGGTGTGAACAGGCCTTAAGCTTTTAAAATGTTTAAAGTTTTAATACGAAATTCAAACAATAAATAGCGTTTTGGCACTATTGTGGCATAAGAGTTGCGACTCTCATCAGCTCTCATCTCCTGGCGGTGCACGCAATCACACCAAAAATCACGTTTAGGGCCCTATGAAAAAATAAAAAATAGAAATGTGTCTAATTAATTAAATTCATACAATTTATTAATTTAAAAATAACATTTAATTTCTAAGAAAAGTTTTCAGAAATTCTGTTGTGTATTACATTTTTTCTGGCAATCAAATGAAGGCATAAAACATTCATTTAATAATATTATCTTTTAATCATATGAAATAGGGCTGCACGATTATTCGAAATCAAACCGCAATCGCGATTTGGGTTATGTGCGATTATGAAAGCGCAAAGGCTGCGATTTTAATGAAATAAATTATGCACAGTGTGTTAGTGAAGAGCGGCTCTGTGATCAGGAGTAAACGCTGCACCGTCTGAAAGACTGTGAGTTTGAGTCACTTATTATAACGTGCATTTGGAAAAACAACACGCATCAAACATCTTCACAAACTAGTAATGTGAAGCGTTCATAAACCTGTTGTCCAACAAAATACAATGTTTAAAGGTCCCATGGAATGAAATTTTCATTATATGAGGTTTTTCAACATTAATATGAGTTCCCCTAGCCTGAATATTGTCCCCAAGTGGCTAGAAATTTTAATCGATGTAAAAGTCTTTCTCTGCCTTTGAGAAAATGCCAGCCCAGACGAGCTGATCTGGAATTTTCCTGTTATGACGTCATAACAGGAACGGTTACCTCCCTTTTCTCCACCCAGAGAATTTTGCACGCCCATGCCAGCGCTATAATTGTCCTCGAGAGATCATGGCTTGTGAACGAGTGAATGCTGGCAGTTTCTCAGTGTTTGGATGTACAAATGAAAACTCAATCTCAGTTCCTTCTGATCTGTGATCAGTGATTTCTGATGTGTAGCTAATTATTCAAGTTCACACAGAACTTTATTATTCGTGCACAAGCTGCGGCTTCTCTCTCCCGTCAGAACGGTGTTTTCGTGTTCTCTATCTTGTGAGTCAGTGTTTTTGTACGTCCTCGTCGCGTCTATCTGTTCTAAAATGTGCATACAGTCGTGAGTTTCTGCTCAACATCGGCAGAGCAACATCTTTAGAGATAAACCTCACGCACGCCGAAGCTCGGGCTGCACTGGCCGGTCGGCCTTCAACATCACCGACCCCCAGTACTGCATCTGGCCCACAGAGGAGGCGCCTTACGCGGCGTGAGATTAAGCAGAAGGGGGGTAAGCGTGGGGGTCTCAGGGCTAGGCTAGCCAGCTATACCCACAATAAACTGGATTACATTCGATTACTGCTGTTGTGTCTTTGTTTGCGCTGTGTACTCAATGCGCCCACTGATGCTTTTCATATGATAGGAAAATATCTAAAAATAATGCTATAATCAACACTTACTCGTAACTCGTTTATCTAGACAGCTGTAATGGTACATTACATGTTACAAAGGTGGCAGAATAATGATGAAGACGGACTCAGCGTGACTGGGACTCGTTTATTCAGAACTCTCAGATACAAACACAATAAACTCACAGCGCTGACAGCGTTCTCACAACTCTGTACAATATAACTTTGTTTGTTAGCAATCACTCCGTCTCTGGTCTGTGATGTCCGGTTCGCAAACTAATCATTCTTTTGAACCGGTTCTTTTTAGTGAACCGGTCGAACCAGTTCACCAAATCGGACTGAATCGTTCTAAACTGTTCACGTCTCGAGTCAGCGCTGATCCATAATTGACTAAAGTTTCTAACTTTCTGACATGAGTGACAGACAGCCCCTCCGACTAGAAATAAACGAATAACCTGAGGTATATGCTAGTAACTACAACAGTTCACTGAACTGAGACGTTCTGAGAGAACTGATGAGAAGTGAACTCAGGTCCATCCGTCTCTCTGGCAGCAGCTCGTGCCTGCTCGTAGACCTCGTTAAACCACGCGCCCTCCGGTACAAGATCTGATGCTCATTTCAAATGCAAAGATGTCAGCCAATCACAACAATGGCCGTTTTTACTGAAGTCTCACAGCAGACACGCCCCTTGAAACAGGGCATTCAGCCACAGGGCAAACATCAATATAGAAAAAATGCCTTTTATTTCAAAATTATGACATTTTATGATGTAAAAATCATACTAACAATATAAGTTCACCTCAGGAAACATTATAAAATAATAGAAAAATGCCATGCCATTGGACCTTTAATAACAGGTTTTTAACACACTTCATATCGTCAGTCGAGCTGATGTGGCTTCTTATCACAGAATGTCAATCAGCACTGCATACTTTATTATTATTATGAAAAAACCCAAGAAGGCTTGAAGAACTCAAATACACCATATATTGTCGCAGAAGTATTGTCTTCATGTTTAATCAGTCAAAGCGTTTATATCTTTGTTTAATTCAGCCTACAATTAGCTTCACATTAGGGAGTTCCCATAGGGATTTCCTGAAAACGATTACTTCTCTATGTGTGGAGTTTCTGCTCGAGGGCGCCCTCTGGCTTCCAGTATGAATGAAACTTTTGGGTAGAAAATAAGAAAAATAATACTTCTAAATAAATGTATAATGACAATCCATATGTTTTTCTTCAATGTACAGGAGTTTTAATCCCCACAGTGGATGCATAAGAGGCTCATATTTCATATTAAAGACATAGACTTTAAGAAAATGATATCACAGATAAAAAGCACAGATTTGTTTTAATTTTTTTTTTTACAATAAATCCTTAGACCTTTCTAATGATTTATAGTCATAGGCTGTCTGCATATTAACAGGTAACCATCTTTTTTTGTAAAATAAGTTTTCTGTAAAATATCAATATTATTATTATATAGTTATATTTATTCTTAAATGCTCCATTTTAAATTTTTAATGAAAATGTTATAGTAATAGTATTTTTTTAGCAATAATAATAATCATAATAATTATTATTAGTCATAATATATAAACACAAAATGTTATATACACACTTTTCATTTGTAAAAATAAAAACATTTATAATAATCGCATTTTAATTCGCAAACGCAATTTTAACCAGAATAAATCGCAATAATTTTTTGGTCTAATATTTCACAGACACTAATATATATTGCAAATTGATTTAAGTGTACTGACCCTTTTTCATAATTTTTTTTAACAAATTCCGTTTTTATGACTGGATTCTGCAATTCTGTCCGTGTTTTCCCCATTGCGAAAATCATAGTGCCCTACCATTGCATCACGCAACAGATGTGTCTGTGTTTGACTACAAAGCTCAACATTGTAAAACGCGTTGTAAATAGAAACCTTTGACGCTCTTTACTAACACAAACACTCAGGGGAGCGTTTTAAAGCAGCCGGCTACCAGCAGGCACCTGTACTGCAGAACGGCAGGTATCGTCACATTAAATGATCAAATAATTCCCTGCTACTGACTATATAACAAATTAACCATCAAAAAATGCTGCAATCAAGAGCAGAATAGGAAGTCTTCTATCATTAAACATTTCCCACCCATATCTGTTCTTCCTATGAGCAGAGGGTGAAGATAATTGATGTAGTTGTCAGTTTTTGTTGGGTTTTGGCATCCAAGCATGCTTCATTTACCATCCAATAACAGATAGTTAAGCTCTTATTGTTCTGGTTAATTAAGTACATTTCTCTAGATTAACTTTTATTTGTATGACAAGTGGAAAAAATGAAAAAGGGGTAAACAATGAATCTTACTGTAACTCTTCATCACCATCACTCTGCCAGTGAATATTACACTAATGAGGCAAGGAGGGAACACGCTGGCATCTGAGAGAGACGACGGCTGACGTGCAACACAATGGGGAAAGGAAACGGGAAATTCGGTGTATTCCGATGCTGACATTCCAGGTTGCATCCCAAAAGTGTAACGTTCAATTAGCACTTTAGAAGCACGTGTTTCAGAGGCTGCATTGTGGTTCTCATTAGAGGTGTGTGAGGTTTAGTGCCTGCTGAGTGAAGCTCTGTGAATAAAATAGGAAGTGTGGGAACACAGCCTAGACTTTGAAAAAGAAAAATCTATTCTGTATCCTGTACTGATGTATTGACTGGTAGACAGAGAGTGTGAGGGAGTGAGTGAGAGAAAGAAAGAAATCTAGTGACAGCTATCACAAGATGAAGAAGGAGAGTGAAAGCACTCTAGTGCTTTGTCACACTTAATATTCATTCAAGATCATCACAGTGCTAAGCTAATAGCAGGCCAGAGCAGTCCATGTATTCACAGGAAACATAGCATGATTACTAAAATATTATCTCAGCAACCATACAGTCGGATGTCATAGTCATTTTAGGCATGAGACATTTAGTACACGTTAAAACTTGGCCGTTTTTAATCTTTAATAAGTGAATATCTGCAGTGTGAGGTATGTAGGTCAAAAATTATCTAATTTTAACCATTAATTTTAGGGCTGGGTGTAGACACAAATTTCACAATTCGATTAAATTTTGATTCACAAGATTGCGATTTGATTTTAAATTTGTTACCACAAGGAAAACTTCTAAATAGATATTTGTATTATTATCTCATAATTCTTTGATAATTTGGGTAATTTAGTTGCAATAGTTTACACACAGCACAGTGATTAATGCATTTTCTCTTTGTCTTTTGTTCTTTGATTAACATGAGACAACAGCAGGTTTATTAGGCTGTTTATTATGATGTGTTCACCTGAATACTCGCCAAGAAGGGCAATTTGACAGCATTTTGTGTTGTGTGTATTTAACTGTTTAAGCGCAATAAGCCACGAAAAAGAGATATTATATAGATCAGTGGTGCACACGCTTTTGGTGTGCACGCGAAACCTAAAGCGAGAATGTGCAGCTGGTATCGGTGCATTGATATTCCAGAAAAGGAGTATTGGAATCGATTAAGATATTTCCGTATCAATATCTATATTTTTGACAAACACTACAGGAAACCCAGTCAGCTGGTACAATACTATAATATTAAAGGTTAAAATTTACAACAGATTTGAATATATTGCATACAATTTATACAATTGCATATAATTCAGTTCTATAATAATAATAATGTTATAAAAAATACTTTTTTAATAAAGGGAAAAATATATCTATGTAATATAGTGCATATTTTGCAAAAACATGACAGTTTACCAGCCATTTTACTGACATGATACATTTCAGTAAGTTATACTGTTTCTTTCAACATACCTTCTCATTTTTTTTTTATATATATATATATATATATATATATATATATATATATATATATATATATATATATATAAAGCATAAGAAAAGCATCTGATCATAGAAAACTTGGATATGTTTGCACAACCTTTGCAATTCGCCATTCTAAAGTCACGTCACATTTATTCACTGTATACAGCACTTTACACAATAGATTGCTTAAAATAAAGCATCTTTACTGTATTAAACATGAAAAACGGTGGCAGTGTCTCGTGTACTTTACTTGTGAAGAGAAATGAAGCAGAAAAGATTTCCACATAAAAGAAGATGGAGCCTCCGCGCACACCTACCTATTATGTACTCACCACGGACCAGAAATACAAAGGGGTTTACCAGCCGGAGTGAACTTTTATGGAAAGTTCACTTTGGCAAGCAAAGTTTGTTTTGGCCTGATTTTTTTTTGCAATGACGTCACATCAGTTTGTTCTTCGATTTCGCTCAGGGCCTTTACAGTATTGCGCAACAGCACCCCACTGGTCAAACCATGATATTGCAGGCCCTTAAAATGCGTCATATGAGATCAAAAGACCATTCGACAACAAAAATAGAGCACGGTAACAACAGTCACTTTTCCACCATCGGGGCAAACAGTTCTCTTTGCTTAACTATTCCATTCCGGTGCCAATCCGCTCAGCCAGTACGGATATTACAGACGTTTCATTTTCCACTGTGGGGCCGATAACAAGCTCTTTGGAATGTAATACAAATGCGTCAGTCGTTGCCTTGATAACGCTATTGATAAGATAGAGATATTGATGAGTCAGATATTTCTGTTATTTGTATTATTAATTTGTGATTATGGTGCTCAAATAGCACACTTACCTAGCTACAGAGAAATTGATAGCCTGGCAACAGACAAGTGACCAATTCTGAGTTGCAACGTCACTACATGCATTCTACCAGCACGGAAAATTCCAGAGCAAGAACGGTTTTGTAATCGCGGCGTGCCGAATCAAGCTCAAGTGAAAATATAACTGGAACTGTTCCTTAACGTTCTTAGCCCGTTCAGCCCAACAGTAGAAAAGCAGCTAATATGTGCTGTCCTCCCTCCCTGAGCTCATGTATCTGGCTGGTGGCAGCGCTTTACAAACAGTTTGAGTTATCAGCTCCAGTTATCAGTCCGTCACACTGCGCTGAGAAGATAAATCTAGGCAATTAAAATTTAAATTGCTGTGTGCATGGCCATGACACTCACAATTTTTACCACCCTCTCTCTCGTTCAAATGGTCTGGTTTCTAATGCAGCGAAAGCCAGGTATCTATATGTGTACAGCAAGGAAGGAAGTGAGTTAGTGTGGTCACACAAAGAGTCCCATCAGCCCCACCACAGCCTGTCTCACATGTCTACGTGCCTGAACACTAATAAAAAAGCAGGTGACCTGACCTTAGTTGCTGGGTTCAGTGAGCTTTTTTTTCAGACACATGTAAAAATAAAAAAAGTTTAGTGTCTGTTCACCGCTTAAAAACTATTGACAGAAATATGACAGACTACATTAATAAGCTCTTAAAACATCCCAAATCCTCCCAGCAGGAGAGCGATGACTCAACTGCACCCACTCTGAGGCTTGAGTCAGCTTTTAACGCACACTGGCAAAGTGCTTTCACAATCAACAGCGAGTCTTAAACACACCAGGAATTAAATGCAAAACTAACAGAAGAGAGGTTAACCACCAGACCCTTTAATTATTCAACCAACAATTAGACAAACATTTTAAACACAGCCGGAACATTCTGTTATCAATAACTCATTCGAGGACTCTAAGACTAGAACCTAGCTCCATGATCAATAGTCTATTGATCAACTCTAGAATTAGTATTTTGAGTTGTTTCAGACCTGAACTTGCTCTTTGCGGCTCAACTCACTTTTTAACTTATACCAGTTATTAAACACACATTACACTTGCTTCTCATCCAAAATTGATGTTGGAGAGTCCTAAAGCTCACCAGTAAAACAGGTGCAAAGTGACTCACCTAAAGGCAAACCAGCTAAGGAAGGTTGAGCGAGTCAAGTTTGCTGTAAAAAAAAATTTCACTGGGCCATTGCGATATCTTTTTTTAAAATATTATCTTACGTAGGGGAAATGCAAGTGGTTGCGCTATATAGCTTTACAGGTGCAACATAACATTTTAAAATTAAAATCAATCAAATCAACATTATTCAGCCAAAACACAAAAAACCTACAGACACAGCTGGCAAGACTTATTCATAAGTTTAAAGTTTGCTGTACCAGAAAACCCTTGAGGGTGCTGAAGAAAAAGAACAATATCATTAATGGGAATAAAATGTCTGACCAGAGCAACTGAGCAAAATGCTCAATTTACTGCCAAAGACCTGTAAGATGACATGATGAAAGGAGGAAACAACTTTTTAATGCAGAGTTGAGTATAAGAACAACACTAGATAAGCATGGCCTTCATGTTGGGGCATCTTGCCAAATTCCACTCTTGCCCAATAAGAAAATTAAAGGCTGACTTGAATATGCTACAATTAATTTGGATAGACCTGTGGAGTTCTGGAAGAATATTTAATGAAGTGATATGACCACACTGGACCTTTTTGGACCCATGGATCAGCGGTATGTCTGGTGCAAAAAAGGCAAAGCTTATGAGCAGAACACCACCATCTCCATGGTTATAGGGGTGCTGTGCTGTTGTAGGAAGTGGAAATCTTGACTATATGAAGGACATTATCAAGCCATTTTGGCAAAGATGGGGTTGCCTTCTCTTGCAGAGAATCCAGTAAATTGCAGTAGGTGACAGACGCTTCTAAGCACTTACAGGCAGCGTTTATTGGAGGTTCTAAAGAATAAAATATTCTGCACAAAATTAGACTTTTTGGGGTTGAATAAAGTTTAGAGTCAATTAGATTTTTTTACTTCCCATTAACTTTACGTTCCCAGAATCACTCAAATATGTATTATTAAACTTTCTATAATAGTTTACTGATGCCCTTGTTGAATTGTTTTCATAAACTTGGCAGCAAAATGTCTTGCATGTCAAGGGGATTATATAATTTTGATTGCAACTGTATCGTGTTGTAAAGATAAAAGGATGTGTGACATGCAAAGTAAAGGACGTATTTAAATTTGGACAGACTGCAAACTGTATGTACACAGGCAAACTAGGGCTACTCAAACCTCATCACAAACCATGCTACTTTTTACTTATTTTAGAGCAAAGACAAAACCATACACACCATTTGCATCTATAAAATAACACATTTATTTGAATGAGACAATTGTTAAAATATTTGCCATGGCAACAAAGTTGAAAAATAAGCTCAGCCAGCAATTAACCTATCGGTAAGCCCCTCCCCTCGAACGCAGATGAGCCAATAGCAGTTGAGCATCAGTTGCGCTGGGACCGGAACTCGGACATCTTTAGGTGTCAGCGCCATAGAGAAACACTGGAAAATCCTGAGCTCTCATCGGTTTGATGGTGTTTATGCTACAAAAATGCTAAAACGTCGTGCCTGATGTACTGTAACACTGATTCCAGGTATCCTGAGAGGATTTTCTGTTTGTCATACTCTCATTAAGTTACGATTAAAGTCCTTGTTAACATACAAACCGAAATAACTAACTGTTCTCACGTCATGTAACACTGTAACGTTAGGTCAAAAACTCGAAGGTCTACATTTCAATGCCTCTCCATATTAAACTGGTAATATGTATATTAATTTAATTTTAGATATGTTTAAGGTCTACATTATCTGTCCTACTAAGAAGGACTTCTATTTTGATGGGTATTATAGTCTACGGGTAGTGAAAGGGAGAGCTCGCACGCAGTTTATCGGAGTTGTTTTGCAGATACAAAGTTTACCAGTTATTAACTGCACCCCCGAAAAGTCATAATCTCAGTGTATATGTTTGTTTACTGTTAGTGTTTTTGTGTAATTTGTTGTGTATGCTGTGTAACGGAGAGAGCAACGGAGAGAGATAGTTTGTGAATGAGACGTTAATGCGCACTTCGTATGCTTTGTTTGTTCAGCTCTTAACTTGATAAACCAACAGTAAAGTTTGGCCATCATTCGGACGGGGTATACGCTACATTTTGTGTCCAAAAACATCTTGGGATAAGGTTTTCACACTGACAGCTGTCATTGTAAGATATAGCAACTCTGTTTGTTTGTCCGAGTAAGCAACAGTAACTAAGGGGGGCGGGGCTTACCGATAGGTCAATTGTATCAACCACACTAGTCTCGTACAAATAAATACGTACGTCTTGCGGCTATACTTGTGTATTTTAATGTCACCTGCTACTTACATGTGTAAACACAACAAAGAATTTATTTATAAAAAATAAAATAAAAAAATAAAAAATAAAAACATTTATAAATACACAGAATAAGTAATAAGATCCTGGTCGATGAGTGATGATGTTCCAGCATGGTTTTCAGCTGTGCGCTTCTAGTCTATGGCGCACGGTAAATAAAGACCTGTCAATCTGACCAAACAAACCAATTCAAGCACAATCCCTGAGATCCAGCTCCTATTGGTTGAACCTTCAAATGACATTGTAAAACAATGCGTCATGATCGTGACTCCATGGGATCCTGGAAGTACTACAGCTTTAGCCAAGCAGCATCTCATGTCACTCGGTGAGGATTTTCCGAAGATCTAAGAATCATGTTATGCTGTGTGTGGGCTTGTTTGAATTTGGACATCCTGCTTTAAATAAAGATGTGCAATTTACTCTGGTTTACTAATGTTTTGCAAAGTTACAAAGCAGAATGTGGCACAAAAATCTCATCTGTATACTGTTTACATGCGCGTCGGCGGGGAATTTTTACATTTTTACGTCATTAAATGAATAAAATGCAGATTATTGATGATTATTGGCTGATACCGATCTGTGGCCAATCGAATGGAGCATCCCTACAAATCTAATGGGATGATGATTAAAATAACTGATAAAAAAAAATAAAATAAAAAAAAAAATAACTCAAATTAATAATAATGTATTATTTTCTGTGGTTATCAAAAATGCTGTCAAAAGAGCTTAACATAATATTAACTTAATTTCTTCTCTTGCTTTTGCAATTCAATATGTGATACAAGCATGTCTTTTGCATATGTGAGCCACATTTAACAGTAAACGATAAACAGTTCATATGACAGCTTATCGTGTATAAAGCCAAATGTGTTTGCAGACATTAATCTCAAGGTTCAAAGCGAGACTACAGAACAGAAGATCAGCATGGGATGCAGAGCAAAACAGCCGCTAAGAGTGTGCAGAACTGTGACAGAACCTGGTGGGGGAAGTGAGAAGCGGTTGTATAGGTTTTCAAATAATAGCTTCTCCATGTGGCAGCTGAGCTTGACTGAAGACTTCTATTCTAAACTGATTTCTGATGTAAATCCTAATCTTAACCACTTTTACAGTAATCGCACAACTGGTCTCAAATCAGTAACACGAGGCAATGTCCTTTACATCTGTTTCTTTAGAACCACACCAAGGAGGGCAATCCATTTCTTTCCCTAAGAGATATACATCTACTGTATGGAGGGCATTGACAGGATTAAAACTGGCAGGGGGAGGGATTTTCTGTTTTAATCCTAAACTGCCAACGAATTTTACCCTATCCCAAGAGTCCTTTTTGACAGGCTTTGTAACTAAGGAACATTAACTGCACCACACTTACATAGGGAAATCATGTTAACTGTTAGAATTTGACAAATGAGACTGCTCACCTAAGCACTTTACTAGCAAATGGGTACAACCTGCCAAGCTCTATTAGTCAAACCACCGCAGAATGAGCCATAATATTGTAAAAATAACTAAATTAAAAAAAATGATTGTGAATTCCATACAAGCCAGAGAAAGTCATTGATAGAGATGAAATGGCTTCCTACATAGCCAGGGCTCGACATTAAGCCTGTTCACATGCTTGTCCTTCGGACAAGTAAATCTGTCATTCACTTGTCCGAGTAAAAAATTAGCTTGTCCGAATTTTTTTTGTAAATATAATCTATTCTGAAGCAATATTCTCACCAGTGTTCAATCAGCTTTGACTTATTTAAATATGCATATTTGTGACATTTTTACCTTTTTATAAAGGGCATTTTTCCATAATTATATTGAATATAGGCTATGCTTCAGCTTTCATTTTATATTTTTAAATTTGATCTATAAATTAAATTAGAATAAGACACTATAGGGCTGTTACCAATCAAATTAAATAATTTACTCTTTAAATAAATATTTTTGAATATACAAATAAGAAATGTTGGAAAAATGAAACTAAACCACCAGTAGGTGGCAGCATGTGACCGTCTTAATGAGCGAGTCATTGAGTCGATTCGTTCAAATGGCTGATTCATTCAAGAATTAGGCTACACAATTTTAACCGTGTATGTTAACAGAGTTTCTTTGTATGAGCAGCGTTCATTTGTTTTCTATTTTCTCCTCGAGAGGCTGCGCGAGCCTCAACAGGACAACCTTGTTAACGTCAGTTCGTTTTATATTATTGTCCACTATCGATCTCCACTTACACTAACTGAATACAGAATCATTATTACACTTTGGTGATTCCCTAGTTATTTTTTGTTTTGACATTTTACTCAGGATACTTGTCCGTCGGGCAAGTAAAATTATTTTTCACTTGCCCCTTCAAAAAATCCACTTGTCCCGGACAAGCGGACAAGCGTTAATGTCGAGCCCTGATAGCAGTAATGGATTCTGAGTAATGCTTGCAGATTAGATGCATGGTTCTCTTGCATCATAGCACTCCAGCAAACAATGAGCTTTTACAGCACTGGGTGACCATATCATCCTCTTTTGCAGCATCAGCTGTTTTTAATCTGCTAACATGCTGTGTATATGACACCATGTCCAATGTTTATAATTGATTGTTAAGAGAAGCATTTGAGATATTTGGAATATATCCGTGTCCCTTGAATGTCTGTAAATGATATCAAATGTTCCAACTTGGAATGAGAACACAAATATATTAAAAGGTTACGAGTGTCTTGAAAAGGAAAGTGAATTTAGTTTTTCCACATTTGTATGATGATGACAATGGCATTGATAACATTAAACATGGCTAACCATTTGCAATGTTTGGTTTTAAAATACAGCATTCTGTGTAGAACTCGGATGCTTCAGAAACCTTTTGTGGTCCACGCAGACTTACACATATGATCCGCTCTGTGTTATGGTCTCTGGACTGAAGCACACTGTGTGCGCACTGCAGAACTTTGTTTGACACTGACATGAAATCAGACTTCATTCACCCCAATGGAAAACATGTTTAAACTGTCTGAATGGCTTCCTATCCCCTATAGAGTGCGCTATGTGCCATTTGCCATGTTTAACATAGTAAATGTTTGAATAAGTGATCGATTTCAACTGCAGCTTTAGCCAAAATTAGCCAAAAAAACTGACTTTAAAGAACAGACTGACAAATAATTATTTTTATACAAAGCTATGGGGACAGATTGAATTGTCCACAAGATCCTAGTATCCCCCAGCCTATTATAAAAAAAGTAACTTCCCTTGTATGAAATACAATAAACATTTTAACATCCTGTATTTCATGCAGAATTTAGACACAAGAATTCTTGGCAATCATTCCAATCAGTGCACTTCCTTCCCTCCCTGTGGACTCAAAGCTACCATTGGGCTCAGCTGTTAGTTCTTCGCAACAACTACCCTGAACCCAGGTCCTGCTGTCCATTGCTCTCCGCCCTGCCTTCCCCCACCAATTTCCTTCTTTCCATATCTCGGAGTATTTTTAGCCTTAAATTAGGAGCGCTGGACCATTAACAGGACCTGGTGCAAGGCTTTCCGTATCCATTAGATGTCTGAGCCAGCAGTAGAGAGAGAAGGGAAAGCACTAACAGCCAGTTCCGCAAAAGCCAGGAATTGCGGGGGATCCATAATTCATTGTGCTTAATACAATATATAAGCTCACAAAAAAGTTGGAGATTCAGGCAAGCATGGCGGTCTGTGGGAAATGATTCATCTCATAATGAGAGCTGTATGACAGTTAAGAGGGGCAAGAGAAGAGCCACCTTTCCTCTTGTTATTTGCCCTTCGTCCTCTATTCCATGGCCGCAGAGCATTTATAAGTCTGTGAAGCACAGTTAGACTTTCTTAATGTGCTTTAAAGCTCAGTCATTAGTTGTTTTTCCACTGTCTTGGCAGTGCGAGCCAGGGCGAACAACGTGTCGGGCGCGGCCAATAGCCTCGGACCTCGAGTTTCCACAGCGCTACCCTAAAACCTGCCCTTAGTTAACATAACTCTCTGGAACAAATGTCACACACAACCCATCGATATTTGATTATTGATTACAATAAAAAAAATGCCAGTTACAGTAATTTATTAATTTCTGCCAGGAGTGTACATCAAAAATTCTGAATCAACTGGTATTTCTCATTATCTCAAACATACTTATTTGGCTGCGTCTGCTTCTATTTATTTGCAATCAGGGGACTGCACAAAACAACTTTTTTTTTAAGTCCAAAGGCTTACACATTTAGAAAAATAAAGATAAAATATATCAAATGTTTACATCACATTTCTTTAGAAAGAATGTGCATTTCTATTCATTTTGCGCAGAATTATGCGATCTGAGGAGGTTTGAACAAAATCTCCCATCTGACTATACTGTTATCCTTTCAGTCAGAGCAACAAAGGGGGCTCAGGAGAAGAAAACGGGGACAAAGTATATACGGATGCATTAGTCCGGTATCAACAAAGCCTCAGGAAAAAGACAGATGAAACATGAAACCAAATAAAACACATGACTTTAAATCATATACGATTTGTCTAAATTCTTCAAGTAGTCGCTGGTATTTTCTATAATTATATGTGTATATATTATCGCAATTGTTAGCATAAGCTTTTAGCAAATCATATTAATATATTTCTGCTTCATACAATGTTCAAAATCTCCATCGGATCACAATCAGAAGTAACACTCGCTGGTGTCTGAAAGTGAGTTGAGCTGAAAATTGTATTAAATGTCTTTTAACCCCCTCGAGTCGGCGGTCGCGCTGGCGCGATTGGCTCTCTTTTTTTCTTATCAGTGCCAAAGAGACTCAAATAACTCGGTTTTTTATCATTCAGGCAAGTGTTATACATCATTATAATCTGTTAAATTTCAATTTTTTTGTGTACAGTCACAATAAAAACAAAATGTTTTGCTTTTTACAAGATAAAGAAAACAAACATGATGCGCGATCTGCAGCCTCTCTCTCAAAGACGTTCATTCAGATCGTCTTCAGAAAAGGAACTCTAGCTTAGTGAATACTTGTTTCACAAACATGAGACATATGTCTAAAGAAACGCTGAAATGTCAGGATTTAAACAATGTAAACCAAATTGAAAACAAATATTCTGTGTTTATGTCATCTGTTTGAAAAGCGATACATGTCAGTCACCCACGAGCCACTTCATAAATGCTAATGCAACCACGCCCACAGATCGCGCGTTCTATTGAGATTCAAATACTGACGATCCCCGCATCAACGCCCACACATCAACTCATACAAACACATCTAGTGAAGTGCTGGAACGTTACTTCAGCTACATCGTTTTGAGACGCGATTGAGCAATAATCCTGGATTTATTCTCCTCATGCAAAGCTGTTCATTTCTAAGAGAAAAGGACTCCGCCACTGATTGTAAGGTCAGTTTATTCTGTTAGCATCTGTGAATATTAAATGCAAAAATACTGTTTAAATATGAATCCTGTTGCAACAAATGTCATACAAGCAAGACATTGTTTTGGACAGATTATAACGTGTAAAAGAGCCTAGTGTCACATCAATAAAGCTTTTATTCACAAATGTCAGCTCATATGTTATAAATATAGTACCAGTCAAACGTATTTAGCTTCATATTGATGGTTAAATATTTTTATTATTATATTTTTAGCATGAGACTACTTTTAAAAACATAAAAAATAGTACAAAAAAAATGTAGGAAAAAATGCTCTTCTTAGTCATTTTTGTCTTGTTTCTAGTCTAAATATTTAAACATTCTTAAATCAAGATGCATTTACTAAGTACAATTTTCAACTAAATAAGAGCATTTTTTTTTAAGTGTAGTGAAATCTTTTGATAATTTAAAATATAATAGACCTTTGATGACTACATTCTAAATAAATGATTCTGGAGTTTTGTTTTGTAGAAAGTAATTTTTTTTTTTGTAGAAAGTGAATTGCTTTCTTTAAAGTGAATTTTGTTTTTTATAAATTGTATTTTAATTATTTATTATTTATTTTTTTAGCATGAGACCACTTTCAAAAACATAAAAATAGTACAACAAATGTTTTTAAAAAAAAATGTTCTTCTTAGTAATTTTTGTCTTGTTTCTAGTCTAAATATTTAAACATTCTTATATCAAGATGCATTTACTATATAAGTACAATTTCAACTAAATAAGAAGAGCATTTTTTTGCTATCTCAGTCAGGTATGAAGCTCATTCATTATGCAGCTCATTATGTGGGTTATATTGTTCTTTTGTCCTCTCAGGTGATACTCATCATTATTCATTAGATATCACGCCTCCTCGCATACTGGCTTATAAAATTTAAATCAGTGTATTGTTTTATGTGAATGAGTAGGCTCAATGATTCTCACATCAGTTTGAAGCAAAAACTCAAAAGTCTTGTGAACACATATCTATTGTGTGTTTTGAGGCCTTAATTTAAATTTAAATTTTTTTGTTTTTGTTTTTTCAAAAATCATGCATAAACATTTTTCTCTCAAAAATACAAGCATGTACATACATGTTGCTTAGATATTATGGTAGCCCAGTTTTTGCTGAATACAGTGTAATTACACTTTTGCCATTAATGTGTTTATAAGCAACTTAAAAAAAAACACAAATGTAACAGCATATCAAAACTTCTAAAGGGCCCCAAAACAGCTCAGCCTCCTAGGGGTTAATGACAACAATGGAAATGAGCAGCGGTGTTGAACCTTTGCTGACTCCGATAAACTCCGCCTTTGCCCCTCCTCAAGCCCAAGTTGGCCCGGTTTGGACCAAGATATTCGGCAGGCCTAAAGCCCCTGGCCGTTGGCCCCGAGGAGGCCCGATCAAGCCCCAGAAGAAACAGTGGAAACACAAAGCTCTGGCACGCACTAGCACACTCGCTTTTGGCCTGACTGTGGAAACGCGGCTATTGTGAGTCAGGAATGAGGGTATGGCTTGTTAGGCAAGATTTAAGAAATGTGGACACTTCTGATTTTGTAGGGGAGCAACTGTTTTACAAAATAAAACCAGACGTTATGCAAGCTATTGTCTTGGCGAGGAGGCAATCGTGCAACACAAAATGTCTAGAACTGTATTCTACAAGGCATTCCAGCCTAAACAGACCAGTGAAAATCACACCACTGTGAACACTCTGCTGTCTGAACAGAAGTATTAGCAATTAATCATCTGATTTCTATGAGAAAAGTATCAAGTTTCACAAAGAGACAGAGAGTTCAATCTGAAAGAGGAGTCAATATCACAATTTCTTATTCTTTGGGAGATTTGAAGCAGAACCAGTGGTGTGTGCTGAATCATCATCTTCTCATAAATGATGTATTATATATTTTCTAAATGCCTTTTGCTCAACAGCCCATATGCCAAACTGACAGTTCCTGATCAATCCCTCACCATAATTACTGTTTGATCAGTCTCCTAACATTCCACCCCTGCAGCAGGAACCAATCACAGGCATTGGTCTAGAAGCCACCAGTCATTACTAGACAACCAACCAAAACGGTTGCAGCATGGCAAGTAAAGTAAGTGAAATTACTTATTTTCCTCTTAGGGATTAATCCATAAGGTGCATAGTCTCAAAAATCTGTCAAAACCAATAAGTAAAATTTTTGTATGGTCCTTTTCACATGATTCATGCCAACATTCACTAATCCATACATGTAAATAGTAATAAATACAGGCCTCCAGACTAACATTTGAGAGCTGTGGCATCTAAGTTCTACAGATGATGGCACCAGCATGATTTGGTCGCACCGCACATGTAATATTAATATTTCTTTGGGGCAAATTTGAAATATTCTATTCTTAATAAAATAAACTATTCTTAATAAAAAAAATAGTATCTATTATTATACATCTATAGTATCTATTTTTGTAGATCATGATAACCACTGGTAAAAACCATGCATAGCACCTCACTAACATGATAAAAAAGATATGGATCCTATGTATGAAAAACAGTAGCCTAAAGACATTTTTAACATATATTCACAAATTCACAAAAACTGCTATAGCTTCATAATAAAAATACTGAAATTATATTCCATTACTCCTTTAATACATGTCTACATTAATAATATAATAACATTTTATATGAATATCCTAAATTTCTGTCACAATACCATGGTTAAAGTTACTGCAGTAAATGCTACAGTATTACTACAGTAAATCCATGGAAAATATTGGTGATTTGTGGATTCAAAAGTCTTCTAACTGAGTCGTTGTGGAACAATGTCTCTTATGGTTTCCACATCAGTGTTGTTAAGAAGGTCAGCGCCGTTTCATCTGGCTTTAAATTTGTTTAAAATCCAGAGAAGTATCTGTGCCGGACTCAAACAATTCTCACTGGCTCCCACAGTACTCTTTAGTGGTTGCGTGATCGAGACCAGCAAACAAGTTAGCTAAGCTAGCGCTGCGCTGTCTTTTGAGTTGAACTGATAAATGGTCCATGTGGCATGGTTCAAACGAGTAGCCCTGTTTCGTCATGCTTTTGGTGTGTTTGCCGTTTAATGTTTCTCATACACAACAGAAATGGCAATGTTTATTAAATAGGCAAACAGTGGCACTGGTGCGAACGCTAACATAATTTAGTCACACCAGAAGGAAAACATTTATGAATTTGAAAAATCAAGCTTCCTTGTGCTGTGTGTGTAAGCTATTGTGCAACAAAATTACCCCATTGTAAAAACACAAATACGCCCACACAAATGGAAAAAGAGACAGATCCTGTATCAATATTGAGTGTGAGAACATCTTATGGGGCATCAAGTACACTAAAATAATACAATGATTGATAGAAAAAAACAGAGATAAAGAAATAGACACATATGCATTAAGATATCGTATGGTGTACACATAAATATACCACTTTTTCACTATCTTCAATGCTTTTCGAAGATGTTTTACAAGTGACACAGATGTGCATTGAAGCATTAATACAAATCATTTGAAAGGGTTAAAAAGTTTACAAGGAAGTTACTTCACCTTGTACTTTAATAATAAGACTTGTAAATCTCCAAGGACTTATGTACATGTAAAATGGTTTTAAATTAGATGTGGATGATTATGGAGAGTAAGAGAGACTACTCTGGCTTCACTGGATGTACGGAGGCTGTTTTAATGCATGTTTCCATGTGTGCCTCCAGAACTAATCTAATAAGGCTCTTTGCTGCTTAACATGATTTTTAATGACTGGAAAACACACAACAAATGAACAAGACAAAGCATTGATGTTTCCTGAGGGAGACATAGACTAACAGATGGGTGTAATACTCACCAAATGAAAACCTCAATCCCTTGAGCAAGCACAAACAGACCTTGTGTGTGTGTGTGTGTGTGTGTGTGTGTGTGTGTGTGTGTGTGTGTGTGTGTGTGTGTGTGTGTGTGTGTGTGTGTGTGTGTGTGTGTGTGTGTGTGTGTGTGTGTGTGTCTAGTTTATTTGAATCCAAAAACATTTTAAAGAAATAATCAGATTTTATAACCATAATCTAATCTGACTGATAGGTTTGATCAAATCAATCCTTCTCACATGTTTTTCCGTTCAACAGACTTTAATAAACACAGGACAGGGAAGTCTAACTTCCTTACCTGTATGAAGCACAAGGGAAAATGGCATACTCTCACTTCTGGGTTTTTTCCCAACGCCTCATTGATAAGTCTTAGGTCGAACCTGAGGGATGTTTGTCTGGCAGGAAATACGACAGATGTTAATGCAAATATAAGTGCTCAATATCGGGGACAGAGGCAGGATTTTCTCCGCTGCCATGATGATTTTGGCTCATTCAAACTTTCATGAACTTGTGCCATAAAGTGAAGAGCAAATTCATGTAAACTTGTTTGTTCTTCCCCTGGCTGTCGATCTCACTTGATTTAACTGGGAGAAAAACTCACGTCTCTTAGGCTACATTCACACTGTCAGTCCAAATCTGATTATTTGTATATCCGATTGGAATCTAATCAAAAAATGTTGATGTCCGTTCTTTTGTTTTCCAAAATATCTGCATTCGTTTCTATGGCAATGACGTTGCGTTGGTAGACATACACCAAAACCAACAACATGGAGGTTTAATACAGATGTTGTCTTTACAAGATGACAATGGCTAGTTGCCGCGATGGACTACTAAATCTTCTGAGCCAGCGGCAGAAACATAGGAGGCTGGTATGAGCGGCTTTATTCCATGCCATCGTCTCTGCCGGTTTCAAAACATGTCTCTGTTATCTTGTCATTTTCTGCTCATCCGGTACTTTGCAGCAACAAAACCTTCTTTCAGCATGTTTCCTATAACACCTGACCTTTATGTTTTATGTGGCATGAGAAAGTCACATAAACCACAAAATCCGATCAGAGCAGTCAGACTGAAACGGGTTTCCGGAAATGCAACAATTTTCAAACCATATATGAAAGTAGCATTTCACATGATTTTTATGTCATTCAAATTCGGATTTGGACTTACAGTCTGAATGCAGCCAGTCAAATCAATTAGTTATCTGCGATGAATAAACTTGAAGTGTTTAACCTTTAGGAAATTTGTTTCACTGTGATCATATTCTGCAGTTTCTCCAATTCTTACAGCTAAATATTTTGACAAGCCAATTGGTAGAAGCATCAGAGTACATCTCGGGCCAGTTTAATCTCTCCATTCAGTTTATAGAGCAACCAGGAACAATTTTTTTCCAACTTTTTATCAAAAACTTTGTTGAAACATTCAATTTAATCTCCTCATTTTCTCCTCATTCTTTTTGTTTCTCCAATTAAAGCATTTCATAGGTTAGGGGAGAGTGGTAAGAGATGGACTCTTACCACTCTCCCCTAACCTATGAAATGCTTTAATTGGAGAAACAAAAAGAATGAGAAAATGTTTTTGTCCTAATCTTGTTTTGATCAGCTGTACATTTTCAAATATTTTCTCAAAAGAGCCATGTGGGCATTGTTTTAATCAGCTTTTACAAGGTACTGTACTAAAAGATAAATGTTTGCCTTTTTTATTCTAAGGAGAGACTGGATTTCCTTTATTTTCCTTAAAGTATAACAAATCAACATTACCTAATTAACTAGTCTAAGCATGGTGTTGAGTAGCACACCAAAACAGATACAAATCCTGTGAATGCCTTATAGGTTCATGAAACCCTAACACACATTTTTTCAGATGTTAACAGACATGTACCGGTTGCACATCAATGAGAACAACAGCACTCATTAAGTCTATTATTAAAGGAAAAGTGTTTGTTTTTTTCTGGGCCATTTCGTTCTTCCGTTTAAAAAAAAGTGAGGTATATGCATTACTTCAGAGTGGTGATTGGCTGCTGTACGTCAACAGTTTCTCCGCATTATTCATTGAGAATAAACTGTTAATTAAAATCCCTGTGCTGCATTACGCAAGTGACCGCATTACAGCAGAGAACTCAAATGTCACAAAACACTGGTTCGCCGCTGTTCGTTCACCTCTGCCTACTCAGCTTTGCATTCATACACGTGTCATAAGTGTATCAGCAGAGTAGCACAAAAGCGTTGCTCGCATTTTCCCCACAATGCGGTCCCTTGAAGCCGATAGGAGGGAGAAACACCCAGAAATACCTCATACATGGCCTCTCCCAAGTTTAAGGGGCTTTCTTTCTCCTTCGATTAAAAACAATGGCTAGAGTGGTGGCTGGTAGGGATGCACGATATATCGGCAACATATCGTTATCGGCCGATAAATGATTATTTTTGATGTTATCGTTATCGGTCCAATAAGAAAATTTGACCGATATAGTCAAGCCGATAGATAATGTATTATTTCCTTCAGCTGAGACGGACGCGCTGTCCACCATGATGGGTTTGAATTGCTCTAAATATGTTTGGAATCACTTCGAAAAGGAAAATACAGTTATGTGCAACATGTGCAGCGCAAGTCTTCTATAATCTACATAAAATGATAATGAGAATAGAATAGGCTGTAAAAGAGCGTTGTGTTTCAGCGCGTTTGTTGAGGGAAGAGCGCGCCCACGGAGTTACACCTTCATGACGAGCACAGTCAAGTTCGCTTGTGCATTCACAGCCTTTTGTGCCATTGTAAGTTGTAATATTATATTTATTATTATTCTGTGTATGTAATATCATATAGGATGCGTTTGGTTGAGTTAATAAACGATGCAGTAAAGCACTTCATTGTACCGGTCTTTAGCTTCAGCGCGCGCCCACGGAGTTACACCTTCATGACGAGCACAGTCAAGTTCGCTTGTGCATTCACAGCCTTTTGTGCCATTGTAAGTTGTAATATTATATTTATTATTTTGTGTATATAATCCCATATAGGATGCGTTTGGTTGAGTTAATTAACGATGCAGTAAAGCACTTCATACCGGCGCACGCATTTCAAACAGAAATGCACAGCATTAATAACTACTGGGACTGTCCTATACATAACACTGCAATGAGAATATTTCTGTTATAAAACGTAGTGAATTCTCTGGGTTTAGTTGTTTTTCAGCGCGCTGTTGTGGGAAGCGTCAACAACACATTCTGACCAGCACAGTCAAGTTCGCTTGTGCATTCGCGTCATTTTAAGCATGTATAAGTCGTAATATTACGTTTTTGTAGTATAAACATCTGATTAAAGTCATATAGGATGTGTTTCGTTAAGTCAATAACCCGCAGTGCTTCACTGTACCGGTGATCATCTTAAGTTTCAGCACGCTCTCAAACAGGGGAAGAGCATCCACAGGAGTTATAACCCTTCACCTATGCGTGGTTTTGTGCTAATATAAGTTGTAATATTATATTTATTTTGTATAAATATCTGATTGTTCTCATATATGATGCGTTTATTTGTTAATTAAACTTCTAAGCGCTTCAGTTTATGGTTGTTCGTTCATTCTCTCCAGCTTCAGCGCGCTCTCAAACAGCAACATTATTCCTAATAGACTAGACTAATATTACAGATGTTTTCTATTACTGTAATATTAAACATATTTTTTTTTTTCAAAAACACAGAAGCATTATTTTTTATAATTAGCACTTTTATTGTTCTCGTATCATTTCCATCAACAATATGGTTTGATTAAAACCATTTCTTTATCGTCTGTGCGGAGGCTATTTCATGCACTTGCATTCTGATTCTTTATTATGCAGCCTAAGTAATGCTGTTCAATTACTTGTTTGCATTATTTAGGTATATTATTTTTATTTTTTAGACAATATAATTTTTGGTAACATTTTACAAATAAGGTCTCATTTTATTAATGCATTGACTATCATGAACAAACAGAGAGCAATAACCTTTGTTTCTTTTAGTAATAAAATGTTTGTGTTTTGTAACAGTCCATTCACAGTTCATACCTAATGTTAAAAGACACAACTTTGGGTCTGAATATGTTGAGATTAACATGAACTAAAATTAATAAATCCTGTTGAAGTATTGTTCATTCATTGTTGGTTAACTAATACTAACAAAAATTAAACCTTATTGTAAAGTGTTAAAAAAAAAAATTTGGCCATAGGAGTGTAAAATTAATTTGAAAAGGTAAGGAATCTCACACTGGTTCAAATAGGCTACTGTAGTGTATAGGGTTTGATTTATGTTGAAGTGTTTGGGACATGGCTTTTAATGGTGAGCCTTTTGTTTTTGTAATCAGGCTCTCAGAGTTTATTAAAATTTGTATTTAGATTTATCGGCCAATATATCGGTTATCGGCTTTCAAATATTAAGAATTATCGGTTATCGTATCGGCCAAAATGTTCATATCGGTGCATCCCTAGTGGCTGGGATATATACATAAACCTAGCAACATCCGTCGTCATGATTTCTTATCGTCATGACGACAATAAAACAAACAAAATACATAAATATTGTTTGGTATCTTACAAAAAGAAAAAAATTGGTGTGCTATCTAGCTTTAATAACACGATCGCTTATAGGGTGGGAAATATGACCAAAAATCTTACAAGTAGGCCTAAACCACAGCAATAAGCAACTGCTTAATACGTTCTCAAGTAATTAAGTAATCAAGTAAACAGTCAGTAATAAAATAAAAACTTTAAATAGTTTAAGTACTGTTTTTCCCCTGTTGTTGTTGTTTGTTTAACATTAACGACACAGAAAGGAGCAGGTATGGGATATATTATGTTACTTTCACTTTAAGACCTACAGTAATGTGCAGATCCGATACTGACACACGTCCCAAACTTGTTTACTCAAGACATAACCGCCAATATGGACATAGACAGTCATAATTATGTGTGTCTTTGATCGTTCAAGGGCAATAAGCCTAGAAATAGGACATATTTCTGTACACTGGCGTGAGCGCTGACAGGCAGCAAACGGATGCACAGCATCTGCAGCCAGTCTGACGTTGGTCCGTGTGTCGGTACCAAATTGAGTTTGTGGTTTACATCGCTTTTATTTACTCTTTTTTAGTGCTATCAGGCATGTCATACTTTTTTATTTGGTCATTCATCCACCTTGCGCAATCGCTTCGCCTGGTCCTTATCACTTATGCTAGACAGCAGGTGAGAATGATTCGCCTTCGCTTTCACGATCACGGAACAGAAGAACTGTTAGCTGAAGTATAAAATCTGTTTTATGGGTCTATGGTTCAATCCGAAAGAGACTCGCGCCAACATGAAAGCTGACTGGCTGCAATAAAAGATGCATGTTGGTCTCGTTTGTAGTCGTAATACAGCGAAATACACTTGGACTAGAGAAAGAAAGAAATATAACACACTGGAATAAACATTAAACACACACACACACACACACAAAGACACTAAAGCGCTGCGGGAGCGTTTCAATGAGCAATAGAGGTAGCGTTACATGGAGGTAGGAAAATTAAGACCTGTTTAAAATCATTTAAGACCTAGAGCGAATTTAAGACTTTTTAAGGCCTAAAATTTTGATTTAGAAATTTAAGACTTTTTTAGACTTTTTAAGACCCCGCGGAAACCCTGTTACTTAACCTGTTGTGATGTCATGATTATTTAATGTATGTTTAAACTATCTGTAAACTAAATGACAGCCATTATGTAAATTATTACATTTCAACAACGAATTGGAGTAAAAACATACAATTAGATTTAGAAGTTAATGCAAACTGCCTTATGTGAAGTTCACATGTTTGCATACAATTTGTTATTTGAGTGATGATTATTTTATATCTAAAAACAAACTGAATATAAGCTCATAGTTTGGCCTCTGTTGTTAACCTTTAATATTTTAGTAATGTAGCAAGTAAGGGCTGCCTATATAGGCTCGTTTACAGCATTAGCAGAGATAATATTTTATCCTTGAGAAACGTTTAATTATAATTGAATTCATTTAAAGACTGAGACACAATTTGTTCCGTAAACCACTGTTTAATAAAAAAAGGCAATTTTAGGTAACTTCTTTTAACTTCTCACCCCTGCTGTACCGAACCGTACCATCAGTTTTGTGTACACGCCTACTAACTGAAAGTGGAAGTGAAAGAGACAGGGTGTCGGCAAAGGTTTGGGGGTCAGGCGCCTCTAACATCTGGATGTCAGCTTGTATGGAGGCTAAGTGTCTGAGAGGCCAGACAACATGCCCGTTCCATTACATGAACTTGCAAAGACATTGGGCGACAACCAGAGCCCCGAAAATCCCGCCACCCTGCAGACAAAACCGTCTGCATGCTATCAGGCCAGTGTGCCTGCACAAAATAATACACAAGAGCATAATCAGTCAAAAATGGTATGCTAACAAAGAGCACACTGATTTAATGAACCGACAAGACTAATTCTAGCCTGGGGACTAGACTCATTCTAGTCATTAATAAGGACATGCACACAGTAGGGAAATGAACTCTTAATAGGAGGCCTCACTAGAGAGATATGCATCACAGGCCAAATGAATTTCATTAAACCAGGTGAGGAGGGATTTGGATATGGATGCTTATCCTTTTCTCCTCTGCAGTTAAGCACAGGTGATGCTAAATGACCTGTAAAGGTTCTGTTGATTACAGACTAATTTAAGCAGCAAAAGTTAATCAACATGCTCTGTTTCAGGCTCAACCTAGATGTTTGGGTTAAATCTGGGCCTAAATTTGGCCTTTGCATGGAAACAGAGCAGCAGTGTGAAACGGTCAATAGTTCCACCTCATCATGGCATTTGAGCTTGACATTTAAACAAACATATCAAACATCGGTGAGATATAGCAAACGTCCCTGTGAAGCACTGGCACAAAGTGACATTAGTGTTGGAGAATGTCGAATCCTCATTTCCATGCACGCAATAACATGCATACAAATGTAGGAAAAAGCATTTATTCCCTTTGAATAAAGGGAAACCGTCACATTACGCCACTGCTGATGACTCCTCGAGCTAAGATGGATATGATTTTTATGTACTGTTAGTCAGCCACAATTGCAGTGTTCCAAAACATAGTGGAGCTGCATATCAAAGCAGCTTTGTAAGGCATCACACGTAGGCAATATAATTACACTGCCACATTTAAGCCAAATTCTAAGACTGCACATATCTTTTGTGCAGCTCGGTGAATAACTAAAACCAAGATGGCAGACACAATGAGATAAACACTTTTTACAAGGCAACAGATTCTATTAAAGAAGATATGAAAAATATTCAGGTTAATTATGTTAAAAAACAGCCGGGGCTCAGCCGAAAATATTCATCCACCAAAATATTCATCCAAATATAGACCTCTATATACACTAGGGTTGGGTGGTGTCTACCAAATTGCGTTTGGTGTGATCCGCATCGCTATTTTGTAATATACACTCAATTAATGATAAATTATAAACGTGTTCAACATTCTGCAACAAATATTTTTCCGATTTTCTAGACTATTTTAAGTCGTAGAGTGAGCAGGAGTCGCTGAGCCCTCCCCGGTTCTACAGCGCCCCGCAAATTTCCAATGTAAATTTGTGGTGAGTAACGGAACTGCAGCATACTCTCATAGAAAGCCATTGGGGTAGATTTCAGACGGCCGTGCTTATTTTCACGTGACGTTACCTCGCTCCAGACCAAGATGATATTAGCCCGCTTCAGATATGTGTCTGCTTCACGTCAGTAACTGGTAGCCATGTCTGTTCTTCCAATGTGGAGTAGTGTATCAAATTATTGAGAGTATAAACCCTTTAAAGGGGTCATATAATGCCATTTTTGTACAAGTTAATATGATTCTTTAGTGTCTAAATGAAAAGTTTGAAAAATACTTTAATTCAAAATTCTCATTAGTATTGTAAGAAAACACTAATTTTACCTGGTCAAAAACAGCTCTGTTTTCAGCAAGCAATTTCAGTGCATGTGACTTTAAATGATAATGAGCTTTGCTCACCCCGCCCCTCTGTTCTGTGGGGCGTTTTGACACAACACAAGTGGAGTGTTGCCTTGACAACAGTTGAGGGTATATTTTGGAGAAATGGCAAAGGGAGTCTCTGAGGACACAATTTGAACCGAGTCGGAGTCGGACCCGGAACAAGATGACGGCCCCAACGAAGTTCGACAATTAATGTTTACTGCTACATGTTTACTGATGTATACGTTAGTTCCATGTTAACTTTATCACCAGCATACACAGTTTGTAATAACTAGGGATGCAACAATACAATGCAACAATGTTAGTCCACGGTTCAATACATACATCAGTTTTTAACCACGGTTTTCGGTTCGGTTTTCTGATGGCTTGTCACATCAGTTTTTTGCTATTCTATTCTTAGGCGACAGAGACGGCAAGAGGTTAAGGAGAAAAAAAAGTCTACTTTTTTATTACAATACTCTTTCTTTATTTTACTTAAAATAAGTGAAAAACCTTACTTAAACTTTAGTTTAAAAAAAAACCCTTGTACACATTCCTAGTGTATTGTATAATATAAAATAAATGTATATAAAGATTTACACTGGCAGCTCAGAGCTGTACAGAAGTATTTAAGTATGACATTTAAGTTCACTCAAAAATGAAAATTCTGTCATCGAGAAATGAATACAGGTTTGGAACAACATTAGAGTGAGTAAATAATAACATAATTTTGGAGGTGAACTGTCCCTTTAAGGACAGCGTGTTCACTATAGGCTGCGCTGCCGTCATTTTAAGACCTCTGTGCATCTAATATACAGACACGCCGATTTTACTTTCACTTTAGACATATTAACCGACTGTGTTTATGTTAACCTTGTGTGTATTTGACAGTATTAGCGCAGTAAGACGACTACGTTCAGTAATCACGTGTTTGACAGGCGTTTAGTGCGCACGCTCGGAGAAGCGCATGTGCAGTGCATATGCACGCGAATGAAGGCTTTAAAACGCATGCAAATAATGAACTTTCGTGATTGTGAATAACTATAGTGTTCCGTGAGTATAACTCTATCACTAATGTGTGATGTGAATGTATGTCGCGTTGTTCAGTATTGGGATGGAGGCAAATGATAGAATTTGTACAAAAATAATTAATTAAATGCAACAAAAAAAAACACAATTCACAAGCGCGTATTGAACCGTGGATGCCGTACCGAACGGTTCAATATTATTTTGAGAACTGTGGCATCCCTAGTAATTACCATAACGCGTTGTTCATTATAAATGAGGAATTATGAATTATATTGGGAACGTCATACATAGAAAGCATGCAATAATGTAACTTACCCTGTAAACTTTAGCCGCATTCATTGTGAAGCGTGCAAGCGATTTGCAAAGATTAATATAAAGGTTAATAAAACGTTACACTCACTTCTTCTGGCGGTGCAACAGGAACACGAATAGTTGGTACCGATCCTTTTTTCAGGAGCAGCTTCTTAGCAAAACCTGCTTTATACTGACCCTCGTTTATAAAGCAGTCTGGGGAGAAATGATTCGTGCAAACATGAAAGCATTGACGTTGATCGGGGGGAATATTCCCTTCGAAAACAAAACTCAGCCACTGCGTCTTCAGCGGTTCGGATTCAGGAACATCAAAAATGACCGCTGTGTTTGTTATCACACCCAAGAACAGAACACCACAATCGCTTAGACGCCATTCTGCTCCAGCGTATCAACAATGGCGGACTGAGGACAGCTCGCTCAGGGCGGGTCTGTGTTGAAACGCTGCTGTCAATTCACAATCGTGGGAGGGGCGTCCGACCGTGTGACGTCACACGGTCAGACGGCTCGATTTGAGACAGGGGAAAACATATTAGGAGATTTAAAAAAAAAAAAACACTGGATGGATTTTTATCATTATAGGATGGTTGTGTACAGGCACTGCCAACACACATTTCCATACAATCAACTTGTAAAAGTGCATGTACCCTTTAAGTTAAACATGCTCATGTGAATAGATATTATATACAGTAGTTCTGTTGTGTTTGTTTTATGTTTGTTCTGAGAATAGACATGACTGTTTTCCTCACTGGAATTCCTACCCAACTTGTAATATTCTAAAACAACATTTGGACACAATAAATACAACCCCAGAGTGCATGCATGAAAGTGACCGACTGACACTATGGCGAGTCGTCAAGAAAACACTGCAAAAGTGATCTGGATTAGCTAAGCAATACAGGAGGCGGGTGACGTGTTGGTTTAGCCATGCGTGTCTGTTTGTAATGCAGCAATAGGCCTGGGTGAGGTCTAGCAAAAATATGAAGCGTTGGGAGGAAGATTAATGTGCCCAGGCTCCGCAGTTCATCATCTCGGGAGTCCATCTGGAAGTACTGGTTGGTCTAAATGCTATTCCATACTCCAGCAATGCTCCGCCGCCAAGGTCACAGAAAAGAAGTGTAAAGATGATAGGGTGAAATCTGACCAAAACAATGAAATGAAACCAGACAGAGAGACGAGGACTATCATGTACAAACACAAAGGTTTACAAAAAAACTACGGTTAGAAATTCAAATTAGTTCCAATACGAAAGGAACTTTTGCTGACAATGAAATGTTAGAGATGTGACGTGCCAGTTAAGAGCTAAAAATTGGGTTGTGTTAGTTTGACAATAAACACAGCCGAAATAGCTTGCCTTCAATGGGGTAAATGACTGTGAGCAAACGCTGAAAGGACAAACTCAAATGCTCTTTATCTTATATCTTAATATATCAATTGCGCTTAAAATAGCCAACTGTATTTCATAAAAGCAACATGCACAAAAGGACACAGAAGTAGCCACAAAAGGCATTTTCAAAATTTGCATTCCACTCAAACAATAACATTCCTTTCCATCTAAATGAACAACTCCTTTTGTATCAAGACAAATGGAACACCATAATTCAGTCAAATTTGTTTGCAGTCTAGCTGCAGCCCATCCTTGAAGGAAGACACTTATCCTGTTATTTCGACTCTTTATGTGGGTGTCAAGCTCTTCCTTTGGACAACAAGAGCTGAATATTATCCATTTAAAAATAGGACTTGGTGTAACATAAGAGGGGGTTGAGAAACACCACGAAGACAACCTAATCCTTCGAAAATGAAAACAGATCTTCCTCAGTACAGAAAATCTTTACGGGGAAAAGATTGGTGTGTACTGCCAAGGACAATACATAGTATAGCAGAAACACACCAGGAATATACTCCACTGGGTACTATCCAGCACTAATAAAGGGAGGAAAATAAAATACTTGTGTTCTTACTTGGAGAAATACACTAAGTCTAAATCTCTAGCCTCCCAGATGAGTGCTTTCTGTCCAAAACAAAATCTTTATAATTTTGTCATAAAATTACATGCATCCAATCCATACTGAAATATCTGAAATGGTTCAAAATACTGCTATCAATACCAGCTATGCATTCTTGCTCTCTCTGACAGCGAATTGACACACCGGCCTGCTTTCACTCACTAATCTCATTCCCTCCGGTTTAATAGTTCTTGTATTAGGGCTGCACGATATATCGTTTTAGCATAGTTATCACGATGTGTGCATCTGCGATAGTCATCCCCACAAGTATAGGGATCGTAGTTGATCCGTGAAGTTTATCATTTGCATGTGCTTTTAAGTCGAGTCAGGCATCAAGCGCAAGAGGTTTGTAACTCATGCGCTGTTTTCTGTGCACACACACACAGAGCCACTCACAAATCACGTGAGTGCTGAATTCACCCTTTGCTGCGAGTTTGATTGACAGGCGATCTGACCAATCACAATGCCAAATCCGCCATTTTGTCC
The DNA here is from genome assembly GCF_949357685.1 of Gobio gobio. Taxonomy (NCBI): domain Eukaryota; kingdom Metazoa; phylum Chordata; class Actinopteri; order Cypriniformes; family Gobionidae; genus Gobio; species Gobio gobio. The sequence continues at coordinate 32,106,747 of NC_137107.1, read as the reverse complement.
GAAAAAGCAGTCAGGAGAGTTAGTAGATTAACGTTGGTAGACTTGAACTTGAAAAAAAAAAAGTGTACTGTCTTTCCGTGGTTGAAACAACATTTATTCTGGTGTTTATTCATGTTTATTTGATGCTATCAATTAACTAGAGGGAAGATATTATCAGTTCACGAGCAGTTTTTACTGAGGCGCTACAGCGATCTGTCAAGACACATTAAAGAGCCACAAAACGGTATGTATTGTTTAAATTTCTTTAAAAAATTTAAAAAATTGAAAGTTGAGACTTTGTGTCCTCTTTGCTCTGCGATGTATTTTTCCCTGCATGAGAACATGATGTGTGGTGTGAGAGTGCCATGGCTTATCAGACATAGCAACAGTAACTGAAGGGGGCGAGAAAGAAAGAAAAAGGAAGCGTGTCATGTGTGTTAGGTTTGTGCGTTTGTCTTAAAGGGACAGCAGCCTTATGTACACGCAGCTGTTTGTGTCACCAATGGTGACCAAACAACAAAATAAATTGACTTTTGTAGCTTTAACAAAGATAAATTGTATTCATTAATTCATTATATTAGTTATATTTCATTTATACAGTGAAGACTGTTATTTTACATTTGATTTTTAAATTTCTGTACCTGAATACTATTAGATTTACCTGAAAAACAAAGCACTGTTTATTTCAATTGTAGCTTTCTTCTATTGTATTTATATATGCTTGTAATTTGTTTATTATTTCCTATGCAGATTCAATCCCCTACAAAATCAGCCCAATCATCCTAGAATGATTCATTCTTTTCAAATAGAGCTATTCAAATCATCTGGTGAACTTGTTTCTATAGCGCAATATATATAGCAGAAAAACTAAATATCACAATGTACGTTTTTTACAATATCGTGCAGCCCTATCTTGTTTTTGTGCATAATTTTAGTCACTGTAGCAGGTTTTGCGCTCAAGGCGGCAAAACATGACTGAAGATGGAAACACAAGTCTCATACACTAAAAGCAGAAGCGATTGTCTTACTCTCAGAAAACTATTTTAAGCTGTTGCACCTGCAGAAACATGCACTTGGCTTTAACACAAACATTTTTCGGTAGAAAATGGTTTAAAAGTCTTAAAAGTTTCAAATATTACTGATAGTGGGTGTGTTCAGTAGTGTATACTACTATATTGCTGCTCATTTCTGAAGTATTAATATTGTGCTTAGTATACACACATTTATCAAAAATAAGTAGATTTGCATATTGTATACTAGACTTGCCAAAATACTGCACAGGAAATCCCACAATGGAATACTATTGCTCACTGACTTGACCCTCCATTTACACATGGTTAATGATCAAGGACAAGGAGTTTGATTTTTTTGTTTCACAAAATTACATTATATTATATAATATATAATTTCTTAATCTAATCTGACTGCCAAGACATTTCTACACAAAAGTATATTAAAATGTAATGATTTATTTTCAAGATGATAAACCACTCACCAGTAAGGTTATGTAACAAATATAGAATAATACAGTTTAAAATTGTTATCATTATGCATTCTGTTTGGCATACTTTTTTATTTTTAAAACAGTATGCAACATACAGTTTATACAGTGGAGTACTCAATACTATGCTAGTAATCCATTTCAAACCCAGCCAGATAGGAATACATTACGTTGCTTCCAGCAACTGTCTGCTAATTCAAATTAATTTGTTCAATCAGTATTCTCTACAAATGTGGGACTGTTTGAATTACACAGCAAAATTAGTAAACATTTAAACGAGATTAAGACGGGAGACAGAAGCAATATCAGAGATATGGAGTGTATAGAGTTTATGAGCCATGTCGCAAGCTTTAAAGTTCATAATACACAGCAAAACACAAAAACAAAAAAACATTTCACAGAATGCTTGAAACATCCTTTTTGAACGTTTGTCCTTGCACTAAGCACTACAGACACAATACTACTGCCTGGAAATCTGACGTGAAAGGGAGACAGTGGCAGAAAGACCTAAACTTGAGTTAGAAGAATAAATCCCCCTGGCTACAAAAAGGTATTATGACAGATTCGACCAAAAAGAACAGGGAGAGAGTGGCCTCTAGACACAATGGTGTCCAGTTTTTCAGAGTATTCTTCATCCTGGAGCTCCTCAGGGGTGAGGATGGGTGTGTTCTGAACTCTCTGTTCTTCTTCCAGATGTTTCTTGTTGTCTAGATGAGGGGAGGGAGGAGAGGTTATGCAACCCTAACTCCTTTCCCTGAGTGCAGAGAAAAGCCGGAAGATGAAGAAAAGGCCTAAGGAAGTTCACAGAGGCTTTTTGTTTTTTACTAAACCAATGACATCCTTGGAAAACCCCCTCCTCAAAACTAAATTATTATGGAGGAAGGGTTAGTTTCATTCAGAATGCTCTGTTTCACTGAGATGGCTTCGCCGCAGATTCCATCAGATCTTCACTAGCTCTTTTGTTTTTTATTGTTGTTTTTCCATTCAAGTCGCTTCCTGCAGGATTCTCAATTGTTTCAGCTCTAATCCTTTCACAGCCGATCGGTTTCATTACCAGCCTGCCTTATTGCTGCCACATTTCTCAACTTTTCTCCTCCTTAATGGAAACAGCCTCTCCATAATCATACCCGCTGTTACAATGTCTTCTTCCAGCACCCAGGAAATTGCTTTTGCAGGTGCGATCCATCAAGACTGGACACATGGTCTCTTTTAACAGCCGTGAGCATGTTTGGGAAAACTTCTTTCATTCATTATTATTTCATCACAAAATATTGTAAAATGATAGACATCAGTATTGAACAACTGTGACTAACCATGCTCTGTGTAGTAAGGTGCTACAGTAGCGTAGCATCTAGGCATACAGGTGCAAATGGGCCAGGGGCCAATAGGGGGCCCGCCCATGGGGAACTTTTAAATAAAACGAGGGAATTCATTTTTAATTCGTGGCCACAATAAATATATATTTCTATTCATGTCATGTGTAGTAATTTCTTGTTTCTCCGTAATGTCTAATTTCTCCGTCATTTCTTGTGTGCATTTATTATTTTTTGCATCTCGCGACTGCAGTAGAACTAGGCCTACTCTGTCATTTTTATATATGACGCTGCATCGCCCACTGGTCTGTTTCCGCGGCCTTTGAGTAAGACTGAAACTATAGCATCGTTCTGTTTTTAATACATTTTCTTAATGGTACACAATCTTAATGGTAAATGGACTGCATTTATATAGCGCTTTTAACATACCAATGGCCATCCAAAGCGCTTTACACATTGCCTCACATTCACCCATTCACACACCGACGGCGGTGTCAGCCATGCAAGGCGCCATCCAGCTCGTCGGGAGCAGCTGGGGTTAGGTGTCTTGCTCATGGACACCTCGACACTTGGTCAGGTGGAACCGGGGATCGAACCACCAACCTTCCGGTTTGTAGACAACCTACATGAACCACTGAACCACTGCCGCCCCACATTTTAATTACAGTAGGCCTTTAGTTATGCTATTTGTGGCTGCACCGGGGTCCGTCATTACTAGGTTAAAGTTACGGCACTGTGGCTAATCATGAGCAGTCCATGAACGTGTTTGGGGGGCCCGTACAATTTATTTTGCATATGGGCCCAGGACTGACTTGCTACGCCACTGAGGTGCTATCTTCGTTTTTCTACAGGGAATCAAAATTTGCTAGTGAGATGAACACAGTGCCTATCAAACCGGACGCTGTGCATGATTACATGATCAGATAACCCATCATGCACTGTGGAGAGAGGTGATTATCTCGTGCTGGGCTGCGTGGCCTTTTCAGGGAGAGAAAATCTAGGCACTAGCTTCCGTAATGATTGTTTTAAATAGAGCCTGCTGAGGAATATGAGTAGGGTAACTGTAAGCAGAAAGTAAAGGAATCATATGGAATCACCAGCAAAGCATAGTGTAGATCATGTATATTATACATTTGGGTTCGTGTATTTTTGTCGCATTGCTTGAGATAATAATGTTAGTGTCCCCTCAGCCTTGACGGCAAACATAGTGCTGTTCTCCACTAATGCAGCATCTAGTCAACAAATGTATTACTTTATAGTGATATGAAACATATATATAGCTTACTGTATACACGTTATATACATATATGTATACACGTCGTTGTCGGTTTTAAATCCATATCTGAAGTGCGCTCTGTGCAGCGTGCAGTCTCACATGTCAAAACAAACTCTCCAAGGCCTCAGTGATTTTCGCATCGGCCACTCTCGTACTGTATAATGACAGAAGACCATTCTCTAGGGCTGGGTACCATTCAAAAATGTTCGATACCAATACCTTGACTCCGATACCGGTTCCTGAACGATACTTTTTTCGATACCAATTTTATTTTTCGGTTTTAACAAGAAAACATTACCTCAAAAAATCTTTGGTTTTATTTTTTCAGCTTGTTGACTTTTTTTACTGACTCAAAGGGGGGCAGAATATATTCCTCATGCCCAAGCGCGCACGCATTAAGCATGCCACAAAGCACTGGCAAAAGTAGCCTAATTATTATGAATTTACATTCATAACAAATAGCAAGGAGACATTTTAATTGTTTAACAATAAAAATTTACTGTTTTCTGAGTCTGTGTTGGCTGCAAAAATGAAGTTGACGATGCCGACTCATCATCTCCGCAGTAGTGAATGCGCGTGTGCCTATAGAGGGAAATGCACCTTTCATTTGGATTACATAAAGTATTTGTTTTCGATTCGAATTGGTTCAAAGTAGACATTTCTATAGGCCTATTTCTCATGTCTGTGAGGCAAGTAGCCTATATGCTGTCAGTTTGTTTATGAGACGCACTGCAGTTCTTCGTGAGGTCGAATACGGAGCAACTTTCTGCTCTTAAATTTAAGTTATTCCATGCACGGTCAAGTGCTTCAGAATTGTCATGTTGCCGGTCTTGGCAGCAATTAACTTTTCGCAAATATTGCATCGCGTGCTGTTGGCATCGAGCCTGGTGAAATGTAGCCACACTTTTGATCTTTTCCACATCTTTTACATTTATGTGGGTTGGCACGCTTGCCCCCAATTCACACTACACACGTCTGCGGCGGTGATGACAAGGTTTTGTTCCGTCCTCGTGCCGCGGAGTGGCTAGTATAAACAGAAGCATTGACTAGAGTGGTCGCGATCAGAGCCTTAATGCGCCGCAGACTGGGTTACACACTACAGCCTTACGTACGAGCCACGTCTCTGGACGTAACCGGCATAAACTAGTGTTTTTCCACCACAGCCAATCATGCTGCATTCTTATTGGCTCACTGACATTGACGAGATTAACCCCTTAGGTATCGAAATTTGGTATCGAACAAGACCTTTTACGATACTCAATGGTATTGAGGCAATTCGGTCATTGCCTAAAAAGTATCAAACTCGATACCCAGCCCTACCTTTCTCAGCCACTCCAGCAATGGACGCAAAAGGAAAAAAACATGTATGAATTTTCCGTTCCAGCAATTGTTTATCAATGATGATCAATCAGTTGACCGCTAATATTGATTAATCTTTACTGACTGATTACTAAAAATCTCTACTAAACATCATTGTACAGGATCGAACATTATCTGGAACTGAAACAACAACAACAACAACTTATTCCAAAAAAGTGCTAAAAAAATTCAATTAAATTTAAATTAAGTGAGCAATAAATATATAGAATTTGTTAGCTGACATAACAGTGATTTTTTTTTAGTGACCAGCTCTATTTTGAGCTCAGTTTGCAACTAATCCAGAGTCTGCTCAGAGGGAAGCAACAAGGGGAAGGGTGGAAATGATACACAGCTTCCTGTTTGCATGATTAACGAGCGTGCCAGTTGGGGATAAGATCAATACACAGCAGCCTTTTACAGGACTCTCTAATGTTGCAATTTCTACCTCTGCACCGCTCCTCCTGTTCCAAAGCCATTTATGAGATATGATCAATTCTGGTCAGTAATGGGATATTAGTTAGCTTTGTGTTGGTGGGGGAAAACATTCATCCTAAAATGTTACTAAATAGGCATTGCAAAGGAACCATGTCTCTGGAGACAATTACATCTCTGATGTTGTTGGTAAAGATATTAGAATATATTAAGAAGCTTATCATCATACACAGAGGTGCTGGCAGAAGGAAGTGATGGGAGGGAGTGTGTTTATAGAAGAACGAGAGGACTGTTTACTTCTCCTCACCAAACCATACTGATGGTTATCTCCACCCGAGTCAGAAACTAAAATCAATCAGCAGCAAATACGTGAGTAGGGAGTGAGTAGACTGCATAAAAAAAAAAGGTTTCTCCTGTTGTATGTTGTTTGATTAACGTTAACAACAGACAGCAGTGAGTAGGCTATATTAGGTACCTTTTTTGCATTCAACAATTGCAGAATCGCGAAAAAAAACTTGGAGAGTAGGGCTGCCGGTTTTGTTTTTTTTCAATTGATTAATCCCTAATGTTTACCCAACCCCCTAATGGTTTATGCAGTGTAGGCCTAATTAAGAAAGCTGTTTATATGGCTGCGTTCAGTCACTTTTTGGGATTTACAGCAGCAATTGCTTACAAGTGTGAATCCTGACATGTTTTGTTAATTCAGGAGTTTAAAGAGGTATGAACAAACAGCTGAAGTCACGAACCGCATTCTAAGTAACTAACCATAGCGACAGCATCAACTTGTCCATAAAACTTGTGAAGTTTTGCTACGATTAACAGCGTCGTATAAAGCATAAAATATGGGACTGACAACCGTATTTTAGTTCTGTGTAAAAAATTCTCTGTAATAGTCTGAATACTTGCGCTGCCGTCTTGTCGTTTTGAGGTAGGAGAGCACCAAGATTCTTCTCAGATGCCCCTGCATAGAAGTTGTGCTGCTGTGGTATGCCCTTTCAGTTTTATTCGGCCTCCATTTAAAAAATTTCCACACTTTAGATTGCGCTCAATATTTTTGTAATAACGACTGATTTTCAGTATGCCCAGGAGTCGGAGCCTCCATCATTGTGGATGAACATAATGTGGCAAATCGACACATTCCACGCAAATCGACTAATTTAGGTAATCGATTACTTCGATACGTCGTTCCAGCTCTACAAGAGAGAAATGTGGGAATGTGAAGAAGAGTCTTATTCTATGCCTTAAACATCCTGAGGCACGCTTAGGAAGTAGAGGCTTCATCGGAAGATAAGACAATAAGAAAAGACATATACAGAAGACGATGGTGTATGAAGCTGTCTGTCTGTCAAAAAAAAAAAGAGGCAGCCATCTGTTGGTTGTGCCTTACTGCCCTTCCACTCTTCTGGGTGCAGTGTGCCCATGCCCGGCTCAATGCGCTCTGAAAGTCAGGACTGATTCCCCAGCTCATCTGTGTTAATATTCCACAACAAACTGCTCACAGATGGGGCATTTATGAACATAAGCTCCCTGTGTGGGTTCCTCTTTACTTCATATCTCATCACTTGTGATGGAGTTTCCGTCTCAAAACCCTGCGGGGACTCTGTCTCCTCCTGGCTGTGTTGAGTTCGAAGGCCACCAAATGATCTTGATGTTAAAATGATAAATAATTTGCTGTGAGAGAGTTTAAAACATAATGCCACTGTTCAGTCTCTCAAATATAATTTCCCTTCCCTGGGTCCCACTTTTATAGCTATTAAGAGTCACTCTTAATATAAGCCATTGCTTATGTTTATCATTGTTGTGGAATTTTATTACTGCAGTATCAAGAATGGTCCAACAAACAAAACAAATAAATAAATCTTATGCAGACATCCTGTTGATTGCATCCCACACTCTCGGATTTCCTCCTGCCATTCTCTTGGATATGAATTAATCTGAAAGGTTTCATATATCTTGTATCTTTCAACATGATCCTCCCTCTAAACAACAGCAATTTGGCCGTGAATTGCAATAATATCCTCTCATGAGCTCGGTCGTCATGAGATTAATCTATCAAGCTGAAATATACGGATGAAGCCTAGGCTCCTAAACATGTCCTGTCATGGTGTGAGGTCTTGCTTAATCCTTGTGAACTCACTGCTTTCTCTGTTGCTTAATAAAGGGTCTCCCTGAAGAATGAACAGGAACCAGGGAGTAAACGGTTCCATGCATACCAACAGACCAGACGGATCACAAAAGCACACAGACATGAAAGATCAAGCCCTAACAACCACAGACCAGCATTGTGTTTCTCTAACCTCCCGTCTTTTGTCTGCAAATGAAGTAGATTTGAGCATATTGTAATTTAATTCAGTAGTCTCATATTTCTGACCCTTTTACAATCCAATTCACTTTTTTGAAACAGCTGGTCACAGCTGCGTGATGCAGGAAGTGTCCCTAACAAGCTCTATTGATGAAATTACCTGCACCCATCTGCCAGGGGTCAAAGTTCAGAGAAAGGCCATGCTTATAGATTAAATTAACCTAGTAAGAGAGAAAGGCTGACCTCACAACACACCCACCTTTCTACTTCAGAAAGGCTGGTACGGAGTCTGTATTTTGGCACTTCCCTTCTGAAATGTCAGGCTCTGTTCAGTGTAGTACAGTTTTGTAAAATGAGTATCATAATTAAATCCAAATGAATCCTGACATGCTGTAGGTCTTTTCAGCATTAAATTAAGAGCTAACAGCAATGACGCCTACATCCAAACATTCCAGTTGCTCACCCTATCATTATGCTGTATCTCCATTCACCATCTCCATTCACATCACTCAAATCCACAATAAAAAAAGAATCAGGATCCAGCACAAAGAGACCTCCAACAGATGCCAGAGGCCAGGAAGTGTGGTCAATGTCTGAAAACAGAAGTAACTTGTATGATATTGTGGCTGAAGGAGCTAGCAAAAGGGAGGGAGGGAGAGAGAGAGAGAGGGGGGGGTTATGAGAAATAGATCAGGACGAAATCTCAAAGATGAAACCCATTATCCTTGCAGCAGAAATACAAGAGTTATGAGAATGAACGCATCTAAAAACAGAGCTAAAATGAATAGGCTGTTAAAGGCAAATGGGGACTACAATAAAATGCATAAAAGTACAACAGTGAGCAATGACTCGTCTCACTATTTCCCTCTTCTCTGCGTACGTGCTGAAAGACAGGCTGAATTTTCTAAGAGGAAACAACAGACATTGCTAACTCCCTAAAGCCCTGAAGAGAGAGGGGCAGACCTCGCTGTTATGACTGAAGTCCCTAGACAGTCCCTAGGCCAAGCTGGAGGTGATAGAAACGAAACACACAGGTATTGCAAGCAAGTACACACACACACACACACATTCTCACTACTGGCACCTGAATCATCTCTGAGGTATTAGTTGCTATCAACCACCTGAGGTAAATAAAAGTAGAAAAAAAAGTAAGAATAACACAGACTTCAAACATTCAAAACCAACAGAGCTGCCTGTCAGAGAGAGCCAGATGAAATGGGACCTGGGACCTCTGATCCACCTCAACGTGTTGTGTTCATGGCCAAACCTGTGTGTGTGCAACTCAAGACTTTAGTTTAGATTCTATCAAAAGGCAAAAATATGTAACATTACAATATAATTAACAAATTATTAAGCCTAAATAGCTAAATACACAATCTACATAATATCAGTACATAATGATAGAGCTTCACAATTATTTAAAAAGGATTTTGGTTCACCCTAAAATGAAATTTGGATCATTATATACTGTACCTATATTAATTTAATTCAAAACAAGGGCTGTTTATAGTGACTATGTACTGTAAAGATCCACCGAGGATAAAAAAAACACCCTTAAGTAAAGCGCATTATCATTAAAAAATATATTCTACATATGTATCCAGATTCAAAAATGAAGCTTTGAAATCAAAGCTTGTCTCTCGCACAATAGTTTGTTCTCACGAAAAGCTTCAGAAGGCATTACATTTGCACAAATATGGACTATTTTTTTATGACTTTTATGGTGGGCTTCTGCAAAAAAAAAAAAATCACTTTTGTGTTTTCTGCAAAAAAATAACAGCATACAGGTTTGGAACAGCTGATCAATAATAACAGCATTTTCATTTTAGGTGAACTAATCTAATAAAACAACCTTCAGGTCAGACACCAGCAGTAATCTAGCGTTCATCTTCTCAAAATACACAAGCACTCATTTGAAGAGTACTCATCCCACTGAGAGGGGAACAAATCCTTTGCATTCCACAGACAAATAAAACATTCATGGGCATGTGATGTAAGCAATTATGATTTGAGAGAGAGGAAAATCATCTCTCTGTGTGGCTGACAACAACAGTACTGGCACTTGGGCCCTACTTGTTATTGCAACATTCTTTGCATGTACAATGCCCCATTACTTGCACGTTAACATTCTTAACATTTCGGAAGTATTTCGGAAATACTTATCTATGAACTAATGCCTGAGGCTGTTTTACCAGAATTTACCGGTATAATGGGTGTTTATGAGTGACAGTCAATCAGCAGGCTTGAAGACAAGAACCTGATTATGAAAAAGGCCTACTGCACTAAAATGAGGAACACGTAAGGCATGCAGAACAGCAGAAGCTTCAGTATCGATGGACATCCACCGCAAACAGCCCACATAATCACTTCATCCTGATTTAATGGAGGTAGTAAATTAACAACCACTGTGTATCAAAGCACACCGTGACCTTTGCTGGGTATAAATCACAGCTTCCATTGTGCTGCCAGATCTCCCTTTCAACCAATTTGTCACAACGTAATACCACACAAAACCCTTCCATGCTGGGGAAGCTACTGTTGTGGGAGGATGAAAGGTCTGCCTCAGAAAATAGCAGCTAAAACAAAAGCCTACAAGTGCTGGGTGAAACAGCTATACAGCCATATGACAACATGTACAGGTATAAATCACGCCATGGTATAAGTCAACAAAAGAGAAGCTTTATGGACTAGATGGTTTAATGTTTGAAAATGAAGAAATTAAAGCAGTAGGGCTCTCCCGATTCCATGATTAAATTTGAGTGCTCGGTTTTTAAAATCCTCGATTACATTTTGCCTGTTGTTGATTAACCGGCAAAATACCACCACAGACAATAAATAAATACATGCACGGCGCATATAAAGTTTGAAGCGTTTTGTGTTTCATGCGAAGTGTTGCACTGTTATCATTTACATGCGTGGAGCGCGGCTCAGCAGCTCAATTAATCGCTGCATATGCTGTGAGTTTGGGTTGCTTATAACGGTTATCTGGGAACACAACATGCCATTTCACATGATTTGTAACATAAATCATTTATAAACCTACACCAACATAGGAGAATACATAAATATGTTTCTAAATATGCCAAATGTTGTTCATCACGATTTCAAAATAAAAGTTTATACCATCGGCAGACATTTGTTTAAATACGTAATGTACATAATTTGACAATGTTTATATTATGTATATTACATTATGTATTTTAACTTTTTTTTTCAATAAAACCAAATGCTTACTCGCTTTTGATACTTTATTTGAATCCATTATTATAGCCTTATTGTTATTATATTTAAGTAATTTTAATGGCTATTGTTCACTTAGGTCTATTTCTATTACACACAAAAAAATATCCAGTTACGATCAATCATCAAAATAATCCATTGATTACTTAATTACCAAAATAATTGTTAGTGACAGACAGCCCAAGCAATAAGTATTAAAATATACAGCCCTAAAAAAAAGTATTACAATTTACAGTTGAACAGTAAAATAGAATTATTTTACAGAAAAATAAAACAATAGTAATATTTATTATTTTTATTTTGTGATAATAATTAATATGATTATTATTATCATCATCATCATTATTGATGATGATGATGATGATGATGATGATGATGATTATAATTATTATCACCAATTTAATAGTACATTTTTGACCAATTTGTGCAGCCCTGAAAACAAGCACTGTAAACCTCAATAAAAAAATGTAAGCATTTTAAAAAGCAAACTACTTTTTATCAGAAAATATTTTCCCCCCAAATCGTGCAGCCTGTGACAAATGAATTTTTAAAAATACAAATATTCCATAGAGTCTCTCAATTAATATGGGGTCATAGAAGCAGCAAGTATAATTATAAATAAAACTGGAATATATGGTTTCAAATAGCTGATTTAGATCAAGTATAGCTTGTCACACTGCATGACGTTAACTTCCCAAAAGTATCCAGAGGCTGCTCACTGCAGAGCAAATGGGTGGAGCTTACGTCCAGCAAGGAGGAGCGAATGTAATTTGGGCCTAATGGGTGGAGCTAGAATATCCAACCACACCCTAACCCTACCCACAACTCTATCCCTCCACCCCATCATTTGAATCTGCAGTGAGTACCACTTGAAGTATTTGCCAGCTAACCATAAATCTGTAAAAACACTGCAGTAATGCTGCAAGACCATGGTGATCAATTCAGTCCAGAACTCTGGATTTAGCAGCAAAAATCAATGTATAAAATGAGAATCACGTCTTTCATCTTAGTTTTGTTTTGTATTTCCATTTACAAAAATGTACAACCGTAGATGCCAATGCAACTCTCAAATCACACCACATGTAAACTATATGACAAAAGGGTTTATTTTCTGGACATAAGCCCAATGCAGTAATATTGACGAGGGGTGGGAGACAGTGTTTATTAAATGTTTAAAACCTCTCAAAACAGACAACACTTACTATAGGCTACATCATGCTTCTCTGCATAGTCACATTTACTGGTAGGAACTGCTGTTGCCACACATTCCTTCACAAAGAGAACTGGCTGAAAGCCACATTCCTGAAACCCACGAAGAACTTGCTGCTTTCCTTGGGTTATGTTTACAGAGATAAGAGCCTTGGCCCTCCCTAAACATTAGCCTTTAAACCCTGCACAGCCTTAGATACTTACGTTCAAATGATCAGGCTTATACATACACAGTATAGTATGCACAGCGTTCCAAAAGGCTGTTACTATAACTATAAATAACTGCATGACATTATGAAACTCACTACATGAGTTTAAAAGACGCAGGTGTGATGTGCATCCAACTGCTTAAAGGATACTTGAGATTTTACGCGTTGGCATAATATCTTAAACAATGATAATGACACTATAAAACATATCGAAATGTTTAGCTCAGTACATTTTTTGATTAATCGATTATGACAGTTCTATTAGTGATTGCTCAGACACGCCAATAATGCTCGACAACGACCCCTGTTGGTAAGAATCAGAGTGGCAACCTATGGGAACAATACTGCACATTCTCATTCTCCTGCTGTCAATAATATCATCATTCATCCCTGCAAATGTGACAAGCATTAAAAACAGAGACATTAACGTTAATTTACCTGTGACATCTGAGGCCTGAAGTTGATCTGCTTTAGGTCCACGGATCCAGGAGACAGATTGTGCAGCATCTGGCACAGGAGCACCCCATCTCTGAGCGCCTGGGCCAGGTCGAACACGACCGCTGAGGGCCAAACAACCCGGTGGTTCGGGGGCAAAACCTTGCAGTCTATCAACCAGCGCCCACACTGCCTCCACTCCTCCATGTTTAAATAAATGAAGCAGAATAATGGCAAAAAATAAAAACAAATGGAAATCTGGCAGCCTGGCGCACGTAAATAATAAAAGGGCCAAGATAAAGCTGACGTGAAATTATCCCAGTTCCTCTCTGCAGTCCAAAGGGCAGTGAACTGCCTAAGGTCAATTCTGTGGGAATGGTTTTCCCCAGGATACACGCTTAACAACTTTTTAACGAATCAAATCCAGCTGGTTGGAGATTGAGTGCTACTAACATCTCGGTATGTTGCACTATAGAGCATTTGTATTAGGAAATGATTTTACTTATAAAGCCAAATTAGAGGAAAACTCAAATTAATGACGCACAGTAAAGATTCAAATGCGTTTTCCCCTCAGAGAATCAGTCGAGTTTCCTCTTCTTCATCATGACTGACATATTTGGCTCTGCAAACGCGTCCTGTCACTGCAAAAAAATGTCTCTCAGGACAACAATAGATATTTTCCTTAACAAGAAATGCTGGGAAATACTGCAAAAGCAGCTGCTACGCTGAATTTAGGACGGTTTATCAAAGTTCTACCGTTAAATTAAGCAATAAATCCATGGTTTTCAGTCTTCAGTAGATAGCTCCTCAAAAGCTCTCGCGCACCAGGCGGGATGTGATTCACATAGCGTCCAACTCCAGGCAGAATTCGGTCCAAACTTGTTTTTAAAACTTCTTGGGAAAAATATCACAACGCTCCGTGAAACGCACAAACTCTGGCGTATTTAACGCGAAAACTGTAGTTCGTCCCGCTCCTTTTGCTTCCACGGACAGCGGAACGCCGCGAGGGCTTGCTGCTGGACATTCGTCCGTTGAGTAGCGATGGTTTCTCGATTTTTTCTCAGTTCATCTCAGTGTAGATGGTTGGAGTGTTTTGATTTCTCCGCTCGCGTGAGGCGTGAGCGCGTGCGGGCGGCTAAGCAGCAGGCGTGAGCGCGCGCGCAGCAGCAGGAGAAAGGGCGCGCGGTGGTGAGATCGCATCTGGGTTCCGGTCGCGCTCGTCCACGTGTGAGGAGGAGGAGAGGGTCGGTCTCACTAAATTAGACACTTTTTTGTCATTTAGGAAATTCTGGAGATATCACAATTAATGCAAGCACGTAAAGAAAATGTATATTTCGCTGGCCATTATCACAAAATGCACCCCGGCACGGCGAGCAGCATTTGTATCAACTTTTTTCAACTGTACATTATTAATTTAAAATGTTGATTTGAGTTTTATCTTACTTGTATATTATAAGATTAAAGCTAAAACTATTTCAACATAATGAAATTATAAATTAAATTATCTTAACAATTGTTATTTTTATATATTATTTTTGTTGTTACTATGCAATCCAGGTTACTTTGTAGTTTTTGGTATGTGTGTGCCAAGTAATTTATACATGTCCACTTAAAATGCAGTATCAACATAAAGTCTCACTCAATTTTTGTAGGGCCCTTCGATTCACCTCAGTGAAAGTATTTACATAAATGAGAAATGTATGTTCTGCTTAGATGGAAACTTTCTGTAGTGTGAGTGTAGTGTGGTCCAATATGAAAATCGGTTAAACCACATTCAGGATGAAAGATGGCTTTTTGAGTCAGATGTGAGTATCTGTCACAATACTCAAAGCATTGATCCATCTTGGTCTCTGCAGTATTGTGTTAGTGGGCACCATGTTCTAAATACTGCAGCAGCAAGGTCACATGTCCCTCTCCTCAGAAAGTGTGAATATAAACCAGATACATGTATAGTTTGCATGTGTAACTGAATACATTATTGAGTATCACTCCTGTTTTTACCCATTACCTTTCACTATTATTATTAAACTGCTGTTAGCATAATTTGTAAAATCACAACAAGACTCGTGTAACCCTTCCAGACATAAGCAACTCAAGGAGAAATGGGACACCATTCCCATCTAGTGGTCAAACGCGGTACTTCAGTGGTCCTGTCCTCACATGGTGACACTTTTGACGTTGAAAAAGATTACTAGTTTTACCAATTGTTAGAACTAATCAAGTTCTGAGAACTTAAATTATTCATAGTTCATAGAAGTTTTTTTATAGTTACATACTGACAAAACCGCAAAAAAGGCATGTACACAAAAAACAAAATGATCAAAACTTTTTTGTCATTTATTTTATGAAAAAAAAAATTGTACCTGGTGTACAAGACATTCCAATAACATCAAATGTTAGCCTCTACTACTGGCTCTGAAACCTCTGGCCCGTATTGCAATAAACAAGCCTAAATCTACTCACTGTATTCTTGATTTTGTTGACTGACATTTACATAAGTATAACTATAAACAGCTCAAAAATATGTATAAGAAAAATACAATAAATCAGCATGCATGTCAAAGATAAAAAGCAAACTTTTTGTTTTAAATATAAAAACTTTCTTTTCAAATCAGGGCCTAAAATGCAATTAAGTTGTGAATGTGAATATATATATCTTCTTTTTTTTATCTATATAATCATATTTTCTTCAGTCTTGTCTCTAAAAGAAAACATTAACAGAAACCAGATAGGGCTTGATCAACATTTGTATCAGACAATCAGAATGGATGTAGGGAAGTGTTGCAGTCATGTGCCCCCAAATCACAAACAACAACAAGAAAACCATGAATACCATGATTCATTTTAAAGTAATTTTTTTGACTATATCTATTAGTGTTTTAATTACTCTGAAAGATACGTGTCCCTCATGAATTTTGGCTCCGTCAAAATGATTACAAATTTAAGTGATTCTGCAACCGTTTAAAACATCTTCAAAACAGCTGTCCATAAACCAAATGTGCCAGAAAATGAAACAAACACCAGATCCCTTTACAATACTTACAACTGTTTAAAAAAAGTCAGAGAGGACATTACAATATCTTACAAACACTTCCAAAAATAATCAAACGCATAGTTATTCTAATAGATAGTAAAGCAATCCACATGAGGAATGGCTGGAAAACTTCTAAGGGAAAACAACTCATTCGAAACCCAAATGATTGGAACTAGAAGATCTACTGCAGACTTACATTCATGAATCAATTTTGCAAGAGCATGAGAAGAGGAAGACTCTGTGATTTAACTATCATTGTCAAACAATAAGAAACGCATCATCATCAGCTTTATCACAATATGGCAGTAAAGATCAAGATACAGATGACATATTTACTGCTTCCAGGTGTCAGTATCCACATTACCAAAACATCCATGAAATGCAAATGCCAGTCAGAGGTGAAACTATTGGAATATTTATTGCTGACCAAGACGTTTAATAAGACAGGAAGTCCGCATGTGATCTAGCTGACTGACTTACATGTTCACGTCATTGCAAAGCATCTGAAGAAAACCACCAAATCTACTTGATTCTCATTAAAATATTTTCCTCTACCATACATATATTAGCTGGAGAATATGAGATTCTGTTGTATAATTGTTCTACAGCTGTAATAATGGCCAAATTAACTTTAAAGAGCTTGTTATGCCAATTAAAGCAATCTGTTCCCCAGACTATTTAAAAGATCTGTGATATTATTGGGAAAGGCATTCTTTTCAGACACACTTTTTATAGTTTACGAGAGGACAAGAATACAAGGAACGAATAATAAACATAAATCAATAATGGCACAGTGCCCAATGGGGAAAATATGAGGCCACAGCAAAAAAATAAAAATAAAAATTAAACAATAAATATAACAGATCAGAAATGAAATCGGGAGAGAAGAACGTGAGCTTTCCGTTTTCCGCACTCTCTGGTGAGATGGGATGGCTTAAGTTTGCAATGGCAACATACAACATTACCCAGGGAAAAGATTTGGAACTGTAAAGTATGCTTCAGGACTCCCTCTCCTTGAAGATTGACATTTGGACATCCCTTTCAGAGTCAGTGGAAATAAAAAGCAATTTATTAATTTGCTTTTTTTTTTATCTGCAATTTTCTTCATGACATTTCCAAAAGAAAAAAATGTTCTGACATGACGCATTTTTATTGTCTCTTTTCTTATAAAAAGTCTCAGAGGAGAAATAACCTTGACTGCATACAATGTTTTTTTAAAAATAAAAAAGTAAATAAAAAGTGTTCAGTCGGAGTCACTGCTGTCTGAAGTGGAGCCACTGGAGCTGCTGCTGCCCGAGTCTGAAGAACTGCTGCTGCCGCTGAGCCGAGAGGGGCCTGAGCCTCCTTTCTCTGAGACCAAAGAGATAGACACAGTGGTTACTGAACTGAACCAAGTTCATATTTGAATACCAAAACAAAACACTTGTTAAATATTAAGGACAACTTGACATTTGTTCTGTATTTCGCAATACATTTAATGACGCTTAAACACCATCAGTTTTGAATAGTAGAAAACTAAGAAAAATCGCTATATTTTGATAACCCATATATTGTGTTGTGAACGGCACATTCCAGGGCCCAGTTTTATGGCAGGGCCCCGCCCTTATTTGCTACATTTCGATTGGATCATGGTGGACTGGCACAAACAAATGTTGTTAAAAATGTGTTAACAACATGTGTTCTTTACTTCAATGAGCTCATTGGTTCTGCCTTAAATTAATACAATGTTTATTAATTCATTGTTAGCTAACTGTGTGATTTGTATTTTCTGAAATGCATCATTTGGACACGGTCACCTCTGATAACAGATCACTCTAAATTGTAATGTAGCATGCATTTTCTGTAAAGCTGCTTTGAAACTATATGCATTGTAAAAAGCACTATACAAATAAATGTGAATTGAATTTAATGTGTAATGTCCAATACCATTAGGGGCCTATACAATGAAGCCGGTTTAGGTGGCTACTGGCTAGCCAGGTATGTTTCAGTTTAGTTTGATGATCAGCATCATGGTACCAACAAAGCCTGATTGGATTGGTTTGGTTTTGTCAACTCAAAACTAATCCTGTAACCCTGAGTTTGTTCAACTACCATCATGGTACAGGCCCCAGATAAGGATGCTAGGACAATTGACAGAGACCTCAAGCGCAGGAGGGACAGGACTTCTCATTGGTTCACAGGCAGTTTCTGCAATGCACCCAACTTGAGACTTATCCCTAAGGTGAAAATTGCTTAAGGATCTTTTGTATACAGCAGGAAAGGCTGAAACAAAGGGAGGCCACAATGATCCATTCATAACTAGGTTTTGAAACCTTAAAAAGGAAGTAAACTATGTTTGGACTATTTGTTTACCATTGCCAAAGGTATTCTGGTGGTGGTTTGGAAAGTGAGAAATACATTGATAAAACTTTGGTTGCTTTAGGTTATGCAAATGAGTTCCAACAGAGGAAAGAAGGGTGGGCCACCCGGTGTGTCCCCTCTGATGCCAGTAGCCAAATCACAGCAGTGGAAGGGAGAAGCAGCAAATCGCAGTCTCTTCTTCGGAAAGTAATACATGTACACAGACACTCCTTGTTCTCAGCAGATGCATACAAGTTCTGAGAACACCCTATGCCCGAGAGCGCCCTCTGGCTTTCAGATGGAGCAGCATTTACTACTGATCACAGAGCCATGCACATTGACAAGATGTGCATTAAAAACAGCCTTTGCCAAATCACATGCAGTTTAATTTTGATTATTCGTGCAGCCCTAAATATCACCAAACCTCTTTCCAGAAACCTTGGCATTGTTGTATATTTTCCGTATATGATTTTCTAATTTTCATTAGAGGTAATATAACTGATGCTTAATGAATAATCTTTAAAGATTAAAGATTACTTTATTTGTCCCTAGGGAAATCTGTCTTGGACATACAGGCTGCCACATAAAAATACATACAAGTATAATGCATTAACAAACACAGAAACAAGTGCTGATAATAAGTGCATTCAGTACCTACAACACATTTCACACCCACCTTATGTCCGGAACTCACTGATAAAGGGATTAAAGTTTTATTTTAAAATATATTTATTCAGGTATCTTTTCCTGTATTTAATTGGAATCCTATAGCATATTCATTCGTTTGATGTATAATAAAGGTCTTCACCTTAGTAGTTTCAGAGGAACAACAATTTATCTATCCATTAGATAACGTAACTCTGCCATAGCTACACTGAACATAATCACTTGTATTGTATACATCCTAGGGCTGTGCGATATTGAAGAAAGATGCGATGCGCGATATCTTTGTTAAATAATGCGATATTCGATATGCGATACAATATTGCTTTAAGTGTGTAAAATCTATTTAAATTATATTTTAAAAAATATTTAAAAACTGAGAATGATACCATTTGTGTGTTTCACATTCTTTCTGGAAAAAGAAAGCATCGGTTCTGGGAAAAGAAAGCATTGACAGTTCCGAGTGTGTAACAAGACACGCACGTTTTGGTGTGCGTGGCAGACAGCACGAGACTGCAAGGAGTTGTTTTTTGCAAGTTATTGTGTTTAATAACTCTTTTTAACGTCAAGCAAGTCACATAAGTAACAGTCGTGTGCCCAGTCTATTCTCTGTTATATGCATTGACCTAAAACATTACATTTTCACAATATTGAAGTAGCCTATTAAAATCATTCAGATATTGCGTGCCCTTGCGATATGCATATTGCGATATGTACATTTGCGACATTTCGATAATTTTGATATATTGTGCAGCCCCACGCACTTGTTTATCTTTTTGTTAATAACATTTATTTTATTACACTTCCTTGTGTTGATAATGCAGAAGAGGCTCTACAAGTGAACAATATCTCACAAATCCTTCAGATGGCAAACTCCCTCCAATTTACATAATTTTATGTATTCAACGATCATCTTTGATTGTTATTTTACTGTTAAGGCAAAAATTCCTTAGGTGGCACCCCAGGGAAAAGGGAGTAAGAGATCACCTGACATTCTCACACTTACCTTACGTGACTAAAACTCACAATATTATTTGGTGCTCATAAGCCGCGTTTCCACCGAATCTAACCAAAACAATTTATCCCAGGAACTGTTGCTGTCTGCGTTTCCATCGCGGTCTAAAGTACCGTGAAGTAGGGCTGGGTGATTTTTCAGATTAACTTGAATGTAATGTTTTGATTATTTTAAAATGAGAAATCGCAGTTTTGAATAAAAATGTTAGCAAATGTTACAATAAGACAAGTTGACAATTCAGCAATGATAACATTTAAGAGAAGAAAATGATCCGACCACATGACGGCGCACCTGATTTACCACTCTTGTGTGACGCACTATGAACGTAGAACCCATTGCTAGTCTTAAGCGGCTGTTCACTCAGAAATGCATTATTGCATTGAGAAAAAATGAGGCGCAGGCAGTGGAATGAGACGGAGCAAAAGCTGAGAGAAACGAGAGCAACAGCCAAACATGTCCACCAAATAGGAAAAAAAAAACAATAGCCTGATGTTGTCATACTCAATTCTAGTCAGGAGTCTAAAGCTGCTCCGTTAGGCTGTGATTATGGGGCGTGTTTCAACCGAGCAAGGAAAAACCTCAATTAGATAGACATACAACCAATCAGAGCAACATAACGTTACATAACGTTAGTTGTCAAATGTCAACAAAACTCAACTGCACAAAGTGCTGCTGTTTTTCCATGTCCGCATGTTGAAGCGACCCCAATTATGACCCAGGAATGCGAATTTGCACTTCAGGTGTGGTGCACTTGAAAAATAATTATTTTCAACCAGATGGTTGATAAAGACTGTTTAAACATTACAAAACAATATTTTGCCATGTCACCCAGCCCTACCATGAAGATTAGACAAATTAGTCCGGTGACGTAGGATTGCGCATGACTTTCCAGTTCCCGCTGGATTTCATCCTCCGCATATAAACTTATTAAAACCTGAACCTTGTCATCGGTCCATCTGTTGTATTTTTTAAACTCCATTGTTGATTCGAATAGCAAACAACTCTTACTGCACACGCCGCAAAAGAATTTTAAAAACAGACTTTTATAAATAAAATGCTGAGTGGAGTCAACCAATCAAAATGCTGTGTGAACTCAACCAATTCAGCGCCCAAGTACCACCCCCGAAATCTTTGAAAAATAATACTACCTCGCACACAGGGACTTTCTAAGGGAGGAAATTTTACCCGGAACATCATTTAGACCCTGGTCCCTGTGGTCTAACTCAGTGGTTCTCAAACCTGTGCAAGGGACCCCTCGCCATTGCATATTTTGCATGTCTCCCTAATCTAACACACCTGATTCAAATCATCAGCTCATTAGTAGAGACTGCAAGACTTGAATTGTGTGTCTGATAAGGGAGACATACAAAATGTGCAGTGGTGAGGGGTCCCCAGGACAGGTTTGAGAACCACTAACACACAGAGTACTACCCCAAAAATCCCTAGTTCTTGGAGAAAGTTCCTGCGGTGGAAACGTGGCTATAGAGACCAAATCCTTTACATTTATAGTGCCATTTTAAACATAAATCACTACAAGCGACAACAGTGTTGTCTGTCATTTAGCTATGTGTGTAGGCCAAGAGTGTGCACTTACGTGGAGGTTTCCTCTGTTTCTTCTGTAAACAGGACTTGACGTATCGCTCCAGCTCACGCAAAGTAGAAGGTTTGAGCGTCTCAAAATCGATTTCGATTTCGTCAGGGTTGGAATCCCGCAGCGAAGGCTCTCTGGACTGAATGATGTGGACCACCCTACCTAACTTCTCCCCAGGCAGCCGGTTGATGTCAAGGCTCAATTGCCGTTTCTCGTCATATGTCATGGGGAGTGACATCTCTTCATCAGACTCATATCCTGGCCCTCTGCCACCCTTCTTTGGTTGCCTGTAAAGGTTCCAACCATAGAGCAGAAACACTTTATACCTTAATTGATTGTTTCAGATTCAATCCATAATACACAACCAGAACACCTCAAAAAGCAGCAAACCTGTTGCCTGGAACAGTGCTGTTAGCCTTTCTGGCAGGACCCTTTTTCTGTTGGGCTGGTTTCGGTTGCTGTCCTGGCTTGCCTTTCTCCTCTGGCTTGGATTTGTTGTGCTTGTTCTCTTTCTTTTTCTTGTCCTTTTCTTTCTTCTCTTTCTTTTTCTTTGGTTTACTTACAGGGGCCTGAGAAAGAGCGGCTAGCTGTTCGTGGACAGCTTTCAGCTGGGGAGAGCCAAGAAGGGGGTGTTAGTGATCTGCTCCAAGTCAGGAAAAGCATCACTTATTATTGTACATGACATTTATATTTGTTCACAAAAGACCTAAAGACTTTTTGGTTCTCCAGTGGCGAAGAATCAAACATTCAATTATGGAACAAAACATATGCGAAACAACTGTCATTACTGAAATAAATAAATTAACTATCCACATTTTATCAACAACACTGGTCAACCAAATGTCATTCAAGTCTGGTGATATCTGTGATTGCAAGAACATGATGCATTTCAGAAAAACAGAGTGAAAGGACATAGGACATAAGGGTTTAGAAGCAAATCTGCCCTTTACCACTAGAGGTGAAACAGCTCCAAAAATACATACTTTCAAATTAAAAAAAATAAAACAGGCATGCTTGTGTTTAGCAATGCTTTTGACTAGTGCCTCACAATGGCCAGATATATATCATGTCAACATTTTTCAAAATGTCTGTAATTTTATAGTGTGGCATATTTTGTGACTGCTTATGGCTCATTGAAAAACTAATACCAGCAATCAAATGTTACAATCTGGATAATTGTAAAAAGCTAAACAAAACACTGAATTGTGACAGTATAGGATTTTTACACCTCTATTAACCATACAGCCATGCTAAGTGTTGAAACACAGAACAACACCGGGGGCTCATCCTATGAAAACATTCCTTATAAATCCAGGTCACATTAAATGCTTTAAATGCATAAATGTGGATAAAGGGCAGTTAGAACCTCTAATAGTTTTCTGGAACTAGCAATAGTTTGTCTAAATGCAAAGCAAGCCAACATGAACAAAGAAATGTTCACACACACACCAAACTTATCTATTCAATCCCAAAACTTTCAGCACTTCCATCCTAAACACACACACAGCTGGGTTCCCAACACCACCCAACAAAGTCAATATTTTTCTGCTGCTTTTAACCCTCTACCGCTGATCTCACTATCCATATCATGCGCTTGACCATCTAATACAAATAATGAAAGCAACTGTGCAGCTAATACACAATGTTCATAGGCAGGGACAGGGAAATGAAAAATAAAATCACCTGATTATTCTTGGTGCACCCGTTTTTTATCCCCTGTCTGCTACCAATGGGGTGCTCCAAAGAGATACACTGGTAAAAAAAAAAATGGCAAGGGAAGAAAATATGATATAGTGCTACAGCAAGACAGAAACAAAGCCACACAAAAAAATGCTACATCTACATTTAGGTATTAAATTCAAAGCAATTTATGCAGCTGGTTGCGGTAGAGGGCTAAAATGCAGCTCTACGTTTAAGTACACAAAATCCAAACTGAAAGCAGAGAGGAGTTTGCTGTGAAATGGGGTTATTTGAAGTGGAAGCCCCTCTAGGTCCTACAGAGCAAAAGCATTGATTGAAACAGTCATGTGGGTGTAGTTTGAAAAGGATAATCAGAAGGTTTGACATATCAGGAGGCCTGAGAGAACATCTCTGAGCCTGGAGAGATTAAGGGTACTTGGTACTTGTTTTGAAACCCACCTGTTCCGCACCCACCTGTTCCTGCAGCTCGGCGAGCCGGGTGGCCCTCTCCTCCTCAGAGTCGGAGCTGTCAGAGGTGGAGGAGTCGCCACTGCTCTCACTGCTGACAGTACTCTTACTGACCACACCGGCCCCGCCTACACCGCCTGCCCCAGGCACATCCACTGGCTCATCAGGCATCTTTGCAAAACGCATTTCAAACACATCCTGAGAGAAAAAAGAAGAAAAAAAGTGTCACTAAACTATGCAATAATTATTTTAAAATAAAGAAATTAAAAGGTGTGTAAAAGGAGAGATTAGGGGGGGGGGGGGGGGGGGTGCCAACTCACCTGCAGCTTCCTGGCCATAGCAACCACCTCATGATCAGGTGGGTTGTACTTGTAACAATTTGAGAACATTAATCTGACATCTGAGGCAAAACTCTGTGCATCCTGGTACTCTCGACTGTCCATTTTTTTCTGCAAGCAGCGGAAAAAAAGAAAATTAATTCAAAAACTAGAACTGAACTGCAATAGATGATACCTTGTAACAATAAAAATCAAGGCATAATAACAGCCTTTTATGAAAATCAACATACTTTCACTGTGCTTAAGTCCATGGGGTGTTTGATTATGTCATGGTAGTCATGTAGCTCAAGAGCCTCCGCGTCGACAGGCTTATAAAAGGGCCAGGCGTATGCGGCGTGTTTTTTGGAAAGCATTTCTTTAAGAATGACATCGCAGTACTTCAGCTGCTCTGAAAGCCTGCCCTTTTTGCCTCCCTGCACACCTAGCTCATCTTCTTCAAAATCCTTTTTAGGTGGTTTGATGGGGCGACCGGTGCTCTCTCGCCTGGATGCCACCTTGCCCTGTTTGCCTTCTAAAATAGGGGTGGGCGATTGACTCCTGCTCGCGGTGATGGCAGAGGTAGTAGGGGTGGTTGTGTCTGCTTTCCTCTTTACCCCCTTCTTCTAGGAAACAAAACCAACCACACACATGGGGAAACACAAAGCCGGAGGTGAGGTACAGTCACTGCATTTATCACATGATATTTTAAGAGGTCCTGCAACTTACTTTGACCACGGGTTGTGATGGAGGCATGCTGGGTATCATGGCGGCAGCAGGTGTGTTCTGTACAGCTGGTAAGCTAGGGGTGATAGTGGGCGCTGGAGCTGGAGATACAACCGGTGTCTGTGAACTCGGTGAGGTGGCATCAGGGAAAACAGAATTGGGCGAGCCAGAGGAAACGGACACATCCGACTGACCTGCATTTGTATGATTAGGAAAAGAATGATTAGTTTTCGACTTGCGCAGGAACACAAAATGCTAACACTTTACAATAAGGTTGTATTAGTTAATGCATTAGTTAACATGAACAACACCTCTGTTCAGCATTAGTTCATCTTTGTTAACGTTAGTTAATAAAAAATACAGCTGTTCATGGTTTGTTCATGTTAGTTCACAGTGCATTAACTAATGTTAGCAAGATTTTAATAATGCATTAGTAAATGTTGAAATTAACAAAGATAAATAAATGGTTTATAAGTGCAGTTCATTAATAGTTCATGTTAACTAATGTAGTTAACTAATGTTAAATAATGAACCGTATTGTAAATAGGGATGCACCGAATATTCGGCCACCGAAAATTTTCGGCCGAAAATGGCCAAAAAGTGCATTTTCGGTTTTCAGCCGAAAGACTTTTATCACTGAAAAAACACAGCCAAAATGTTGTGATGACGCAAACAGAAACCGCGACCTGCACGTGCTTGTCTGAAGCAACATGTCAGCGGTGTGGACGTATTTCAGTATATCTGAGAAACACCCACGTCTGCTCCATGCACAAGCACTGACAGCCAGAGCTCAGAGCTGTTCAGTGCAGCAGCTCATGTTCTCGATGAGAAGAGGACCAGACTTCACTGTGAAACCCAACGGTTTCCGAATGCAATCTTTAACAGTGGGCATGTTTTAAGCGCGGAACACACTTCAATCCGAGTTCCCACACCAGCATCGATCAACATGCATCATGAAATTCAAACGATAAATGCCGTTTTGACGCTCTTTAATGTGGCATCACTGATCACATCACAGATCAAGTGGCGGCGCGCGCGTGAATGCGATAATCTGTGAGCGCGATCGATCATCTCTTCCTTAAGAATAAACATGAATGAACATCTACGGTATGTTGAGGATACATTACAACTTATGATCACGTATCATATGTGGTGTAATCGCTCAATCAGTGTTTCAACGGCGGAAAGACCTCAAAACTGCTGTAAACTAAACAGTCATGTAGCATCACATTTACCTCAGGAAGTCATTCAGTGTCCACAGCTGTTAGTTTACTAGAGAAATCAACTCTTTCACTAAATATATGCTCTATATTAGCCGTTATATTCTACTTAACCTGTTAATGATATCTTGATTATTTCATGTATGTTTAAATAAACCTGTCATGAAAATGACAGTCACTGTGTATAGCTAAAAGATTATATTTCAACAACGAATTGGATAAAAAAATAAAAAATAATTTGATTTAGAAGTTATTGCAAATACTGCCTTATGTGAAATTTACATGTTTGTGTACTGTTATTTGAGTGTTGATTATTAAACCTAAAAATAAATAGCAACTGAATTTAGGCTAATAGTTTGGGCTCTGTTGTTAACCTTTAATATTAATGTGTGAGTAAGGGCTCCCTATATAGTTTACAGCAATATCTTCAATAAACATTTAGTTATAATTTAATTCATTTAAGGACAGATACTTTTTTTTTCTTCAGTAAACCAATAAAAATAAATAAAAAGCCATTTTGTAAAACTGCTGTACCGAACCGTCAGTTTTGTGTACCGCTACACCCCTATTCTACAGTTAACATATGGGCTATGGCAGTCTTATATATATATATATATATATATATAATAGTGTTTTGATACACTATTATGTTGAAGGCCTACAGAGAAAATAGTTGTATCTTTAAGCAGTTGCACTTGACCTAAAAGCACTTTGTTTTTATGAGAGAACATTTAATTTTAACACCTTTCTGTAGGCCTGTACATTATTATTTAATGTACACATGAGTGGGGTCAAGTTAAACATTTTAGTTTGAATTTTATTTTATACTGTGCATTGTTGCAATGTGCTAAATAAATATTGGCATAATTTGTAATTGATTTATCCTTTGAAACTTTAATATTAATGTATGCAACTGCAATGCCTTGATTTTAGTAAAGTTAGTACACAGTCATAGCCATAAATGCAATGGTACTAATTGGCATAATTTCTTTCGGTGTTTCGGTTTTCGGCCTTGGTTTCCTTTTTTTCGGTTTTCAGTTTCGGCCAAGAATTTTCATTTCGGTGCATCCCTAATTGTAAAGTGTTACCCACAAAATGTTATGATCAATTCATCATTCAGGCTATTAAAGCCATTTCAATTTTACCGGGTCCTGCTGGTTTGCGTCCTTTACCCTTCGGAGCAGGAGGAAGAAGCTCAACCTCTTCCTGAGGCATCAGGGCCACTTTCTGAAGGAAGATCTTCTCTAATGCTTGTGCCATCAAAACAATGTCATCTGTTGGCTGAGAAAACAGACAAGAAATAAATGGATTGCATTTGCAAAAGCACCCTCGTCCCAGAAACTTTTAAAGCGTTTTAAACCGGATTGAGCCAAGCCATACCTTGTTGTAAATATAACAGTTTGTGAACATTGTGTTGAAGTCCTGCATACACTCGCTTGCACTCCAGTAGTACACGTTCTCCAGTCTTTTCTTGATGGTGCCCATGTCCATTGGGTTCTTTATGATCTTGTGATAGTCCTAGACACCAAAAAGCAGCAGAAAGTCTTTAAACATCACATGGTAATATAAAACCAATAAGGATAATTGACAAGATCTCATTCTCAAGGGAAAACACAGCCTATTTTTATGATTATTCAAAATTATGGATGCATAAAAAGCTATATCATATATATCCACTCACCGGAAGACCAAGCTTTATAGCATCAACAGGCTGGTAGAAAGGCCATGCAAACTGATGCTTCCACAGTGTCTTTACAACTACATTTTGCATGTACTGCAGCTGGTTAGTCTTGCGGCCAGGTTTGGTAGGGTTAGTCACTTCAGGCGGAGGAGGGTTGACAGCTGCAGGAGGCTCTGGGGTTGCTGAAGTGACCGTTGACATTTCGGCAAAGAGAGGGAAAACAGCTTAATGGGGGGATAGGGGTCTTTACTATTTTCAATTTTCAATGTGCTTTCTCTTTATGCTTTTCAGTTTCTCTCTCTATTAGCTCTTCAGTCATCTGAGAGAGACCACATCCCATTGCAGGACCCGACCTTTGACCTCTAAAAAACAAGAAACATAACACGAGTCAGAACAAAAACGTACCTATGCTATGCATTTAAACACTTTATGAAAATGAAGACAAACAATACTGCAATTGCATTTAAATTTCACACTTTTAGGCACGATGAAACAAAAGTATCAACAGGTCTCTTCTTCCGTATCGTGAACGGAAGGAATATCTTTTCTTCAGAGTGAAACATTTTCAGGAAAGAAATAAAAATGTAGAACAAGAACTAGCAAGATCGATCCACCGTTTGTCATTTGAATGGAGGCAGAACTGAATGTGAGCTTGCAAACTAAATGATTGGAGAAGTCCGACACACATCCATAACTCAATTTGTAAAGAATCCCATACATGTGTAAAAAATGAGCTATTATTTCCTGTCAACATGCTGAATGTATAACACTGACATTCATTCCGAGCTGAAAACGAAATGACGGTTTATGTTGTTGACATATCAAAATAATACCCTATTTTCTAATCCTTCCCTGAAAGCATTTACTTAAGAAAATCCTGTAATGATTTAATTATTTAGCGGTTTCAAGCATGACTTTTATGAGGAATACAAAAGGAGCAGAATGAAATTTCAGGTCACCATTCACTGTTTTGGTATGGTAAATAGTGACTTTTAGAGACTTTTTCGGAACACAGAAAGTTCCCCTTGGCCCTGGGTATGACAGAATGGTGTGAACTATTGCTTTGGATTTATTTTCATCCGCTAATCTTAATGAGTGATCTAACTGTTATATCGGTGTAATTAGTAGTATGAAACGACAGCAGTAGTCGCAGCATTACCGCGTAAACAATCATGCTACCTCACTGGACTGGGTCCATCACTGTTTCCAACTAAAATTAAACGTTTCCTTTCAAAATAATTGTTTTTAAAAACGTTTACTAATAAACAAGAGTATCAACAAGGTAAGTTTGCCCAACAAGGTAAGATTGAACATTCGATTAAAACTCATCCAAGTGAACTGCTGCAGACACATGCCGCGACTAGAAGAACATTTAATCAAAATGAATTATATCAAACCCACTCCTTATATTCAATTCCTTCAGCCTCCCACCACAAATATAGCCATCAACCAGCATGTGTATAAAATAAACAGCCTCCTGGTGTATCTGCAGAATTGAAAATAGAACCGGCGCGCAGAACGCAGCAGCTGATTAGCTTTATAGCTTTAGCACACAGTCAGTCACACATATAAAGATGGCGCGCAGCTACAGCTGGCTAATCGAGTTAGCATCCACGCTGACCGTCTCAACACCTCCCCGAGCCCCTTTATTTATTCACACCCATCCGTAATACATACAGAAAAATTATAGCTAAATAAAGAGGCATATAGCGGCTTAACAAATGAAGGGGCTAATTTGGTCATGTTACTTCAGAGAGGCTTTGTTGCACTGTCGCTTTGTTGAAAACAACTAGCCAGTCGCTAACGGCTTCCCGTGAGATTCACTGATTGAACGCGAACTATATTAAAGATTTGACACGGAATTCGAATTTCTATGTTAATATATGTTGTTTAATTTAAAAGTAGTACATTACTCACTCAGTGGCTTTAGGAAAGGGGCTAGCGTGTGGTGATCCTAGTAGCTCGTCGCTTGTTTGGAGGCTGGGCAGCAGCACAGAGATGAGGTACATGGAGCGCTGTGCGCATGCGCATTGGCGCGCTGTGTCCAACGCCAAGCCAGTTGCTGTTTAGTAGTTCTACTAGACTCTTCTTTTCTTTTTCTTTTTCTTTTTCTTCTCCTTACTTTTATATTAGGCACTATTATGATATGTAATATATTACAATATTTACACTAATATAAGTTTCATTCATACTGGAAGCCGGAGGGCGCTCTCTCCAGTCCAAAATAAAAGTAGCCTAATAATTTATGACATTGCAGGAAATCACGTATTTGGCTGTAGTGGAATAAACGAGGCTGAATCCAGCTTCTTATTCGCAGCTTCTTATTGACGCTATCCGGTCCACCTTAAAAGACGCAACGCTTCCGCGTCTTTGGTTTCTTATTCACGCTCAACTTAGGGACCGTGCGGTTTTTTTTCTCTTTTTCAAACTTTTTAAGGGATTGTGTTGCTTTTGTGTCCATTTTCAGAATAAAAGAATACTATATTAGCGAAGATTGACTTTAAAAATATTAAGGCACATACAATATAATTACAGTGTGCCTATTCTTTAATTATTGTACATGACATCAGCTCAATTTAGGGACCATGTGGGTTTTCTCTTATTCGCACTTTTGATACTTTTGTGTCTATTTTCAGAAAAGAATAATAAACTATTTTAAAAGGTTATTAACACAGAAATATCAGTGAAGATGACTGTAAAAAATACAAATGTACATAAAATATAATTACATTATTCTTCAATTATTGCACTTGAATTCTTTGAATGCTTTAATAAATCAATAAAAGGTAAGCGATTAATGCCAGCTCCAGCTTGGACCCAGCCTCCGAAGACTTCAGATGAACCAACACCAGATGACACCTACCCCTGCAAGGTCTCCAGAACATCAAATATGGATGAAATACAAAAATGTATGATCATGTTATCATTGCTCTGAAATGCAAACTCATTTTGCTTAAATGGGTATATGATTTTTGTCAATACTGTAATTTGTAATATCTTACAACATTTGGGGAAGTAAAATATTTCAGGTGCTTTATACCCATCGTGCTTAAATATCATTATTCAAATTTTCAAAGATTTTTACTGTTGTGTTATGAATTTATGGACCAACGAATTTGACAAACAACGGTACAGTAAGAGCCTTTACATTAATGGCACAAGTGGCAAATTTGGAGGCGCTATATCTCGTCTGTTTTTATGGGTGCGTTCACAGTTCCACTGGGACTTTATACCCTGTGTGCCTGACTGTTACCATGCAAAATTACAGACATTTTTACTGTAGCATTTTGAAGTTATGGATTCATGAACTTGACTTATATGACAGTACAGTTAGAAGAGCTATTGCATTGTTGGCCCATTGGAGGCGCTATATCTCGGCTGCTTTTATGGGTGCGTTCACAGTTCCACTGGGGCATTAAACCCAGTGTGCCTGACTGTTACCATGCAAAATTACAGACATTTTTACTGTAGCATTTTGAAGTTATGGATTCATGAACTTGACTTATATGACAGTACAGTTAGAAGAGCTATTGCATTGTTGGCCCATTGGAGGCGCTATATCTCGGCTGCTTTTATGGGTGCGTTCACAGTTCCACTGGGGCATTATACCCAGTGTGCCTGACTGTCACCATGCAAAATTACAGACATTTTTACTGTAGCATTTTGAAGTTATGGATTCATGAACTTGACTTATATGACAGTACAGTTAGAATAACTAGCATTATTGGCCCATTGGAGGCGCTATATCTCGGCTGTTTTTATGGGTGCGTTCACAGTTCCACTGGGGCTTTATACCCAGTGTGCCCGACTGTCACCATACAAAATTACAGACATTTTTACTGTAGCATTTTGAAGTTATGGATTCATGAACTTGACATATATGACAGTACAGTTAGAATAACACGCATTATTGGCCCATTGGAGGCGCTATATCTCGGCTGCTTTTATGGGTGCGTTCACAGTTCCACTGGGGCATTAAACCCAGTGTGCCTGACTGTCACCATACAAAATTACAGACATTTTTACTGTAGCATTTTGAAGTTATGGATTCATGAACTTGACATATATGACAGTACAGTTAGAAGAGCTATTGCATTGTTGGCCCATTTGGAGGCGCTATATCTCGGCTGCTTTTATGGGTGCGTTCACAGTTCCACTGGGGCATTAAACCCAGTGTGCCTGTCTGTTACCATGCAAAATTACAGACATTTTTACTGTAGCATTTTGAAGTTATGGATTCATGAACTTGACATATATGACAGTACAGTTAGAAGAGCTATTGCATTGTTGGCCCATTTGGAGGCGCTATATCTCGGCTGCTTTTATGGGTGCGTTCACAGTTCCACTGGAGCATTATACCCAGTGTGCCTGAATGTCACCATGCAAAATTACAGACATTTTTACTGTAGCATTTTGAAGTTATGGATTCATGAACTTGACTTATATGACAGTACAGTTAGAATAACTAGCATTATTGGCCCATTGGAGGCGCTATATCTCGGCTGCTTTTATGGGTGCGTTCACAGTTCCACTGGGGCATTAAACCCAGTGTGCCTGACTGTCACCATGCAAAATTACAGACATTTTTACTGTAGCATTTTGAAGTTATGGATTCATGAACTTGACTTACCGTATGTGACAGTACAGTTAGAAGAGCTATTGCATTATTGGCCCATTTGGAGGCGCTATATCTCGGCTGCTTTTATGGGTGCGTTCACAGTTCCACTGGGGCATTAAACCCAGTGTGCCTGACTGTCACCATGCAAAATTACAGACATTTTTACTGTAGCATTTTGAAGTTATGGATTCATGAACTTGACATATATGACAGTACAGTTAGAAGAGCTATTGCATTGTTGGCCCATTTGGAGGCGCTATATCTCGGCTGCTTTTATGGGTGCGTTCACAGTTCCACTGGGGCATTAAACCCAGTGTGCCTGACTGTCACCATGCAAGATTACAGACATTTTTACTGTAGCATTTTGAAGTTATGGATTCATGAACTTGACTTACCGTATATGACAGTACAGTTAGAATAACTAGCATTATTGGCCCATTGGAGGCGCTATATCTCGGCTGCTTTTATGGGTGCGTTCACAGTTCCACTGGGGCATTAAACCCAGTGTGCCTGACTGTCACCATACAAAATTACAGACATTTTTACTGTAGCATTTTGAAGTTATGGATTCATGAACTTGACATATATGACAGTACAGTTAGAAGAGCTATTGCATTGTTGGCCCATTTGGAGGCGCTATATCTCGGCTGCTTTTATGGGTGCGTTCACAGTTCCAATGGAGCATTATACCCAGTGTGCCTGGCTGTCACCATGCAAAATTACAGACATTTTTACTGTAGCATTTTGAAGTTATGGATTCATGAACTTGACTTATATGACAGTACAGTTAGAATAACTAGCATTATTGGCCCATTGGAGGCGCTATATCTCGGCTGCTTTTATGGGTGCGTTCACAGTTCCACTGGGGCATTAAACCCAGTGTGCCTGACTGTCACCATGCAAAATTACAGACATTTTTACTGTAGCATTTTGAAGTTATGGATTCATGAACTTGACTTACCGTATGTGACAGTACAGTTAGAAGAGCTATTGCATTATTGGCCCATTTGGAGGCGCTATATCTCGGCTGCTTTTATGGGTGCGTTCACAGTTCCACTGGGGCATTAAACCCAGTGTGCCTGACTGTCACCATGCAAAATTACAGACATTTGTACTGTAGCATTTTGAAGTTATGGATTCATGAACTTGACATATATGACAGTACAGTTAGAAGAGCTATTGCATTGTTGGCCCATTTGGAGGCGCTATATCTCGGCTGCTTTTATGGGTGCGTTCACAGTTCCACTGGGGCATTAAACCCAGTGTGCCTGACTGTCACCATGCAAGATTACAGACATTTTTACTGTAGCATTTTGAAGTTATGGATTCATGAACTTGACTTACCGTATATGACAGTACAGTTAGAATAACTAGCATTATGGGCCAATTGGAGGCACTATATCTCCACTGCATTCAAGGTTGCGTTAAAATTTTAATCGGAGCCTTTTTACCAATTAACTTGACTGTCACCACGCAATATTATGAACAATTTTACTGTAGCATTATTTAGTTATTGTCCCATGATTCTGAGAGATATGACATACAGTTACATGAGAAATTGCACTATTGGCCCAGATGGAGGTGCTATATCTCCGCTGCCTTTAAGGGTGCGTTCAAATTTGAACTGGAGCCTTATACCAAATGAACTTGACTGTCACCATTCAACATTATGAATAATTTTACTGTAGCATTATTAAGTTATTGTCCCATGATTCCGAGAGATATTACATAGTTACATGAGAAATTGCACTATTGGCCCAGATGGAGGCGCTATATCTCTGCTGCCTTTAAAATTGTTTTGTCGCTGTTCAATGGTGCTGAAAAATCTGTAACAATTGGATTATTAAGAACTGCAAATACATTTTCATCTAGCATTAACTAGAGTTGTTACATGCTATCACTATGAAATCCCAAATGTAAAATGTTGGTAACTTTTTATATGAATGGAATAATCAACTCAGATCATGCTCACATCATAAAACATTGGAAGTCACTCAATGTCAGAGTTACATTTATTTATTTATTCACTCATTTGTTCATCTACATATTTTTTTTAATGTCAATGTCAAACACTTAGTTGTCTCATTTGAGACTGATTTCTGTAAAATGTTTAAAACGGGTATTAGCAGGTGTTATTAATGGATATTCAACTTCACTTTGTAAAAACACAAACTATTTGTAAAGGTGCATTAACAGTGTATTTTCTGATCATAATGGCTGTACATTCCTTTATATTTGTGATTCCTGTGTTGTAGGAACAGGAAAACATTCCAGTCTCTGCCATGTCTTTAATCTTCACCTAATAAAGACATGAAAGTAATTAGTGTTATTTCTGTGAAATGAAATACAATTAATATAATTGTAATAAAATTATACAATTAATTGTATAAAATAATAAATTTTTTGTAATACAATGTTTTTTTGCTCAAATGCTATGCTTTAGTATACAAGTTGTAGTGATGTGCTAATAATGATTCACTGTAATAAGACAGAGAAATCCAAACTCATGACAAGTGACTACAATTGGAAAAAGATAGCATTTAAAAACAACAACTTTTAGTTGTTAAAAAAATGTATTAAGTACTTGAGTCTAAGTAAATCTATCAAATAACTATTAAATATATTCATGAATGTTAGGGTATTTTTACACCATTTAAATATAAAGTATTCTTACCTTCAAAAAAAACATGACTTACAAAAGCCTTTTCCGCTTCATATCGGCTAAATCCCTCAATTTTTCTCAGGATGCACAGGGTTACCTTTACAATATAAAGTAATTGTCATAACATAAACTGCTGTTCACAGCTAAATCCAATAAGATAAGCAAAAAATAACTAAATAATTACCTCAGGTGTCATCACATCCAAATGAAATGAAAGCTGTTCCAAGTTTGCCTTGTCACGGCCCAATACAGTGTCCACTCTATCTATTATGGCTGTCGTCTGAATATACAGTACAAAAATTATGATTGTTTGAAAGAAAATAATATCTCAGTACTAGCACAATATGTTTTGTTATAATGCATTAATAACATTAATTAACATCAAATTATTTATTATTATTATTATTATTATACCTGTTTTTCATTGAAGATACTGATCAGTGCTTCTCTGTTTTGTTTGAATTTGAGATTGAAATTGGGGTGACGTTTTAGATACATTCTATTTGATCGCAACACCCCAGTTCTAAGGTCATCTGCAAGTTTCTGTGAATCCAGAAAGAACAAATTGTAAATGTTGACATCAAATTAACAACAACTGTTTAGCTAATGATTCTATCATTTTCATTCTGTACTTGTATTATTTTTTGCTTAATCATAACATTTTTTAACATTTACTTGAATCTCTTCATCTGTCAAGATACATTCCAGCATGCCCTTTTCCGCAGCAGCCCTTGTTCTAAAATAAAACAGCAGTTATGGCATCACCTTTGTGGTTTTACAACATATGAACATTAGGTATCAACTGACCAACCTTTTTAAACAGTAGGGCAGTTTCATGTGGCACCCACAATTAAATGATGTGTCAGTGCCTAGATGTATTCCTGCACATTCTGTGTGAAGCCAACCATGACAGGTATTGCACTGTGTCCACTGTACATTCTTTACTTCTGAGTGCATGGTTCTGTGAAACACACACACACACACACACACACACACACACTCACACACACGTAAAAGCATACATATCTATATATCTATTTTTTTTTTTTCGTTTTTCCCCCATGGTTTTTCCAATTTGTCTTAATTTTTGTTATTTGAATAATGAAACTGTGTGATATGCCAATTATTGTTGTTCATTTAAGGTTGTGTGTGTATATATATATATATATATATATATATATATATATTATTTTATTTTATTATTATTATTTTTTTTTTCTTCCCCTATTTGACTTACTGATTTCTGACTCTTTGATAGCAGCAAGCCCCCAGTTCCTGTGATAAGCATTCACGTTCCTGTAATTCTTTATAAGGTTCTAATTTCTGTTGAGTAATATAAATCAAGTGTTACTTTAAAAACAAAATAAAATGGTTAAATCAGCGTTATTCAGCAACTACACTTGACAAAACTTTACACCCATTAAACTTACTCTCTCCAAACGTCTTATATTGGTCAACACTAGAACAATTATTAAAAGATTTATTAAATAAATAGATTTAATAGATTTATTAAATATTTATAATTTTTTAAGATACATACCTCTTCAGGTTTTTCATCATTGATGGTCATTGCATGTGAGATTTCTTCCATTACAGACTTGTCAGCAAGCTGTCCTTCTGTAAGAGTCTACCACCAGATTAATAAAATAGGATGCAAGTATTAGTTGTATAAGGCGACAAGGCATCTTGGAAAAAGTTGCCCATAGCTACCATTTGAGAAGAAATTAAATGAAAAACCGAAACATACTAAACATTAACACCTTTGAAATAGTACATGTAGACATTATACTTAATATTACATTGAACAGACATTGGCGTGCATTGTAGTAATCCTACTGATTATGGTGGTACTACCATTCGCTCTCTGTCACATTGTTCCTCCTCCGTTGAACTCTGCACCATAAATAAAAATGTATTATGTATACAAATATTTATATATAAATAATATTACATTTGTAAATCTCACTGTACATTATTGAAATATTCATACTTCAGCAGGAGTGTCATCACTGATTTCAGTGATTTCAGTTGACCCTTCCATCACAGGTTTATGTTCTGTTGGAGTCTGAAAACATTTAAAATTTAAAAGATATTGGATGCAGGAAAAAGTCTCAATTTACCATTGCAAACATCATTCTACAGAATACTCTGGTATTCTGTGCCTATACACTGAAAAAAAGTGATACTTTGTACAAACTTTTAAAAATTGTTACAGCAAAATCGTGCATTTCATTTTAGAAAAACCAAAACATTTGACTGTAACAAATTAGAGAGCATTTTTTTAAGTTGGCCCAACTATTGGCCAGGGCTCTTATCAAACATGTGAAGTTTGGGGCAGATCGGACATTGTATGCCTGAGTTACAACAACTTCTTTGTCTGGCTATCGCCAGACCAAGCTCAATTTAAGATTGAACATTGGTCTGGGGAGTCTGCTCTGTATTTTCTACTGCACAAGATGTGTGATAAACGAATATAAATTAAATGACTGTACACAATTGGATAGTCCTTCAACCAATCAGATCACAAGAGGCATGAACGACCCATCACTTCTCTATCCGTCATCGTGTTGAACCCACAAATAGCGTGCCAGGTGGATAAGCTAGTCTGTGATTGGTTCCGCAAAAGTGCAACAGAAGCAGTAGAAATTAATGTACAGGTTTTCAGACTGAGTTGCAGGGCGAAATTA
Organism: Gobio gobio; assembly: GCF_949357685.1. Taxonomy (NCBI): domain Eukaryota; kingdom Metazoa; phylum Chordata; class Actinopteri; order Cypriniformes; family Gobionidae; genus Gobio; species Gobio gobio. The sequence goes on along the minus strand of NC_137107.1, from coordinate 32,068,793 downwards.
AATCACCGGCAGATCAGACTCGGTTTACCCAGTCTAACAACTTCCTGTTTCATGGCGTAAATCACATACACTAGCACTTAGCCACGTGTTGCTTGATTTAATGTTTCTAGTATATTTGGGACTTGATGGCATATTTAAAGTTTTCTGGGAGTGAATCATAGTGTAAAGCATGCCATTTCCTGTTGCCCACAGGCGCTATGACTGTAACTGAATATTGGCATGTAGATGTCTTCAGGTCAGGACTTTAATAAAACATGTGAAGTTCGGGGCAGATCGGAAATTGTATGCCTGAGTTACAACAACTTCCTGTTTCAGGGCGAAACATTGAACTTTGTGAGGCTGCCATGGACACGCCCTTCAGGGAAAACTGAAGATCTTCGCAATTAAACGTTGCAAAGGCCTTTAGATTAGACTGACCAAATATGATGATGATCTTATTAAAACTCTAGGAGGAGTTGATTAAAGTACAACGTCTAGAAATGGCAAAAATTGCAACAATTTTGAAAATATCTCACTTCCTGTTGGTTTTCAGATTTCATACCAGTAGACTTTTTTGTAGGTATTGGGCTTTTACATGTGTCTACCAAATGTCATACCTGTACCTGAAACGTAGTGGGAGGGACACTTTTTGCCACTTCTGAAGCGTGTTTTCGAGCATGTTTAGGCCCTCAAAAATGTGATTCATTTGGGAGAAGAAGAATAATAGACTGAGCAATTCCAATAGGGTCCTCACACCATCTGTGCTCGGGCCCTAATAATAAGTGTATAGCTAATGTAGAATAAATACTACATTTGCTGTATTAAAGTGGTTACTTACCCTTACAAGCACGATGTGACCCACAGTACAGTCTTTTGAGAATACACTTCTAAAATCTTTGACTGTTGCCTGTTGGTCCCCAAAGCCTGGCTGTTTTAGTTCCTTGATCCCGTCATAAAAATTCCAGTGACTACCAGTGATTCGATGAAAGGAAACAAAATGATTTCTTGACGTGAGATGATATGTCACTGCAACAGGTTGGTATCTGATTGTGAACAAAGACATGTAATTACACGGGTTAAATTAATAATTCCAATTAAACAGTGAAATACACACATATATTTAACTACAAGTATATTTCATTCATTATTTGTTTATTATGTTAACTTCATATCATCATCCCTATGACAACATATAACTCTAACTATGTTTATTACATGTAGACTCATGTTTATAACTCTTCATCATTTTCAAAAAAGGAGATTCTTGCCTTTCATCACAAAGCAGAACTGATGAAGGAAGCATTGGTGGCTGCATTTCTGGGTGGCCATCACAGGTGACTGTAGCATCTATTGCCATAATCACAAAAGGAGGCACTCCATGAACAAACTTACGGGCTGTGTATGTTCTTCTTCCCTGACAGACTCTTCCATTCCTGTGCACAAGACAATACATAATAAAAATAATTAAATGAAAAAAATGTATATACAATGCAAAAAGAAAATATAATTATACATACAAAAAAAAAAAAAAAACTTTTGATAAACATATCTTTGTATGCAGTTAGTGTATTCGTACCTCCACTTTTTTCTGCATGGCAGAGAATGATTGTCAGCAACCCAGTTGTTAATTGACTGTTGTAGGTCTGAGAAGTCCTTACACCTATTTTGAAATGTTATTTTAAAGAAAATGTTAATAACATATGGTACAGGCATAACATTTTACTGACATTATGAAACCCAAATATTTATAAAATAAAACCTTTTGGTTACTTACAGTACAGCTACAGTCCAGCAAAGCTTTGGGAACTCAGGGAAAGGACATTTGCAAGCGTCACATACAGACAGTCTTTCATTGTGATTGATGTAGTCTAGACGGCAAACCACATAGTCATTTTCAGCTCCAAATGCATTCCATAGATCTTTTCCTTTAAAACGCTCCAAGTTTTTCAGCCATGAGATCTTTCCCTGAGACCACTGCCCAATGGAGAAGTGTTGATAAACCTCCAACAATGTGTTCATCCAACTGTCTTTCATTTTCATTTGCTCAATTTCTGATAGAATGAATGGTCTTGTTTTCATTGCTAAGTACATAATGTACAGCAAATTGTCAATTGTGCATGTGTTTGTCATAGTTATGGACCGCTGTCCCAGCATTCCATGACCAGACCATGGAGGAGATGTGTAAGACGCCTTCTTTATTGTCTGAGCCTTTGGGGGATTGTAGTATTTAGATTTTTTTCTGTTCTGTTTTTTTTTCCTCCATTGCTCCTCCTGGCTTAATGGTTTGTCAATTTCTTCCAATTCCTTCTTCTCCATTACTTTCTGCCGAATTTCGGTTACTCTGACACCACGCATTCGACCAGTTATGAATTGATGCATAGTTTGGATGAAATCTCCAGGCCGTCTGTGGAGTTTGTTTTGGAGGACGATGTTTTTGGTGGTGCGGAACCAATTTTCTGCTAGACTGTTTGTGTCTCTTGTTTGTCCTAAATGTTTCAGCATTATCCCAGTCCAAAGTGGCAGTGTTGCAATGTATGTGCGGACTACATCAATCAAACCTGGGCAGTAGTACGGATTTGAGGGAGTGCTCAACCCCTTCTTTTCCACATTCTTACTCTTGGTATCTGTGAATGTACCCTCAAAGAGTTTTACAAATGGGGAGTCATGCCTGACTGTCTTTGGTGTTGTTTCTTCTGAGACTTCTTCTGCTTTGTCTGTTCTTGCAGTTTCCACATCTGCAATAACTGCCTGATTTTGAATAGCAGTCTGCAGGTTTTTCAAACTCTCCTGGCAGTGTGCAGTTGCTTCCTCAGTAAAAACTGCACACATGTCAGTTAATAAAGCTTGGATCTCATCTAGTGATGTGGCATTCTGCAGAAGTGCCACTGAATATAGAAAGAGATCTTTTGTTTGCTTCACACACTTCACCTTTGCTACCTTGCAGCACAGTATTTTAATCATGTGTGCAGCACAAATGTGCACAACAGTGAAAGAGCATTGTTGTTGGCCTTCACTGACCCGAAGACATCGCTGCAGGTACATGTGTATATCATTCTGGCAGAAAGTATGTACACATGCATGAATCATTGCCCAGCTGAAATCTGTTTCAACTTTTTGGGGCTGGAGGTGCTGTTTGAACATTTTAAAGAAATCACGCGAAAAACATGTCAGCCAGTGTTGGATAGATGGTGTGCTCTGATCAGAAGAGAGCATCTCTGACACTGCGACAACTGTTGATCCTGTGGTTGATGTAACAGGACAGCAAAGTGCATAATAGAGTACACCTTTGCTGTCTTCAGGTTTGGCCACAACAGTACCTGTTGCATCAAGGTAAAGAAGAAGAGTATTTTTCTTCTGCATGTCCCTGAGTAGTTGTAGTTGATCTGTTGAGTACATGTGAGTCATAAAAGGTGAAATTGCCACGAACTGTACATACTGATGCTGTAGAGGACTGAAATGTTGGTTCAAGTCTTGTGCTTTCTGAATTTTGACACAATCCAGAAATGGATTTGTGTCGATTCTATTGTCAAGATTGCTTTCACTTGAGATTTTTTGCAGTGTTGTGAGGGGAGGCACCTCATTTGTGTTTCCCTCAATTAACTTTTGTTCATCTGCAGCAGCAAGTTTTTTTGTGTGAAGGTGCATAGGTGTGCATTCTCTCAACTTCACCTTTAATGCTTCCTTTTCGCTACTGCTGGTGCGTCTTCTGAATGTAAGGCCTTTTGAATGGTCTATTTGGCCCGAAACTTCCACCTTAACCAAAACACATTCTGCATTTTTGGCAGGTTCTTCCAATACGTATAAATTAAACTGGGTACATCCTGGAAATTTACAACTGGCCTTTCCATGCCAGTATGGGCACATCCTCTTTCTTGAGTCAGACCGAATTACTTTATTGTATGAGAAAGCCAGAACACAGTTGATCATCGAACCAATTTTTTCTGACAGCATATCTGTCCAGCCATGCTCCAGGATTCTGTAGCCTTGTCTTTGGGTGGGTTTTATTTTGCTCCACTCATCGACTGATAGTTGTATTTGAAATTCAGTGGGGCACTGTTTTTCTTCCTCTTTTACTTCCTCTTCAAATGCTTCAGTGTAAGACTGATTAGACTGATCAGTATGGTCAAATTGAAGTTGAGTCCTCTGTAATGGTCGACTTGTTCTCTTAAAGGAACAGTCAGGACACAGCCATGGTGAAATCAGTGCAACATCCTCAATGCTCTTAAATCCAACGCACCTTGGGTGGAACCAGTCTTTACATCTATCACACTGAGCATATGGCTCTAAGGTATTAGGACGCTTACAAACACAATATTGTTGTTCATCAGACTCATCAGATTTTGTGATTGAATGCTCAGCCTTATTAGGAAAAAAAATACATTGATTAAATTCAATCAAATAATTGTGTTTACATTTGCATATGTAAGTCATAAATTAAATGTTTAGTGTTCATTAAACAACTGAAACAAAACAATAAAAAAAATAATAAAGATATTTTTTTTACAGTATTTAGCAGTTAAAATGAAAAAATCTACATCAGGAAATGTCCATGTGTAAAAATAAAAGCAAATGTGTAAGACAGATGGAGAAAAAGAGGTTTACTTACTTTAATATGCAGTGTGATCTTGTGAATTCTCTTTCTGTTATTGAAATTGTTGGGTATAGATAGAGAATGACATAGCTGTCCCCAGAAAGCATTATCTTGATAAGGGGTTTCAGTGAAACACTGTTCATTAGACTGCAATTTTGATACTTTTGTTACAATTTCTTCCCCACTCACAGATACATATCTAGACTGTTAAAAAGACATTATGGTTACGATACAATATCGTTAAGATGACAACATTACAAAATATTATTACCAAGACAACTTTCAAACTCTATTAAGTGATGTTACTACATACCTTTCCAAACACTTTGAACCTGCAAAGACAACAGGTGCAGAACTATTTAAAATTATGAATAATGCATGAGTAACTGAAAAAAAAAAACCTTATGAATAAATTAAATGTGGCGTAATTCAACATTAATCTTACAGGAGATGAAATTACAACTAATTTTGGATAGTTATCTATCCTCAGAGTTAACTTTAAATTATATAATTTCTTTCTTTCATTCTTTCTTTCTTTCTTTCTTAGTTGTTGCTTAATTGTTTATTTTTGGGTGACTGAGTGAGTGATATTTGGAATTAACGTCGTAGGCAGAAAACTGCGGTGTAGCTACAAGATGTGAAAGTCAAGTCTGTACGTCAGAGCCTATGTACAGTTCACATTAAGAAACAACTTATTAAGGCTTCAATACATTTTCTTTCTTGCACATTATAGCCAATTAAAGTTTTTCCCCATTTTATTTTATTTTATTATAACATAACAGGCCTAAACATTGTTTATAATGCTAGTAGGCCTACAATTAGGCTACTACAGATGCTACAATAGTCGAAGCTATAACCAAGTTACTGGGTCGGGTTTTTTTTTTTTTCGTCATAAACTATGCATAATTGATGTATAGTTATGTATAGTTAAATAATGTTTGGCGGGCGTTTGCAACACATTTAGTCTACTAAAATGTAATGCATCAAGTAATTCACTTGCCTGTAGACTTGTTTAGACATCTTTCGAGTCTTCCAGCATGGTTAGTCACAGTGTAGCTACTTAGTAATTGGAGCATAGGTTTATTGCTGATGTATATTGCATAAACCCTTACTGCAAAAAGCTACGTTTTTTAATCAGAAAAGTTCCATTATACAAGACGAAATCTTGGCGAAATCCTGACTCAATAGTGAAGGTACATATATAGGCTATATATATATATAGGAAATTGACAGCGCCTCCAAATGGACCGACGGCAATGGTACTACATTTCTAAAAATGGTCATATATAGCATTACATTCTATGACAACAACAACAACAACAACAAAAAACGTAGAAAACCATTTAGATAAATAAATAACTTGGTTTAATGCTGGATACAATTTATTTTCAGTTCAGTCTTTATTTCTTTGCACAATGGAAAATTACATAAAAAACATAAAAATACCTATAAGTATATTTTAAAATACTTCAAATGTATGGGTTCATAACTTCACAATGCTAAAATAATAATGTCTACATTTTGGCATGGTGACAGTCAAGTGCACTGGGAATAAGACTCCAGTTCAAATTTGAACGCACCCTTAAAGGCAGCGGAGATATAGCACCTCCATCTGGGCCAATAGTGCAATTTCTCATGTAACTGTATGTCATATCTCTCAGAATCATGGGACAATAACTAAATAATGCTACAGTAAAATTGTTCATAATATTGCGTGGTGACAGTCAAGTTAATTGGTAAAAAGGCTCCGATTAAAATTTTAACGCAACCTTGAATGCAGTGGAGATATAGTGCCTCCAATTGGCCCATAATGCTAGTTATTCTAACTGTACTGTCATATACGGTAAGTCAAGTTCATGAATCCATAACTTCAAAATGCTACAGTAAAAATGTCTGTAATCTTGCATGGTGACAGTCAGGCACACTGGGTTTAATGCCCCAGTGGAACTGTGAACGCACCCATAAAAGCAGCCGAGATATAGCGCCTCCAAATGGGCCAACAATGCAATAGCTCTTCTAACTGTACTGTCATATATGTCAAGTTCATGAATCCATAACTTCAAAATGCTACAGTACAAATGTCTGTAATTTTGCATGGTGACAGTCAGGCACACTGGGTTTAATGCCCCAGTGGAACTGTGAACGCACCCATAAAAGCAGCCGAGATATAGCGCCTCCAATGGGCCAATAATGCGTGTTATTCTAACTGTACTGTCATATATGTCAAGTTCATGAATCCATAACTTCAAAATGCTACAGTAAAAATGTCTGTAATTTTGTATGGTGACAGTCGGGCACACTGGGTATAAAGCCCCAGTGGAACTGTGAACGCACCCATAAAAACAGCCGAGATATAGCGCCTCCAATGGGCCAATAATGCTAGTTATTCTAACTGTACTGTCATATAAGTCAAGTTCATGAATCCATAACTTCAAAATGCTACAGTAAAAATGTCTGTAATTTTGCATGGTGACAGTCAGGCACACTGGGTATAATGCCCCAGTGGAACTGTGAACGCACCCATAAAAGCAGCCGAGATATAGCGCCTCCAATGGGCCAACAATGCAATAGCTCTTCTAACTGTACTGTCATATAAGTCAAGTTCATGAATCCATAACTTCAAAATGCTACAGTAAAAATGTCTGTAATTTTGTATGGTGACAGTCAGGCACACTGGGTTTAATGCCCCAGTGGAACTGTGAACGCACCCATAAAAGCAGCCGAGATATAGCGCCTCCAATGGGCCAATAATGCGTGTTATTCTAACTGTACTGTCATATATGTCAAGTTCATGAATCCATAACTTCAAAATGCTACAGTAAAAATGTCTGTAATTTTGTATGGTGACAGTCGGGCACACTGGGTATAAAGCCCCAGTGGAACTGTGAACGCACCCATAAAAACAGCCGAGATATAGCGCCTCCAATGGGCCAATAATGCTAGTTATTCTAACTGTACTGTCATATAAGTCAAGTTCATGAATCCATAACTTCAAAATGCTACAGTAAAAATGTCTGTAATTTTGTATAGTGACATTCAGGCACACTGGGTATAAAGCTCCAGTGGAACTGTGAACGCACCCATAAAAGCAGCCGAGATATAGCGCCTCCAAATGGGCCAACAATGCAATAGCTCTTCTAACTGTACTGTCATATATGTCAAGTTCATGAATCCATAACTTCAAAATGCTACAGTAAAAATGTCTGTAATTTTGCATGGTAACAGACAGGCACACTGGGTTTAATGCCCCAGTGGAACTGTGAACGCACCCATAAAAGCAGCCGAGATATAGCGCCTCCAAATGGGCCAACAATGCAATAGCTCTTCTAACTGTACTGTCATATATGTCAAGTTCATGAATCCATAACTTCAAAATGCTACAGTAAAAATGTCTGTAATTTTGTATGGTGACAGTCAGGCACACTGGGTTTAATGCCCCAGTGGAACTGTGAACGCACCCATAAAAGCAGCCGAGATATAGCGCCTCCAATGGGCCAATAATGCGTGTTATTCTAACTGTACTGTCATATATGTCAAGTTCATGAATCCATAACTTCAAAATGCTACAGTAAAAATGTCTGTAATTTTGTATGGTGACAGTCGGGCACACTGGGTATAAAGCCCCAGTGGAACTGTGAACGCACCCATAAAAACAGCCGAGATATAGCGCCTCCAATGGGCCAATAATGCTAGTTATTCTAACTGTACTGTCATATAAGTCAAGTTCATGAATCCATAACTTCAAAATGCTACAGTAAAAATGTCTGTAATTTTGCATGGTGACAGTCAGGCACACTGGGTATAATGCCCCAGTGGAACTGTGAACGCACCCATAAAAGCAGCCGAGATATAGCGCCTCCAATGGGCCAATAATGCTAGTTATTCTAACTGTACTGTCATATAAGTCAAGTTCATGAATCCATAACTTCAAAATGCTACAGTAAAAATGTCTGTAATTTTGTATAGTGACATTCAGGCACACTGGGTATAAAGCTCCAGTGGAACTGTGAACGCACCCATAAAAGCAGCCGAGATATAGCGCCTCCAAATGGGCCAACAATGCAATAGCTCTTCTAACTGTACTGTCATATATGTCAAGTTCATGAATCCATAACTTCAAAATGCTACAGTAAAAATGTCTGTAATTTTGCATGGTAACAGACAGGCACACTGGGTTTAATGCCCCAGTGGAACTGTGAACGCACCCATAAAAGCAGCCGAGATATAGCGCCTCCAAATGGGCCAACAATGCAATAGCTCTTCTAACTGTACTGTCATATATGTCAAGTTCATGAATCCATAACTTCAAAATGCTACAGTAAAAATGTCTGTAATTTTGTATGGTGACAGTCAGGCACACTGGGTTTAATGCCCCAGTGGAACTGTGAACGCACCCATAAAAGCAGCCGAGATATAGCGCCTCCAATGGGCCAATAATGCGTGTTATTCTAACTGTACTGTCATATATGTCAAGTTCATGAATCCATAACTTCAAAATGCTACAGTAAAAATGTCTGTAATTTTGTATGGTGACAGTCGGGCACACTGGGTATAAAGCCCCAGTGGAACTGTGAACGCACCCATAAAAACAGCCGAGATATAGCGCCTCCAATGGGCCAATAATGCTAGTTATTCTAACTGTACTGTCATATAAGTCAAGTTCATGAATCCATAACTTCAAAATGCTACAGTAAAAATGTCTGTAATTTTGCATGGTGACAGTCAGGCACACTGGGTATAATGCCCCAGTGGAACTGTGAACGCACCCATAAAAGCAGCCGAGATATAGCGCCTCCAATGGGCCAATAATGCGTGTTATTCTAACTGTACTGTCATATATGTCAAGTTCATGAATCCATAACTTCAAAATGCTACAGTAAAAATGTCTGTAATTTTGTATGGTGACAGTCGGGCACACTGGGTATAAAGCCCCAGTGGAACTGTGAACGCACCCATAAAAACAGCCGAGATATAGCGCCTCCAATGGGCCAATAATGCTAGTTATTCTAACTGTACTGTCATATAAGTCAAGTTCATGAATCCATAACTTCAAAATGCTACAGTAAAAATGTCTGTAATTTTGCATGGTGACAGTCAGGCACACTGGGTATAATGCCCCAGTGGAACTGTGAACGCACCCATAAAAGCAGCCGAGATATAGCGCCTCCAATGGGCCAATAATGCTAGTTATTCTAACTGTACTGTCATATAAGTCAAGTTCATGAATCCATAACTTCAAAATGCTACAGTAAAAATGTCTGTAATTTTGTATAGTGACATTCAGGCACACTGGGTATAAAGCTCCAGTGGAACTGTGAACGCACCCATAAAAGCAGCCGAGATATAGCGCCTCCAAATGGGCCAACAATGCAATAGCTCTTCTAACTGTACTGTCATATATGTCAAGTTCATGAATCCATAACTTCAAAATGCTACAGTAAAAATGTCTGTAATTTTGCATGGTAACAGACAGGCACACTGGGTTTAATGCCCCAGTGGAACTGTGAACGCACCCATAAAAGCAGCCGAGATATAGCGCCTCCAAATGGGCCAACAATGCAATAGCTCTTCTAACTGTACTGTCATATATGTCAAGTTCATGAATCCATAACTTCAAAATGCTACAGTAAAAATGTCTGTAATTTTGTATGGTGACAGTCAGGCACACTGGGTTTAATGCCCCAGTGGAACTGTGAACGCACCCATAAAAGCAGCCGAGATATAGCGCCTCCAATGGGCCAATAATGCGTGTTATTCTAACTGTACTGTCATATATGTCAAGTTCATGAATCCATAACTTCAAAATGCTACAGTAAAAATGTCTGTAATTTTGTATGGTGACAGTCGGGCACACTGGGTATAAAGCCCCAGTGGAACTGTGAACGCACCCATAAAAACAGCCGAGATATAGCGCCTCCAATGGGCCAATAATGCTAGTTATTCTAACTGTACTGTCATATAAGTCAAGTTCATGAATCCATAACTTCAAAATGCTACAGTAAAAATGTCTGTAATTTTGCATGGTGACAGTCAGGCACACTGGGTATAATGCCCCAGTGGAACTGTGAACGCACCCATAAAAGCAGCCGAGATATAGCGCCTCCAATGGGCCAACAATGCAATAGCTCTTCTAACTGTACTGTCATATAAGTCAAGTTCATGAATCCATAACTTCAAAATGCTACAGTAAAAATGTCTGTAATTTTGCATGGTAACAGTCAGGCACACTGGGTTTAATGCCCCAGTGGAACTGTGAACGCACCCATAAAAGCAGCCGAGATATAGCGCCTCCAATGGGCCAACAATGCAATAGCTCTTCTAACTGTACTGTCATATAAGTCAAGTTCATGAATCCATAACTTCAAAATGCTACAGTAAAAATGTCTGTAATTTTGCATGGTAACAGTCAGGCACACAGGGTATAAAGTCCCAGTGGAACTGTGAACGCACCCATAAAAACAGACGAGATATAGCGCCTCCAAATTTGCCACTTGTGCCATTAATGTAAAGGCTCTTACTGTACCGTTGTTTGTCAAATTCGTTGGTCCATAAATTCATAACACAACAGTAAAAATCTTTGAAAATTTGAATAATGATATTTAAGCACGATGGGTATAAAGCACCTGAAATATTTTACTTCCCCAAATGTTGTAAGATATTACAAATTACAGTATTGACAAAAATCATATACCCATTTAAGCAAAATGAGTTTGCATTTCAGAGCAATGATAACATGATCATACATTTTTGTATTTCATCCATATTTGATGTTCTGGAGACCTTGCAGGGGTAGGTGTCATCTGGTGTTGGTTCATCTGAAGTCTTCGGAGGCTGGGTCCAAGCTGGAGCTGGCATTAATCGCTTACCTTTTATTGATTTATTAAAGCATTCAAAGAATTCAAGTGCAATAATTGAAGAATAATGTAATTATATTTTATGTACATTTGTATTTTTTACAGTCATCTTCACTGATATTTCTGTGTTAATAACCTTTTAAAATAGTTTATTATTCTTTTCTGAAAATAGACACAAAAGTATCAAAAGTGCGAATAAGAGAAAACCCACATGGTCCCTAAATTGAGCTGATGTCATGTACAATAATTAAAGAATAGGCACACTGTAATTATATTGTATGTGCCTTAATATTTTTAAAGTCAATCTTCGCTAATATAGTATTCTTTTATTCTGAAAATGGACACAAAAGCAACACAATCCCTTAAAAAGTTTGAAAAAGAGAAAAAAAACCGCACGGTCCCTAAGTTGAGCGTGAATAAGAAACCAAAGACGCGGAAGCGTTGCGTCTTTTAAGGTGGACCGGATAGCGTCAATAAGAAGCTGCGAATAAGAAGCTGGATTCAGCCTCGTGTGGAATAAAGCTATCTCGCGGTGTTTTAATCACAATAAAGTAAATGATTTATATAAAATCCATGAATGCACATGTGTTTGCAGTACATGAATCAATCATAAAATTGTCATTAGGAAAAAAAAATTAGAATACAAATTATAGGTTATTGTTCTGCAGTGTCTTTGATTTCTTAGCCAATTAAATGCAAGAGATGAGAAAAAAGAAATCCCTTCAATTAGACATAGTTAAGAAAAACTGACATTTTGTCCACCCGGCTTTTGAAAATATGCTACACCCCTGGATGCCCAGACCCCATCCTAAAATGTAATAGGCTATTATATATTTTCCAGTAAAAATACCAAATTTATACTTAAAAAATAAAGCCAAAAATAATATTATAAATATCTGTACAATATTATTTGTAAAATATTTGGTTTATATTTTGGTTTTTATTATTATTATTGTTGTTGTTATTATTATTGTTGTTGTTGTTATTTTTCTGTCTTGTGTTCCCTGGAGCCTGTACCATGATGGTAGTTTAACAAACTCAGGGTTACAGGATTAGCTTTGAGTTGACATAACTAAACCAATCTATTCAGGCTTTGTTGGTCCCATGTTGTTGATCATCAGCTTTCTTTGTCAACTCAGGCTTTGATCCTGAGTTTAGGAGTTTAGCTGTGACATCAGTAGTGAACAGCCAATCACATGCTGTGGATCAGTGAGATTCCCTTCTCTCTTCTGCAGAATATTACATGATTGAAAAATATTAGGAATTTAAACAAATTTACACAGCAAGAAGAAAAGAGCTGTCTACAAAAGAAGACAACTTAAAGAAAAATCGTATGTCAATGCAAGTAAAAGTTATGAAGTTAGATTAGTTGATATATAGAGAGAATTGAACATTTAAGCTCACATGTAGTATTTTTTATAGCTTTATTTATTGATTTTAAAGCTTATTTGTATCTAAATCATTCAAAATTATTATTATTATAAATAAGCATTGTTAAAAGCCAGACGCTTTAGTCTTTAAAAAACCATTTGCTGTAGTGACCTTTAATTTGGCTTTATTGCATTCGAGGTGTGTCACTTTGGTCCAATTTCAGTTTTGCCCTGGGGCCCGTTCTTCGTACGTCGCTAACTCCGTTAGCTGGATTTGATTGTTGATGATTTGACATGATCTTGGATTGTTTGGTTCTTCGAAGCTCATCCTGGACTTGCTGTCATAGTAACAGGTCCGTAAGCTTAAACCTGCTCATGAGCAGGCTTATTTAATGTAAACAGGATTAGATTGCATCTTGAGGTGATACTTAAAATCTGTCCCAGCCATTGCTACTTTATTACAAGAGTTCATTACTGAACCAGGGTCAATAATAATAATTTTAAATAATAATAATATAAAAATGTTATATTGTTTATGTATATGAGAATGTATATAATATTATAATGTTGTATATAATAATATAGACACAGCCACTTGGTTGAGTGACTTATTTGTGATGGAATAATTACTTTATAATTTTATTGGAGGTTTACACACATTACACACGTTACTCTGAGCCGTGCATTAATTTAAGTGATCACAGATATTATGGGAGTGGCTTGATGCAGCGCAAGAGATGCAGATAATTTGATCTTGACCCTTAAGTAACTTTAATACTGTCACGTTACAAATCTGCTCCAAATTGAATTAAAAATTAAATTACAACATTTAAATAAAAATGTAAAGGGTGTACAAATACTGTATAAAATCGTGAATATAAATAATTGGTAATCATGTTAAACAAAAAAACATTTATCATTTATCTATTATAACTTTTATGTTGGTTTAGTTGTTTCCTTATAAAGGTCCAGAAATTCGTGGGGTTTTTATTGTATAATTTGTCAAGTTTTTTGCCAGGATTGGCACAAACTAAGCTTAAACATATCTGGCTAGTCAGCTAAACCGGCTTCATGGCATGTGTGGACTTATATGTTTTTTTCTCTCCCTGTTTTGTGCCATGTTTTGTAATCCTTTGTAGTTTTTTTGCTGATTAGTTCCTGATTGTTCCCAAAAGCCAGAGTCTCCATCCCTCGTGGCTGCCACGTCAGAGTCTCCGGCCGTCATGGCCGCCACGCCAGGGTGTCCGGCCGTCATGAATGTTGCATCTGAAGCTACCAAGGCGGTCACTGGACATTTGAGACTGGCTTTCAGTTTGGTGGACACACCGGCTGATGTAGGTGCAAGCAGCTGCCATCTCTGTGGCGGTCCCTGTTACAGTGATGGCCATTCTGTGTGTCTTTGGACCACGTATGCGTCTCCAGTTTCTCCAGCGGCGGCAGCACCTGATCCAGTTTTGCCCCAGGCAGCGGCATCTGCCCATGAACTTTCTGTTTGTTTCGACACGACCACAGAGGTCGTCATTGAACTCTCTGCTTGTCCTGACATGACCACGGAGGTCTTCCCTGAGCTTCCGGTTTGCCCTGACACGACCCCGGGGGTTGTCCCCGAATTTCATATGTTCCCAGGCAGACACAACTACAGAGGTCGTTCATGTACTTTCTGTTTGCACTGAGATGACCACATAGGGCAACCTGAAACACCCTGCCTGCCCAGTATTGGCCACTGAGGCCATAACGGCACTCTCTGCCTGTTTTGACAGGGCACCTGAGGCCAAAAATAACCTCTCTATGCTCTGTGTTCCAGTTCCACCACATTGGCATGGCCCTCCATCCCTCCCCCTGTTCCACCTCAGCTCCACCTCCATCCGGTACTTGTTGAGGAGCATCTGGAATCCACTCTTGTGATTGTGTTATGATTCCAGGCTTGTGTTCCCCTGGTCTTGTGAGGACTTTTATGTTTTATTTCTTGATTTGCACCATGTTGTGTAGTCCTTTGTAGTTTTTCTTGCTGATTAGTTCCTGATTGTTCACATGTGTGTCTTGTTTGCCAATCATCCCTTGTGTATAAATACCCCAGTGATTCTCATTCTTTGTCTGGTGTTGTCCTATGTGGCTGTATGTTGGTGTTGACTCAGTTCAGTGTCTTAGGCCCCGTTCACACTGCAGGCAAAAGTGGCCCAAATCTGATTTTTTTGGGGTCAAGTGACCAGGTCAGACTTCTTCAGAGGTAGTGTGAACACTCAAATCTTGCCCAGATCTGATTTTTTCAAATCAGATTTAGACCACATACATATGTGGTCCTGAATCAGACCCAGATCTGATTTTTTTCAATGCGGCCGCAGTGTGAACAACCAAGGCGGATTTGATGCGACTTTTAAGTCAATCTACGTCGACATTTGTCACAATTATGCGCCGGCGAGTTAGCCCTAGACACAACAGACACAGACAGTAACATTAAAAACTTGACTAGATATGGAGAACAGCGATGGAGCGAGTCACTGGAGGGAGAGTGAGGTGTTAGCCCTAATTAGTATATGGGGAGATACTTCAATTCAAGCTAAACTAGAAGGATCCTACCGTAATCGCTCCGTTTTTGAAAAAAGTAGCACACGAAATGAAAGAACGGGGACACAGAAGAACGTGGCTTCAGTGCCAAAGGAAGGTAAAGAGTCTTAAAGGTTAATTTAAAGAAGCAAATGATTCTAACAACCGAAGCGGTCGTGGTCGCATCACCTGCCCATTTTATAACGAGATTAGCCGTGTTATGGGCGATAAACCCAGCTGTCAGCCGTTAAACCTCCAAAATAACAAATTTTGCTCTCTTTCTCTTCGTTCTTGTCCTCTTCAGCACCTGCTCATTAATGTTACGGCTTCCATTACACAAACATTTTGAAATAAAAGCGAAAATGCTTGCTTCCTCCATAACCTCCCGAACTTTAGTGCAACAGCGTGCTGCGTCTGATGTCATTGTTATTGTTCTTTTGCGCATGCGGGTTAGTTTGAAACCTCAAACAGTTCACACTGGAATCAGATATAGGCCACATTTTAAAAGGTAATGTGAACAGTCAAACAAAAAAATCGGATCTGAGCAACAAATCAGAATTGAGCATAAAGACTTGCGGTGTGAACGGGGCCTTATGGTTTTACTCAGTTCCGTTCCTGTGGATTTTTCTGTTTTGGATTCTGTCTTGGCTCTGTGCATTTTTGTCATTTTGTTAATAACTTTCCAGCTTCTCCCAGCATAACACAAAGATTGTGACACTATTTAATTGTGACAAATACAAAATAACCAAAGCAAACAAACATACATATACATAAAGTTAAATTATTGTTACTATTTATTATTACTATTATTATTTGTTCTACTTATATGTAGCCTATTATTTGATTTATTTAAATAAATATTTATAATTAGAAAAAATACGATCAAAACCTTTCCATTAATAGGTCCAGTAATAAAACGATAAAATAAAATAAAAAGTGCACGGTACGGCCTACCTCGGCGTTTGAAAAAAATGTCCCTCTTGGTTTGCCGTTGAACATTGCGCATGCGGAGTTGTTGTCACTGCCACATTACCGCCTGAGCCTGCGGTGGACAAGCGCTCATCTACCATCGTATTCAGCACGATCACTTGATTATTTCATGGTCAAAACGGCCTGGCGCGCGATTCATGAACAAATCTTTATCCAAACCCAGCATTGGATTCATACCAGAAGCTGAAAGTAGCTCCTATTACCTCTTCAGCAGCCGCCGGTGAGTGGTTTTACGCGCTGCTTTTGTTGTCTGAATGTATGGAGAGAGAGAGAGAGAGAGAGAGATAGAGAGAGGCATGTGTGCAGAGAAGAGATACATCAATCTGTACTCCGTTTACGTTATGGGGGATGGGGCGGCCGACTGAAATGATCGTGGTTAAACCACGAATTTAGACACGAAGTTGTTTAAATTACATGGATAAAACGTGTTTTGCCGGTGATCCATCGTTTCTCTGAGGCCCTGTGTCTCTGTTAGCCTAGCAGCTAACAGTAATGGTGTTCTCACTGGTCTGCCCCTGACACGAGCTTTGTAAATTATATCGAGGTTTTTGCTTTGCTGTTTATCCAAATGATTTTAGACATTTAGTCAATGTCCCATTGCCAACAATCTCGCCATGCATATTGTGGAGATGAAACCGTTTTAACAGACTGTTTATTATTTAAAAAAAAAGGTGTATGTAACTAGTGTGTTTACATGTACATGTGTGCTTACAGGGTTAGTTCACCCAAAAATTGAAATTCTGTCATCAATACTCACCCTCAGGTTTCTGATCCCCTCCATAGACAGCATTTTAATTGCCACTTTCCAGATCCAGAAAGGTAGTAAAGACATGGGTAAAAACTGAACTGTGAACTGTGCAGAGCTGTAGCTGAATACTTAGGCCTTCTAAGCTACAGTATTTTAATGTTGGTCATTATGGAGGTACTTGGAGAGCCAAATATTTTCTGAGGTGGTACTTGGTATAAAAAGTTTGATAACCACTGTACTACGCTAAGTCAACAGCGTAGGAGACTGGCACAGACGAGAAGAGATTGTTGAAGAAAGTCGTTATTTTTGTTTTGTGCAACAAAAAAAAGAAAGTATTCTCGTCGCTTCATAACAACATTAAGGTTGAACCATTGTAGTCACATGGACTATTTTATCGATGTCTTCACTACCTTTCGGTACCTGGAAAGTGGTAATTCAATTGTTGTCTATGGAGGGGTCAGAGAGCTCTAGGATTTCATCAGAAATATCTAGGGCTGGTCCGAATACCATTTTTTTGAGCTTCGAAGCTTTGGTAGTTATCAACATCGAATATTCGAAGCTTCGGAGGGAAGGAGCTGAACATATGCTTCTCTCTAGTAAAAGCTGGAATCTGGAGAAGCGGCGCGCCTCACGCGGGCATGGCTTATATGCTCCGCGAACGGGCAATGAACTAGTGATACAGAACACACAGATCTGTTACGTCCCAGTTTTGATATATTATAGTAGCTAGTAAAAATAATTCTGTTCAGTTATAGAACAGACTAACTAGAGCCCTGCATTTCTGCCCCTGGGGCCGGGCTTTGGGCCAATTTTCACGTTATCTCTAACGCGGGCTTTTTCCTTCATTTTATATTTTAGACATTAATTAATTTAAAGAAACAATGAGGTGTGCTGCGCTGGTGGAAACAACATGAGACCATGACACCGCGACTGTCAAGACAGCTCACACAGTGTTTAGAGTATCGCCGCGAATGAGTAACGCAAGCCAACATGGAATATGATCATGGCACTAAAATAAAATAAAAAATAATTAAAAAAAAACACGTCACTTCACTTATTTGTTTCATTTGCGCCGTTGCGAGCAGCTTATCAGCCTGCCTCATCTTGTAAAAAATGCCTTTTTACTCTGGTGGTGGTGGTGGTGATAGGCTAAACGTTTAAACTAAAATTGTGATGCTTGAAGTATTATATATCTATGGATTGTATTATAAGTAAGACAAGTCCAGTGTTGATTTGAGAGGCTAAATTGCTCAAACACGCGGTTAACTCACTGTCGGCCGCTTGGTCCTTACTAGGGGTGCTCCGATTGATCGGCAACCGATCTCGATCGGTCGATAATCGCTTTGGGATGATTGATCGGCGGTCTCCAAAAAGGCCGATCTCATGAACCGATCGCATGCTGACGACACATAAAACCCGCACCTGAGAGCTAGGGCATGATATGCAGCGACACCGTCTCATTCTCTTTCCAGCGCGGGTAAAATTATTATAATGCTGAAGGTGAGGTACAATTCATATTTCTATATTAAATAACTTACGCAGTCATTTGAAAACTTTCTGTGGGACGTAAATTCACAAACAGCGCGCGTGAATCACCGCGTGCGCGCACTCCCTCTTTCCCTCTCAAAATGCTCAAATGGCTTCACATCAGCGCATCGCATGTGCACTAAAATCGAGCTGCACAGTTGACACAGGATTTGCCACTTTGCACAATCGAGGCAGTGTCGCATCCTCACTGAAGTTATCATTTGCATTTATTTTTAAGTCTTGCCAGTGTTCAAACCGCTCAGCACTCGCGCGCATGGAGAAACACACACACACACACACACACACACACACACAGGCCATCTCACAAAAAGCTTGCGAGTACAAATTGCGCTGAAATGGTCAGATACACACAAATGTATGTACTAAATTACTGCCATGACGAGTATGCACGTAAACCCCGTCGTGACTCGCGAGTCGCGAGTGAACGTTTGTGCAACTGCATGTAACCGTATCCGTGTTCGCTCTTAAAGTGACAGCTGTCGAATAAACTGCTGCTGTCTCTGAGTTTCTTTTTGTCTTGTGTTGTTTGATGAACCTTTATGACACTCACTGCTCTTGAATGACTAACTTTTGCAACCTTAAGTGTAAGGATTAATCTAATTTAATTTATTCAGGGAAGACCAATATTAATTTACATTTGATTTCTTATTAAATGTCTTTAGTATTTCTTACCTCAATACTAATGTTAGACCTACCTGAAAAATTGTTTTTAAAAACAAAAATGCACTGCATGATCAAATATTTAGGTGAGATAATTGTATACATTTATTATATACATTTATTTGGGAAAGGTGGCCTACAGTAGCCTTAAAGGGTTAGTTCACCCAAAAATGAAAATTCTGTCAGTAATTACTCACCCTCATGTTGTTCCAACCATGTAAGACCTTCGTTCATCTTCGGAACATAATTTAGTATATTTTTGATGAAATCTGAGAGCTGTCTCACTCCTCCATAGGCTTTCAGAGGGACTGAAACTTGATGGCCCAGAATAGTAAGTAAAAACGTCATTTAAGGAGTCCAAATGACTACAGTGGCTCTGTATTAAGTCTATCATGCGACGAAAATACTTTTTGAGCGGAAAAACAACAAAAATAACGACTTTATCACACTATTATTGTTGTTCAATTTGAGCCTCTGACGAGAGTTCGCGGGAGTGTCACGACGCATGCGCGAGAACTGAGATTACGGCGTTCTTCTTCTACTACTTGACTGGCTGCTCACTCTTTCGGAGTAGGGTTAATCTCAGTTCTCGCGCATGCGTCGTGGCGCGCATGCGTCGTGGCACTCCCGCGAACTCTCGTCAGAGGCTCAAATTGAACAACAATAATAGTGTGATAAAGTCGTTATTTTTGTTGTTTTTCCGCTCAAAAAGTATTTTCGTCGCATGATAGACTTAATACAGAGCCACTGTAGTCACCTTAAATGACGTTTTTACTTACTATTCTGGGCCATCAAGTTTCAGTCCCTCTGAAAGCCTATGGAGGAGTGAGACAGCTCTCAGATTTCATCAAAAATATACTAAATTATGTTCCGAAGATGAACGAAGGTCTTACATGGTTGGAACAACATGAGGGTGAGTAATTACTGACAGAATTTTCATTTTTGGGTGAACTAACCCTTTAAGTTATCTAATTTTCTAAAATAAACACTTGGTGGTTCTTCAAGATCTTGACTCAGTTAATTTAGAGTTAGTTTCATTTCTACAAATGGTGCAAACTCCGCAAGATTATAGATAAAAGATTGCCATTCCCCTGCCATTCTGTGATCGGCAGTGATCGGCAATCGGCAGATCATGATCTTGGTGATCGGTGATCGGCCCCAAAAATGCTGATCGGAGCATCTCTAGTCCTTACTTTTAAAAAAACTTTAATTTAACAAACAAAAAAATGATTTACATTTTTTTTTAAATTAACTTAATAAAGAAACGAAACGAAATATAACTACTTTGACATTAAAAACAAAACTGAACTATTTTAATGGCTGCAACGATGTGTAGACCTAATAGGGAGGATAAAAAAAGAAAAAAATTAATAATAAAATCGGGACTCGGGCCGATAGTTTTGGTAAGCTGTCGGACACGGCCGGGCTAGGGCCTAGATTTGAGGCCCGTGCAGGGCTCTAAGACTAACTACAATTTAAAAACTGAACGTGCCACTTGAGCCAAACTAACGGGCGTCTCAGCACATCAGCAGCAGCCAGATCATATTCTTCATGAGAGTGAGGAGCTAAATTACAAGATGATCACGGAATATTTGGTTTCAAAGCGATGTAAAAGCGCCTATTTAAGGGAGTTTGTCATTGTACTGTTTTGTTGCTATGTTTTTCATTAAGAATAATAGCTAATGAACCCACAATTCAAGCAACCCGTCCCTGAATTGGCAAACCGATAGTAAACGCGGTGCAGGGCTGCATGCGTTCAGCCGCTCCGTGCACAAGCACAACAATGAGGGAAACGGTGAGGGAACATGTTTTCACCGTCACATCCCTAACGTGTAAAAAGGATAATAAATTTTGATTCTATTATTCTATTTTCCACAATGTCAAACAAACGCAGTTTAACCCAAAATGCAAGCTCAGACATGGCTTCTGCCGTATAAGCTCGTGCAGTTGTGCGCTCTGCTGCAGGGAACACTAAGAAGAAGCAAATATATTTATTAAGTATAACGAGGCTATTAAAAATGGCTTGGCTATAAGATAATTGAAAAAAGTTTTGTATTTTATAGTGATTTTATTGTGTAAACATATGCAAGCGCGAATGAGAGTCGTTTCGAGCGGGATGCCAGGTGTTCGCGGAAAAACAACAACAACGAATATTCGAATCACAAATTTGAAAATCGAATACCAACCCATCGAACGAATATTCGAATATTCTGGTCCAGCCCTAGAAATATCTTAGTTTGTCTTCTGAAGATGAACTAAGGTCTTACGGCTTTGGAACGACATGAGGGTGAGTGATTAATCTGACAGAATTAAAATTTTTGGAGAACTAACCCTTTAAAATGGTACATACTCCTTCCAGAATCTGAAAGATTGTAAAATTGATTCACAGCCCTCGACAAACCAGGCACAATGATGCCGGATGCCAAAACACTATATTAAAATGTAATTTTAAGTAGGTAAACCTTTGAACAGGATTATTAGTGTACATTAAATGTAGTTACTATTTGCTTTGTAACCGACGTTTACAATATCCCACTTTACATGGCTTAATTATGGCAGTACAAATTCAAAATGATATTTCTAAAAGGATAAATGTCGTACATATTCTGCAAGGATTAGCTACATTTGCAAAGGTAAATAAATTATATAAGGGTCAATGACATGACATGTATTTTGTGTCAGAATTCATTATTTTCCTAAAAAGAATTTTATTAAATACATGTCATATACATTGATCTATATAAATGACTGGATTGCTCATGACGTCATAAAAAGCGAAGCCGCCTCGCCGCCATGTTGGTGTTCCCTAGTCAGCTCATGCGTTCTATTGAATGGATAGGACATTAAATGATTTTACTGAGAAAACATTGACTAAGGAGACACTGTTTTTATATCTGATTTTTTGTCTCCCTTCACATTCTTACAACACAAACGTCCTGAGCAGGGCAATGGTTATTCGTTTATAGTCAGGAATTTCCCCAGCTGATTAAAAAGAGTGATTTACTGATTTACAGTAGTGAACATCAGCTCGGCGGGCGGACGAGACACTTCAGCGTATGTATTACAACTGTCAAAGCGCGCATTTTGAAATCGGAATAAAGATGTATTCCTTGTAACTTGAAATCGCATTGTACTGTTGTGTTTATGCATTTATGTAGTGCTGTAGTATTGTTTTTATTCATACAGTAGGCTAAGTGCAAATGTTTCAACAAGGTTTTTGTTAACAGAATGCATTTTGAAGCAGTTCATTATTTAAATGATGATTAAATAAATATGTAATTCAACAACATGGAATACAAAACACTTATACGAAATACTTATACTCATATAACACTTGGAATATATTGAAACTCATATGGAAACTGTTAACGGCACAAATTTGTTTCTTTAACAGTCTGAAATAGACGTTGCTCAATCAGGAAATCAAATACACACATCATAACGCTGACTACTTTATTTCTGAGATGATGCATGGCAAACTTTGAATTGTTATACAATATAGTGCAATGTAGAGGCTTGTATTAATATAAGCTATTCAAAACAATTTCTGCAGCTAAACACAGATATACGTTAATAATGAATATTTCCTCCATAATTGCATACATAAAGAAAAATGTTTGTTAGTTCAGTTACGTTACCTGTGTCGGAAGTGTCCAGTAGACTCAACCACATGAACTATTTCAATATATGACTCATCCTCTCCGAAAAGACCATAATCATTACAGATAACATCTGAAGTAACTATTAATTTACATACATATATCGTAAAGCTAATCCTGTAAGACTTAGACGCTGCAAATCGTGTGATATTAGGTCAAAGTTTTGGCTATACGTGAATGATGCCCTCTGCTGGTAGGGAATAGTAAGATGGCCGCTCGAGCACTTCCAGTGGCTTCACCGCCTGATGGCAGTTTAGAACGCGATGAGCAATCCGGTCATTTATATAGATCAGTGGTCATATATCAAATTGATCTGCAAATTTCCTTTATAAGAAACCTTTTCATTTAAAAAAAAAATTCAATTGACTTTGAGTTGTGGTGTTTTTAAAGACCAAAAATGTCAGAATGTACAAGCAGAAAACAAAACCTCAATAAAACGGTTCATTTTCTCAGTAAAACTCTTAATCAAATAGTTTGGATTTATTTTACATTTAATTCCTTATAAATGAGGGAAAATAGTGTAAAAGTCCTATTTTAAAACTATTCTATTACTTAAAAAACTTTTGTCTGAAAAATGTACTTTTCCAAATGTCAGGGAGAACGACCGACATAAAAATGCCATTTTATGCAATGTTACTTTAAGAAAACCATGGGACAGCATGACATCACACAAGACCCCAGATGACCGCTTTGATGCAGTAACAATGTTAGTCACCCTCCCATAAATATTAGATAATTTGACATTTTTGAGTAATGTCCAAGTTAATGCCTGTTAGATTTGAATTGAGTTTGAAATGTCTGGTGGTGGGACCAATATATCAGGTGGTGCAACCAGCAAATTTACGTTTAAAAGTATCAATTCCCACTGCAATTGCAAAATAAAGTAAGAAATATAACTGTAAACCATTATATAATGTATACAAATAACTTTTACAGTTAAAAACAAAACCTAAAAACTCTTTATGGATAATGGGTGCTCTTTATGGGTGTTTGAACACATAGAAAAGTGTCTTTTTATATGAATTGGACTAAAAGGGCTATACATAAAGAAATGGAAAGGGAATTTACCATGTGATATGCATTTTAGACACTACAGTGATCATACAGAACTGTATGATATTCATATTTGAAAGATGTTGTGACAACCAACCAGTTAGCTGGCGTGTGCTCATTAGTTTTTTATGTTGGTCTATAATACCCCTTTTCCACCAAGGCAGTGCTAGAGCTAGTTCAGAGCCAGAGCTAGTCCCAGTTCATAGTTGGTTCGACTGAGGAGCCTTCTAAGAACCGTTTGCTTTTCCACATGCTGAGAGCCACAACAGAGCCAGGTCTTACATCACTGTATACGTCTCATCTTTCTCAGCAACGCTAGCGAGGCAGCGGCACTGTTTTTTCATGTCCGCAGGTTGAAGCGACCCCAATTATGTGATATTTAGCCCCGGGAATGCAAATTTTAGTAGGCAACCATGCCAAAAAAACACATATTTTACCCCCAAATGTGATTTTTACCGGGAAGCCCCCCTGAAACGCGATTGGGCTTGTTTTGAGTAGCAATTGGGCGGGTTTTGTTGTGAAAACCTGGCAACCCTGGGCAGCGGGAAACACAAACACACCAGGCTTGTTCGAGATGCATCGGCGCTGCGCAGACCGATCCACGTATGATATATAAAAAAAACCGCATGAGTGAATCAAAAGCAAAAGGTGTCGTGTGCTCTCGGTGGACTTGTTATCATACGGCGATCGGTTTCTGCACAGCACCGCTGCGAACAAGCCTTCCATCAACAATGCAAACGTTGCGTTTCTATTGATTCACATGGCTTTACGATCCTACATCAGCAGCAAAACACAACGAAAACACAGCGAATCCAACGCATTCATGCAGTTCGCCTTAATTTGTATAGACGGAGATTACAAACGAGCAGCAGCTGTTAGCTCCATTAGCTGCTATTTCAATAATGGCGGATTTCAAGTTTGTGTTGGTCTTGTTGACCCCGCCCCCAGCGCCTGACGTAATCGGTTCTTACTTCTAGCCCTGTTCTAGCCCAGCGATGTTTTGGTGCTACTTAAGAACCACTTTTCCTGGCTCGGAGCTGGGGCTTTGGGTGTGGAAACACAAAGAACTGATTTGAAACTAGGCTCTGGCTCCGATCTAGCTCTAGCACTGACTTGGTGGAAAAGGGGTATAAGAGGAACACCCACGCAGAATTTGCACCCGGGTGATTTTACGGATGTTGATGTGATGAATTGAATTGAATTCCTCCATTTATTGTGTGTCATTCAAATTAGAAGACTAATATCATACAAAAACTCATCACTACTTCTCTGTTGGACAGTCAGGTTGAGGTTGAACTTGCGTCTGTAAACCTGTTCTCGCTAACTTGGTCGCCATGGCAACTGAGGAGAAAAAACCAGACACTGAGGCTACTAAAACACAGCCGGCATCAGCTGCCTCCGCGAGCCAGAGCAAGGTAAAAACATTGCTGGGAACGCCCATCTGTGACACAGTTTGGAATAGTTTTCTGCCTGGTTATAAATTATTTTGATGTTGTATAACAGATATACTGTAATTATAAATGGTATGGCAGCCTTATTACTGAACTGTGCTTATGTTCTGTGACTATCATTTCACTTTGTGTCATTAATGATGTGAATTCTGCTTTATCTCAGTCAACACCTGTGAAGCCAAACTACACCTTGAAATTCACACTGGCTGGCCATACAAAAGCAGTCTCTTCTGTCAAGTTCAGTCCAAGTGGGGAGTGGCTCGCCAGCTCATGTAAGTACTTGTATTAACTAGAGATGTACCAATGTATCGGCCTCTGATATTTATCGGACAGTTTTTGATCAATGTACAACCATTGTTATATCGGCTATAGCATGAAAAAGGCAGATATAACAAACCAATGGTATATTAATATCAGTGATCAGTGCTTTCGCGCTTTGGCTAGCGCTGTCCCAGAGACAGACACGCTCAGCCCTTGTCATATATCACAACTCTTCAGTGTTTTCAACCACATAAGGTTTATTTTAGGTTCCAGACATTAAAATACACATAAGTACTAGCAAAACAACATTGCTAGTACTACATTTATAGTTTGTTAAATCCACACTGATGTCTATGGAACCGGCAATAAAAATCCTTTCAATTATAAATTGAAGAGGTGTTTTATTCATAACAGATACACATTGTTTAGGGAACTATAACGTTTACTCTATTCTTCTCCCACTTAGCTTTCCTATAGCTCAAACAGTAGAGCATGGCGCTAGCAACGCCAAGGTCATGGGTTCGATTCCCAGGGAAAGCAAGAATTGATAAAATGTAAAATGTGTACTTTGAATGCAATGTAAGTCGCTTTGGATAAAAGCGTCTGCCAAATGCATAAATGTACATGTAAATGTTAATGGGTCACTTACTTTCATGTTTTGTGGGAGAAGTGCATGAATTGACGTGATCCGATTCTCTGAACTGCAGCGCAAAGTAACATTGAGATGGCCATCGCACTCTATAGATCAACTAACACGATCATTATAACGGTTTTTAAACAACAAAACATGTTCACTTACATGTATTTGAGAATTGGAATATCAGGTATTTGATGACATGGCCAACAAGTTTGTGAATATTTTTAATAAAAAAGGAAAAACAAAATAAGAGTGATACATTTGTCATACAGCGCTATTGTGCTATTGCGCTATCACGCCGGGGGCTTAGCTAGAATATTTAAAAACGAACGTAATCTAATATTTCTGCTGCGCTGCTGTCTGCGTTTTAATGTTAATCAAACAACAAAAGACAAAAAAAAAATCACTCCCTACTCTTGACTAAATAACTTTTGTAACTTTCATTCGATTAATATGTATTTAATTTATACAGAGAAGAATATGCAGTGTTATTTTACATTTGTTAACTTTCTTTCTTTCTGTACCTGAAAACTGTTAAACCTACCTAAAAAGCACTGTTCATTTCATATGTATCTTTGTTCTGTTGTATATGTTTGGATTTAAATATGCAAATGCTTAAGTAGGGGTGTGCCATTTCACGATAATACCGGTATACATTTTTACATGATAAAGACCTGTACACACCGGGACGAATATCGCGCGCGCTTATCGCCAGCTTTTTTCGTGCTGTTTTTCGGCGCGTCTTGAGTGTTCACACCCAAGCGATTTTCACTGGCGCTGCGCCGAGTGAACGTGCACATTCAGTCGATGCGCTCCCGGTACACAAGATGGTGCTGCGGCACTTTAAGCCTCTGACACTCGCTTGTCACACAGAAGGAGAAGAGAGACAGTATTTACGTGCTTGCCAAAACCATAGACATATTATGTATATGGACAAAACCATTCACACACTTTTTGCTAACTGGCAAGCAGCATTAGCAGCTCATCTTCTTCTTTGTCTACTTACTGCTTCTTCGTCGTATCAATGTGTGCTCAGCAAGACCGTTTTGTGCTCGAGCGCCACCAAGTCGTGTTTTACTGTCACTTCAGCAGCTCCAGGCACGTGAACAAAAGCGCTGATCTCATTGGTCGGACAGTTTTTTACGCGCCGCGTCAAAATAAAAAAACGAACCCGAGGTGTTTTTTTTTTTAAATTACGCTTTTACGGCTGGCGTTTTGCGCGTCGGTGTGAACACTCACATTGGCGCCCATTGTTTAGTCCCGAGGCGTTAAACGTCGGCGATAAACGCGTGCGAAAATCGTCCCGGTGTGAACAGGCCTTAAAAGTGTCATATCGCGATATCAATGATATAGCGGCGCGATGACGTATGGCGCATTTACGTTCCCTAGCGCACACAACACCTGTCAGAGTATACAAGAGCAGCATGTCAGCATCCGATAAGGACTTAGTACCTAAAAAGGAGCTACTTGGTTACAAGAGATCAGCCCTCTTCACAACTGACTAAACATTGACAACTTAAAGCTGTTATTGATGTTTGCAGTGCAATATTTTACCGGAAGGGTAACATTGATGGTTATTTTCGTCAGTTACGGCTCATGAGATCTGACATTCTGCCTCCTTTGAATCTGACACAGAGATAAAGTAGTGTGTAAGATTACATTTATTTGGATTAATTATCGATCGAGAGAGAGAGAGATTCGTACCTGTGTGACTGCGTCTCTCTTAACGAAGATGTGCGTTTATTACTGAAAAATAGCGATGTAACCCCATCGTTGCTGAGAAATATAATATAGTGATCCAGTAAGTTAGCTATTTTATTGCTAAAAGTCGCAGGGCGGCGTTAATAACAAGTTTCTGTGCTCATGAATGCAATAGTATCCACGTGTGCGCTTCAGTAGCCCCGTTTACATGCACACTTTTATGTAATTCCGACTAAAATCATTCCGATTGAACGATTCTGTGGACAGTTTACACGAGACGTTATCTAAACCGACCTGGTGTTGCTGTAAGAAACACCTCAGAAAAATAAATTCTTCTGTCAGGCACATTTGAAGTAGAAAGTGCCTGGGACAAACGCTGTCAGATGAGATGGCGTAGACAGGCTATATCTGTTATTATTCCAACATTATCTTCATAACTTGTTACGAAATACAAAGTTTAACACTTCATAATAATTAACTTTCCTCTCGTCAACATTATAACATTATTTCCGATTGAGGTGTTTATATGCAGCATTTTCATTCAGACTTTTAAACTGATTACAGTGCTCCGTGTAAACGCACCTCAGCGCATTAATAATATAGAACAAGGATTCATCCGACTTGGAACTACCTGTGCATTAAACCATTTTATTGCACACCTTCCAGCCAATCAGAATCAAATATTCAGACAGACCATGGCATAAATTACTTTAGTTATTGTTGAACTAAAATGTTATGTTATGGTTTTGTTTGCACTAATAAATGCTGCTGCTGCCTACCAGCTGCAATAACCAATAAAACTTTGTTCCATATATTTTTTTCTATATCATCATAAATATCGTTATCGCAAATATTCTTGAAATATCGTGATATAATTTTGAGGCTGTATCGCCCACCCCTATGCTTAAGTCAATAATTGGATCGTCATTGTTGCAGTGATTTACTATGTTCCTAGCATGTTATATGTTAACAAAAAATCCATTCCAAAGACTTCAATGAATTTAAGGTCTGGAGGTGTGCAAATGATTCTTCATGCTCTCACAAACATTCTTTTCATGACATTGTCATTCATGGAATATAGCCATGATGTGTCTTTTATACATGGTTGTTTAAGAAAAGAAAAACTACACATTCCATCAATTTGGGTTAGAAGGACTGTTGCCAAACATATAACATGCTAGGAACATAATAATTATCCAATCATTGACTCCTTTAAACTTAATACAATCTTCACCTAAACCCATTATAATTAATGTCACTTTTAACTGTGCCTTTAATATATCAGGGCTCAACCCAAGGGTTTTTTTCTACTGGCCTAGTCAGACCGGTTCAGATTTTTCCCTGCCCTGCTAAAATGCACAAAAAAGTTTAACAGGGTTTATTAGGCTGCTCAGCTGCTGTCACTCGTAGACCTGCTGCACATGACACAGATCTGACACGCATTCTATTTTGTTTTTATGTTCATTTAACTAATTTAACTCTTCTTATGAGGAAACTCGTCAGTCTGAAGCATCTGATGCGTTTCTTCACTTAGAGCTGCTTCACAGACGCCAGTATAGATTGTTGCGTCTTATCATGCTTGAATGGCTTAATAGCACTTGAATGAATGATAGCGTGATCATATACTGTAGCGCACCAAAGGATGATATGTGAAAAACAGATTCTGTGTGAATATATACATGAATAAATGTATGCAATTCATGCATTTATTTTGCTAGAATTTTTTTTTATTTATTTTTTTATTGGTGTTTAGTTAAAATTTTGGAAAATATGCAGATTTGAAAAAGTCGTAATTTGTATCTCGAGTCATCTTGCATAAGATAAGTTTGACTGTTGGCCCTTTTTGACTGTAATAGCGATTGCTCATTAAGTGCCATGGCCACTGTCGTTAGCATTACTTATTTGCTATCATCTCTGAGCTCTTACATTAATTCAACAATTTATGATTTAATTAATAGCTTTTAATTAATGTTGTTTTTAATTAAAAAACATTTTGTCCCCATTCATCCAGCTGCTGATAAGTTGATCAAAATATGGGGTGCATATGATGGCAAATTTGAGAAGACGATATCTGGACACAAACTAGTGAGTATCTCAAAAGATCCATGATCTCAAGAGTAGCTTTTACTGCACAAGGTGACTGATGTGACCTGGTTTTCTTTTTTCTGCAGGGAATCTCAGATGTAGCCTGGTCCTCTGACTCCAACCTCCTGGTCTCAGCTTCCGATGACAAGACCCTGAAGATCTGGGATGTGAGCTCTGTAAGTCAACATCACAAAGCTGAACATAGAATTGAAAGCATCAGAGCTGTTGAATCCTGCTAGTTATTTTCAGACAGACCGGAATACAAAAAAAAAAAAAATTATTACAGCACAATTTATCATATTCAAGACCTTTTCCCTTTCTGTTTTTTTTTCTTCTTCATATCAACAGGGGAAGTGTTTAAAGACACTGAAGGGTCACAGCAACTACGTATTTTGCTGTAACTTCAACCCCCAATCCAATCTCATTGTATCTGGATCTGTAAGTCCATTCACAATCACTTGTCATTTTACAATTTTGTTAATTACGCCATACATACATGCATGCATGCTAATTATTATCTCTACGGCAGTTTGATGAGAGCGTGAGGATTTGGGATGTTAAAACAGGGAAATGTCTGAAGACGCTGCCAGCTCACTCGGACCCCGTCTCTGCGGTGCGTGCTTTTTTTACTTGACCTATGATGATCAAATAGTAAAATTCACAACTGTGTACAGTGGGTGGGTGATATACTTTTAATTGTAAAGGTGTATTTGCTATTTTATTACAGGTTCATTTCAACAGAGATGGTTCATTGATTGTGTCCAGTAGTTATGATGGACTTTGGTAAGTAAGCTTTGGCCGTGATTTTTTTTTTAGACTATGTCAGATGCATAACTAACAACCATACCCACTTATTTGACTTTTAAACAGCCGGATCTGGGACACAGCATCAGGCCAGTGCCTTAAAACACTTATCGGTAAGTTGACCAATGTTTTACACGAAAGCACTTGTTCAGACTAGTTTCAAAGGCAACAATTTGTTCCTCGCTAGTAGCTATGTTTCCATCCAAAGCTGAGAATTTAACTTATGCAAAAAAATAATAATATTGCATACAACTTTTTGTGAATATAGCACCGTTTTCATTCCATGTATTCAAGAAAACAAAATATTTACTTCCTTGGAAATTGGTGCAAAGTATCTGTAATAAAAATGAACACTGCTGCAATTGGAGAAGCCATTTTGGCTCTTTTTTCCTACATCATAAATAACTTGCGCCTCAGAGCTCGCAGACCAAATACAAATGATGTCATGTTATCTTGCGTCTGGATGCCTGGTGTTTGAAAAATCTGTGAGGATTCATTATACCCAACAATTTTGCTGACAGACTTTGGCTCGGGCATTTCAGAGTGAGCAAACCAACATTTGAGATGCTGTGCAATGAAACTGATCCACTGGTTAGAACAGTTATCCAATCACATCCTCTGTTGAGGCAAACTTTTTTGTTGCGCATCAAGGGATTTATTTGCTTTATAGTTTATGCGCATGTCTTATTGAATAAATTATGCACCCCAAATGAGTGCATAAATTTTTAGAATTTATGTGCATCTGTGTTTTCATCCAGTTTTTTTTTAAATGTACTGACCCAAAATTTGCAAGATGGAAAAAAAAAAAGATGGAAACATAGCTAGTGTTTATGAAACTCTGTTCTCATCAAACATTCATGCATAACACAACTAAATGTACAACATCTTAAGTAAGAAGAAAGAGATTAATAGAAGCATAAACAGGCATTATAAATAATGTATACATTCGCAAATATTCAACAGATGATGACAACCCACCTGTGTCTTTTGTGAAGTTCTCCCCCAATGGCAAATACATCCTGGCTGCCACTTTGGATAAGTGAGTCGTCATAATATTATTATTTTTATTATTATTATTGTTTTTATATTAATCCATAGACTTTGAAAAGACGCATGCATTCCCTTTGTTTTTTAGCACTTTGAAGCTTTGGGACTACAGCAAAGGAAAGGTTAGAGTTTTTTTCTGTTAAGTTGGTGCATTGTTTTAATTAAATCAAATAATGCTAAATCTGTGTATACCAATATCCTTTTTTCTTGTTTAGTGTTTGAAAACATATACTGGTCATAAAAATGAGAAGTACTGCATATTTGCTAATTTCTCCGTCACTGGTGGAAAGGTATGTAGGCTCTACACTATACTAATCAGTTGCTAAGCATATCGCACTAACAGGCAATCAGCATACTGAATTTAGTGTTGTTCAGAAGCATTCAATTATTATTGCCGAAAGAACGGTTATTATTGCTGATTTTACATTGTAAGAGTTTTTTTTTTTTTTTTTAGTGGATTGTCTCCGGCTCAGAGGACAACATGGTCTATATCTGGAACCTTCAGACCAAGGAGATTGTACAGAAACTACAGGGGCACACAGGTAGGAGC
Organism: Gobio gobio; assembly: GCF_949357685.1. Lineage (NCBI taxonomy): Eukaryota > Metazoa > Chordata > Actinopteri > Cypriniformes > Gobionidae > Gobio > Gobio gobio. The sequence continues at coordinate 32,036,261 of NC_137107.1, read as the reverse complement.
AGAAGTTCAGGGGATGTTTTACAAAGCTCAAGCCCAACTGTTTAAACACTTCCTTTTTAGTTTTTTTGATTGTCATATTTAATTATTTATTCCATAAAATGGTGTTTAGTTGTTGCATGATTATCATTACACACACATATACTGTATGTATGTACAGTCATGTGAAAATGTTAGGACACCCTATTGAATTCCATGGTTTTCTGTATCTGGACATAAATAAAAAAAATCATCTGGTCCTTGGTAGGTCTTAATTTGGAAAATAAAACCTCACATGAGCAACACATGACATATCACACCGTGTCGTTATTTAGCAAAAATAAAACCAAAATGGAAAAGCCATTGGTGATAAAGTTAGCTCACCCTTAAGGCTGATTTATACTTCTGCGTCGAGTGTGCGCCGTAGCTACGTTGTAGGCTGTGTGTTGCACGCATAGCCTACGACGTACCCTGACATGCACCTCTCCAAAAATGTAACAACGCGTAAATTCTACGCAGACCACAAGCGCTGTGATTGGTCGGCCAGAACCCCTCCCTTAGGGGTACACATGCTCCCTCTGCGTCTGTTATGCACGTCGACGCGGACAAGGACACAGGACCTGGGCACCTCACAGTCATTGAGTCGACCATGAACTCCTCTGTATACCAAAGTATTCTAGAGTCAAATGTGAGACCATCTGTCCGACAGCTAAAGCTTTGCTAAAATTGGGTCATGCAACTGGACAATGATCCGAAGATTACCAGCAAATCTACAACAGAAAAGAATGAAGTTGTTGCAATGGCCCAGTCGAAGTCCAGACCTCATACTGACTGAAATGCTGTGGCGAGCTGTGCATAATGCCCACAAAACTCAACAAACTGAAGCAGTGTTGTATGAACCGAAATTCCTCCAGAATGATGTGAGAGACTGAAAAATCATGCAGAAAATGATTACTAAGTTATTGCTACCCAAAGTCGATCTACAGGCAATTAAATGAAAGGGTGTCCTAACTTTGTCACCCATGGTTTTTCCATCTTGACTTTATTTTTGCTAAATAAATAATGACACAGTGTAATATGTCATGTAGGGATGCACCGATAGGATTTTTTGGGGCCGATACAGATTTTAACACACAATTATTGGCCGATACCGATATTTGTCACTTGCCCTCTTATTTGAAATTTTGTCAATAAAAGTGTTTTGATCATGTTTTAAATCAGCAAAGTAAAAAAAAAATACATTAACTTATAGCCTACTAGCTAGTTTATTGTTGCATTATCAAATAATTTCTAATGAACATAGACTGGATCCATTTGAAAATTAAGTTGTACTTCTGATGAAATGAGACTGACATTTTATACGGTAAAGCTGCTTGATTTTAAGCAATCTATTGAATAAAGTGCTATGTAAATAAACGTGACGCGACTTTGCTAGAGTGCTGAATTGTTGCTATGATGGCCAGATGCTTTTCTTATGCTTTGCTAAAAATGCCTGCCGTTTTCAAATTTGTGTTGTTTTTGTTATTGAGAGAAAAGCGTGCAGCACACATTTACATATTCATCTAACCATCGCTCTCAGCAATGTTGGCGGCGTCAGATGTTCGCTTGCAGTATATCGCTGGTCATGTATTTTGAACTTCGTTTTACCCCTAAACGAAAAATGAAAAAGAACTATATTGGGGCCTTAGTTCTAAAAACTTTGGCCATTTAAAAAGATCTTTCTACTGGCTCTGTGAACACCAGGAGAAAGATGAACATGCCATTGTTCACATCTGCAGTCCTCATGCGTCCTGCAGCAGGACTGAGCAAAAAACGGCAATGTCCGTAATGTAAGTCACCTAAAGCCCTGTTCGGACGGGATTCGTTTAACATGGTGTGGTGGTGTAAAGTAATTATTACCAGAGCTTCTAAGTGATTTTAGTCCCGTCCGAATGTGCCATCTCAGTAATCACTCCGGACAAATGTCAGTAAAGATTACGGCGACTTTTACCTTCTGTAAAAAGGTTCGAAACTTTACCTCAGGTAATACTAATGCCGTGCGAATAGACCTGCTGTAAATATGCAGTAAACATACCGTAATTTCCTGTTTTTTCAAGTATGGGGGCGCTTGGAAAAAGCATTTAGTTGCATTCTAGGCGGTGGGACAAGTCTGTGGCAAACCTCAAGTGTTTTCTGCTTACCATTCAGATAAAAAGGCTCAAAACTTATTGTAGCTTTAGGTAAGTGCCTACAGAATCCAATCAGAATTGAATTAATAAATAATTCGACCGGACCTAACTGTTAAAACTGACAGCTGATCATCCTTGCAGGGCCACGTACCACGTGTTAACATATTTCCCCTCAGACATGTTTGTGAATTTGCAAATGCCTTGCTGGAAGAGTGGAGTAACATCTCACAGCAAGAACTGGCAAATCTGGTGCAATCCATGAGTATGAGATGCTTAAAGCAGTTGGTGCCACACCAGATACTGACCGCTACTTTTGATATTAACCCCCTTTGTTCAGGGACTTTCAATTAGTCAAATTTCAGTTTATGGCTTAGTTGATAAATCTTTTTGTTCATACAAATATTTAAAAAATGTTCTTCTTATTATGCTGATTTTCTTAATAGCTGCACATCTAATGTAGATATAATAAGCTTATCTTGTTTTGTATTTTCTTTTTAGATGTGGTGATCTCAACTGCGTGTCACCCTACAGAAAATATCATCGCATCAGCAGCACTAGAAAATGACAAAACCATCAAACTTTGGAAGAGCGACTGCTAAGCCTCAAGCTTATTTTACATTATTATTATTTTGTTATTTTTTTTTTAATTAATTTTGTAATATTCATTTTGTGGGGGGGAGAGACTTTTGTTTTTCATTTGAAAGGTCACGCAACGCTGTTCACATTGACATCAAGGCTCGGCAAGAGGATTGGTGAAAGCGCCCTACCCTGACATACCCTCTCCTAACACAGCTCCCCTCTCTCCACTCGTGTGCACTAAAACAATCACTTTTTTTCTCTGCCTTGCCGCCAGCTCTCGTTCATCAGTTTAAGCATCCAGCAAAACTTTTAACCAGACTGTAAATCTAGGCAGCTTTGTTTGAAATCCACAGTTATGACAAAGAGAGCGTTCATATCTGTTTTTTTCCCCTGTAGGTTTTGTAGAATCTGAGATGGTTTGCACACTTTCTGAAGCCAGCAGAATGCCTAAGTGGCCATTTTAACAGAAATGTTTGGAGTATTACATTTCTCTGCCTGATGAGCGATTTGCAGCTTGACTTCATTATTTGGCCAAAAAGAAGTTTTACAGACTTCATCTGTGAACACCTGAAATACTTACTTTGACTTGCTGATGTCAAATCAAACCTCCATGTACGAAATGTGTTGTGTGGCAGAAGGATGTTTTGAACATCCACTACTTCATGTTTATTTCTGTAAATGTTAAAACGGCAATTAAATCAATTCATTGTGTTATAGTTGCTAAGCTAATTGTCAGACATTGTTTATTGTTTTCAGTGGCTTTCAGTGTCGTCTAGGCAGTGCTAACAATACAACTCCTTTCTCTTTTGTTATAAAGGCTTATTGCAGTTACAGACATAAGGTATGCCAAAAGTTCACTTTATTCCTACAGCTGTAACTACCCGTAACCTTTGTTCATATCAGTTTTTGGTGCTTTTGATAAATAAAACTACAATACATCAGGATGGAGTAGCAGTTTGGTCAGAGCTTTCAGAGAAAGCATTCAGTTAAAATTTTACAAACTATAAATATTAATTCTAAGCTACAAAAAAAAACAAAAAACTGCACAATCTGGTAAAAGACCGTTTCTAACCATTGTTATGTGGTTACAATTACACATCATATGCAAGGAGGAGTGTTGCTGTGATCTGAATATGCCATAACCTTATATCTCGTGACCAAAAGCAGTCTCGATGTATTAAAAGCCTTGAGATGTTTTGTGTACCAGACACTTTGTACATACTTGCAGCTTCTCTGTTCTTTGGTATGTTTCCCTTTTGTTCTGTGGTCTTTTTAACTGTCTCAAGTAGCTGATAGTGCTTCAAGACTTTTATAATTTTTTTTCTCTGCTTGATGTGGATGATGGTTTGTCATAAGCCTATCCACTGCTTCTGGACTCCCTCTGTTTCATTGTTTTTGGCCAGATTTCCAGTGCACTGCAGTGATGACAAGGGCCGCATGAGGAATTGTATCTGTATTGCATTTAGTCACTTTGGACATGACCTGTGACTCAATAAAGATTTTTTACCTCTATCAGTGCAACATTGTCCATGCATTTATACAGTTGATATAGTTAAATGATCTTCTGTGCATTAGGTTTGAAAACACAGGTGTTAACAGAAAGGTTTATTTTGCGATCATGACTGGCTGACTACATGACAATGTGTAGTGTGCAGTGTTGGGGTAATGCACTACAAGTAACTTGAGTTACGTAATAATATTACTTTTTCAAGTAAGTAGTAAAGTAATGCATTACTTTTCAAATTTACAACAAAATATCTGAGTTACTTTTTGAAAAAAAACTCCAATTTACATTTTCACATTTATTTGACTGACAGCTCTCCTGCCCCCATGTTGAGAAAAATTGAGAGTAAGTGTAGAGGCGTTGTGTGTAAATGTGTTATTGTAGTTCTAGACTAAATGTGAGCATTTATTCATCTCACTTGCACAATAAAGATTCAGTACTCCTCAAAATGAATACAGTCAGTCAAATGCAAAATCAGAATACTATGCAAACCTCAAATATATAAATGTTAAATAAAACAAATATTTTTATGCATTTAATCTACCTTTATTGACCAATGTCTTGCTACTTACCTTCGATGATTCAGTTAAACCATGAGCAAATATTACTAGATTTTTTGTTTTTATTGGTAAAACTTTTTTGCTCCTGCGTTTTACTCTTCCATTATCCAGAATGGCTGCACATCTTTACCTCAGCCTGAGGCTTATTTCAATTTTGGTATAAAGAGGTCTTTACACTTGCACAAAAATATAACTTTTTTTGCTATTAAAAAACAAAACAAAAAAACAAGCCCAGCCCAGGTGAGAAAAAGTAACGCAAAAGTAACGTAACGCATTACTTTTCTTAAAAAGTAACTAAGTAACTCAATTAGTTACTTTTTAAGGGAGTAACGCAATATTGTAATGCATTACTTTTCAAAGTAACTTTCCCCAACACTGGTAGTGTGTGACACGGCAATGGTGAGGCCAGAATTCTCCAACTTGGTGGACCTTTCTATTTGTCTCCTTTGAAGACTACAGAGTAATTTTTCAAGCTGTGAGCTATTCATAATTTTGCATGAATTGAAAAACCTACATGAATGCATAAAGGGGCCCAAATGACCTACACTATATTGCCAAAAGTATTGGGGCACCCCTTAAAAGAATTGATTCCAGGTGTTCCAATCACTTCCATGGCCACAGGTGTATAAAATCAAGCACCTAGGCATGCAGACGCTTCAACAAACGTTTGTGAAAGAATAGGTCACTCAGGAGTTCCGTGAATTCAAGTGTGGTACCGTGATAGGTTGCCACCTGTGCAAAAAATTCATTTGAGAAATTTCCACACTACTAAATATTGTATGGTCAAATGTTAGTGGTATTATAACAAAGTAGAAGCAATTGGGAACAACAGCAACTCAGCCACGAAGTGGTAGGCCACGTAAAATCACACAGTGTCAGTGTATGCTGAGGCGCACCGTGCGCAGAAGTCGCCAACTTCAATAGCTACAGGCCTTCAAACTTCATGTGGCCATCAGATTAGCTCAAGAACAGTGTGTAGAGACTGAGAGCTTCATGGAATGGGTTTCCATGGCCGAGCAGCTGCATCCAAGCCTTACATCACCAAGTGCAATGCAAATCATCGGATGCAGTGGTTTAAAGCACGCCACGATTGGACTCTAGAGCAGCAGAGAAGGTAATTATTATAAACTTAATTATAAACTGAAGTAAATAAGACATTGAGTAAATAGATAAATAGACATATAGGTAGACAGACAGACAGACAACTATAAACAGATATATAGATGATAGACAGAACTGTAGACAGATAGATGACAGACAGAACTAGATAGATAGACAACTGTAGACAGATATATAAACAGTACTGTAGATAGACAGACAAAACTATAGATAAATAGATATATACAGAACTGTAGATAGAAAGACATACTAACAAAACTAGACAGATAAATGACAGACAAAACTAGACACTAGAACGATAGATAGATAGATAGATAGATAGATAGATAGATAGATAGATAGATAGATAGATAGATAGATAGATAGATAGATAGATAGATAGATAGATAGATAGATAACTATATCAATTTAGATAGAAAACTTCAAAATTAGTCAGAAGAATAAAATAAGTGTGTAAGGTACTTGTGCATGAGTCAAGAACATGGAGCACTGACAAAAATAGTTCACCCAAACTAAAAACTTCCCCTCCAGCCATCCGAGTGCCAGGCACTCGGATTAGGCAACATGGTTTGTCATCACAAATTAGTAGTGTTTTTAAAACATGATTTCATAGATGTTTCATGCTATTCTTAGAGGCCTGCAATATTGGGGCAGCAAGTTAAAACCATAGACCATAGAAGAAGAAAAAAAGATGGCCTTTACTCTCTTCCAGTTATCGCAAGTGAAGCCGCCAGTGTCCAAATATGGTGCTGACATCTTGGGTCTCGAGTCTGTGCAGTAGTGAGCTAGAAGTGGAGCCGCCTTATCAAGGTCCCACCCACACTCCCCACATTTCATGGAGAGGACGGGGTTTATGACCTATACTGCATCCATCCACCTGGGGGTGATCTAGCCGCTTTGGCTTCACTTTTCAGGACTTGTGTGGCACACTTGGTTAAAACACTCGAGAATGAGGAGCGAGTTGGCTGAGTGTGGGCTGCAGGCACTGTACCTGAGCTCTTTTATACTGACCCACTCTGCTTGAGTGTTTTAAATAAAAGTAAAGAGACTCTCAATGCCCTCTTTAGAGTCAGCGTCAGTGAATTCCCACACCTGCAGCTAACCAGCTAGCAATCATGCTATGTTAATTAGCATGTGCAAATGAATAAAAGCTCAAGTGCGAGAATGACATTTTAATAAGAGCTGAATTGTGCTGCTTTTTGTCTGAAAGAGGAATTTTAAAACAAAATGCAAATGAGATATATATATAACTGATTCTTGAGATAAGGGACAGAACATGTCCCACACACAAAAGCCCTATTTAGGTTAAAAAGTAAGAATGTCAACACAATAAAAATACTTAAAAAGATACATCTAAGGGCAATTTGTATACTCAGGACATGTATTGCTTATTCTTTTAAATAATTGATTTAGTATTATTTTAAAAGCACACTCTATACTTGGAAACGCATGTAATCTAACCTGTCCTCAGCATGAGGTCACAATGTAAAACCATAGTGTAAAACTGCCAAACAAAGTGTTTAAAAATGCAACAAATTAAAAAATACAGTTACATTAAAAGGCAGAAATCTTTAAGATATCAAACAATACAACATGTAAATATTGAAATATATTTTCCATTCAAAAATAGCTATAAAAGTTGTGTCCTCACTTTGCGTCAACTCCGTCAGGATTGTTTATAATTCTGAATAAATCAGGCAGTGTCATGGGCAGCTTTAACTCTGAGGAGCATTTGCTATTTCCTGCTCATTGTGGATCTCACAGTCGGACACATAGTCCTGGAAGTTATAGATTTTTAAAATATTTTAAACAAACAATATTGAAGTCTCTGTAGTCACAGTCTTAACATGTCAACCCTGTCATCGCAGTGTAATAGTTTCTGTAAATAGTTGTGATTAAGGTGGAAAAAAATTCAAATTTGTCAACTCCGTCATGTTTTATGCCTGATAGTTGTCAAATGCACCCAAAAAGTCTGTATAATGTGATTTAATTTGTGTTTTGCATATGGGGAATTCTTTTAATGCTGTTTCATGATTCTATTTACATATACGGTATATTTGGCCTCAGCTCATCTTTTGTCAACTCCGTCAGTATTTGTCAACTCCATCAGTATTTTACACCGTCTGGTGAAGGTTTTTGTTAATTTTGAAAGAAACGTCTTATTCTTTTTTCAATTTATTGTGTAAAAATGTTAAAACATCAATGGAATTACATGATATTGTGTCTTAATGACCTAAGAACATTGGTGATAAATGTTTAATATTAAAAGGAGGGAGGAGAATTAAGGAATTTAGAAACCGGGTTGTCCATAATAGTGTGAAAACAAACCAACAATAAACAGAGATGGTATTTCATGATTTAGATCCTTTACTGAACACCAGTATAACATAACTGAAGAATTTACATTGTTTGGATAGATTAAATTAAATTAGCATGCTTTTTAGTGTGTCTGACGGAGTTGACACAAATTAAGTTATGGACTGAATAAATATCATTTATTTAGAAAAAAAACTTTTCCCTCACATGGTTCATTATCTGAGACCTTTGTCCAAATTTTAAATACAAATTTTAATAATGTAGTGTTTTTTTTAACATTTTAAAACATGTTTTGTCCCTTATCTCAAGAAACAGTGATATATATATATATATATATATATATATATATATATATATATATATATATATATATATATAATATAAATACAAATATTAAACAGTAGATTGAGATCATGAATGTTTAATAAATACAAATGAAATATCCATACAAGTGTCTTGGTATTTTTTTAACATCAGAATATGTGTATTTGTATATTTATTTGTGCATTTATTTATTTTTATCTATTTATGTTTTACTGTTTTAAATTAATTTCGTCCTGGTCTTTACTGTGCCTCAGTCTATCTCACCAGTCTGGCTCAACAGTCGCTCCATCTTTGCTATTTCTTCCTCTGGCCCATTCGGCAACTCCTGATCCTCCTCGTTCTGCAGAACCTAAGAGAGAAATGAAGAGAAAGAGATGAGTCAGCTGCTGGTAGTGAGAGGACTGACCCAGGGGTGCCAGTAACAATCACAAACACGTCTCAGCGTGAAGCTCCCAGTCCCATTTAAAAGTTTCTCTCTCGCCCGGTGGAGGTAATGAGAAAGGTGTTAGCAAGACGTTATTTCCTCTGTGTTCTGCGGCGGACTTGCTCCAATCTCACACAACATTTGTCTGACATTACTATTGCTGACCATACCAACACCGCAATGAACTAAACTGAACCAGACCGGCTTCTCAACAAAGAAATTCACCTGCACAAATTAAACACTCTCCAGTTCATGACAATCATTTCAGCAATCATGAGTCTGGTTATCACTCTGAGAACATCTGCTAAATTTGCTCAGCAGAATGCTATAACGGCAAAAAAGACCTTCATGCTGTCTTTATTGTTATCATTAGCTTGAAAAATACTGTATACATATACTTGATAATTTTGTTCAGCAACAAGGGTGCATGAATTAATAAAAAGTGACAGTAAAGACATGTATAATGTTATAAAAGAAGAAATGCTGTTCTTTTGAACTGAATAAAAGAATCCTGAAAAAAGAATCACAGTTTCCCCCAAAATATTGAACAGCAGAACTGCTTTCAACATAAGAATAAATATTTATTGAGCATTCAATCATCATATTAGAATGATTTCTGAAGGATCATGTGACACTTAAAGACTGGAGCAATGGATGCTGAATATTCAGCTTGGCCATCACAGGCATAAATTACATTTAAAAAAATATGAAGATAGAAAACAGTTCTTTTAAATTCTACATTTATTACACAATATTTCAATTTTTACTTTATTTTTGATCAAATAAATGCAGCCATTGTGAGCATAAGAGCCCCCTTCAAAAACATCTAAAAAAATATATAATAATTCCAAATTGGAACCTGAATTATTCTGTAAAACTTTAAGGACCTTCAGTCATGTAATTTATTTATCTGCATCTATTTGTTCTGAAAGCCCTTTTCCCACAGTGCTGCAGACTAACTGGTTTACAGTGCATCCGGAAAGTATTCACAGCGCTTCACTTTTTCCACATTTTGTTATGTTACAGCCTTATTACAAAATTTATTAAATTCATTATTTTCCTCAACATTCTACACACAATACCCCATAATGACAATGTGAAAGAAGTTTGTTTGAAATCTTTGCAAATGTATTAAAAAAAATATATATATATATTATTAAAAAGAAGTATTCACAGACTGTTTCCACTGATCATCCTTGAGATGTTTCTACAACTTGATTTGAGTCCACCTGTGGTAAATTCAGTTGATTGGACATGATTTGGAAGGGCACAAACCTGTCTATACAAGGTCCCACAGTTAAAAGTGCATGTTAGAGCACAAACCAAGCCATGAAGTCCAAGGAATTGTCTGTAGACCTCTGAGACAGGATTGTAATGAGGCACAGATCTGGGGAAGGGTACAGAAACATTTCTGCAGCATTGAAGGTCCAAATGAGCACAGTGGCCTCCATCATCTGTAACTGGAAGAAGTTTGGAACCACCAGGACTCTTCCTAGAGAAGGCCGCCTGGCCAAACAGAAGGGCCTTAGTCAGGAAGGTGACCAAGAACCCGATGGTCACTCTGACAGAGCTCCAGCGTTTCTCTGTGGAGAGAACAGAACCTTCTAGAAGAACAACCATCTTTGCAGCACTCCACCAATCAGGCCAGGTATGTTCGAGTGGCCAGACGGAAGCCACTCCTCAGTAAAAGGCACATGACAGCCTGTCTGGAGTTTGACAAAAAAGCACCTGAAGGGCTCTCAGACCATGAGAAACTAAATTCTCTGGTCTGATGAAACAAAGATTGAACTCTTTGGCCTGAATGGCAAGCGTCATGTCAGGAGGAAACCAGGCACCGCTCATCACCTGGGCAATACCATCCCTACAGTGAAGCATGGTGGTGGCAGCATCATGCTGTGGGAATGTTTTTCACCGCCAGGAACTGGAAGACTAGTCAGGATCGAGGGAAAAATTAATGCAGCAATGTAAAGAAACATCCTTGATGAAAACCTGCTCCAGAGCACTCTGGACCTCAGAATGGGGCGAAGGTTCATCTTCCAACAGGACAACGACCCTAAGCACACAGCCAAGATAACAAAGTAGTGGCTACGGGACAACTCTGTGAATGTCCTTGAGTGGCCCAGCCAGAGCCCAGACTTGAACCTGATTGAATATCTCTGGAGAGATCTGAAAATGGCTGTGCACTGACTCTCCCCATCCAACCTGATGGAGCTTTAGAGGTCCTGCAAAGAAGAAAGGGAGAAACTGCCCAAAAATAGGTGTGACAAACAATCTTATAGCATCATACTCAAAAAGACTTGAGGCTGCAATTGGTGCTTCAACAAAGTATTGAGCAAAGGCTGTGAATACTTATGTACATGTGTTTTTTTTTATTTTTATAAATTTGCAAAGATTTCAAACAAATTTCTTTCACTTTGTCATTATGGGGTATTGTTTGTAGAATTGAGCAAAATAATTAATTTAATCAATTTTGGAATAAGGCTGTAACATAACAAAATGTGAAAAAAGTGAAGCGCTTTGAATAATTTCCGGATGCACTGTATATCGGGAATTACTATGCTCAATGCGCTACGTTAATGTGTTCCCGACACATTCTCATCTGATGTCACTTAGCTAAAATGAGGTGTTCAGTAACCGGGATGAACTGCAGTGGGTTGTGCGTGTGCTGTACATTCATGTCTGAAGCAGTCACAAATATGCAGATATCAGTATTCAGCACATGAAATATGCAGCACAGCAGTGATTGAAACCGCACTGATCGATTGAGCATGTGATTTCATTAGAGGCCTATACATAATATTTGTGCATCACTTACCTCAGGTTTCTTGCGGAGGTTGGGCGAGAGCTTGAGGCTGATGACATGGCCGCGGTCATCACCCACGATGATGATGGGATCGACAGGGTTGAATTCAATTTTCACAGGCCTTTTCTTTTTGGACACCACTATTTGTTGGCAGAGAGCCTCATATTTTTTGACACTGAGGTCGAACACATGAACCTGAGAGAGAAATAGAAGAGGAGCAGGAAGTTTTAGTCTTTGTCATTAATGTATGTTGTATCAGTTTATGTTTTGATGTTTTTCAGGCTGAAGCAGCACCTCTATATGTATACTCTTGCTTTGGCTCTGTGTGTCAGCAAGCAAGATAATATATGTCAAAGAGCAATAGAGCAGATGGTAGCATGCATGATGCTCGAGACATATTTTGAGCTGTTGTCATCATGTAATAGTTCAATCAGGCCTCTATGTCCTGAACCCTTTTTTGTTCTTTTACAAAAAATTAGGCAAAAAATTTGTATTTATTTATTTTATTTACTTAGAGGAGAAATATCTACAATTTTAAGTGCAGGACATTTCTAAATTTTTGATTGCACTAATGTTCACAGTAATAGTGATTTAGTTTCTGGCAGGACCTGACAGACACTTTTGGTGTTGTGTTATGTGTCACGTTTTTTTTGCTTAAATTGCGTGTATGAATGTTGTACATTATTGCTTGTTTGTAGAATAAGCCAACCCAAGGGCTAACAACCCCCCCTTCTAATAACAATCTAAAATAACACAATATATTTGTCCAGAAATTAATAAATACAATTGGTGATTTGAGACTCCGATCAAGACTGCGAGACTGACAGGTGATTGCAGCCTTAGACAAGTGCCAGACCAGCGGTGTGATTTAACACTAATGACAGTATAACAACTTCAGCTAACAATGAGCCAAAGGATAGATGTCGTGTTCGTTTTGCTTAAAAAAAGAAGACCTAAAATGCTGCACTGGGCCTTCCACATATGGACTTTGTTTTCCTAAATTGATTCACTAGAATGAATCAGGGTTTAATGCTACATATAAGAGGGGAGTGTTTAGGAAAGTATGTCAGTTTGATTATTGCATCAACTTTAATGCAAAAATGATGCATTGTGAAAAATTAAATGTGCTTTAAGTGGAAGTATCCAGAAAATTGCTGTTTTAAGGTGAGGGATTATTAAAGGAATTATTATTCATTTTATTATTACTTTAATCATACATTTTTTGTTATTATCATTATTAAAATAATAATAAAAAGGATTTTATCATATCATGAGCCGCTTTTCCACCGTCAGGCCGAACGGTTCTTAGAATGGTAAGGAAGGGTTCCAGTTGTGTTTCCACTTGAGCCTGGAGCTCTCGGCCCGGAATACTTAGCTAACTGCTGGTATGCTGGTAGAATCCATGAAATGACGTCGCTCACTTGTCTGTTGCCTGGCTACCAGTTTCTCTGTAGCTGGCTAAGCGCTCTATTTGAGCGGCGTAAACAGAAATTAATAATAAAATTAAAATAAATATCTGATCATCCTCTATAATGCAGTCGTTATTTATGTCTCATATCATCAGTAAACCCATGGGCGTCAGTTCGGTTTGAAATGTGCTGGGGACAGAGACGCATTCAGAAGTGCATTTTCAGAAGTGCTGGGTACATTTTTTTTTCTCTTTCGCGCAGGTCATGTTTTGAAAGACTATGTCCTGCAGCTTACTAATGTAATAAATAAAAATGTCAGATGAGAGACATATTGCGGGTCTTATAGCCTTACTCATGCCGACGAAAGCGCCCCACGAATTCTTTAATATTTTTCATTTTTGCAATTTTTTTTACCACTTCATTATCAGAGTCCCACTGGAGCCCGTGTTTTTTTATCCTCCCTATTACACATTAGTTACAGCCATTAAAATAGTTCAGTTTTGTTTTTAATGTCAAAGTAGATATATTTCGTTTTGTTTCTTTATTAAGTTAATTTAGAAAAATGTTTAAAGCATTTAATGTTTGTTAAACTAAAGTTTTTGCTTTTTAAAGTGACGACCAAGCGGCCAGCGGCCGACAGTGAGTTAACCCAACACTTTAGCCTCTGAAATCAACACTTGACTTGTCTTGCTTATTAAATCCATAAAAAACACTTAAAGCATCGTTTAAACGTTTAGCCTATTATCACCACCATCACAGTAAAAAGGCATTTTTGACAAGATGAGGCAGGCAGATCGCAACGGCGCGCGCAAACAAAACGGGCTACACAATCTAAACAAATAATTAAAAATAAAAAACATGCTGGTTGTCTTACCTTAGGCTACACCTCTCCGCGAAATGAATATATATCCGTTCTTCAATTCCCGTGCTATATGCACATTTAACGGAGTTCATGTCAACGAAATCAACCGATATGAGTATTTTATTCATCAGCTCTTTTCAACATCAAAGACCGCATTATGAGAACGAGCGACCTAAACACTGGTAAGAGCATTTAGTCTCATTAATTTTAATGAAGATGATTGTGCTTTTGAGCATCTAAAACTTAGCTTATTTTCAGTTTCACTTGTGGCAGTTTGCGTGTTGGCTTGCTTTACTCATTTGCGGCGATGCGTGTTGCCTAAAAAAGCCCGAAGCCCGGCCCGCGTCTGAGGTAGGCTATGACTGGAAAATTGGCCCGAAGCCCGGCCCTAGGGCGTAAAAAAGTCGGGGCCCGTCGGGCTCGGGCAGAAATAGGGCTCTACTTTGAGTAAGGCTGAAAGCGTCTTTCTTTTTAATACATTTCTTGAATGTCTCAATTACAGTAGGCCTAGCCTATAGATAATTATGATATTTGTGGCTGCACCGCGGTCCGTCATTACGCTAAATCATGAGCGGTCCATGGCACCTGCTACCCATGGCTGTTAAGAACTGTATAGGCTACATCAATCCATTACAACAATTTCGTGTTATGGGCACTGCCACTGATACAGGCAGCGGAAGAGCCTATTTTACGGAGCTTCCTTCTGCTTTTCAAACGTTTTTACAACAAAAGATGTCGTTAAAACGACATAAGATCTCGTTATTATGAGAAAAGATGTAGTTAAAACGACATAAGATATCGTTATTACGACACAATTGAGTGGAAAAAATAATATGTGTGTGTCAGCAATGCTTCACCGCAAAATTGAACTCGAGGTTTAAAAAAAAAAAAAAAAAAAAAGTGCTGGGTACAAAAGGACTCATGACGAAATCTGGTGGGTACGCGTCCCCCCCGTCCCCCCCGAAATCGACGCCTATGAGTAAACCGTTGTGTTGCCAAGGAAACGACTGACGCTTTTGTATGACATTCCAAAGAGCGGCCGTTATCAGCCCCACAGTGGAAAATGAAACCACGGTTACGCAATGAGAACCGTTCGGCCCGGCGGTGGAAAAGCGGCTATGGATGATACCATTGTGTTTGTATTAGAGGAGTCGTTTGGGCTGTTTACCTTTCCATCAGCGGTGACAGCAGCAAAGACAGTGGAGGAGTATGGAGCCCAGGCCACATCCATCACTTCAGCTCTCAGGTCAAAGGTGAACACAGGAGATCTGTGAGAGACATGTATTGTTACTGGAATAGTAGAATGCTTCAGATAAGCTACTATTCAGTGAAAACAAAACTTTAACAGAAACTACACTGCTCCCATTCTGAATTCATTTAATGTTCAAATGTTAGCAGTCTGACTAACTGATGTCTAAAGATGTGAAATATAACATCTTAAAAAAACATCACCAGAACTTCCCCAGACTGTCACAATCAGTAGGGAAAAAGAGACCTCTTCCCGTTGTTAGTTCTTGCAGCGTCCCTCCTCCTCCCCTGCTCCTCATTTTTTTTGTATAATTTTGCCTGTTATAGGGGGGCAATCGGAGCTCGGGTATAATATCCTCTCCAGGCCCATCTAGACAGCAAACCAAATCTGTTTATCACTTTCACTAAGATTATATGGGAACACAAACTTGTGAAAGCTGAATTTTCAGCAGCCATGACTCCAGTTTTCAGTGTCACATGATACTTCAGAAATCAATCTAATATGCTGATTTGGTGCTCAAGTAATATTTCTTATTCAGTTGAAATGGTTATACTGCCTAATATTTTTGTGGAAACTGTGATACATTTTTTTCTAGATCCTTTGATGGACAAAAAACATGATCAGCATTTATTTGAAATATAAATATTTTCTAACAATATAAATTACTTTTGATCAATTTGATGCATCCTCGCTGAATTAAACTATTAATTTATTTCAAGAAAATAAAACTTTTGAAGTCAAAATTGTTGTCTGTGGTGCCACAGATGTTGAAAAATCTATTGTAAAATCTTCTAATTGCTTATCCTGCCATTACAGATCCAACAAACACTTCAGCAGCTAAAGCGCTATCCACCTTAGAAATGTAATGTGTCTGGCTACTAACACAAAATGTGCAGTCAAGAGAAATATTCATTCATTATTATTAAAAGGTGTCTTTTTGCGCAACAGAGACAGTCTAATTGATTTGTCAAATTTAAAATGAAGACAACTGAATGATAAGTTTTAGAGGTGGAAAAGGCTGCAGTAAATATAGTGCTGCAGGGAATGGTGCTCATACTTCATTCTCTCATCCCAAATTTTCACCATCCAGTCCAAGCCGCATGAGATGAAAACTTGGGAATGGAAGGGATTCCACCTCACACACTGGACACTCATGGGGAAGTGTGCATCATATTCCTTCAGGAAAGAGTACTTGCCACCCTGTGAAAAACAAACATATTCCCATTATTGGTTAAATTAACATGAAAAAAAGCTGTTTTATACAACAGCACTCTTGCTCTTGTTATACTGTGCTTAATTATCCGTTGGTGAAAAGCAATCCACATCATTTGTCTTGTTTTGTTTGTCTTGTGCAACTCTGGGGATTGTTCGATCCATCAAGCACGATCCATCAAGTTTTAAAACATAAATCCTGAAGCATATGTTTTACCTGTTTCTGTTTGAACCTTATCTTTATTTTTTTTAAAAAAATACAATATATAAAGATAACATGGCAAATGCCTCTGTTCTGATAAGAGGAATTAAAAGCATGGTGTGTGTGTGTGTGTGTGTGTGTGTGTGGACTGGTAATCATCACGTTATGGGGACAAAATGTCCCCACAAAGATAGCAATATCCGAAATCCTCATCCTTGTGGGGACATTTTTAGGTCCCCATGAGGAAAACATCTTATAAATCAGACTAAGTGATGTTTTTTGAAAATGTAAAATTGCAGAATGTCTCCTGTGAGGGTTAGGTTTAGGGGCAGGGGCAGTGTAGGGGGATAGAATATACGGTATGTACGGTATAAAAACCATTACGCCTATGGAAAGTCCCCATAAAAGATGAAAACACTACACTGTGTGTGTGTGTGTGTGTGTGTGTGTGTGTGTGTGTGTGTGTGTGTGTGTGTGTGTGTGTGTGTGTGTGTGTGTGTGTGTGTGTGTGTGTGTGTGTGTGTGTGTGTGTGTGTGTGTGTGTGTATCAAAAAAGTAAATAAAGTAGAAATTTTTCTTTTAAGGTTAGGGTATGTGTTAAGGTTAGGTTACAGTATTTATAACTAACTGTATATACAAACAATAGAAGTCTATGGAATGTCCCCATCTAGAAGATACCGAAGTAAAAGTGTGTGTGAGTGTGTTGTGCAGAAGTGGAGGGATGTTTGAGTCAGTAGAAGTGAAAATTTAAAAGAAGAACATGTGTTTGCCTAAATTATGTTTATAATTTAGAACAAAACAAGTCATATGGACCAAAGCGTGGCATACAGATGAGAAACAAAATTGTCTGGTCTTTCAAAATGAATAGTTTAAATGCTAGATGAGTCAAGACTGCATTTATATACTCTGATCAGGCATAACATTATGACCACCTTCCTAATATTGTGTTGGTCCCCATTTTGCTGCCAAAACAGCCCTGAAACGTCGAGGCATTGACTCCACTAGACCCCTGAAGGTGTGCTGTGGTATCTGGCACCAAGATGTTACCAGCAGATCCTTTAAGCCCTGTAAGTTGAAAGGTGGGGCCTCCATGGATCTGACTTATTTGTTCAGAACATTCCACAGATGCTCGATTGGATTGAGATCTGGGGAATTTGGAGGCCAAGTCAACACCTCAAACTCATTGTTGTGCTCCTCAAACCATTCCTGAACCATTTTTGCTTTGTGGCAGGGCGCATTATCCTGCTGAAAGAGGCCAGAGACACCAGGGAATACCGTTTCCATGAATGGGTGTACATGGTCTGCAACAATGCTTAGGTAGGTGGTACGTGTCAAAGTAACATCCACATGGATGGCAGGACCCAAGGTTTCCAGAAAAACATTGCCCAAAGCATCACACTGCCTCCGCCGGCTTGCCTTCTTCCCATAGTGCATCCTGGTGCCATGATATGTTCCCCAGGTAAGTGATGTACACGCACCCAGCCATCCACGTGATGTAAAAGAACATGTGATTCATCAGACCAGGCCACCTTCTTCCATTGCTCTATGGTCCAATTCTGATGATCATGTGCCCACTGTTGGTGCTTTCGGCAGTGGACAGGGGTCAGCATGGGCACCCTGACTGGTCTGCAGATGTGCAGCCCCATACACAACAAACTGCGATGCACTGTGTATTCTGACACCTTTCTATCAGAACCAGCATTAACTTCTTGAGCAATTTGAGCTACAGTAGCTCGTCTGTTTGATCGGACCACACGGGCCAGCCTTCGCTCCCCACGTGCATCAATGAGCCTTGGCCGCTCATGACCCTGTTGATAGATATTGACAACTGCAGACCAGGAATACCTGACAAGAGCTGTAGTTTTGGAGATGCTCTGACCCAGTCATCTAGCCATTACAATTTAGCCCTTGTCAAACTCGCTCAAATCCTTACACTTGCCCATTTTTCCTGCTTCTGACACATCAACTTTGAGGACAAAATGTTCCCTTGCTGCCTAATATATCACACCCACTAACAGGTGCCGTGATGAAGAGATAATCAGTGTTATTCACTTCACCTGTATGTTATGCCTGATCTATATCAGATTATGCCTGATATATATAATCAATGTTTGGCTGAATGACTGTATGACTGACCTTAGTGTATATTAACATATTGAATGTGATGGTATATGACTGACCTTGTAAATCGTTCCAGATTTAGAGGCAACAAGAAAAATCCAGTCATATTTTTTATGAATGTCCAAAGATATTCCAGCTTGAACCACAGAAAAAATATATTCTTCAGTAAGGATGATAATACATTATTGCATGCAATTTTCACACCATTAGCACATTTATTTCATTTGACATTTTAACGGTTTCTTTCTGTTCTGTGTGATTTCTAAAAACCGATCTGAACATAAATGGAACTGATCAGAAGCTCCCTCTGAGAGTATGCGTTCATAAAAAATAAGGTAAGGTGGTTCATACATGTGGGAATGACATCCTCAAGATCATCAGGAACTTTGTCCATGGCTGGGAGTTTGATGATGTCTATGAAGTCTAGTACATTCTGAAATTCAGGCATCAATTAACCTCTTACAATAATGACTTGTTTTAGAATCAACACTTAGATGTTTCCATCTGTACCTCTCTTAGAGTCCAAGACACCACTCGACCGTCAGCGGACACAGAGAGGAAGTTGTGTTTACCGTCAAAATCATCTTTCTTCCACTTCACCTGTAATGAAGACAATTAAACACACAGTCAAGACTTTATTACCATTCAACAATAACAAAAACTATACAAGCACTGAATTAAAACCTGTATTTAGTTTTATTAAAATACATTACCATTCAAAAGTTTGGAGTCAGTAAGATAATTGAATATTAAAAAAGCCTCTTATGATCACCAAGGCTGCATTTATTTGATCAAAAGTACAGTTGAATATTGTTTTATGCCATTACGTCAGTGTCATATTAATATTAATTTGCTGATTTGGTGCTTGAAAAACATTTATATTTATTATCAGTGTCTGAAACAATTGTGCTGCTTAACATATTTGTGGAAACTGTGATAATTTTTTGAACAGTCGTGTATAGAAATATGTTTAAAAAAAAAAACTGCACAAACACAGTTAGTACTGCACATACTTCATATTACTACTTAGTAAGAGTAGTATTTTATTCCGACCATTGTATTGAACATACAGCTTCATTGTCATATTAAGTAATGATGGTTTACTGTTATTATTTCACCCATGACTCTATGGTCATATCTTCATCCATACCTGCATCACACGGCCGCTGTGTTTCCCGGGGCTCAGGCATGTGGCCTTACAAATGGGCTGCTTATTCTCTTCCAGCAGGCTATACACTGCAACACAGCCGTCTGTCATCCCCATAACCACCAGCTCGGACAGTTCTTTGTGGATGTCTACGCACATTACGCCCGAGTCCGTGTTAAAGATGAATTCTGGGTAAGTGTGCTTCTTCCGGGTGTAAAAGAGAAGCATGCCACCACGATCCTCAATATCATATCCATCTTGTGGGGTAAGATGAATCACATTTCAGAGTCATTTAGCTTACAAATGATTACTTGTCCAAGGTTTTCTCTCAGAGTAAATAATCAACTTACATGACCCAAGACCAACAGCAAACAAGTCATTGTATTCAGTACTCCTAGAAATTAGCAAATACAAATGTCACTCAAAAAAGTGCTTCTTATTTTACTTGGAAAAACTCTGCGTTTTGTTTTAATACAGTATGAAACTCACCAGCAGAGGGCAGTCACACACAGACCTTTGGCTTCCTCATACAGGAATTTCCACAGTGGGGCAACAGTGCCCTTCCCTCCTCGAAATTCATCAGATGCATCCTCAAAGTACAGGAAATCTGAGATTTGGATATAAAGGTGTCCATCCGTCAGTAATCCAAAATAAAGCAGTGTCGCAGTGGAAAGAAATGGTTTCTCTATTTACCATCTGTGATTTCCCCATACATATTGGAAACCACACTCTGCTCCATCATCTTAGCCGCACCAAGAGACGAGTCAAGTTTCTGTAACCACAAGAGGGGATTTTTTCCCCCTTTAATCAACCTTTTAAAACAAACCAATCACACTCTTAAACTAAATAAGATATTAATAATTTTCTTGATCACTTTTGAACACAAGAAATAGAAAGATGTATAAACAATCATCCCAACACTATGATGTGATACGTATTTAGAGTGAGATCACAGGTCTGCAGCTGTGCACTGTAAAAAATTTTTTTTTTAAATAATTGTAAGGAAGTTGCACTGTTTTATTTTACAGATATTTCCTGTATTTTTGAAATACGAAAAATGTATAAAATTACAGAAATAGACTGTACATTTTCCAATGTAAAATAACATGAACAACATGTAACCGTGAATAAACATACATTTTACATTTTTAAAGATTTTTTTTTCACATTAAAAAAACAATCTTTAGACATTCGCAGATTTATTAAAACTTCACAAAATATTGTTCTCTTTAATAGATGACCTATAGCCCAGAATGACCAGAGTAAGAAACAGTGCAGGCCAGCCAAACTTTATTCACCTTATTCTTAACCATAGACTGTAAAAATAGTGTTCCCTTTCGAACGGTCAGTTCGTACTGCGTCGAAGACGCCATGGGAATTCTCCTATTCTCGAACAGTGTTGGGGTAGTTACTCAAAAAAAGTAATTAGTTACTAGTTACTAGTTACATCTGTAAATTGTAATGAGATTACTTTACTAGTTACTGTATTTGAAAAGTAACTACACTACTTATTACTTTACTTTCCCATTTCTTAATTTACTGTGTAGATATATGGACAAACATCATGGCTCTATGGCAGTGTTTCCCCAAACAAACAAAAAGGACTACTGTCAAATCAAGATAAAGAAAATAATAAGAACAAATAATTTAAATACAAGCAGCAGCACAAATAAATACTATTGAGCAAAGACACTAATAAAATAAACAATGCTTTTCAGGTTTTTCAGGTACGTCTAACATTAGTTTTCAGGTACAGAAATCAAATGTAAAATAACATTGCATATTTGACTGTATAAATTAAACATTAATCCTATTAAATTTACAAAATCTATTCAATCAAGAGCAGTGAGTGATGCCCTTGTCTTTTGTTGTTTGACATTAAACAGACAGCAGTAAAGGCTACTGCCCCTTTAAGACCTAATAAAACTGCCCCTTTAAGACCTAATAATACTGCCCCTTTAAAGACCTAATGCTCGGATATGCGTCGTTTTAAGGCATATACAGACTATGTCTGCTAGGATACTCATCAAGATGGGCATGTTGACATAGTTTTTGTGTGAGTTTGTCCGTTCAAGAGCAAAACTTGAAAGAGAACTCAATATTTGCGCACTGTGAGACGTGTGCGCGCTTTCGGATGAGTGCACATAGACAAAATATTCTCACAGCGCGCGCAACTTCTCATTTGTGATGACGGCGAAAATGACTAGTATTCGAACATACTGCAGCACTATATGCATTGAACAAAGTTTACAAAGAGAGAATTTGAAGGACTTTTACACGGCAACCCTGCTCTTGTCGGCCCCTCGGTTGGGAAACACTGCTCTATGGCAACGGCGCACGCAGCACTTAAACAAATCAGATCTTTATACACAGGCAAACACGGCTTGAGTAACGCAGGAAAGCGCGTTCCTATAGTCTAGTAAAGTAGTGTAGTTACCAATATTTGTTGTGTAATGCGTTACTTTACTTCGTTACCCAAAAAAGTAATATCGTTACTGTAATCCGTTATTTTGTAACTCGTTACTACCCCCAACACTGTTCTCGAATATACTGAAGTAATTTGTAAAATCACGCAGTGCTACTGCCCAGTCAAAACAGTGTCGAGACATTTCGCACGCTATTGGCTGGCCAGTGGGAACTGCATGAACCAATGGCAGAACAGCGTAATCTGAGCGAACCAATGGGCACAAAGCCCGCGAAGCTGAGCGCAAGAGCCCGCGAAAGGGGCATATAAAATACGCTGTAACTGTCAAAAACGGCAGATTAATCTCCTTCAGCGACGATCTACGGTCCTCGCTGATAAACTCGAACTACACCACCTTCACCGTGAATTGACGAGCCTGCAGCGGAATAGCGAGCTAGCCAGCCCGGACGTCCTGCGAGAGTCAGCGGCCTGCTGTAGTTCAGCGCGCTTAAATCGCCATCGATCCCGCGAGCTGTCACGCCTTTCCCCTGCGCTCTTTGGTGAAACACTACGGTGTATCCTTTCTGTACAATACTGAGAAAAACATATCGCTTGTGTGTGCAGTACTTACCTGCATTTGGAGGATAACCACGACGGGTGCGTGATCTGTCTGGGCAAGGCCCACGCGGACGCTGCTCTCGCTGGGTCCGGCTGTTCTCACTGCGAGGGTATGCCCATTTCCTCCCTCCGTTCGCGGATAGCGCTCTTTTCAGAGCGCGACCCCGGCCCTCGCGCTCTCCCGTTCCCCTTTCCGTCCGAGCCTCGGCGGGAAAGAACGGCGGAGCCAGAGGGCTGAGTAAACCAAGGCTAGCGAGTTCACGCCGGCCCAGTGCCCGCGCGCCTCGTCTTCGCCTCAGAGAGACGTTTCCCCTGTGACGTTCTCTCGATCGGACCTGCTCCCTCCGCTCGACGCCGAGGGCTTGGTCTCATTCGGCAGCAATGAGGAAGACGAATCTGCACGATTACCAACGTCTCGCTCTTCCTATTCCCTCACTCGGGCGCCGCGGACAGAGAATGCCAGAGTGGACGAGCGAACTAATGCCGGAGCTTCCCGCATTAATGGCTCTCAGACTGCTGGAGATATTAAGGCTTACGTTACAGACTGTTGTCACTGCACCCCGCGCTTTCTACAGCGGCAGCGCGACTGTCGAGAGCGCGTGACTTACGTCATTGCTGCTTCGCTGTCTAGCGCATAATGGCGTCGTGAATGACGGCCAAGCCCTGCGCCTTTTTCACTCTTTATTACTTCTCTCAGTCCCCTATTCAGACGACTGGAGAGGTTCAACAGTGTAGTAAACGAGCCTGTTATGAAGCACGCACGCCCTACACACCAAAACACCGTCGAGAGCACAACCTACATCATAGCCGTGCCCTCTGCTGGTACGGTGCACTTTCGCACACAGGGTTGCCGGTTCGAGCCCTGCTCTCTCAGGTTTCTCATTGAGTCTCAATTTAGTGAATGGCGGCCAAACCCTCCACCACTTCTCTCAGTAAACGAGCCTGTTATAAAACATGCACGCCTGTCCACAGAACGCTGTATTAACGGCGATCCTAATAAACAATTAAGAGTTCTTTCCTCTGTTATGACTGCAGGCAGTGTGTCCCCTACATAGGGTATACCCCTGCATATAAGCACTGTTAATTCAGCGCTATAGAACCACTCAAAAGTCCTGCTGTGGCCTGATTACCACTACAGACTTACTTTACATTCTCTCAATCCCCTCGGTTCAGGCGACTGGAGATGTAAATATTGCAGTCAACTAGCCTGTTGTCAAACATGCTCGCCTGCACATCAACGCTGTTTTTAACAACGACCTTACTAAAATACGTGCACCTTGCACATAAGCACTGTTCTCACAGATTATCGCTTCGGAGGATGAGAGACAGTTATACCTGCTCGGCCCTGTTAGGGCGCTTAGAGAATATATTGAGCGGTCCTCCCACTTTAGACAGTCGGAGCAGCTCTTTGTAAGTTTTGGTGACCGAACTAAGAGACTTCCGGTCACCAAACAAAACCTAGCCAGATGGCTAGTGGACACGATAGCGTTAGCAAAAGACACTATGGACCTCCAATGCCCCATAGGTGTCAAAGCTCACTCCACCAGAGGCATGGCCTCCTCCTGGGCATGGTCTAGTGGAGTTTCTATGGGGGACATTTGTAGATTGGCAGGTTGGTCCTCACCATCTACTTTAACCAGATTCTACAGTCTGGATGTCCCTGCACTGCAGGCACAAGTCCTCGCTGTATAAAAATACTAAGACGGCCTAACGAATATTAGACGGCCTTGTAAGCCCGTCCCCGTCATAAGTTGGCATTTGGGGCCTTCATATGCTTCAATGCTTACACATTCCTTATAGTTACCGGCCTCTATGAGCCCAGTAGTATAAGACTTATATATATATATATATATATATATATATATATATATATATATATATATATATATATATATAATATATATATATATATATATATATATATATATATATAATATATATATATATATATATATATATATATATATATATATATATATATATATATATATAATATATATATATATATATATATATATATATATATATATATATATATATATATATATATATATATATATATATATATATATATATATATATATAAATGATGTGTCATTAACTCTAGTCTTGAGCCCTTTCTAATAAGTGTTCAAACTTGAGGGAGTACATGTCACTGCGCTTATCATTGCACGGCGGGATTTTACAGGTTCCCTTGGCGTTCCCTTGGGTTCCCTTGTTCTCTTTGACGCAGTACGAACGGACCGTTCGAAAGGGAACGTACTCGGTTACTTAACGTAACCTCGGTTCCCTGAGATAAGGGAAGGAGTACTGCGTAGACGGCCGTGCTATGGCGCTGACTCGGGTGATCGTCGCTTCAGTCGATTTAACCTGACGTTTTTGACAGTTACAGCGTATTTTATATGCCCCTTTCGCGGGCTCTTGCTCGGGCCTTGTGCCCATTGGTTCGCTCAGATTACGCTGTTCTGCCATTGGTTCATGCAGTTCCCACTGGCCAGCCAATAGCGTGCGAGATGGCTCGACACTGTTTTGACTGGGCAGTAGCACTGCGTGATTTTACAAATTACTTCAATATATTCGAGAATAGGAGAATTCCCATGGCGTCTTCGACGCAGTACGAACTGACCGTTCGTAAGGGAACCGAGGTTACGTTAAGTAACCGAGTACGTTTTATTGTATGAAGCCGTTTTTTGCCAAAACGTCCAGTTACTCTGCGTGAACCGAGCAATTGACTTGAATGAAGGGCAAAATGTGTTTCTTTGGTTTCTCACAAACTATCCAAAAGAATCAGACTTCCCATCACTATGTCAGAGTAGTTCTGCTGGGTTCAATGTTTCATTACGGATTTCTTTTCATAATATCATATTATAATATCATATAGGCTAATCATAAATTATGATGTAAAACGTGGACATACATACTACTTTTTCTGTCATAGAAAGAAGTAGTAGTAAGAGTAGTATACTAGTATGCGGTTCCAAATTCAGAACGTCTGGTCTAAAATGCAATTGCCATTATGCCGCAGAACAGAAATTGCGAGTTCGGTCATCTTTGCAGGAATGTAGTATGAAGATTATACAATGTAACGTATCTTAACAACACTTGCTGGGTTTACATTTTTTTATGGTGACTTGCCATATAGACATAATGATTTTTATAGTGTGGAAACTATGTATTCAATCCCCTAAACCTAACCCTACCCCTCACAGAGTTTTGCATTTTCAAAAAACATAATTTACTATTATTTATAAGCTGTTTTCCACATGGGGACAAACAAAATGTCCACACAAGGTCAAAAATGCCTGGTATCGGCATTGTTGGGATGTTCACACTCTTGAACTAAATAAGACAATTTAAAAGACAAGTCATTTTATCGATCATAGTGTATGTACTCAATTATCTATATGATCTATACAGAGATCAGTGGTCAGATCATATTTGTTGTCTATAGCCACCTGAGTCTCCTCCTCCTCCTCCTCCTCCTCCACACAGCTTTCTTTCTTTTTTTCCTGCCTCAGATGCTCTTCATAGAAGTCATTGGTCTCGGACTGCAGAAAGAGCAGGTCATGCTAACATTGTACACGTCCATTTTCACAATAATACAAGCATAGTTCTTTTTTACTGCAGGTGTACCACAAAAGTTGCTAATTTATCTGAAATTGATCTATCTTTATAATTTATCTGACTGGCATTAGCTGAGAAATTTGCATGCAGAGGCTTTACAAGCTACATCCTGCATTAACTGAATTATGCATTAACTGAAAATACAGAAAACCTACAAAGTCTTCTGGGCTTGACATTAAAGGGATAGTTCACCAAAAATGATAATTAGCCCATGATTTACTCACCCTCAAGTTATCCTAGGTGTATATGACATTCTTCTTTCAGACGAACAATTGGAGTTATATTAAAACATGTCCTGGCTCCCAAGCTTTATAATGGCAGTGAAGGACTTTTTCTGTTTTTAAGTCCATAAAAGTGCATCTATCCATCATAACTGCTCCACACGGCTCCCGGAGGTTGATAAAGGACTTATGAAGCGAATCGATGCATTTGTGTAAGAAAAACATCCATATTTAAACCTTTACAAACTGTAATCTCTAACTTCTGCTAACTGTCATACACGTGTTCACGAGAGACTGGCGTTCCAGCGTATGACGTAGGACGCTCCGGTGAGAATATGCTAGTTCTCGAGAGAACCAAGTTTTATTTTGCTCTATCCTTTGCGCTTCCGCGTTCGTCACCGGACCTTACAAAAAGCCTGTGTCCTACGTCATACGTGGAGCACTTTTAGGATGGATAGATGCACTTTTATGGACTTTTTAAAACAACCATAAATATGACTCAACAAATATGAATTACAAGAGTTAGTAGATACCAATGTTTTACAAGAAATAGTCGAATAGTCAGAGCCAATCTAATTTGAATGGGTAACAAGCGCGGTCACCCCTTAGTTTTAGATCTGGGTACTTAACAGTAACTGATCAGACGACCTTAGGGACCTGGCAGATGTATAACGTTTCACCAGAGCATCATAGGTCACCAAGCCATTTAATGATTTAAAAACAAACAATAAATGTTTATATTCTATATGGAAACGAATCTTAAATAATTTACACTGCAAAATTACAACTGCAATACCTAAATAATGTTATAAGATCGATGTTTTAAATAAAGGTTTGAATAAACAAATAAGAAAAAGTGCACTGATACTTTTAAACATGAAACTAAACCACCAATAGGTGTCGGAAAGTGATCGTCTTAATCAGGGGTGTGCACGAATAGTCGAATATTCGATCTATAATTAATATTCGAAAATTAAAAATACTATTCGAATTGAAGCAGCACTGGGCGTAAATGCAGTGAATCCATGATAAATCTTACTAAAATGCGCAGTTATAACCAATGCTGACTTCACATGCTATCGGAGTTATCGTAAATACGAGTTTCCTAGGTAAAAATTGCACATGAACGCCCTCTGATGTCGTGTTTACCACTGGGAAGTTCGGAAATAATTTTGATACCAAAATTCCAGAGCTGGGCGTGTCATAAACTTTAAACATGGTGGCGGGGAGAACTTATGCTGCCTTCACGTGCTATCGGAATTATCGTAAATACGAGTTTCCTAGGTAAAAATTGCACATGAACGCCCTCTGATGTCGTGTTTACCACTGGGAAGTTCGAAAATAATTTTGATACCCCAATTCCCGAGATGGGCGTGTCATAAGCTTTAAACATGGTGGCGGGGAGAACTACTGCTGTGGCAGGTGTGGTTTTAGTGTTTTTTTTTCCCCAAAACAGCTAGGTCGTCTTGTCTTGACATTAATGTAGAACATATTTACATGTAAGAGTAATCATATGAAGCGTATTGTATGTTTGGTACACAACGAAAATAGCCTGTATTTGACTGAAATTATAGAATCAGCAGAAAGCGGACTAACTGGAATGTTTATATGGTTGTCGGTGCATGGGAGACTACATATGATGTTGGTTTTAACAAGATTATCCCAATAAATAGGCAAGAATAACCTGATGTCCACCATGATTCCTGTTCACTCCGACAACAAAGCACTTGAATGCAACAAGCTCGTAATCACGACTTCTAAAGTGGGAATTAGGAAATTTCCGATAGCACGTGAAGGCAGCATAAACCCACTGGGTGGCGGTGTGGAATAAGTTGATTGTATTTGATAATGTCGTCGTCTGCCTCGCGATGTTACGAAGTAACGTTACTTAGATGAAAATTATTCAAAATTGAGTTACTTTTGATTAAATTAATTAATGAAACTGAGTTATCATAATATCACGACCACAATGAGAAATCACATGAAATTCAAACACCAGGCGAATGAATGAGGAAAGACAGCTGTCCATCACTGCATAGGCTACGTGAGTGCAAGTAGGCTAAGTAACTTATGCTGCCTTCACGTGCAATCGGAATTATCGTAAATACGAGTTTCCTAGGTAAAAATTGCACATGAACGCCCTCTGATGTCGTGTTTACCACTGGGAAGTTCGGAAATAATTTTGATACCCCAATTCCCGAGATGGGCGTGTCATAAGCTTTAAACATGGTGGCGGGGAGAACTACTGCTGTGGCCGGTGTGGTTTTATTGTTTTTTTTTTTCCAAAACAGCTTGGTCGTCTTATCTTGACATTAATGTAGTACATATTTACATGTAAGAGTAATCATATGAAGCGTATTGTATGTTTGGTACACAGCGAAAATAGCCTGCATTTGACTGAAATTACAGAATCAGCCGAAAGCGGACTATCTGGAATGTTTATATGGTTGTCGGTGCATGGGAGACTACATATGATGTTGGTTTTAACAAGATTATCCCAATAAATAGGCAAGAATAACCTGATGTCCACCATGATTCCTGTTCACTCCGACAACAAAGCACTTGAATGCAACAAGCTCGTAATCACGACTTCTAAAGTGGGAATTAGGAAATTTCCGATAGCACGTGAAGGCAGCATAAACCCACTGGGTGGCGGTGTGGAGTGTGTTAATAAGTTGATTGTATTTGATAATGTCGTCGTCTGCCTCGCGATGTTACGAAGTAACGTTACTTAGATGAAAATTATTCAAAATTCAGTTACTTTTGATTAAATTAATTAATGAAACTGAGTTATCATAATATCACGACCACAATGAGAAATCACATGAAATTCAAACACCAGGCGAATGAATGAGGAAAGACAGCTGTCCATCACTGCATAGGCTACGTGAGTGCAAGTAAGTAACTAATGCTGCCTTCACGTGCTATCGGAAATTTCCTAATTCCCACTTTAGAAGTCGTGATTACGAGCTTGTTGCATTCAAGTGCTTTGTTGTCGGAGTGAACAGGAATCATGGTTATTCTTGCCTATTTATTGGGAAAATCTTATTAAAACCAACATCATATGTAGTCTCCCATGCACCGACAACCATATAAACATTCCAGATAGTCCGCTTTCTGCTGATTCTGTAATTTCAGTCAAATGCAGGCTATTTTCGCTGAGTAGCAAACATACAACACGCTTCATATGATTATTCTTACATGTAAATATGTACTACATTAATGTCAAGACAAGACGACCTAAAAAAAAAAACAATAAAACCACACCTGCCACAGCAGTAGTTCTCCCCGCCACCATGTTTAAAGCTTATGACACACCCATCTCGGGAGTTGGGGTATCAAAATTATTTCCGAACTTCCCAGTGGTAAACACGACATCAGAGGGCGTTCATGTGCAATTTTTACCTAGGAAACTCGTATTTACGATAATTCCGATAGCACGTGAAGGCAGCATTAAGCGCAGCATGTTACCCCGAGATGAAAACGTATAACGTTAGTTATATGATAACAAAATGATCTCGAGACATACCGGTAAGCTTCCTTTAAGTTTCGTCAGGGTTTAAGAACAGAAAACACAAAGTGCTGTTAGAAACTTCGCTTATCACCGTTATTGTGTCTCTGCATCGTCTGTCAGTGGGCACGTTTTCTCACACGAAAATAATTTCATCCACATGATATTATTGTTTATTCAACATGGAAATGTGAAACAATATAAACACAATAACCATATGACTCGAGTGTATACACGGGTTTCCTGTTTACAAACATTACAGGGTGCGTGCGCATCCTGGAGGCAGAAAGACAGATCGCTGGCCCGCTACTGCAACAACATTGAAGCTTTCCTTATTGTTTGTATATAACTGCTGACTCAATAAAACGTGATTTTAGTTGGATCTGTTTGTCTGTCTTTAATTTTGCAGTGTTGCTGTGATACATGTATGAATGATCATGTTAGGTAATAATTTTTTGGCAAACGCATGCTTCCCCCTAGGTATGTTAAACATCAGGCACCCAGCACTGGCTCTGTTGGTGCAATTAACCACGCAGCAACTCCTTGGCATTTTGACTTACAGACACGCCGCTACTAACCTACAACACGAGAGGTTTCTTCTTTCTGCCTCTCGGGTGCGTGCGCAAGCAGTGATGACGTCGCCGAGAAATCCATGTATATGGACGTTCTTCACGATTTTTCCACTGGCGCTGCATGTTCTTTAACTTTAGGCCTTATTTTTGTTTACACATATTGTTTAATGTTTTGAACTGAAAGAAAACCTTAATACATAACGTAAGCCTATTACCATTGCCTATCGTAAGCTTGTTCAGAAATTGTGACGACAACTTGATGAATAAAAAAATAACGTCTTTCTCATTTTCTCAAAATAACGTCATTTAAATAAACGAATATTCAATATGAAGAGTGAGAGAGTCATTCAATCAAACGATTCGTTCAAAATGCTGAATCATTCAGTAACAAACCAGTGCTGAGTGTTGCTTTCCTTTGGAACTATTTTTGTCGGTGAACTAAGTTAGCCTAGAACAAAACAGTCATTGTGTCTAAAATGTGTCTACTTATTATTAAATACTTGTTTATTGAACTATAAATTCAAAAATCGTGATTTCAGCAAAACAGTATCATTCTTTCACTTGCCCCTTCAAAAATCCACTTGCCCCGACAAGCGTTAATGTCGAGCCCATCTATCGATTTTCTTTTGATTATGAACTTTACTCATCTACTTTACATTTGCTGTAATAACATACCGGTTCAGATTTCTCTGGAACAGACATTTTTCTGCTTATCCTCTTTATCAATCAATGTACGTTACTCCTCTGCTAACGGTTGTAACTGCCATAGACTGTAACGGCCAGTGTTTGTTTGTATAGTCGTTGTCATGGCAGCGGCATCTGGCTGAAGTGACATTAATGAGCATGCGTATAATGAGATATTCGTGCAGCAGGGCCAAAATGAACAAAAATGCCCACCAAATTAAAGATAATGGGGCAAAATCAATAAAATAAATCTATTACGGCTGTTGTGATTAAAATTAAATGTGAAAATGAATTAAAAGTGTTGATTGCGGCATCACATCTATCTATATTATATATTAGGGGTGGCACGGTTCACAAAACCCACAGTTCGGTTCGTATCATGGTTTTCGGTTCTGTACGGTTGTTGTTGTTGTTTTTAATCGTTAACACTCCAGAAATTTACTTCAGCATATGATATATATATAGCTTAATCATCCACAATTTAGGATACAGTATTAAAAAAATTGTTATATCAAGGCTGGCTACCGAGTCCGACACATTGGCGTAACATTTTTCATGTTAATCATATCAATTTTGATCAGAACAATGCACTGTGGCTTTAATTCAGCTGACCTGATTAACAAATTTCACCATGAAGTGTTCCGTGTGTTTCACAATCACCATATGATATCCAGCGCTGTGAAAAAAGAAAAGAAACAAAATACACGAAAACACAACACTGCCAGAAGTTTTTGCCCAAACTTCAAAGGCATGTTTAAATTATTAAAACTAGAAGCATATCTTAACTTTTAAATGTTACATTTATCATGTGAACTACTTATATACAACATGTTATATATGCATGTGTGTATGAGACAGGGGAACACGGTCGCATTTGCAGCAGATATATGCTACCCATCATAAATCAAAGCATGAGACAGACAGGGGTCGGAGGAGAACACCGGAAAATGTGACAGAATGGACAATATTTGTCTGTATTTGCAATACATGAGCCGCGGTTCAGCTGCGCGAGACAAACACTGCCAGTGTGTGTATGCGCATCCTCCAACAACTCCGGGCAGCCTTCCTTTTCTCTCTCACTTGCATTTCTACATGTGACGTGACCTGCAGCACTCCACTTTTACTTTACTGTATGTCCACATACACACACACACACACACACACCTCTTATTTCGCGCAAAAAGGACACCCACTGTCTGAGGTAACATACGGGCACGAGGATACATTGCGCATGCGTCGAACCGCACACACTCCGAACCGAGACAAGCGAACCGAACGGTTCGGTTTTTTTCCATGTACCGTGCCACCCCTAATATATACACATCCTTCCCTCGACGGTCAAAATGACCAGAAACCAGAAACATTAAAATTGTTCTACTTTTTTTTGGTCTAGAACGCTTATGCAGGGTTTTTCCTGGGTCAAAAATGGTCTTCGGTGGTGGCTGACAGACATGGTCATCCATACGCACGGTAAAAAAAAAATACCCTACCCACTTGATCTGCAAGCGCAATACTGACAATAAATTTGAAATAAATTCAAAGAAAGTTTGTAACTTTTGCTTATCTTATTTTGATACCTTGATGTTTGTTTTTGTTCCTCATTTTTACACTATTTACTGATAATTGTTTGTTTTGGTAATCATATCAATATTAAAAAATAGTATTAAAAAAATGAACAAATAGCCTAATTTTCTGCCATATACAATCAGCTAGCTAACAACAAATTTGTTCTGGGTTCACCTCACTCCAGTCTAAACTAAATGATTTTAGGCTATTTATTTTACTACACATTGTCCACATAAATAAGCTGAAAGACTGTTGATAATTAAAAATAATTCTTACTATCCACTCTTGCTAAATTGGGTAAGCACACTTGTGTTCTCATTTCAGATGTTGTTCTGAGTAAATTATTAAACTAATTCGTGAGTTCAGTGTTGGACAGATCAGTTGTTCTAACCAGTCGTTAAAATGATTCAGTTCAAAGGAGTCATTAGGTGGCGAATCGGACATTAGCAGACGCGTTGTGTGTGAATCCCGTCTTTAGAACATCGCGAAAGATTTGTCAACACACAGAAAACACTTCATAACCGGATAGGATTTGTTTCCTGTTTATTTAAAGTATGCTTTATGCAGCTGGTCAGAGAATCAGTCAATGTTTTTTGAGCGCATTTCACACCCAGCGGTAATTAAAGGA
Organism: Gobio gobio; assembly: GCF_949357685.1. Lineage (NCBI taxonomy): Eukaryota > Metazoa > Chordata > Actinopteri > Cypriniformes > Gobionidae > Gobio > Gobio gobio. The sequence continues at coordinate 32,002,458 of NC_137107.1, read as the reverse complement.
AGACGTCTGATAGCGCCACGTGCAACATGGATTCGGTCTTCCGACCTTTTGATTTTGATTAACGTAATATGTGAAACATTAGAAAGCTAAGAATGCTTATTTTGAAGACAGAGAGCGTGCGAGCGGGGGAGGAGCTCTGATCGTTCTCTCTGTCACTCAGTTAACTCAAGTGCAGCAGTCATCTGTTCTACATCACTCATAAATCACAATAACTGATCAAATAAGGCTTTGGCGGGACAAAAATTTGTTTTGGCGGCCGGCAAAAAATTTTCAATGTAGGAAAAACCCTGTTATGTTGTTTTATTCTGATAGGCCTAATACAAATAAGCACATTCTTCCACTTAAATACAGAATAACTCCACAATGCAAACTTTTTCTTTTTTTTTTTTTAATTAAGTTAAAATATAATTAATTAAGGTGTTTGCCGACCTCTTCTGTGGGCCCTGTCCCAAATGGTACCCTAAACCCTCACGGTCTTATGAGTCCACACTTTCGTGACATAACACCGCTTTGACTCTCAGGAAGAATTGACTGTCCGCTGTGGAGCTTGCATCAGTGCTGCAGCTAAAGTGCGCATCGCGGGCTTATATTGACCACGAAAGGGGTGCTTACAAGCACCCTTCTGAGACCTAAAATGACAAATGGAACACCCTATATCAGTGTTTCCCAACCGGGGTGCCGTCTGACGAGAGCAGGGGTGCCGTGTAAAAGTCCTTTGAATATTTTTTTTTCTTCACATTTTTCAAATAATTCTCTCTTTGTAAACTTTGTTCAATGTATGCGAGTGCTGCCGTATGTTCGAATATTACCAGTAATTTTCGCCGTCATCACCCGGGTATAGTGCCAGAAGACGCGAATGAGAAGTCGCGCGCGCTGTGAGAAAATGTGTCTCTGTGCACTCATCCTCTGTGCACTCGGCTCGCTGGGGTTTTTACAGACATTTTCAACCTGTCTCTTGCCCAAGCAGCTGTACCATCATGCTTTAAACGCACTTCCCTTGTGCCAGTGCCAAAACACTCTAGCCCGAGGTCACAGTGCCCTAATGACTACCGCCCTGTAGCACTCACACCCATCGTTATGAAGTGCTTTGAGTGGCTGGTCCTGGAACACCTAAAAGACTCTCTACCATCCACATTGGACTCACACCAGTTTGCCTACCGCAGCAATAGGAGCACAGAGGATGCCGTTTCCATGGCACTGCACTCTGTGCTCACTCACCTGGACAATAAGAACACTTATGCACGTATGCTGTTTGTTGACTTCAGCTCAGCATTCAACACTGTCATCCCAACCAAGTTAATAGCCAAACTTGGAGACCTGGGCATCAACACCTCGATGTGTAACTGGATTTTGGACTTCCTAACTGACAGACCCCTGAATGTTCAATCAGGACTCACCTGATCCACATCCATCACTCTTAACACTGGTGTACCACAGGGCTGTGTGCTAAGCCCGTTTCTCTACTCCCTCTTCACCCCCGACTGCAAGCCTGTGTATGGATTTAATTCCATTGTCAAGTTTGCGGACGACACTACGGTGATTGGTCTCATCAGCAACAACGATGAGACTGCCTACAGGGAGGAGATCCAGCACCTGGCCACATGGTGCACTGAAAATAACCTGCTCCTCAACACCACCAAAATGAAGGAGCTCATCGTGGACTTCAGGAAGGAGTCAAGAGGCACACACAACACCATCCACATCAATGGAATGGCTGTTGAGCGTGTCTCCAGTTTCAAGTTCCTGGGGATCCACATCTCGGCGGACATGTCGTGGACAACCAACACCTCCAGCCTGGTCAAGAAGGCTCACCAGCGCCTCTTCTTCCTAAGGACACTGAGGAAGAATCAGCTCTCCTCGGCTATCCTGGTGAACTTCTATCGGTGCGCAATAGAAAGCATCCTGGCCAACTGTGTGGCAGTATGGTATGGGAGCTGCTCTGTTGCGGAGCGCAAGGCACTGCAGCGGGTGGTGAAAACTGCCCAGCGCATCACAGGGACTCCACTACCTGCCATTGAACACATCCAGAGGAAATGCTGTCTGCATCGAGCTCGCAGCATCCTTAAGGACTCCTCTCACCCAGCACACAGACTGTTTTCTCTCCTGCCCTCCGGCAGGCGTTTCAGGTGCCTCCGGACCAGGACCAACAGACTAAAGAACAGTTTTTTCCCCAGAGCTGTCTCTTTACTGAACTCTAACCCTCGTTGATCCACTTCCCTCATATACTGATAACTCTCCTCTCCCCCCTCACATCTGCCTTCACTCTGTTATTTGCACTACCGACTGTTTATTACAGTAACAACTGTTTACTTATTCATTTTGCACTACCATACCTTAATTGGATTATGCTCATTTGCACTGCCGACTGTTATTTACAGTACCTACTGTTTACATTTGCATTTTGCACCGTACTTCTAACTGTAATATGCAATCACTTTCCACTGCACTTTTACACTTTTTTCGGATAGCTTCTGTCCATAATTTATTGCACTACCTTAATCCACTACTATATTCCTCATTTTAGCCTAACATATCATTGTATACCTCTATCTGTAAAATTCTGTTTATAATAATAGCCATCTGGATATTATATTATATTCATAGTACATATTCACCTGTAAACTCTGTTTATAGTAATAGCCATCTGTATCACTGTACATATTCACCTGTAGATTCTGTTTATAGTAATTACCATCTCTCTATTTATATATATTTATATATATTCAGTACACATCCATGTCCTGCACTTATGCAGCCGTTGTATATACTGCACTTGCTGCTATTGCACTTCTGGTTAGACCTAAACTGCATTTCGTTGCCTTGTACTTGTACTTGTGTAATGACAATAAAGTTTAATCTAATCTAATCTAATCTAATCTAATCTAATCTAATCTAATCTAATCTAATCTAATCTAATCTAATCTAAACTAATCTAATCATCCGAAAGCGTGCACACGTCTCACAGCGTGCAAATATTGAGTTCTCTTTCAAGTCTTGCTCTTGAACAGACAAATTCAGACAAAAACAACATGTCCATCTTTATGAGTATTTATTTACTTTATATTTTAATTTATTTCTTTTGGTCCATCTACATCTACACTGACATGATGATGATACTATGTTAAAAGAATATGGAACACAACCTTGTTTTTCACATTGTAAATTCAAACATAAAAAGGGGAAGTATAAAAATTCTTAACATTTAACAGACCAAAATGGCTGAAGACACAACTACAACAGAAATAAATCACAGCCTAAATAGACCTATTGCAGTCTCAATGTCAAAATGCAGAATCAAAAGTTTTGCTGAATCATAAAACATAAGAAACAACAACAAAACAACAACAATGTATGATGGTCCAAATATTGTCTCACATCCAATAAAAATAGCTCCCATATTGACTGGAACTGTGATTTGTACTTTTAACTCCACTGCAACCAGGCCAGGATTAAGAACACGCGGGGCCCTGAGGCAATAACAAACCCAAGGGCCCCCATATTAGCTGATCTTGGTGCCACAACGTTTTCTACCACAGATTTTTTTTTTAACTAAATCGTCAAAGCACAGAGATACAATGAGTATATAATGTCTGAATATTCAATTTTAATATTAAGTAGGCCTATAAATATTCCAGGCTGCAACACATTAACATAATAAATGCATCAACTCCAGATATGAGGTCAAAGCAAACATGTTTCCAGAAACAGCAACAACTTTTGAGTATAAACTGCCTTAAGGAATTTTAAAACCGGTGAGGTCCCTAATGCAAGCTATTTAGGGGGGTTTGGGGGGCATGGTCCCCCACGAAATTTCTTCCTTCTTTCATATTTCTCTGATTTACATGTGTGCATTTTAAGGTGTTTTAATGCTAAAAAATAAATAAATAATAAAAAATAGCTTTTATCTTGTCACACCTTTTCTCTCCTCATTTCATTACTCTTTCATTTTCTCAGTGAAGAAAGTAAACATAGGGTCAACTGATATTTTTAGCCTATATTTTATTAATTCACTGAAGGCTACAAATGCTAGGTAAATACATTTAATAAATTAATTCACAATATTGCTCACGGTTCGGTTTGTATCACGGTTTTAGGTTCACCGTTTCGGTACGGTTTAGTATTTGCTATGTTCAGGGAAAAAAGGACTACTGTCAAATAAAAATAAAGAAAATAATAAGAACAAATAATTTAAATACAAGCAGCAGCACAAATAAATACTATTGAGTATTTAAATACTATTGAGCCTACTTATAAAATAAACTATGCTTTTCAGGTTTTTCAGGTACGTCTAACATTAGTTTTCAGGTACAGAAATTTATCAAATGTAAAATAACATTGCATATTTGAGTGTGTAAAATTAAAGATTAATCCTATTAAACTTACAAAAGCATTTCAATCAAGAGCAGTGCGTGATTTCCTTGTCTTTTGTTGTTTGACATTAAACAGACAGCAGTAAAGGCTACTGCCCCTTTAAGACCTAATGCATGGATATGCGTCGTCTTTCTCGACTATATTAAGTTTACCTAAGGCATATTCAGACTATGTCTGCTAGAATACTCATCAAGATAGACATGTTGACATACTTTTTGTGTGAAAACTTTTGGCGAAAGCGCCGAACGAGTTTTTTCAGCGCTGTGCGTGAAACAAATGAAACAGTTCAAACGTGAAACAGTTGAGTCTATGAAGGCCCTGTCCCAAATGGCACACTTCATGTGCACTTTCGGTCTTGTGGACTTACAATGGGTGCTGCGTGCGCGTGTCCGTTAAGTCCACGAGACCGCAGGGTGTCCCATTTGTCATTTTAGGTCTCAGAACGGTGCTCGCGAGCGCCCCCTTTGAGGTCGATATGCGCCCTCGATGCGCACTTCTGCCGAGCCCGCACTGGTGCGAGCTACGCAGCGCACTTCTTCCCGGCAGTCAAAGCGGCATTACGTCGTGAAAGTGCGGACTCAGAGGAAGACCGTGAGGGTTTAGGGTGCCATTTGGGACAGGGCCTTGGTTATTAATTTATCCGAGGTGCCAGAACGCAGTTCCGGCCCACTTTAACCCCCGTGTATATGCTTTAAAGGGATAGTTCACCCAAAAATGAAAATTAGCCCATAATTTACTCACCCTTAAGTCATCCTAGGTGTATATGACATTCTTCTTTCAGACGAATAAAATCGGAGTTATATTACAAAAGTCCAGGCTAATCCAAGCATTAGAATTGGATTCATAGTTGCTCTGTTTTTGAAGTCCATAAAAAGTGCATCTGTCCGTCAAATAACGTGCTCCACGCGGCTCCGGGGTGTTAATAAAGGCCTTCTGAAGCGAATCGATGCGTTTGTGTAAGAAAAATATCCATATTTAAAACTTTATCAAGTAAACTTTCGACCGACCGCCTTCCCTGTTCAATTTATGGAAAAATTGTTGAAAGTTCCCCTGCCGATCGAAAGACTAACACGACCAGGTATGCTCGTCATGACGTCACGTACGCATCTTGAGTTTCACTTTCAACATTCAACACTTTTCCACAGAAGGCGGTCGGCTGAAAGTTTACTTGATAAAGTTTTAAATATGGATATTTTTCTTACACAAACGCATCGATTTGCTTCAGAAGGCCTTTATTAACACCGCGTGGAGCACGTTATTTGACGGACAGATCAACTATAAATCCAATTCTAATGCTTGGATTAGCCAGGACTTTTGTAATATAACTCCGATTTTATTCGTCTGAAAGAAGAATGTCATATACACCTAGGATGACTTGAGGGTGAGTAAATTATGGGCTAATTTTCATTTTGGGTGAACTATCCCTTTAAAGCTCTTTATGGAGCAAACAACCTTTTCCACTGGATCCTAAAGTCAGTCAATGTGCTTCTTTATGCATTCAGGCATGTATTTAGACATACAAATTATTAATTTTTTTTGAGCATTTTTGTATTTATGTTGAAGTATCAGTATGAAGTATGTTTGGTTACCAACATTTCTTTAAAATATCTTCTTTTGTCTTCAGCAGAAGAAAGAAATTCATACAGGTTTGAAATGACTTGAGGATGAGTAAATTATGACAAATTTGTAATTTTTGGCCAAACTATCCCTTTAACAGACAGTTGAATGCAGTTTTCCACATAAGCTTCCTCAGTTGTTGAGATAACACCAGAACTGACTTGCGGGTGTTTAAATATATTCTTTATTAGACAAGTGAGAACAATCCATTGCAAAGGAGTTAAAACTCTGTTGTTATAGCATGTAATCTCAGGAGGAGTTGTTCAAATATACACAAAAAAATTAGTCTCATCCCACATCCAAATTCAAAGATATTAATCGTTCTGCAGTCTCAAGCTCAGCAGGGACAGGTCTGTTGTTTCTAAATGTAATCACTTTACTCACACCATCCTTACACCCGGTAATTATTCTAATACATTTTTATTACCTCTATGCAGTATTATTACAAACAAACCACAATACTTCTGTTCATAAAAATACCTGCAGCATGTGTTTTGTCTTAGGGCTTCTATTTAATTTCTTCATTGCTCATTTTGACTCATCTCTGTCCATCTTTTCTCTGCCATATGGTCAATCAGCAAGTAGTGACTGTTGTGGGAGCGGCAGGAGGGGAAAATGACTCTGTGTCTTTGCTGTTTGTGTTATGAAAAGCAGAGTTATTCTGCATCTTTCAGTGTAGATACATAATGGAGAACAGGCAGTCTCTCTATCCCTCTTTCATTTCTGACATTTTCTCACATTTTGCTGCACCTTGGAGAAAATATCATGGCTTGCACTTGACCATTCTACTATAACAGAATGTAACAGAACACACAGTTTTCCTCAGTACTCAGTTGGGCTGCTCTCAAAAGGGCCTCAGTAGAAGAGAGAACCAGCAGACATCAAAGGTAAGGAGAGGAAAAATACATGTTTTGTAGTTAATTTAAATATTTAGATTACTGTATATTTACATATAAATAACATGTTTTGTTAATTTAATTTAATATATAGCCTATATATATATATATATATATATATATATATATATATATATATATATATATATATATATATATATATATATATATATATATATATATATATATATAGGCCGATATATATTTTTCAGAACACTTAAAATTACGGCAACCGAAAAATATATTAACCAGATGTTCATACACATAATAGTTTTTGTCCTTGTATTATAACACCCTAATGACATTAAAGATATGAAAAAATATGAGCTGGGGAAAAAAAAATTCACATGCTTTGCATTCTCTCAGAAAAGTTTCGCATAGCGTTCACCCGAGAAACCTTGCTCGCAAAGAACTTTTGACTGGTTCATCTCTTATAATTGATAAGAAGTAAAAAGTCTTGTAAGTGATAAAAAAAAACACTTTAAATTTAATGTAGGCTAATATTTTTTGTTTGATATTTACAGCTGTTTGGGGATTATTTTATGGCGGCTAAATCTTTTTTTACTTTGACTGTAGGCTACCGAAAGGCTTAATAGGTAGCCTAATGTCTACTTCTAATTTATTACTTTAACAATTAGCCTAACTAATCAAGAGCAAAATCAAATAATATGTGTTTGTGTATAATATGATACAAATGTTGTATTTTTTGACCAGTTTTAAAGTTTTACTACATTTTCTTCCTGGAATCCACCTTGAAATCCTCCCCCCTGTTGGGATCAGGATGGATCAAAGTTAGCCTATCCAAATCCTACTGACAAGTTTTGAACAACACAAACTGAAGGTTTGATCCAGATTAAAACTAGGATTGGATTCCGTGATCTAATCTGATTTCAGATTCCTTCTTTCCCTTTTGAACAACCCACTTTCAAGATTTGATCCAATCCGATAACCAAAATCCGATCAGTTTACCTTTAAACAACTGGCCCATTAGGATATGACAAACACACTTTTTAGGGAAACTATATATAAAAAAAGTTATCATAAAATGATAAACTCGAGGGGTGAAACTTCATACACCCACTAAAACGTACTTGGTTACTTTCGTAACCTCGGTTCCCTGAGAGAGGGAACGAGTATTGCGCTATGGGAAAACTCCTTTTCTCGAGAATATGAAGCAAAACTTTTATTCATAAGTGTCTATGTAAAACGCAGTGCCGCTGCACGGCAGTACAACAGAGCGAGGTGTGCGCTGATTGGCCGTGCTGCAGCAACTGCAGGAACCTATGGCAAGGCGGCTGAGAGAGCGAGCCAATAGGGGTCGCTAGAAAAACCCGCCGAAAAGGGTCTCCTAAATTTGCATATTGAGGCTTTAAAAGACCCTGCTTAGCCATAGAAAGGTAAAAATCGACTGAAGCGATACCTGAGAAGCACAAGCACAGCGAGGAACGCAATACTTGTTCCCTCTCTCAGGGAACTGAGGTTACGAAAGTAACCGAGTACGTTCCCTTTCGAGAGGTCTCTCGTATTGCGTTATGGGAACCCAATGTAAAACGGCGTGCGTGCTGACTGACCCAATCTGGTGCGAGGAACCAGAGACACATGATAATGGGTAGTAATAAAATCCCTGGCGAGACACGATGGGAGTGGGCCTATAAAGGGAAGAAGAGGCCGGATAAAATCGGCCATATGAACACCTGACCAGACATAGTCGGGCCTTATGGTATAATGTTGCACATGCTTGTGGAAACAATCTGTTCATGAATGAAGGGCAAAAAACTGGCCCGAGCCTAGATGGAGAGAACTCCCGCTTGTAATTTGTTCCAATTTATAGAATCTAATAAAAGTGGACGGAGAGGCCCAGCCTGCCGCCGCACAGATATCTTCCATAGAAATGCCACATGACCATGCCCATGACGAGGCCTTGCCTCTAGTTTGATGCCTATAGGGCAAACAAAATCTTTAGACTTATAAGCCAATGAGATAGCGTCCACTATCCAGTGTGACAGTCTTTGTTTCGTGACAGCACAGCCTTTAGTGCGGCCACCGAAGCAAATAAAGAGCTGATCTGACTACCTGAAAGGGGTGGAGCGCTCTAGGTATACTCTCAATGCTCTGACTGGGCAGAGCAGGCTAGCGTCTTTTACTCCCTGCGACTCGGGCAAAGCCATCAATGAAATGACCTGTGCTCTGAAGGGACTGGAAAGCACTTTAGGTATATACCCATGTCTCGGTTTAAGGACAACCTTGGAGTCGTTAGGCCCGAACTCAAGACAGGAAGCACTTACGGAGAGTGCGTGTAGATCACCCACTCGGAAGAAATGCGGTTTTGAGTGACAGGTGCTTTATGCTCGCAGACTGAAATGGTTCGAAGGGGGGGCCCTTCATAGCCTCTAATACTGTGGCAAGGTCCCATATAGGGACTGAGGGGGGGCGAGGCGGGTTCATTCTCCTGGTCCCTTTAAGAAAGCGTACAATAAGCTCACTTTTCCCTAGTGATTGTCCCGCGACCTGAGCATGATAAGCAACTAGGGCGGCAACATACACTTTAAGCGTGGAGGGGGAACGACCCGCGTCCATTAGCTCTTGGAGGAAGGAGAGCACTTCCGCCACCTCGCACGAATGTGCGTCTAGGTTTCGTGCCGCCTGGTCGTGGGGGCTCTGGCTTCAGAAACAGTATTCAGCACTCTTTCAGAAAGGTTCCCGGGTATCCGTTGATGGGCCATACATGGATGGCCCATAGTTCGGGATTAGGATGCCAGATCTTCCCTTTCGCCTGCGTGAGGAGGTCCCTCCTCAGCGGAATAGGCCATGGGGCTGTGTCTGACAGCTGAATCAGCTCGGAGAACCAAATCCGGTTCCTCCATAGCGGGGCTATTAAAAGCGCTGTGGAAACTGTCTCTCTGATCTTTTTGATGGCCTGTGGCAGCATTGCGATCGGGGGAAAGGCATAAAGAGGGAGTCTGGGCCAAACTTGGGCCAGTGCATCCCTGCATTTGGAGAAAAATATTGGGCATTGAGCACTGTCTTCTGAGGTTAAGAGGTCTACTTCCGCTTTGCTGAAGGTACTCCAAATCAACTGAATCGATTGTGGGTGTAGGACCATTCCCTTGGGGGAATGCCGCCCCTGTATAACATATCCGGGCCCTGATTCAGAATACCTGGCATGTGAGCCGCTTTCAGGGAGCTCAGGTTGCCCTCTGCTCATAAAAGGAGGTGTTTCGCCATGGAATGCAGAGCGTCTGACCTCAGACCACCCTGGCGATTTATATAGGATACCATTGACATGTTGTCTGATGGGACCAAGACGTGGTGACCCTTTATGTGCGGAAGGAAAGCTCTCAGCGATAGAATAACCGCTCTCATCTCTAGACAGCTTATGTGCAGCTGTCTCTCTGATTCTGCCCACCGGCCAGAGACTGGCTTGCCCTCGTGTAGGGCACCCCACCCCAGGGTGGAGGCATCTGTCGAGACCACTTTCAACTTCGTGACTGTACCCATAGCCACGCCCTTCTGGTACCAGGCGGTCGCCTTCCAAGGAGCCAGAGCTTTGACACAGCTGTGGTCCCCTTTGATGCGAAGTTGGCCTGATTTCCATGCATGAGCCAGAACGCGGGAATACAGCCAACGCTGAAGGGGGGCGCATGTGTAACAGACCCAGTTTGAGTACTGCCGATGCCGCGGCCATAAGGCCCAGCATCCTCTGAAAACGTTTTAGGGGAGCGCGAGCCCCGGTCTTGAATGACGCTGCCATGCTCCGGACAGAGAGCGTGCGCTGTGACGTAAGCCGCGCTCTCATGTGTATTGAGTAGGGATGCACCGAATCCAGATTTTTGGGGTTTGGCCGAATACCGAATCCACTGGTTAAGATTCGGCCGAATCCGAAACCGAATACCGAATCCTACTCCCATCCGCACCATTATCACAGTAAACACATTAATGAAGTTAACAACGTCCACAGCAGTGTAGGGATGCCATTAACTGTTTTGGTCAAGTTTACTAAATTAAACATTGTCGTGTATGTTCTTCTCGACGCTATTTCATGATGGTTTATAGAAAAATTACCCCGAGTCGTCCTCTGTCGTTTCAAATAACAACCCAACGGAGAGCGGTTAGGTGGCAGGTGGCGCGCGCTAGGGTTGTGCCGACATCAAGATGGAGCGCCACCATCGTCATGCCACGCCCCCGTTGCGAGTCTGTTGTGTGCGACACACACTAATCCTCTTCTATAGTATTAGTTAAACTAAAAACTTAGCAGGGATTGCTCTGTAAATTAAATTGAGAATGTAACTAATGCATATATGCTATTTTAAATACTGTAGTCTATGCCAGATATATAGCCTACATTTTGAAATCATTTGAGGCTGAAACATCCATATGCGTGTTTATTTTAGCACTTCCGTCAGTGAAACAACACACTACAGCCTATAAAACAAAAACGATTTTCAGTAAATAATGGTACCCTCAAAAATATATGAAAATTAAATATTAGTTAGAAAAATATTTGATATAAAATATTACTATTTCCCCGCAAAGATGCGTCATATAGGCCTACCGCTCTGTGCTTTGAGAGGAATGGGACACTGAATAGACACCTTCTTGAATATCTTCGTCTTCATATGTTCTACTGATGTTGCAAAGCAACACTTGTTGTAAAAGGTCTGAAGAGTGGATTTTATTTTCCACAGGGTCAAGACATTTAGGCAATGTTTGATTATTCACTGCCAAAGAAAACGAAACTAAAATCACTGGCGTGTGTGAAATGCGCTATTCAAATAAACCAAACTTGACGCGCCTTACCAAGTTTAATAACAAGAACAAACTGTGTTAAATAAAATTTGAAGTAAAAAGGTATTCGTCTTACAGTCTTTTTTATACTTTCCCACAGTAAAGGATGTGAATAGTTATAATAGACTTAATTATAAGCAAACGAAAGGAAGAAACGTTTATAATCCCCTGCGAACATGTGCGACGTGAGTGAAGATTTGGGAAAAGAAACGAGATGTCCATGTCCATTGGGATAAAATGGACTAGGCCTATTGTTCAAATTCACGGAAAATCGAGTGACCATATCCAGATCGCAAAACAGAATGAAAAAGTGCTATCTGACCATTATTTCCTTTCTAGGCTAAACAAAGCTTTGTGCTTCACTCCTGTGGTAATATTCACGTGAAACAGCATTCACATACAAAACACTGGGTTAGTAAAATAACGAAGTTATTTTTTTTAAAAGTAGAAAATAGTATTTATGTAAAGAGATATATTAAAATAAAAAGAGCTCAACTCTTAAGTGGAAGGAACCTATTTTGTCCCCCTCACGTGCAACCTAGCGGATGAATCATTATTTGGGTTAGTAAAAATAACGAAATGATGGTTTTAAGAGAATAGTATATGTAAAGATATATAGTATATTATCTACCTATTTACCTAATTCCGGTTCTTCAAAGCTTACGGATTCAGTGTATTTTCGTTTTGTCATCTTAATTTGGTAATTATTTAAGTGAAAAATATTTAGTGTAGGCCTATATATTGTATTAATTTTATTTATATTTTATCTGATCTATAGATCTATAGGCTGTTTGCACGGTAAAATAAAATACATTTTGGCTGCTGTCTGTAGATTCCTTCATGCACAACTCGTATTCTCTCGGATGTTTCATATGCAAATGTTATAACAGCGGCTGTTGTTAAGGGTCCTTGTCATCACGAGACAAATCGGCATTGCAAATTGAACGCGTAGCTCAACTTGAATTGCCTTCTTTTGACTTAAAGTATACTGCCACGTTTTCTGTTCAGGAGTTCCATTTTCACTTTCAACAGCGGCGTCATTACGTTCGACCAGTGGGGTGCGCATAGTGCAAGCCTAGTGTTCGGGTTCGGTGGAAAAAAATTCTGAGGTTCGGCAGAAACCGAACCCAGTCAAAAAGCCCAATATTCGGCCGAATCCGAACCCGAACCCTGGATTCGGTGCATCCCTAGTATTGAGTCTATAGCTATACCCAGAAAGGGGACATTCTGGGCGGGAGACAGTGAGCTTTTGGCGGTATTGATCCTGAGAGCCAGACATTCTAGATGGCTGAGGAGCCAGGATCTGTGGGTTAACAATTGTGTCTCTGATTGGGCTATTACAAGCCAATCGTCGAGGTAGTTGAGAATGTGCATCCCTCTCAGTCTGAGTGGGGCTAATGCCGCGTCCATGCACTTCGTAAAAGTGCGGGGTGCCAGAGATAATCCGAATGGCAGGACTGTGTACTGATAAGCCTGCCCCTCGAAGGCGAATCTCAAGAATGGCTTGTGGTGGGGGGCTATTTGAATGTGAAAGTAGGCATCTTTCAGATCGATTGTGAAAAACCAATCCGCCGGGCGAATGTGCGCGAAGATTTGTTTCACCGTCAGCATCTTGAATGAACAAAACATGAGAGCTTTGTTCAGATGTCTGAGATCTAGGATTGGCCTGAGGCCTCCGTCCTTTTTTGGGATGAGGAAGTAGTGACTGTAAAAGCCTGACTCGCTTAGTGATGGGTGAACGGGTTCCACCACTCCCTTCTCCAACAGTTTCGACACCTCGGTGCGAAGCACGTGACTGACGCTGCTTTTCACCGAGGTCTCGACCACGGCGCTAAAGCGCGGGGGTCTGCGAGCGAACTGTAGCGAGTATCCTCGTTTTATTATGTTCAACACCCAATTTGATATACCGGGGATGGCCTGCCAGGCTTGAGCCCGGGAAGCTAAGGGCTGGATATGAGACGGGGGAGGGTCGCCTAATGGCGGGGACCCGGTGGCCCGAGTGCTTTGTGCTTGTAACACTGAGGGGATAGTGCTTATGATTGGTGGCGTGCACTGTATAGTGGGCGCCACTACATTTATAGCACATGACAGCGCGTGCGCTGTGTGAGGAGTGTTTGAGTGTAGGAGTGCATACTGGGGGGTGGGCACATTCACTACAGAGAAAAAGCTCTTTTTGAGATTTATTTGGGTTGCCGTGAAAACGGCGTTTGTGTGCAGGCGAGCGCGTTTGGCAGTGGGCTCGTTGGCTGCGAAATTGAAGTCGCCAGTCACCTGTTTGGAGGGAACTTGGAGCGAATGGGTGAGGTGGGGGTCCGGCCGAGGCGGGACCTAACCACCTTCTTTTTCTCGCTGTGGCTAGGACGGCTTCGGGGGCTTGGGGTTCAACACAGCCTTGGGTCGAGGTCCCCGTTGCTCCGGCTGTCTGGTGCGGTTAGCTGACCGAGAGCGCTGCCGTGTCCTGGAAATAGAGCGGTTCCGTGAAGTCGGCGGCGCCGCCTTAGCAGGCTGAGGGGGCGGAGCTTTGGCTTGACGACCAGAGGAAGAGCTTGAGCGTTTAGGCAAAAAGTGCCTCATCGCTTGCGACGCCTTCTGCGCTTCCGTGAAACGCTCAGCAAATCCCACTACTGCCGGACCGAAAAGACCAGTGGTGGAGATGGGGGCATCCAGGAAGGAGGCCTTTTCCACATCCTTCATCTCCGTTAGGTTAAGCCACAAGTGTCTTTCCAAAACTGTCAGGTTGGCCATGCTCTTGCCTATGGACTGAGCGGTGGACTTAGAAGCGCGAAGGGCAAGGTCCGTGGCGCTGCGCAGGTCTCTCAGAGTCTCTGCGTCAGGAACAGACTCGTCCATGGAGCGGAGAAGTCTGGCCTGAAACACTTGGAGAACGGCCATGGTGTGGAGCGCCGAGGCAGCCTGGCCAGCGGAGGCATATGCTTGGCCAGCGAGAGCTGAAGTGGCGCGGCAAGGCTTCGAGGGGTGTTGCGCCCTGGCCTGCCATCCTCTGGAGGAGGGCGGGCAGAGGAGGGCGGGCAGAGATGCGCAGCAACGGCCTCTTTGAGGGGAGGAAGACTCTCGTAGCCCTTTTCCTTCGCGCCGTCAACCGTTGAGAGCGCTGGGGAAAATGCAGACTTGGCGCGAGCTGAGTATGGCGATTTCCACGACTTCGTCAGCTCGTCGTGCACCTCGGGGAAGAAGGGGGCGGGCTTCTGAGGGGGGGAAAGGCGGCGGCTTTCCAGAAACCACTCATCCAGCCTACTCCGTGCTGGCTCCTGGGGCTGGGACCACTCGAGCCCGAGGTCTCCCACGGCCCTGGTGAGCAAACGAACCAGCTCTGCGTCGATGCTGGTCTTGGCGCTTGTGGCGGTCTGCGTCGAAGCGGGGGGCTCCGAGACAGAATCTGACTCGCTGCCAGATGCAGCCATAGAAAGGCTGTCTTCCTCCTCCTCTGTTGGTCCACCGAATGAGACGGAACAGGCCGCTCCAAGGGAGGGGCGCTGTTCTTCCTGGGTGAACATGACTGGCGATGGCGAAGCACGCGGGAATCGCCCGGCGTGCAGCCGCTCAAACGCTCCGATGGCTTCTGGTCGCGCCGCTTCTTCCTGCTTGGTCCCAGAGGTGTGGGCGGGGCGGGAATCTGGTCGAAGGTGGGCGAGACGAGCCCTCAGGGTCTGTAGCTCAGGGTCAGCCGCCCCGAGAGAGCGCGATCTGTGCGTGGTCCCGTCCAAGACACGCCACACAGATAATGTGGCGGTCGCCGCTGAGGAGAGGGGCTCTGCATGAGCCGCAGTTGGTGCGAGACATTTGAAACAACGTTCGCTGCTATTTTCGTGAAGTAAGGGTTGCAGCGGCAACACAACACTGAATAAAAGGATATGGCGCCGGATGCCGTAGCTGGAGCGGCAGGTGTTGAAGGCAGAGACCGGGAAGGAAATCGACGTCCTCAAGGCTGCAGGGTTCCGCTGGTTGCTTGTCGATGGCGATTGCATTATTCCGGAGGTCAGCGATGGTGTCGCTGAAGGAGATATAATCTGATTTCTATGGCTAAGCAGGGTCTTTTATAGCCTCATTATGCAAATTTAGGAGACCCTTTTCGGCGGGTTTTTCTAGCGACCCCTATTGGCTCGCTCTCTCAGATGCCTCGCCATAGGTTCCTGCGGTTGCCGCAGCACGGACAATCAGCGCGCACTGCGTTTTACATAGACACTTATATGAATAAAAGTTTTGCTTCATATTCTCGAGAAAAGGAGTTTTCCCATTACGCAATATGAGAGACCTCTCGAAAGGGAACCATGTTCTTGAGACCAGCTGGTTAAAATTGCAAAAGAAAACGGTTAGGTTCTGAGAAAATGTCTACCATTATTTAGCCTATATTGACAGTATATTTTTAACATACCTAATGCTAATGAATTTCATACTTTACAGTTTTGGCAAGTGTGACCAACGCGTCCAGGTAAGCTACTTTTTAGAAGCATATTTGTGCAAGTTTTTGACCAATTCACTGTGTGTGGTAGGAGATGCGAGGCCAAAGGATTGAAGTAGAGCAGCTTCTCAAACAGTCACAGACTGAGCTGCTGTGGATCCAGCGACAGCTGTCAATCATAGCAGCACGAGATGCCATTCATTCCCGTGCCCAAAATAATGTGAGTAATACTGTTACATTTACACTTGAAGGTTTATCAAATGCAGTAGTTGTAGTAACAATGATTGTTCTTGTACACAAGGTGGCGCCATATTGCTATATTTACGTTTACACAGCCTCACATCCTCATCTACCAATCAGTGTAAAGAACCCGCACGTTAGGCCATGCCAGCCAATGGAGAGTGTGTTTGTGTCATGTGAGGGAATTACAGGTGATGCATGCAGACAGAGGGTGTGGTTGCAATGCACTGTCCTATCAGGATCATCTTGGAAGTGCAGGCCTGGTCCCCTCCCTTGAGAATAGACATGCCATCTTAAACTGATGCATTTGTAGAGGACTGCCCCAGTGCAGGGGGATGGGGAGGAGGGGGGAAGAGGGCATGCAGCAGTACAGGAGCAGCTGGGGTTGCTTGGCAACAGAGCAGAGGAGACTGTAACACATTCAGTATTGGGAATCTGTTTCCATTTTTTTTTTTTTTTGCTTCCAACGTGACCTGTTTCCTTAGCGCAAAGAGTGGCTAATGGCCAGGATGTGCCTACCACGCTGTCTAAGTAATCCCTTTTAATACCCCTGTGTGCCTTAAAATCTGATGTAACTGTGTGATTTTCCGAGAGGTTGAACTTAATTTCCCTTGTCTAGTGTGGTTGCTGTTTTTCCCCTTTCTGTTCATTGAGATAACGCAAACAAATCGCAGTAGGACGAGAAAGCAATATCAGCATGTGTGTTTCCAAGTGGCATATGGATGGATTGCATGAAGACAGAGATAATGAACATAGAGGACACATGTTGATTACAATGAGATAAAGTCTGCATATTTAATATTTTACAAATGAACTTGAGGCTGTAAGAGATTCTGCAAGTGAATGGCGCCTTGTGGTGCGATCCCAAAAAGGTACAAAATCACTTACACGGACCTTTGACTGTTCCCTGTTAGTGGAATGACCTGCCTAACTCAACCTGAGCAGCTGAGCTTTTAGCCATTTTCAAGAAATGACTTACTATTCAATTCTATTTTCTATTCTGTTCTATTTTTTTATTTAATTAAAAAAACACACACCTTGCTACACCTCTGCTAGTCTAAATGGAACTTGTCACAGAACTTACACATTGTTGCCCAGTTGGTTTAATTGATCATATTGCTGTCTTCATTTGTAAGTTGCTTTGGGTAAAAGTGATTGCTAAACAATTAAATGTAAATGTTTTAAAGTCCTAGGTCACGTCTAGGTTTGTTGCAATGAAATTGGCAGTTTAACCCTTTAAACAACATGTATGTCTACTACTTACAGCCTCATTTTCAAATGTGAAAAATGAAATGTGGTTAATGAAAAAAAAAAACAGTCTTGCTACAATTTGTTTGAATCATATCAGAGGTGTCACAGTTGTAATGTAATAA
Organism: Gobio gobio; assembly: GCF_949357685.1. Classification (NCBI taxonomy): domain Eukaryota; kingdom Metazoa; phylum Chordata; class Actinopteri; order Cypriniformes; family Gobionidae; genus Gobio; species Gobio gobio. The sequence continues at coordinate 31,984,756 of NC_137107.1, read as the reverse complement.
TATTAATAACACAGACGGAGGATGTAGTCAGATGCAGGGTTTTTATTACACTGGTAAGAGAAACAACAGAAACAGCAGGTGAAAAGATGGCAGTACTATTATGTAACGATTTATCAACATTTAGTAACTATATGAATATTTAGTGCTGCAAAAGTGTGTCTGTGGAAAGATTCAGAGAATAATATCTATATATATATATATATATATATATATATATATATATATATATATATATATATATATATATATATATATATATATATATATATATATATATATATATATATATAAGAAACAGAATAATAATAATCAATATAATAAGACGTTAAAAAGGGAATAATAAAAAGTAGTAATTTACAAAAAAACATTTACATTTAATCTTTTAGCAGACACTTTTATCCAGAACGACTTACAAATGAGTAGAACAATAGAAGCAATCAAAGAAACAGTAGGGCAACAATATGAAAGTGCTGTGACCAGTTTGCCTAGCACAGTACACGTAGCAATTTAAAACAAATAGATATAGTTAGTGTTAGTATTAATGGGTTAAGTGTTGCCGAAAAAAATGCGTCTTCAGCCTTTTCTTGAAAATAGCTGAAGACTAAGCAGCTCGGGTTGAGTTATGCAGGTCATTCCACCAGTAGGGACCAGTCCAGGTAAAGGTCAGTGAAAGTGACTTTGTGTCTCTTTGAGATGGCACCACAAGTCGCCGTCCACTTGCAGAACGCAAGCTTCTGGATGGCACGTAGGTCTGGAGTAGTGAGTTTAGGTATATGGGTGCAGAGCCAGTGGTTGTTCTGTAGGTAAGCATCAGTGCCAACCAGTGTAAGATTATGAGGAGAGGTGTGACGTGTGCTCTCTTCGGCTCATTAAAGACTACTCTAGCTGCAGAATTCTGGATCAGTTACAGAGGTTTGACAGTGCATGCTGAAAGGCCTGCCAAGAGAGAATTACAATAGTCCAGTCTGGCTAGAACAAGAGCTTGGACAAGGAGTTGTGTAGCATGCTCCGATAAAGGGCCTGATCCTCCTAATATTTTATAAGGCAATTCTGCAGGATCGGGCCATTCAAACAATGTGGTCTGTGAAGTTCAACTGATCATCAATCACCACTCCAAGGTTCCTGGCTGTCCTAGATGGAGTTATGGTTGACGAACCCAGCTGAATGGAGAAGTTGTGATGGAGTGTTGGGTTAGCCCGGACCACAAGCAGTTCTGTCTTCGCAAGGTTTAGTTGAAGGTGGTGGTCCTTCATCCTGCAAGAAATGTCTGTCAGGTAGGCTGAGTGCGAGCAGCCACCGTCGGATCCTCTGGTCGGATATTTCTGATTGACAGATCCTAGTGATGACATTTAGATGGAGAAGAGAAGTGGTCCCAACACTGAGCCCTGAGGTACTCCAGTAGCTAGATGTTGCGACTTAGACACCTCACCCCTCCACGTCACCCTGAAGGACCTGCCTGAGAGGTAAGACACACCATAGAAGTGTGGTTCCTGATATGCCCTTTGTCTTGACGATTAACAGGAGGATCTGGTGGTTTACTGTGTCGAAAGCAGCAGACAGATCCAGCAAGAGGAGTACTGAGGATTTGGAAGCTGCTCTTGCCAGTCTCAGAGCTTCAATAACTGAGAGCAGAGCAGTCTCTGTTGAGTGTCTGTTTCTGAAACCAGACTGGTGGTTGTCCAGGATGTTGTTCTGTGCAAGAAAGGTAGAGACTTGGTTGAACACGACTCGTTCAAACGTTTTAGAAATGAATGGAAGAAGGCATACCAGTCTGTAATTTTCTAGAAGTACTGGATTTAGAGTGGATTTCTTCAGCAGTGAGGTTACCCGAGCCTGCTTAAATGCTGTGGGAAAGGTACCAGTGTGAAGAAAGGTGTTGATATGAGTGAGAGCAGGCACAACTGAAGAAGAAATGGTTTAAAGTAGACGAGTGGGGATAAACAATAAAAATATGACATTTACATTTTTTATTATTTTTATTATTGTATGCTTTTAAAAAAAACATCTGTAATGGTCTATTATGTCACAAAAATAATACCAATAGCAATACTACAAATGATAAGATGCATTGAATTGGCACTGGCATCATAAGAAATGCATGAAAACGGCAAATGATTTACACATCAGTGATGGGAGTGGCTCTACACTTCACTGCTCTCAATGTGTGAGTGTGCAAGTGATAGAGAGAGAGAGAGAGAGAGAGAGAGAGAGAGAGAGAGAGAGAGAGAGAGAGAGAGAGAGAAGCCTTGTGTGCATACTGAATGAGAGCAGGGGAGCATCCAGGGAGCATGCGCATTTCTCTATGTGTGTGACAGAGAGACGGAGAGAGAAAGAGTAAGAAAGGGAACGCACCGTTCTGTTGCAGCACTTCTTGAGAGCCTGGAGATGCTTTCACACTGTCTGTCTCCTGTTCCAGCTCAGGGCCTCTGCAGAGACACACACAAACACACACCACAGACGTGTCGTCACTGCCACTCCTGGCAGCCAGTGATATAACGGAGTGGAAGCACTAAGGAGAAGAAAGATAGGTGGAAGTGGCTGCCGTTAAGGTACAGTGCACACACAGATCATGTTTGATATGAATGAGATCAGTAGCAAAGCGAATGGTGTGTGTAATGCCGTGCTGTTATGTCTACTACACGTCGCCCCTCTATGGCTTTGAACAGAACGTGTGCTGGATCGTACAGAATGGATTGCATCCTACAGAATATAGCATGATCCAGATGTGCAGGGAGACATTTGATCTGGTAGCATCTGGAGTCAGGTGGTGGATTGTGATAATGCATTTCTGCTTAGTCCAAAGGCTGCAAACACGAAGATAACCTGAGGATGCAAGTTGATCAGTGAGGAGTTTATTTGTTTATTTGTGGGTCTCCCAGGCTATAGCTGGTCAAGGTCATGGTTAGGTAGGTGTAAATATGCACATTAGGACATACGTTAGGTGTCCATGTGCTGTTTAAAAAAAAAAAAAAAAACTCCTATCACAGTCGTCATGGTCCCATGGTAGTCAGTACACAGCTGGAGTGAGAAATCAGTCTTTAGTTAATTTTCCAAATGAATCCTGGACATTCCTCTCTGTGGGGTCGACTTGATTTGTTGGTCCAATGGCTCATTATCTCCCTGGTTAATCCTCCTAAAAACTAGCAGGGCTTTTGACTTGTTATATATGATAGGTTGGATATATTGAGCTGTTTAGTTTGCCAGTCATTGTTCCCGTAACTCTGCTGGGCCTGGCTTGCTTGGTACTGATGGGGCAGTAGGTTGACTGGCTGTGACTGAGTCTGCTAATGTAGTGTAGCATACAAACCAGCTGGAGAGCTGGCACACACGTGACCGTTGATTGGTAGTATTACTATTCTGATACAGCAGACTGTTTTCTGAGATTATGTAAAATCCCTCAGTAAAATCCACACAGACGCGAGAGCTTTGTAACACACATGAGAGCCCTATGTGTGGTTGGCAACTGTTGTGTTTTTGGCATTGATGCTACAGCCCAAAAGGTTGGCAGTTGAAGAATTTAAAATGCGTTTAAGGCTTAATACTGTCATAATTAAAGATGCTATATTTGATCCACCACAACTGTAATCAATGATGGCGAATGCACAAAAATCCCTTTTCTTTTGCATTATTCTTAAAACTGAAATTCTCAGTTCCTTTTTTAATGTTTCTCGCAAAAGGTTTGGGAATTTCTTAATTTCAAAGCGAATGAAAAATATAATATCAATAAAAATCTTTGAAATATTATGAAATAGTATGTGCTATGTAATACTAGTCAGTTGTAAAATATAAGATTATATAAAGAAATGAGGAGAAAGATATGTCAAATGGCCAAAAACAGCATTTTTAGTGTAGCATTTTTCATTTATAGCTATATGTATTGCTTTTAAATCAGGGTTCAGTAAAAGTACTATGAATATAAAGCTTGGAAGCGTCAGGATATTTATTTAATATAACTCAGATTGAGTTCATCAGAAAGAAGTCATATACACCTAGGATGGCTTGAGGGCCTTAAATCATGGGGTAGTTTTCATTTTAAAGTAAACTAATCCTTTAAGTCCGAATCAGGCTTGATTTGGTTTGAAATTGACACCATCCTTAATATTTACATCTGAGTACTAGAGCTCACAGTTATGGTAAGGGCGGGGCATGACATTTCCCGAACACACACTAAGCTGTGCCAATCAAAAACACAGGACCAGCTAACCAAATCACAGCACATTTCGTATTTCAAAACAGAACGATGCCAGACAGTTCGGGCCAGACTGGGGAGAGAGGTGCTCTAATAATGTATGTTTTTTGAACAATCAAGCATGAAGGCATATTCTAGTACAGTGCTGAGGAGTTGAATCAGGTTTGAAAACTACTGTTCTAGTACACCCCAAAAACAATATCAAGACTTCATAAAAGGGCATAATAGGACCCCTGTAAAAGGGATTTAGCAATCTCAGAAGGAAAAAAATCAAGCTTAGTGTTAGTTCTGGCAGGTCACGTTAGTGTGCAGAACCCAAGTGCAGTTTATTCAATAATCCAAACATAAAACAAAGACTTGTCTTAACTTGGCATGGCATGGCATGGCATGGCATGGCATGGTTTAAACCGAAAACTCACCAACAACGGGTTACACAGACCTATACAATCCTACACAAGGACACATGGCAAACATGAGTGCTTCAATACACAAGGACTAATGACTAGACAAGGAACACCTGTGAACAATGATTAAACAATGAACCAATGAGAACATGACAACAGAACACATGGCAGGATCACATGAGGGCAAGGGAATCACATGACAAACCAGGAAAACATGACAGTGAACATGATAAACTAAGAACATGAAACAAAACCAAAACACACTAGGCTTGTTGGACTTCATACAGCAATGCGCAGATGGATCGGCAGCTGACTTGAAGCAGTGCATGCCGGTTAGAAATTTTGTCCGACTTGATGCAGTGCCGACGCCACGTGACTGTGATGTATGCCATCTAAGTGCTGCGAGTCCGATCCGAGAGCAGCCGGCTGGTGCATTCTGCGCAGCTTCTACAGAGCGACTGCACTAGCTTTAATGACGACACAGCTGTTCCACGATTGGCCGGCTTCACTGCATGACAGCAATCACGTGCGTTTCGTGTTTATTCTAAAACCTTCAGTTCTACTAATGCTCACAAATCTGTACTTTATAACAGTAAAACTTATTTTCATGTAGTTGCGATGTTATATTGTGTTATGTTTATCAAAATAAAATGGATAAAAAAAGTTGACCACACTTTATTGATAGTTCACTTATGTTGAACTTTATTCTTGTACAAACACACAATATATTAAACAGTACATTATGTACATAAAGTATTAGCCTACATGAAAATGAATCAGAAACATATGTGCATTGTATTGCATTTATTTCACTTACAGTATTTTTGTACAGTTGTGATGAAGTATGCAAACACAGCACGAGCGTCACTGTGGGAAGCAGAAAGTGTCCGACTTCACGTCTCCGTTTGAAGCTGCTCCCCACCTGCACGCGATTACTCTCGCAGATCGGTTTCATCCAGCCGCAGGCGATGGCGAACACACCTAATGTGACAGTCAAGCTCGCATCAGCTGATATAGGAGTGAGCGGGTCACAATTTAACGCGGAGCTAGTTGCAACACACATGGTTTAAAACTTTCTACACATGCGCGAATGACGAAACTTAAGTGTATTTACTAGTTGCCATATCAACACTGTATAGAGAAATAGATGCGGCAAAATTAAAAGAAAATCTTTGGAAGATATCACTGAACATTTATTTAACCATAGCACTTATACTTATGTTAATTTTTCATCTCTGTTTTTTGTTTATTTAAAATTGGACATCTGATATTATTTTAATATTATATCTGTTATTTAACAGTTGAGATAGTTCTTTAATTCTGATCTAACCAGCAGAAGACACAAGCTGGGTTTAAAGGGCACCTATTATGCCCCTTTTTACAAGATGTAATTCAAAGTCTCAGGTGTCCCCAGAGTGTGACTGTGAAGTTTCAGATCAAAATCCCTAACAGACCATTTAATATACCATTTTGAAAATGACAATTTTTGGGTTTGAGAAAAATTAGCTGTTTTGTGTATGTCTCCTTTAAATGCAAATGAGCTGCTTCTCCCCACCCCAGAGAGCTGTGCCTTCACAGCTGGTGAACGTGAACACCCGAAAACTGAAACATGATACTTCTGTTTGGTTATGATCATCTCTATCGTGGACACGCTCACGTGACATTGAAGTTCTTCATCATCATAAAATATTATCATCTGCACTCGTTTTAAAATCTTAACACAGCCAGAACTCGGTTTACACCCATTAAAATTTCTAGCCACTTTGGGACCATACAGGCTAGGGGAAATCATATTAATGTTAAAAAACCTCATTAAATGAAATTTTCATGCCATGGGACCTTTAAACTACTAGACTAGTTCTCTTTCATGTGTTATTGTGATTAAACTGTCTAATGCACACAAGGTTATGTCAGTTGGTTATGTTTGTGCACATATGCAGAATGTACAGAAATCCTGTGTGTATATTAGATCTGTGTACTAAAGTGAAAGCAGTGTAATATACAGTACCTACTGCTATATCTGCTGTTAATATGAATCAAACAACAAAAGATAAACAGAAAATCACTCACTGCTCTTGCCTGAATAACTTTAGTAGCTTTAATAAGAACACATTTCTTACTTGCTACTGTCAAATGCTCTGGTGAGGAGATAAACATGACAGACTGTGTACAGCTCACTCAGGGCAGGGTCTTTGCTAATACGGCAGTGTCCATCAACACTTGTGGGCGGCCTGTAAAATGTGACATCATCACTTTGCCAGGAATCTGCAAATGGCTTGTTCTGAGACACTGCTTATGATTTATGGGGAGTGTGGATTTTTACCAATATAGGGTGGTTGTGTGTACACACACTGCCAACACACATTTATGTTCAAACACCATGTAAAAGTGAATTTTGCATAATAGGTGCCCTTTAAATTCAAGTTGCGAAGGTGGGGCATATTAACACTGTGTTACAATGTGCCCCTATTAGAACTATGCTATCCTATTCTATTCTTTTATTCTATTGCGAAATCATGAGAAAAGGGTAAATAAAGACTGAGAATCAATGTTCAGAAATTGTTAATTATTATTATGTTTTGAACTATGCTATATAGCTTATTATTAATTAAAAATGCCATTATTTTATATGGAAAAGTTCATCGTATTTTATTGACAAAATATTTTAGCTATATTTTTTTAATTAGATCAGATAACATTTTAAGCTGTCATATGATGTTACAACGTGTCACATTTCACTTCCATTCTTTCGGGGGAAATCAAGAAAAAAGTATACACTGTATTAATGAAACAAAACCACATAATTGTACTAGACGTGTTAAATTATTGTCGGAAAAAGTAAATACTCTGAGCCCCAAGTGGATTTACACAAACTGAGAAAGTCAAAAAGTGTTAGGTTGTGCCCCACTCTCCCCTACATCTACCTCTAATAATACGATGTCTCTCACAGCATACATACAGTGCATCCGGAAAGTATTCATAGCGCTTCACTTTTTCCACATTTTGTTACAGCCTTATTCCAAAATGGATTAAATTAATTATTTTCCTCCAAATTTCCTCAAAAATGACAATGTGAATGAAGTTTGTTTGAAATCTTTGCAAATTTATTAAAAATAAAAAGCGGATAAAAATCACATGTACATAAGTATTTACAAGCACCTTTTGGCACCAATTACAGCCTCAAGTCTTTTTGAGTATGATGCTACAAGCTTGGCACACCTATTTTTGGGCAGTTTCTCCCATTCTTCTTTGCAGGACCTCTCAAGCTCCATCAGGTTGGATGGGGAGAGTCGTGAACAGCCATTTTCAGATCTCTCCAGAGATATTCAATCAGGTTCAAGTCTGGGCTCTGGCTGGGCCACTCAAGGACATTCACAGAGTTGTCCCGTAGCCACTACTTTGTTATCTTGGTATGGATGGTGTTGCCCAGGTGATGAGCGGTGCCTGGTTTCCTCCAGACATGACGCTTGCCATTCAGGCCAAAGAGTTTAATCTTTGTTTCATCAGACAAGACAATTTTGTTTCTCAGAGTCTGAGAGTCCTACAGGTGCCTTTTGGCAAACTCCAGGTGGTCTGTCATGTGCCTTTTACTGAGGAGTGGCTTCCGTCTGGCCACTCTACCATACAGGCCTGATTAGTAGAGTGCTGCAGAGATAGTTGTTCTTCTAGAAGGTTCTGTTCTCTCCACAGAGAAACGCTGGAGCTCTGTCAGAGTGACCATCGGGTTCTTGGTCACCTCCCCGACTAAGGCCCTTCTCCCCCAAATTCTCAGTTTGGCCGGGGCGACCAGCTCTAGGAAGAGTCCTGGTGGTTCCAAACTTCTTCCATTTACGGATGATGGAGGCCATTGGGAACTTCAATTCTGCAGAACTGTTTCTGTACCCTTCCCCAGATCTGTGCCTCAATACAATCCTGTCTCTGAGGTCTACAGACAATTTCTTGGACTTCATGGCTTGGTTTGTGCTCTGACATGCACTTTTAACTGTGGGACCTTATATAGACAGGTGTGTGCCTTTCCAAATCATGTCCAATCAACTGAATTTACCACAGGTGGACTCCAATCAAGTAGTAGAGACATCTCAAGGATGATCAGTGGAAACAGAATGCACCTGAGCTCAATTTTGAGTGACATGGCAAAGGATGTGAATACTTTTGTACATGCTATATGCTCTGTTTTTATTGGGTTTAGGTTCTGTCTCCCCTATGCCTTTCATTTGACCCACTTTCACAGTATGTCTGATTAGTCATTACAATCACCTGTTCCGCTCATTATCTCATTAGTTATCCTTGTTATTTAAGCCCTGAGTTCTCCTTAGTTCTTTGTCCGTTCTTGTTTGTGTTGGATGTGTTGTATTTCTCCACATTCTCCTGAGTGTTATCATTAAAGACTGTTTATTGTGACTCCCCATCGTGCGCTTTTTACACGCAACTATCCCATAACAGAAGAATGGACCCATACCCGAAAATGGATTTACCTGCAGTATTACTTCTATGCTTGGAGCAGGGGAAGAATTCCCTTGCGACCCACACTCTTGCGTTCCTTGATCTGGCGTGCCTTACCTTGTTTTTTTTTCATACTAGTCTCAATGCAGAAATGAAGGCACGTCTGCCTGATGTGTGTCCTCTGGGAAATTTTGGCAAGTTCGTTAAGTTAATGCTGGTGAGCTATGACACTCCATACACTGTTAGCTCCACCGTGGAAGAACTCGCTAGTCCACTACAGACCAGGGAGACCAGCCTACCGCAACTGAGCATCCCGAGCCTGAAAGGAGGAAAAGTGGATACATTGCCTGGATCATGACCACAAAGTGTCTGACCAGGTTCATGAGCCGTATCTAGTGGAAATTGAGAGGAGGGAAGGAAGCCCCGGCACTGTCCCGCTGCTTTGGATGTGATAAATAAAGTTGCTGGGAGCTATTTGGAGGATTGAAAGGATTTATTTGAGGAGGATCTAATTGACTGGTTTGAGGAGGTTATACCAAATGTTCCTTTATCTCTAGCATTCCCTGCATCTCCAGTGTTCCCTGCATCTCCATCGTTCCCTGTATCCCCAATGCCCTCTGTATCTCCAGCGCTTCCTGTGTCCCCAGAATGCCCGCCCAGCCTCCTTCTCCCACCTCCTCAAACAGCTAGTTCTGTTCCCACTGCTCCACCTTGGCCTGTAGACACATCGGCTCCACTTCGGCTCCTTTCTTGGCTCCACCAGAAACCATCGGCCATACGACCCCACCGGGCTCCCTGGTCCCTCGTGTTTTTTTGTTGCACGCAACCATCCCATAACACTGAAGGCCAATTCACACCGCACAGATAAATACCAACAAATATGTTTGTTGGTTTTTGTTGGATCAGTGTTTTACCCCTGTTGCCGTTGATCAGGGTTTGTTTTCACCCAACTGAATATGTTCAATTAGTTTGTCGGTGTCTGTTGGGGCAGTGTGAGCATGACAGTTATTTTTTTCCATAAAATTCTAAATCCAACAGCCAACTTGTTTGTTGCCATTTGTCTGTGTGGTGTGAATTGGCCTTAACAAAAATGACTGTTTTTGAACAGGTTTTGTGAATCGTCTTAAACACCACTGACTGAGCCAAATTAATAGAACAATATCTGAAAATAAGTGTTTACATGTATTAGAGGAATCAGTGTACAAGTGACTTATAGTCAACAGTCAACACTTCTGGGATAAGAGGAAGCATTTAATGATCAAAAAATTACACCACCTCTAACATGCAGGATTATATCCACTCAGTTCACCCCCAAAGTTTGCTTGGTAAGTCACTGCCCTGTCTGTCCTCTTCCCCTGCAGCTGAAGCAGGACATCCAGCCGTTGCACCTGGCCTCTCACAGAGCCCACCATGTAAATCTCTGCCGCCTCCTAGAGGACAAGAACAGAGATGTTAAACTAGAGCTACCAACTCTCAGACAGCAGAAACTGCAGCATCAATCCCTGGTAAGTCATGTTTTTTGCTTATTCATTCAGTTTTTTGGCAAAAATCAAACTTTTGGATTTTAGCATGTTGCCTGAAGATCCTCTGCCCTGGTGAAAAGTTGAATGAGTGAAAGCAACCTTTGTTTTTTTGTATGGCAAAATGCACATGAAGTCTCTGAATTGTCTGCTGTGTTCCAAGTGGTGTGATGCTGTAGCTGTTGCCCTGGCAACAAGCCCACTGGTGAGCGAAGACAGATTGGTAATGGAAAACTGACAGACCATAATAATGGCTTTTGTTACAAGCCTTAGTTGCAACAGATCAATTTTGTCCCGCTGAATGGAGATGGAAAGTGACATGCACAAATTTAACTGAGCTTGAGCACCGCTGAGAAAGTTTACCATACTTAAGAACACACTTTAGAACTCTACCGGAAATTAAGCAATTGCAATGAAACAAAAGATGGTTCACCTGAAAATGAAAGGTCGGTCATCACTTACTCACCCTCATATTATTCCAAACCAGTATGACTTTCCTCCTTGTAACGCTGAAGAAGACGTCTCCTGATAATCTTCCCGTCCAGGGGGCTGTTAACCGTTGCCCCCTTATTTTTTTGTTAACCGCCGTTGGATAACAGTCCGATTTTTGTTTAAATTATTCAATTTGAACTTTATTATTGGATTCATTGAAAAGATCGGACTCAAAAAAGCAATTTGTTCATGGACCGGGCATCACTATTTCTTTTATGATCTCTCAAAGGAGTTTAAATTTATAATAATATTTTATAATATAAAGAGACTGGACTTGAAAAAATGTATTGACACCAAACTTTTGGAAAGTAGTATAACATTTCAATATTTGGCTCTAGGAGACTTAAAATTTGGTTCATAAGTCATATGGACAAATTTATTGATATTATTGTGATGCTTTTTTGTCATTTTGAGTTTGATTGGGAGCCCCATTTATTTTCATTTCATTGAAAAGAGTGAACAAGATATTGACACAAGGAAAGAGGAAAAATTACAACTTTACATTCAACTTTGCACTTGAACCTGTCATGGTTTAAATATTTCAAGTAATTTTACTTTTTATGTGACTAGCAGTTACTTAAGCAGTGAATGTAACAGCACCACAGTAGGCAAATATACTATTAATTATTTATCTTAAAAATTGTATTATTAATAGGCAGGTGAAACTAGGTACATAGGTCTGTGTGAGTTTTAGAGCACACTGTTACAGCGTGTCTGTGATAAAGCGAACAACGAATTTAAAAAGATTTAACATGCAGGAGAAACACAGGAATATACTAGAAAAACTAAACCACTTAATCATAAACAACACAGAACCAAGAACTGAGGAAACTTAAGGGTTTAAATACATTAAGTTATGAGGTAACTAAATTAATGACAGGTAAATGTAACTATAGGAACAAACAAGGATCAAGAACACAGGCAAACAGCAACAAGGAGAACCAAACCAAAAGACACAGAAACTAAAACAAACCAAAGCACACACCTGACACATACTTGTAATATTGCAAATATTTTACCATGTATCCAATGTAAGTCTATCCCTCACATCCTTGCTTTCATACCTGTCATGGCGCTGCTCTAAATAAGGTCTATACAGCCGACTGTTTCTGTCAACAAAAGTTTCTTTGCGAAATTAAAATTCTCAGAACAAACATAAAATCCGATGCCATCCATGATGCCATTAAAATAAAGCATCTGCTTTTTCCTGGTATCCTCCCATGAGGTGATTTTTCAGGAAAATTGAAAAAGGAATATTTCGCAAAACTCTTCTTTGAAAAGAAGACAAGACAGAGTTCTTTATTCTTTATTTACTGTCCTATTGCATTGCACAACTCAAAAAAATGTGATCTGTTCATCCGGAAATGAAGAAAAAATCTGTTTTATCTCTCTGAAACTGTGAACTATAACCAATTTGACCCCCGAATCGGACCCAGAACATTTTTGTGAAGATGATCGAGCAGAACCTGTTCAGTCCTCAAAGGTATTTTTTGGAGTAAAGACTGCAGAACTTTAGTGATCGCTACTGAATGGCACCGTTACTTTTGTATTTGTAGAACGATTATAGCCAAATATCTTTCGCAAGAACTATTAACCCAAAACGAAAACTAAACATTGTTTAGCATGCCTGTAGATAAACAAGCATGTAGATAAACAATATATAAAAGCTCTAATCAAAGAATAATTTACACTTATTCCAAGTTCGCTGTTGAGATTTAAAAAAAGTTTGTAACGTTAGGTGTTTGTCGGATAACGTTAAGTATGAATGAGCATTTAACAAACTGGTTTGCAGAGCCAAACAGCGTTGTCATTTGTTTACTTCTTTGCTACAATGTACAATTAACAATACGAACTATTACAGGAAAACACATTGACGAAAAATAAATCATACTTACAGGTTGTGGCCCGTAAACAGCTTCTGTTTTTAAAGTTGGAACTGCTCCATCTTTCAGGACAAGCCGTTGTGCGAATCCTGCATTGAACTCGCGAAGATTGTGGAAGCTTTCCTCCGTAAAATGTGCAGCACAGAGAGTGAGATTTGGGTAATAATTATGAGGGACAGAGTTAAAAATCAATTTTAACCATTGATCCCTAACTCCCCCATTCCTAGGAAGGCTGAACAAAGTGGACCAATCCGGATGAAAATAACAGCGTTTTGTCTGCATTGCGACAACAACACTCCAGCCTACTAACTATACCACAACAACTCTTCTCCACAGCAATAAAAAATGACCCCCCCCCCCCCATTTAATATTCTCGGAGGAGGGGTTTATGTAAATATTGAGGTTGGTGATGTCAGCAACCCTGGAGGAATGTCTGTAGTCCCTACCGGCCGTTTGCTGTAGTCCTTAGAAATTGATTTCTTTAAAAGCAAATATCTCCCTTTGCTTTAAACTTTGAACGTTGTAACTTTGCAGATGTTGTTTATGCTCAAACAGCAACATTACACTCTAGCTAAAGTTAGAAAAGTGAAATCGTGTTTTACCACCCCTTTAAATAAATGCTTTGTTTTTAATGAGGAGAATGATTTAAGATATGAAACTTGCAGGATGTTTTAATGGTACTAAGAACTGTTATATGTCAAAAGATGAAGTCAAATTTGATTTCTCATGTCATGACCCCTTTAAAATCTTACAAGATAGTGGTATCATATCAGTTACCAGAGTTGTTTTAATTGATCAGTAGTATATTGGATATTTAATTGTTTATGGCCATTACATACAAATTTACATAAATATTTTCTTTGCAGTCATCTAAAACTCTTACTAGTCATCTAAGTGAATATTTAAAAACATAAATAATTCAATGAAACTGTTAAATGTTATCTTTTGCGAATGTCAAAATGAATATCCACTTTTCATATTGTTCATTATAATAATGTAATGCCTAAATTCGGTTTTAGTTTCTTTTAGTTTTAGTTATAATTATATAATAATAATTATCAACATATCTGTATCAGCAAGAATTTTATTTTCGATGCACCTCAAAATCTAACATTAAGTGCAGTATTCTTTATTTCAGACACTACTCAAGCAAATATCAGCCTCTGTATAAACGATCATTCCTAAGGTATATTGGCGTTCACATTTCAGCACACAATTGGTATTAACAACAAGCATGAAGCAGGCACTTATACAGCAGAAGCTGATGTTTCCTGCCCTGGTCTAACTTCTGAGACAGGAATCTGGAATGGAATGGACCTCCTGCTCCAAATGACTCCAGCGGTCGATGCAATGGAGAGGAAAATACAGTTAAGCAAGCAGCATGGCCCTGCTAAAAGATCACTGTCTGAGTCTAATTCTATTAGGGGACATGGCAACCCTAGCCAGGGCCCAACCCTTCTGATATAACTCTCGGACAACATTACACCCACCCTTACAGAAAAACACTGTGTACTACTCTTTTCACGCATCTAAATTTTCTTCTGAAACAGACATTGCTTCAGCTAATTAAGTAGATGCATGTCTCTTTGGGTCGTTATTAATCTATTTACTATTAATTATCTGCTTTTGTCATTATACTCATGACTGTTATTATCATGAAACCAATTACACTACAGCCAGGCTTTTTCATGGCCTGCCTTTCTCCGCAGGACAGGCATTGCCATAGAGATGGGGTGGGCGGTTCCTAAGCGTGAGACTTCCTCTAGAGACAGAAGGTCATTCCTCACCACAGGTTCACTCTCCGCACTGTCCATCAGAGATGGTCGCATGGCAACCAGCCACAGGACTCACACTGCAGCGACTGTCACAGCATATTTGTCTGGTTCACCACTATCACAACTGAAGCTAATAAAGGAAAAGGTGTGATCATTTAGAAATGGAACCAATGCCAGCCTTGGCAGTCTTGACGTTCTCTTCTCTCCTTGAGATGCTTTTCAATTAAAGGACTGAAAAAGCACAAAAAATCTTACATTTTTTTAAGTTAACTTGAAAAGATTGTTTAAATGAACACACAAACCCTCTATATTGGAAAATATGCAATACTACAATATAAGTGTGTGTCAGGTGTATTCTTTGGCTAGTTTTAGTTTCAGTGCGTTTTAGGCCCTGTCCACACGAACACGGATATTTTCAAAACCGCAGCTTTTTCTACGCGGTTTGGCTGTTCGTCCACACGCAAACGCAGTATCCGGTTACTGAAACCGGACTTTTTTGAAAACTCTGGACAGGGTGAAGATTTTTAATCGAAGTGTGCGCCGTTCTCTCCTTTGTTTGACGTCAGATTGTGCGCCGTTATCACTTTTGTTTACATGAGTGGAGTCTAGGCAATGCTTTTAATAACTCTGCTAACAGCGCTTATCACATGTATACAGATACATGCACAGTTATCTCATTGTGTTGCAGAATAGAGGCGCCAGAATGCAATAATACAACATATGTGTGAAGCTTCAGTCCACTTGGGCCCTGCCCCAGTGTACAGTTACCTGTCACTGAGTCCAAAGTAAACGTTGTAGAAGGGTTTCACTGAGCCCATGGCATCCCTCAGTGCATTGGTGCCGTGGATGGGACCCATTTGGAAATCAGGCAGCCAATCATAGCGTGGTTTTGCATTTTCATGGAAAAACTTGGGTTATAAAAATACACGTACGTATGGACTAGGCCTTAGTTTGGTTCTCCTTGTGCCCGTTTGCCTGTGTTCTTGATCCTCGTTTGCTTCTATAGTTATTGATTACCTTCACCCGTCGTTCATTTAGTTACCTCATTACTCCCAATGTATTACACTGTCTACTGCAATTTCTTGGAAATATATTTTTGCAGTGTTTCGTCAGCAGAACAATCCAAAAACACATTAGATAACAGTACACCCCACTGAAGAGATGCATGTCTATCCCTCAAGCCTAACTTTCATTCCTGTTCAAAATCAAAGATGCCCCTGCTATAGGGCTGCTTGGTTATGGCAAAAATCATAATCACGATTATTTTTGGTCAAAATCTTTCACAAAATGAATAATTAAATAATAATCAAATGTAAAATAACACTGCATAGTCTTACTGTACACATTAAATATAAAATAATCCTTATTAAATCTACTTAAAGGTCCCATGGCATGAAATTTTCATTTTATGAGGTATTTCAACATTAATATGAGTTCCCCTAGCCTGAATATTGTTCCCAAGTGGATAGAAATGTTGATCGGTGTAAACCAGAGTTCTGGCTGTCTTTCTCTGCCTTTGAGAAAATGACAAGCCAGACGAGCCAATCCTGAAGTCTCCTGGTTTGACGTCCAAGCAGGAGCGGTTTCCTCCCTTTCCCCCGCCCAGAGAATCTGGCACGCCCATGCAAACACTCGAGATCATTAACGTTACTTGTGAACGAGTGAACACTGGCAGTTTCTCAGTGTTTGGATGTACAAATGAAAACAGAAGTCTTTCTTCAGTTCCTTCTGATCTGTGATCATTGATTTCTTATGTGTAGCTTATTATTTATTATTTGTGGACACGCAGCGGCTTCTCTCTCTCCCGACAGAAAGGTGTTTTCGTGTTTTCTATCTTGTGAGTCACTGTTTTTGTACGTCCTTGTCGCGTCTATCTGTTCTAAAATGTGCATACAGTCTTTTCTGTTTAACATCAGCAGTCACATCTTTAGAGATAAACTTCACGCACGCCGAAGCTCGGCCTCCAACATCCCCGACCCCCAGTACTGCATCTGGCCCACAGCGGAGGCACCAAACGCGGCGTGAGATTAAGCAGAAGGGGGGTAAGCGTGAGGGTATCCGGCTAGGCTAGCCAGCTTTCCCCACAATAAACTGGATTACATTCGATTACAGCTGTTGTGTCTTTGTTTGCGCTGTGTAACGTTACTCAATGCGCGTCAATGACGCTATTCATATGATTGGAACATATCTAGAAATAATGTTATTCTCAACACTTACTAACTCGTTCATCTCGCTGTAATGGTACATTGCATGTGTTACAAAGTTGGTAGAATAATGATGAAGAGGACTCGGTGTGACTGGGACTCGTGTTTATTCAGAACTCTCAGATACAAACACAATAAACTCGCGCTGACTGACAGCGCTCTCATAACTCAGTAGTTACTATAAATAACTTTGTTAGCAATCGCTTCGTCTCCGTGATGTCCGGTTCGCGAACGAATCATTCTTTTGAATCGGTTCTTTTTAGTGAACCGAACCAGTTCACCAAATCGGACTGAATCGTTCTAAACGGTTCGCGTCTCGAGTCAGCGCTGATCCATAATTTACTAAAGTTACTAACTTTCTGACATGAGTGACAGCCCCTCCGACTAGAAATAAACTAATAACCTGAAGTATATTCTAGTAACTACAACAGTTCACCCTGAACTGAGACATGCTGAGAGAACTGATGAGAAGTGAACACAGGTCCATCCGTCTCTCTGGCAGACTCGTGCCTGCTCGTGCCTCGTTAAACCACGCCCCCTCCGCTCATTTAAAATGCAAAGATGTCAGCCAATCACAACAGTGGGCGTTTTTACTGAAGTCTCACAGCAGACACGCCTCTTGAAGCAGGGCATTCAGCCACAGGGCAAACAGCAGTATAGAAAAAATGCCTTTTATTTCTAAATTATGACATTTTATGATGTAAAAATCATACTAATAATATAAGTAGACCTCAGAAAACACTATAAAATAATAGAAAAATGCCATGCCATGGGACCTTTAAGTTTTTCAGGGAGTGATTTTCCTTTGTCATTTGTTGTTTGATTATCATTAATGACAGACTGCAGCAGGTATATTAGGCTGCTGTCGCTTTAAATGGGACCTATTATGCAAAATTAACTTTTATAAGGTGTTTGACCACATATGCGTGTCTGCAGTGCGTGTAAACAACCAGCCTATAATGGCAAAAATCCACCCAATTCTTTTTTTATAATCCCCATCAATCATTTTCATATTTCCCCCTACTCCTACGTAAGAGTAGGGAAACAGCCAATGACTGTTGATGAGCTGCCTTTTAGCATAGACACACCCCTGAGTGAGAAGCACAGAGACCACCATTTCTGTTTCCTCACTGTATCAGCTAGCTAGCTAGAGTATTACAATGTTTGCGCCAAAAAACATTACAAATGTTCTGTTGTCGGATATACCAACGCAACATGCGTGTCTCCATAGACTCCCGGCATCCAAGCCACTGAGGACACTGTGGTTAAATTTTAATTTTTGAAGGAAATATGCCGAAGAATGTCGGTAAAATATTATAAATTTGCGCAAATCATTTTACGCATGACTGCTTCAACAACAAGGTTCAGTACAATGCTGGATTTGCAAAAAAGTTGTTTCTGAAGGATGGGTCAATACCAGCGCTTCGTGCTCTAACTTCATATCCAGAAAAAGTAGGGATGGCACTTCATATATTGTGAATGTTTGCAAATTTCCTTTTTGAATGAGCGTTCTATGTTGTATGGCTAATATGGCTAAAGTTACCCTAGTCTCTGGCTGTATTCACAGATACTAGAGCTATGTCGTTAGTTTTATCCCGAAAACGCTCACTGTCTGCGTAATTCATAAACACACATTTATTATGCATTGTATAGACAGGTGACAGACTTTTTTACGTTCCCACACAAGCACCTACACAACAATTTATAGATTAACATGACAGTACATGCTAGTCGATGAGTTGAATCAATGCAACTCCACAACAACTAATGTTACATAAATGTACTAAACACTAACCATTTAGAAATGTCCAGGTGCAGTCTAAAAGTTGCAACCTGAGTCTCTCCATCTGTGTCTGCACTCCACAACTGGTTATTTATTTCTGAGATTCGCCTGAGTATCCGAAGCTCATATAACACCCAAATAGTGGCAAATGTGACAAGCTATAATAAATGATTTGGGGGGTATTTTGAGCTGAAACTTCACAGAAACATTCTGGGCACACCAGAGATTTATATAATTACATCTTGTGAAAAGGGGCATAATGTGTCCCCTTTAAGAGCTAATGCATGGATCTAATATACTGTTACACATGTATTTTCTGTCTCAATTGTGTACGTTTAAGACATAACCCACTGTGTTTACCTGAATACTCTCCAAAAGAAACTTTGAAATGTTTTTGCGTACACATTTAGGTGCGTATCTGCAGCCCATTTGCTTATCCGTGTTCGGCTCAGACTCGGAGAATGCACAGCCGCACACAGAAAGCCTCCTGGCGAACAGTGTCTCTTTTGCGTTTTAATGCGCTTTTAATAACACTGTTTAATATCAAGCATGTCCTGCAGTTTAGCAACAGTAGACTGCATCTGACAACATTCAATTATTTGGCTGATTTGGATGTTAAGTTTGTGCTTTTAGGGAAAAACAAAAGCACACTTCTGTGAAGGAAAGGAAGGTGCGTTGGACATAATGCTGCAGCAGCACAATAATCGTTTTACCTTGATTATCTTGTTTACATAGTTGTTGGAAGCCAAAATTGAAAATCAATTACGATTAATTGCACAGCCCTACGCTTCTGTGAATAAGGTCTATTGGATCTGACAACTGCTACATTGCAAACCGTAAGTAATCGATTTCATAAAGCTTTGTCTGTAAATGACGGTTTTATATGGTTCTGTCGGGACCACTATCGTCAAAGATGATTGATTGACTATTAGCATACAGTTTGGATTGGCGGTATTGGTTCTGTTCTGGGCAATAACTCCCTGTGCATCCATGCAGCCTAGCATGGATAAGAGCAGGGAGAGCAGCAATAACCCCCCTTAGGGTAAACAGAACAGAACCAACATAATGTATTTGCAGATATCATTAATGTCAATATTAAATGTACAAAATAATACGGGAATTTAGTTGGGAATTAGAATACCAAATCCTGACTGGACGAGAGGAGGAGCTGGGGATGGAGGAGGGTAAATGAGCTCTGGAGAAACACGATAGCTGCAGATAGTACTGAAGGAGCTTATATATGTATGCTGTGATAGACGTCATATTCTTATAGGTAGACGTGATCAGCTGACAGTCAGCTGATGCGAGCTTGACTAACGTGACCTGCCAGAACTGACGCTAAACGCTTGATATAATGTAACACTTACTCACATGCCTACTCACAGCATTAAAAACCTAGACTAAAAATTATAGTTTTATTAATCACTTGCCTAATTTCCTAAAATCCACTGCATTATGTGGAAGTCATATATTATGAGCATGATTGGCCATTGGGAACAATATTGTGACCTCAGTTCTCTTAAAGCAATTTTCACAATTGATTTCTGTATGTCAGTTGCCAAAACAGAATGAATCACTGCCCATAAACTAAAACCTAGGATTAATATTTATTCCCTGCTGCTGTAAATTCATATTTTTAGTCGTGTCTCTCTGACTGTGTATGGAAGTGAGCGTAAAAACATCAAAACACCTTCAGGGAAGATATTCTGTTTAGTTTTTGGAGAGAATATCCCTTCTGCTGTCTGTCTGCAGTGTATAATTGAAGCAATCCAAAGAGACATTTACAGTCTTTGTATACATTCATATTAACAATAAAAAAGTAAATGTAAATAGTAACTTTCCCAAATCTTCCAGACCTTTCTGGAGAGTGACTTCTAGGGGCCGTTCATAAACGTTCACAAACATTCAGAACACATTTTTCTATCCCAAAGCGCTACTTTTCCATTGTTTTTCTATGTAAATGCGCTTGACGGACGTGTATGACTGTTGCACTCGCGACTTTTGCAGCGTCTCGCACATGTGTGTCGCGTTTTTAAGACACCATGTCAAGTTAAAAGACTTTAGTTACTGCACGTAGTTAGTTACTGATAGTTACTAACTTAGTAGTTACTGATTACGTTCGTCACCTGTTTGTAGTTAAGTTGTTTATCTTGTTTCCTGCTTTCACCCATGTATACAGTATATAGCCCTTGAGTTTGAGTTTATAGTTGTCCGTTCTTTCAGTATTTTAATGGTTGTTCTGTTCCTGTTGCGGGTATTTTTTTTAAATTTTTGTTAAAAATTTTACTCCTGCACTTAAATCCTGTTTTTCATCTTTTTTTCCATAATTTGCTGACAGATGCATCATTCTTGTGGATTTACTACATGGTCACTCTGTCAGTATCGCTTGTTTTCACTGTTTCTGTAATGCATTGCATTTCCTTAATCTGGAAATCTATATAGGCCACCCCCATAAATGTAGAATCCCACAATTTCATCGGTGCTTTGAAAGCTTTGTGGTATGATGCTTCATATTCTATGCTTCGTTCGTATTTCTATGTGGTGTATAAATCTCACTCTTAGAGCGAGCCGAAAGCCACATCCTGCCTCATTTTATACCTAGCCATGCTAGCAAGCAGAGGTATCATTCTGACTGCAGGGTTTCTCAGATGTGGGACTCCCTTAAAGCAGTGCTGATTACAGCAGACGGCAAAGGAAAGAGGTTGTTACCTCTAAAGGAGGGTAATGCAAGTTACCTCTGTACATGTGTCTTTGTGCATGTCTTTTTTATAGAGAGCAAAAAAACATAAATGATCTGTAACAGAGTATGTAGGTTCAGGGAAGAAGGAGGCGGGAACCGGCGAACAATTAACAATAAACTTTAATAAAATAAATCCACAAAATAAGATACCGGCGGCAGTCCCTCATGGACGACTGCCGCCTACATACAAAACAAACAAACAAAACACAAATTAAAGTCCAGACCTGGTCCTCTCTCGTCCTTCACTGTCGTCGCTCCTCCTTTATACTCCCGTCACTCCTCCGTGAGACACTCGTCCCGCTCTCACGGTCCCTCAGCCTCGATGCTCGCCACATACCCCCAACACCCTTCGCAGGCCGGTGGGTTCTCACGATCACGGCGGCCGCGGCACCTGGGGGTAAGGACAGAGAGGTGAGAGAACGGAGCCGGGAGCACGAGGAGCGACAGAGAGTGGAGAGAGGAGAAAAGAAAAGAGGAAAAAAAAAAAAATCTGGTCCGGTTCCCGGACACACTGCCACTCGGTCCTCAGCCAGCCGAGAGGCTCTTCCTCGCGGTGCCATGCGATGGCACTGGACGCTTGGTGGATGGCTCGATCCTCCTCCGCCCCCTGGCGGCTGGCGGAGGCTCCTCCTACTGAGGGCAGCTGGCAGCAACCCGCGCTCCCTGCTCCTCCCCAACATGGGGGACGGCAGCAGGCTCCGGCTCAGGGCAAGCGCTGGCGACTCCTCTGCTCCCTCTCGGACAGCAGCCACCCCGCCTCGACCCAGGGGCGCGGCAGCGATCTGTCCGTCCCACCGGATCTTCACTCGCTCCAGCACCACCGCCTCGGGCAGCCACTTGCGGTCTTCTCTCTTCCACGCTGCCCGAACTCCTCATCACCGCGATCCCCCTCAGCAGCGAGGGCTCTTCGACAGCATGTCCCTCCTTCCTCCCGGGTTTTGGCACCAATGTAATGGAGTATGTAGGTTCAGGGAAGAAGGGGACGGGAACCGGCGAACAATCAACAATAAACTTTAATAAAATAAATCCACAAAATAAGATACCGGCGGCAGCCCCTCACGGACGACTGCTGCCTACATACAAAACAAACAAACTCGTAGGACTTTATGTCTGAAAACAAATTGAGATATTTTTGATGAAATCTGAGAGCTTTCTGTTCCTCCTTTGACAGCTCGGCAACTACACTTTGACGCTTCAAAAAGTTCATAAATACATTGTAAAACTAATCCTTATGAATTGAGTAGTTTATTCAAAATTTTCAGAAGAGACTTGATCGCTTTAAATGAAGAACAGATTGTTTGTAGGCACATATAAACATTGATCAGTGAACATAAACAGAAGCTCAACTGAATCTGCTTGATGCACCTCGTTAGTTCTTTCTAGAGCTAAAACGTGCTGCATAACACAAGAATGAACCTCATTGGTTCCTGCAGAAGCTCAAACATGCTGCATAACACAAGAATGAACCTCATTGGTTCTTACGGAAGCTCAAATGTGCTGCGTAACACACGGGAATGAACCTCATTGGTTCTTGCGGAAGCTCAAATGTGCTGCATAACACAAGAATGAACCTAATTGGTTATTGCGGAAGCTCAAATGTGCTGCGTAACATGAGAATGAACCTCATTGGTTCCTGCGGAAGCTCAAATGTGCTGCAACACACAAGAATGAACCTCACTGGTTCTTGCTGAAGCTCAAGCGTGCTGCGTAACACATGAGAATGAACCTCATTGGTTCTTGCGGAAGCTCAAACGTGTTGCGCAACACACGATAATGAACCTCATTGGTTCTTGCGGAAGCTCAAATGTGCTGCGTAACATGAGAATGAACCTCATTGGTTCCTGCGGAAGCTCAAATGTGCTGCAACACACAAGAATGAACCTCACTGGTTCTTGCTGAAGCTCAAGCGTGCTGCGTAACATGAGAATGAACCTCACTGGTTCTTGCTGAAGCTCAAGCGTGCTGCGTAACACACAAGAATGAACCTCATTGGTTCTTGCGGAAGCTCAAACGTGTTGCGTAACACACAAGAATGAACCTCATTGGTTCCTGCAGAAGCTCAAATGTGCTGCGTAACATGAGAATGAACCTCATTGGTTCTTACGGAAGCTCAAATGTGCTGCGCAACACACAAGAATGAACCTCATTGGTTCTTGCGGAAGCTCAAACGTGCTGTGTAACACACAAGAATGAACCTCATTGGTTCTTACGGAAGCTCAAATGTGCTGCGCAACACACGATAATGAACCTCATTGGTTCTTGCGGAAGCTCAAATGTGCTGCATAACATGAGAATGAACCTCATTGGTTCCTGCGGAAGCTCAAATGTGCTGCAACACACAAGAATGAACCTCAGTGGTTCTTGCTGAAGCTCAAGCGTGCTGCGTAACACACAAGAATGAACCTCATTGGTTCCTGCAAAAGCTCAAACGTGCTGCGTAACATGAGAATGAACCTCATTGGTTCTTACGGAAGCTCAAACGTGCTGCGTAACACACAAGAAAGAACCTCATTGGTTCTTACGGAAGCTCAAACGTGCTGCGTAACATGAGAATGAACCTCATTGGTTCTTACGGAAGCTCAAATGTGCTGCGCAACACACGAGAATGAACATCATTGGTTCTTGCGGAAGCTCAAATGTGCTGCGTAACATGAGAATGAACCTCATTGGTCCTTACGGAAGCTCAAACATGCTGCGTAACACACAAGAATGAACCTCATTGGTTCTTATGGAAGCTCAAACGTGCTGCGTAACACACAAGAATGAACCTCATTGGTTCTTATGGAAGCTCAAACATGCTGCGTAACACACAAGAATGAACCTCATTGGTTCTTACGGAAGCTCAAATGTGCTGCGCAACCTGCAGAAGCTCAAACGTGCTGCGTAACATGAGAATGAACCTCATTGGTTCTTACGGAAGCTCAAATGTGCTGCGCAACACACAAGAATGAACCTCATTGGTTCCTGCGGAAGCTCAAATGTGCTGCAACACACAAGAATGGACCTCATTGGTTCTTGCTGAAGCTCAAGCGTGCTGCGTAACACACGAGAATTAACCTCATTGGTTCCTGCAGAAGCTCAAATGTGCTGCGTAACATGAGAATGAACCTCATTGGTTCTTACAGAAGCTCAAATGTGCTGCGTAACACACGAGAATGAACCTCATTGGTTCGTGCGAAAGCTCAAGCGTGCTGCGTAACACACAAGAATGAACCTCATTGGTTCTTGCGGAAGCTCAAATGTGCTGCGTAACATGAGAATGAACCTCATTGGTTCTTACGGAAGCTCAAATGTGCTGCGCAACACACGAGAATGAACATCATTGGTTCTTGCTGAAGCTCAAGCGTGCTGCGTAACATTGGTTCCTGCAGAAGCTCAAGCGTGCTGCGTAACACACAAGAATGAACCTCATTGGTTCTTATGGAAGCTCAAACGTGCTGCGTAACATGAGAATGAACCTCATTGGTTCTTACGGAAGCTCAAATGTGCTGCGCAACACACAAGAATGAACCTCATTGGTTCTTGCTGAAGCTCAAGCGTGCTGCGTAACACACGAGAATGAACCTCATTGGTTCCTGCAGAAGCTCAAACGTGCTGCGTAACATGAGAATGAACCTCATTGGTTCTTACGGAAGCTCAAATGTGCTGCGTAACACACGAGAATGAACCTCATTGGTTCCTGCAGAAGCTCAAACGTGCTGCGTAACATGAGAATGAACCTCATTGGTTCTTACCGAAGCTCAAATGTGCTGCGTAACACACGAGAATGAACCTCATTGGTTCTTGCGAAAGCTCAAGCGTGCTGCGTAACACACAAGAATGAACCTCATTGGTTCTTGCGGAAGCTCAAATGTGCTGCGTAACACACAAGAATGAACCTCATTGGTTCTTGCGGAAGCTCAAATGTGCTGCGTAACACAAGAATGAACCTCATTGGTTCTTGCGGAAGCTCAAACGTGCTGCGTAACACAAGAATGAACCTCATTGGTTCTTGCAGTCGCACGTCAAGTGAAACATACTTGTGCTTTGTTTAGCACAACTGATGTGTAAGTTGATAAATGTTTATATGTGAATAAAAACCTAAATTCAATCTGTTCAATTCAATCCATCATATACAGTATATATATATATATATATATATATATCATATATTATATACACCGGACAGGCATAACATTATGTGTAACATTGTGTTGGTCCCCCTGTCAGCCCTGACCCGTCGAGGCATTGACTCCACTAGACCCCTGAAGGTGTGCTGTAGTATCTGGCACCAAGATGTTAGCAGCAGATCCTTTAAGTCCTGTAAGTTGCGAGGTGGGGCTTCCATGGATCTGACTTGTTTGTTCAGCACATCGCACAGATGCTCGATTGGATCGAGATCTGGGGAATTTAGAGGTCAACACCTCACACTCGTTGTGCTCCTCAAACCATTCCTGAACAATTTTTGCTGTGGCAAGGCGCATTATCCTGCTTAAAGAGGCCACAGACACCAGGGAATACCGTTTCCATGAAATGGTGTACATGGTCTGCAACAATGCTTAGGTAGGTGGTTCGTGTCAAAGTAACATCCACATGGATGGCAGGACCCAAGGTTTCCCAGCAGAACATTGACCAAAGCATCACACTGTCACCGCCGGCTTGCCTTCTTCCCATAGTGCATCCTGGTGCCAGGTGTTCCCCAGGTAAGTGATGTACACGCACCTGGCCATCCAAGTGATGTAAAAGAAAACGTGATTCATCAGACCAGGCCACCTTCTTCCATTGCTCTGTGGTCCAATTCTGATGCTCACGTGCCCACTGTTGGCACTTTGGCGGTGGACAGGGGTCAGCATGGGCACCCTGACTGGTCTGCAGCTATGCAGCCCCATACACAACAAACTGTGTATTCTGACACCTTTCTATCAGAACCAGTCTCGTCTGTTTGATCGGACCACACAGGCCAGCCTTTGCTCCCCACATGTATCAATGAGTCTTGGCCGCCCATGACCCTGTCGCCGGTTCACCACTGTTCGTTCCTTGGACCACATTCGATAGATACTGACAACTGCAGACCGGGAACACCCCACAAGAGCTGCAGTTTTGGAGTTGCTCTGACCCTTGTCAAACTCACTCAAATCCTTACGCTTGCTCATTTTTCCTGCTTCTAACACATCAACTTTGAGGAAAAATGTCTCACTTGCTGCCTAATATATCCCACCCACTATCAGGTGCCGTGATGAAGAGATAATCAGTGTTATTCACTTCATCTGTCATATATATCATATAAAGCAATCGTATCTCTTCAGAATATTTGGACTAAACTGCTCAATAGATATGGATTAGATTTACGATCTCTTTATGTAACTTTTTGTAGTTGCGTAGCTTTCAATTGAGGGACAGAAAGCTCTCAGATTTCATCAAAAATATCTTAATTTGTGTTTCGAAGGTGAACCAAAGTCTTGCTGGTTTGGAAGAACATGAGGGTGAGTAATTAATGGCATAATTTTCATTTTTGCGGTGAACTATCCCTTTAAAATAAAAAATTCAGGGCTGTCAAATAAGATTGAAATGATAAATCTTGAATAATCTCTTTTACTTTACTATTCCTAAAAAACAGATTCACCCACAATATTGAAAATGTTTTATCATATTCAGTGAACATTGAATTGAAGAATATTAATATAATAATATAATATTTGTATATTATTTATATTTGTATTAGTTTTAAATCATATTTTAATATGACTATTTTAATAATAGTACTGTTGAAATTAATGTTAATTTTCTCTGTTCATTTACTATTTTTCATTATTTCACTAGATTCATTTTAATTTCTATGAATATTAAAAATGTGTTAGTAGATATAAATGCTGTAAAAGTATTGATTCTTGTCTTCGTTTTAATAATTAATAATAAAAAATATCCATGACATCAATGAAAAGAAACGCATTTCAAGCCACATTTGGTGTCGTGCCCTATGATGGGGTTGTGGGGTACATGTTAAAGATTTTTCCTAATTAGCTCCACCTATTCCCTGTGTCCGCTTCACTTCTGCATGGAGGTTTACTACCGGTGGGGAGGGGTTAATGGTTTTAGGAGTTGCCGCCCACTCAACAGCCTATTTCCATCATTCCCCCTCCTACTTCCTCTCTCCTCCACCCGCACTCAGCATCAGTCACTCAGGGAGGGGATGGAGGGCAGACCGTAGTGTATGGTGGGGGAGCACTGTGCCTCTGCTTCTGCAGCATGCAGCAGGCCTTGTAAAGAGAGAAGGAGATCGAGAAAGAGAGAGAGAGAGGGAGCTGCCGTTACCGCTGTCTGACATTTGCACGCCCAGAGGAAGCAAGACGGAGGAGGAGAGGAAGAGTGCAGAAAGGAAAGGAAAGAATATTTTCTGAGTAGGTTTAAGAGCCTTTGGAACTGGGAACTGAGACGGTAAATATTTCCTCTTCTCATTTTGCTGCAATTCCCGGTTTCCATCACTTTCTTTCCTCTGCCTGCAGCTTGGCTGTGGGGATTCCAGTGTGTGTTTCTGCATGAGGAGCTGTGCAGCATAGTAAATCCTCCCTCCCTCCCTCCCTCCCTCTCTCTCTCTCTCTCTCTCTCTCTCTCTCTCTCTCTGTATACATGCTCATATCTGGGTATTACCCCAGTTCATGCATTATGTATTTTCATGCTTTTAGGTGCATGATGAAGGATGATGCAAGAACGCAAGTTTGTCGTTCTTGTGCAATTCTTCTGAAGCCTGTTATCAGATCAGGGCTACATGTATATAATAAAAATCCACCTGCTCTTGAGTGTGCACATCTAGATGCATTCAACAGCTTTTCTGTATGTCCATAAATTAAGGCAGCAGGTCGTAGATTTTCTAAACTGTGATCTGTGTTTTATTTTATTTTTTTTAAGTTGTCCTGGGTCAGACTTTTTAGGCAGCTAGCGGTCTCACTGCATCTCTTCGGTTGTCATGGTTACAGCAAATCCCGCGCCTTAGCTGAGTGACACATGCTGTTCAATAGTTATTGACTTATTTAAAAAATATCCCACGCCCTGTGTTCTCCTGGTCCTCTTACGGACATGGTCCTTCAATCTGCTCAGACAGTCATGTGAGTGAATACATTATGTGCTGTTTGCAAGAATATGTCAGTAAGCACGTTGTCTCAGTTAAACGTGTCTTCATATGCTCGCTATACCTTTTACAGCAGATGTTATTACATGCATTGTTAGAGCAAGACCCATAACTGTCTTTCTAAATTTACATCATTAGTTTTGCATTGTATATTCCCTTTGGGAATGTAAATCTTAATGTAAAGTCCTCTGTCTTTGTCTTAATTAAGTGGCCCTTCGCTTTAGGACATATGCAAGTTATCATGACAAAAAGAGCTTCCTAAGACATTAAGCTACTGTAGATTCAAACTCAGTCAGGATGTTCTCTATGCCTGGAGTCTGAGCCAGATTTATAGTGATTCAAAGTGCCATATTTCTAGTGAGTCAATAATTGTAGAATTAAGAATTGAGAATGCAGTCAATAATTGTATCCGTTAAAACACATCTTTGAGAATCACAATGACATATTTAAAGTTTTTGTCTTGTGAAAATAAATATTTCATGCCTTAAAATAGCTTGAAGGCAAGTCCACACCCTTGCTTCATTTGATATATGCGGAGCCATGAATATGCAAATGAGTCCCCACCTCCACTCAATCACAACAGCTCGGACTACCTGATCCACTCGGTCAACTGTAGTAAAGGCTACACAATGGCAAGTGGAAATATTGGTTTATTTCAGCCATACAGTCAAACCAATTATTATTTAGACACCAGATATAATTATTTTCTAGTGAGTGAGGATAGCAAAATAAAGTAAACTGTGACATATTATACCCAAAAATTCCTCATACAATGGACTACCAGTAAAATTTGGGACCAAAAATATTCAGACACTTTGACCTGACCATGTTTTGCTTAAGTGTTTTTTCTTTAATTGCTAATGCGACCTTTTACACCATAGACTGAACAAAATTAAGCATTGCTTGGTCATTGGTTGACCTAAATTGGTATTACTTAAATTTATCAGCTGACTGGTTGATTATAATCAATTACATACCTTTCTATCAAAGTTATCTGACATTATCAAAATTAATTTGTTCTGATACAGTTTAACTCTTGAGTTCTTGTCATATTTAATTACCATTTTATTACCATCTAAACTATAGTGAATAAACTCTGATAATATGAGAAAATGATAAAGGTGTCTGAATACATTTTGGTTTGACTGTATATGTTTGAACCAGAAGTTTATTTAAAATAAGAAGAGGAAGAGAGAATTATGCAGACAGGCCCGGTTCTACGGGGGTGCTTGAGGGTGCTGAGAACCCTCAAACAAATGCAAGAGCACCCTCAGTTGATACTGTAATAGTATCATATTGACAAAACAGATTTGGTAAACGCTTCAGTGCTTATTTGTGTTTGCGCTCTGGAGAATGTCAAATGGTTCTATTTACAACCTGATTTTGCAGCGGTGAGCAATCTAGCCAATCACAGACATGTTTGTTGATCTCTTGAGTGCAGTGGCCAATCAATTGAGTTCTGCAAGTTTGCGAATCCTCTCATTAACAAAGTGTAGACACAATGTAAATAAGAGATTCATTGTGCAATTTAGACAACTTTATTGATTATAATGGATCTTTGTGAGCTTGCAAACTGAGATGAGTGACAGTTTTTAAGTGATTTTTAAGGGACGCCTTTGGGCGCTTTCTTGGCTATATATAATTAATTCAGAATTTGAATAAAAGTTTACGCATATCGGTAAATTATATGATTTAGCTTTTGGCTTGACTTCATTATCAAATAGCTAATAATGTTACATAAGCCATGTACCCATTCACCATCTCAGAGTCAGACAGCTGCCTTCTAAAAATCAGCATCCCTAGAAATAATGATAGCACGGTGACGGGATTGGTTACATATTTGTGACAGTAGGAATTAAGGGCATTTCAAACTGTATTTTTGATTCTTTGGTTCACTGCAGTTTTAAGGAGAAAATACTCAGCAATGGTGTTGACTTATGAATTTGCACATGTTTTGTCTTAAAGCATATTAAAAACACCACATAGACATATAAACAACATTTAAATCTTGATTTTCACCACGGGGGTCTTTTAGCATTAAGCTTTGTATCAGTAGAAACCGGGTAGTATTTTCGAATGACCACCTGAGAAGAGAGATTTCTGTATTTTGTGTCTGGAAAAAAACCTCAGATGACGCAAAAATCGTCATTTAGCGTCATCGGAGGCTTTTTTGGCCTGAGGCTAGAGACTACAGCCAGCAAGTTTTGCATGTTTTCAACCCACCCTAGGGGGTGGGATCTCACTCACAGAATGTACAAATAGTGTCAGCCATCTTTTTTTTAAGCTAAGCTAACAGACTCATGCTCTGTGGAGAAAGCTGAGTAGTAGGCTAACCACGATGACGTGACGGTGAGGAAATCTTCCCACCGGTTAATCGGCGTGTGACAACACAGATAAAACTGGTATCACTGGCGGGGGCTTTTCAAAACGCTAATTTTAAACCGAAAGTAAAATGCACATGGCCGCTCTGGCATTCATGACGGAGCGTTGTGGAGAAAAGCGAGTGTTTTCAATTAATTCCTATGAAAATTAAGCTTCCATAGGCATGAACTGAAAACGCGCCAGACTGGACACTCACTGTGAATGACCTTGCGGACGTGAATGAATGACAGTGCGGCCGTAAATTCGTGTGCACTGACTGTGCATCTCTGAATGAATACCTGTGCGGCCGTGCTTATTTTACTTTTGATTTAGAATTAGGGCCAATTCGGGGGCGGGTTGCTTGAATTGTGGGTTCATTAGCCTATTATTATTAATGAAAAACACAACAACAACAACACCGTACAATGACAAACTCCCTTAAATAGGCGCTTTTACATTTCGCTTTGAAACCAAATCTTCCACGATCATCTTGTCTGTCAGCTCCTCACTCTCTGATGAATTAAATCTGACTCCTGCTGCGTTTGTGCTATGACTCTCGTTCGGCTCACACTATATTGAGCAGGCATGTTCAGTTTTTATTTGTAGTGTCCGTTCTCTAACTGAACTAAATAATTTTTTACTATAGAAATCTAAACGACGGTGGGGGAGCCCGGGCAGACTCAAGCTGGGGCAGACTGGTGGTGGCGGACTCACAATAAAACGGCGTCTTTTCAGTTTCGAGTAAACTAGTAGCCTAGTTGTATAATTTCTTACGATACTGCCCTCTGTAACCGGTAGGCGTGGCTTGGGAGTGGCCTCGTAGGGCAGCGAAGCAAGTGCATTCTGGGAGTTGTTGTCTTTCATCCACAATTTTCTCAGTCTAGAAGGCGCCAACTTCGCAAAATAATTTCACATTTCTATGACATAAATGACCCAATTTAAATACACATTCATCTTTTCAGCAGTGAATTATCTCTTTAAGAGAAATAATAATACGGCTGCTAGAATGAATCCTAAAACCTGGAAACTAGTTATCATTTTTGCACTTCTGGTTCCATTTCCTGAAGTCAGTGGTTTTTAGAATGAGTTTTTTTGTAAATGCCCGAAATAAGGTCTGTGATTAACGCAAGCTCAATATATTTTCATGTTTTATTGAACTACAGAAAATACATCCGTAATGCATTTATCATCATGTGTTTTCAGAAGATATTTTGAAGAACTGCTTTTGCCCATACAATGAAAGATCGAAAACAACATTGGACTCAACTACAAATTTTTTACAATTTGTACAAACAATTTCTCAAAATATTATAATTTTTGGGTGAACTATCCCTTTAAAAGTTTCCCTTCAGAGCCTTAGCAACCAATTCAGAGGCCTTTTGGCACTAAGAGTCTTGGGACGGCAGGATGCTGAGCCAAGAATGAATCAATCACCATGTTGACATCCTGAGCACTGTAGCATCATTATCACACCCCATGCATATATCTCTGGTGTTCAAAGTTGGAAGCTTCCACCACTGCATATGTTAGTGTCATGAGAAAGATTGGGAGATTAGAACACAACAGCAGAAACGTGCCGTTTTAGTGTGTGCCCCCTTAAAGGTCCCATGGCATGAAAATTTCATTTTATGAGGTTTTTTAACATTAACATGAGTTCCCCTAGCCTGTATATGGTCCCCAAGTGGCTAGAAATTTTGATGGGTGTAAACCGAGTTCTGGCTGTCTTTCTCTGCCTTTGAGAAAATGAGAGCGCAGACGAGCTGATCTGGAATCCTCCTGTTATGATGTCATAACAGGAAAGGTTACCTCCCCTTCCTCTGCTTTGCCCGCCCAGAGCATTTGGAGAAAATTGATTGTTTATGTCAGCACAGGCTTTACAAACAGACTTTACGATATGGATTTGACAGCAAGGCGACACACAGTGAGTAACAGTGTTCATTAATGCCTGATCTGTGATCAGTGATTTCTGATGTGTAGCTAATCATTCAAGTTCACACAGACTTTCTTTCTAGATCGTTTAATGATCGCCGTCTTGATGCCCTAAGCGTAGTGCATCAGTGAATCAAGCCAGTGACTAAAACTATGGTTTCTGTTAGTAGCATGAAGCAAATCCGTTTTTTAAGTGATTAAATTACAGAGAGTGATCAAATAAACACTCTTTATAATGTCCAGAGCTGTCAATCACATATCGCGAGTGTATCAGCACACTTGCCCAAACTGCCGTTATAATGAATGACGCTGTTATGCAGCACAGCGAAGCTCTTACTGTATTCCTGTCGACGTCTTGTTTGCTGTTAGTTGTGGTGAAAGCATTTTGTCAGAGAAAACGAGCTGCAATGACAGAGTCGACGTGACTGGGACTGTTTATTCAGAACTCTCAGCTACAAATAAGCTTGCGCTAACAACAACAACTCAGTACAATAAAAGGAGCGGACCCCGTCCGAATGATGGCTAGACTTTACTGATGTTTCAGGACTTTATTGAAACCGTTTATCTCCAAAAATCACCGTAAGAGCTGAACAAAAAACAAAGAATTGCGCATTAACACCTCTTACACAAACTCTCTCTCTCCATAGCATTATCAATAACAATACAGCGAAATACACAAACACTCATTACAAATGACAGTAAACAAGCACATACACACCTATTGTCTTTTCGGGGGGTGCTAAACAAACTGTAAACTTTAAATCTTCTTAAACCCACTGAATGATGAACCGCGAGCTCTCACTAGTGCTCCCTCTTTTTTCATATCGCTCCGTAGACTGCAACGCCCGTCAAAATAAAAGTCCCTACTTATTTACACAGATAATAATACAGACCTAAAACCTATTTAAATGCACAGAAATGTCAAAAATTTACTCAAAAAAAAATGTATAAGATACATTACAATGAAGTCTGTTACAATAAAACTTCCTCCAGCTCTCCATGTTTCACAAGTGCCCAATCAGTCTCTCTCTCTCATGCATGCAGTGCGTGCCTCGCTAAACCACGCCCCCTCCGCAACATTTCAAATGCAAAGATGTCAGCCAATCATAACAGTGGGCGTTTTCACTGAAGTCTCACAACAGACACGCCCCTTGAAACAGGGCATTCAGCCACAGGGCAAACATCAGTATAGGAAAAATGCCTTTTATTTCTAAATTATGAAATGTTTTGATGTAAAAATCATACTTACAATATAAGTACACCTCAGGAAACATTATAAAATAATAGAAAAATGCAATGCCATGGGACCTTTAAATGCAAATGAGCTGCTGTGCTGGGCCTAAGAGGGCGGAGCTCTCTCTTTGGTGTCAGGAGTCAGGACGCACTCTAATGTCAGAAACTGCGAATATATGCTACATGAGATAGAACATGCATATTTTAATTTAAATACGGTTATAACTTATGTTGTCTTCTTGCTTTTATCCACTATATTAGTACAAGCCTGTTGTACCGGAACCTGTCTGAATGATGGCCAAAACTTTACCAATAAGTTTTATGATGTTTATTGTTCTTCAGTTCACACAAAATATGTTTTCACTCCAGAAAATCACTGTAAGAGCTGAATAAAACAGTTCAAGTGAGCATTAAAATACTATCCATAAACCCTTGCATTATCATCAACATAACAGTAAACAAATATATACAGACTTTATGCCTTTTTGGGTGGTGCTTAAAAAAACAGGTAAACTTTATATCCGTAAATCAACTCCGATTAACTGTAATAAAGTGCCTTTATTACTGCCGTATCCAGTATCACTCTGGAGACTGTAAGCTGGATCACCCACAGTTAATAGTGATCCATCCTTGAGTAACAACAGTTTTTTTGTTACTTGTGTTTTGTATTGTCCCTTTGTATTGAAATTTGTTCACAAAGCAGTCTGGTGTAAAATGATTCACGCAGACATAAACGAATTTAAGTATAAAAATTAAACTAATCCACTGAGTCTTCAGCGGCTCTGATGTCAGGAGTACATGGAGACTGTTATGTTCACTCTTACATCCAACAACATAACACAAAACACCTCAATTGCTTATGAGACATTCTTGCCGCTACAGCTGCTCCAGCCTGGAGAAAATGGTGGACTGTGTACAACTCGATCAGGGCGGGGTCTTTGCTAATAGGGCAGTGTCCGTCAACAGTCATGGGCGGGGCCTGTACAAAGTGGGGTCACTTTGCGAGGGATCTGGAAATGGCTTGTTCTGAGACGCGCTTATTATTTATGGGAATTAAAAAAAAAGGTGTGGGTGGATTTTATCATTATAGGGTGGTTGTGTACACAATGCTGACACACATTTATGTTCAAACACCATGTAAAAGTGAATTTTGCATAATAGGTGCCCTTTAAGTGTATATCTGGTGCTGCTTTAGTTTTCTCTGTGTTGCTTGCAGCGGGCTAAAGGACGTTGTCCTGTTGGAAAACAAGCACGGTTAAAGAGTATTTTTACAAAATATCGAAAACTAAAAATAAAACCAATAAAACATGGCTATTGTAGTTAAACCATAGTAACCACAAATTAACCATGCTTTTGCTACACTAACCATAGTTTAACCAGTGGTATTTTTAATAAAACTGTGGTTATTCAAATGGTAATCAATCTGCCAATAAAACATGGTTACTACACTTTTACTATAATAATTTTTGTAAAGGGAGGGACAATACCAGTATGAAATTTGACACTGGTTTAAAGGGCTGATGTTGATTAAGTGAACGCTTTAGTACAATGATCAAAATGCAAGACTAGCATTTTCCATATACAGTATATGACCTTTTTTTTTTTTTTTGCTGCATTCAATATGGGATTTGATTTGTTTTGTAGATTGAGTAGGCTATTTCAAATGTTTCGCTTATAAAGATCGTTTTTTCCCCCTTCTTCTTAAAATTTCCATTTAAACATATAAGACCGACACATACAAACTGATAAAGCCATTGATGTGGGTAATGGAGGCATAATGGTATCTTTTAATGATAGGGCAGATGGAAAGGTGAAACCCGAGATTTCCTTCCCATAAAGATGCACTTCCTGCCTGGTGAGATATAGCCTACCACGTCATGGTGATTCCTTTCAGGGTTTACTGTTACACATGATCCATTTTGTATTTTCACAGTCTTGGACTGTTTTCCAAGTGAAGGGAGTTTGTTGTACCCTGTGAGTTTCTTTTAACAGCGAATTGTGAATGAGTGCCAAATAGGCTGTTCGTTCTCACGGTTAACATGCTACCTGGATGAGTAGGTTTCTATAGCAACTACAGAGTCCCCTCCCCCACTGTAAGACGCACACGAGCACGCAATGCGTAGCGCTTTGACTGCTCTCTCCGACTTACCGGAGGTGATGCTGTCATTTTGCCAGTCGAGCAGCGTGAGGATTTACCATACAGTGTTAATAGCTCAGATAAATGATCTGCGTTTTCTCGTTCATCTCATTTAATGGGAAGTGTTGTCTTGTTATAATTTATAAGTTGGTTTGGATGAAAAAGCCCTCAGTTTAGCGAAACTCAGCTGTGTAACATGTTGACACAGATGAAACGGTTGTTACTTCCACACCACTAGGTTTGAGCTCCCAGCTGTTCCTTCTCTGCCACAGTCTCAAGAGCCCTAATGCATCACTGCTTTAAAACACCCATCGTTAGGCGTCGAACACTCTCACACTCATCCAGAGCTTTCTTTCTGGAACACCAAGATACATTCTTTGTGCTAAATGCCCTATCTGACACTGCTCTTATTACTGCCCTCGAATGAATGTACTGCGATTAGCCCATGATTCTCTAATCATGAATAGTATATATATGTTGAGCATCAGGAGACCTCATCTTATGTTGTTTAAAATGTTTCAGACCATTCCTACATGTTCAGGAACTCTTTAAATGAGCATTATAAGGAACACAGACTTTAGTCAGGATAGACATGTTAATAGCTGAATTGTGTGTAATTTCTGCACCACTTGCATATTAATTATTGTTTTTAAATGCATTTCAGTTAAATCAGTTATTATTGGTCAGTGGTCACATCCCTTCGTTCTTGTTCTTCATCCTTTAGGAGTCAGAGGTAAACGATCGGAGGAAAAGGTGTCAGATCCTTGAGAGAGAAAGGAAGAACAAGGCTTTAGCATGTAATACTTTGGTGAGTACAAGCTACGAACTAGAAACTATGTGTTCTCTCCTGTTGAACTTCTTAACCATAATCCACAACTGACACTGATCTCTACACTTTAAAGATTGTTCTAGCTGTTTTCCTGGATATTTTTTTTTCTGGAATGCCTGTCCTTGCTAAAGCTTTCAATGCTTTCAACAAAGCACAACCAATCCTGTTGCTCAAGGGCACCGCTGCCTTTGCTAGTCTCTTTTCTCTTTTTCAAACTTGTTTCAGACAAGTTTTCGGAACCTTCCAATCTTCAATTAACAGCCCACTGGAGGGGGAAAAAAAATAAATATTTTTTTATTTAACTTTTGATTTTATTTGGAAAGGTTACTGCTAATATATTTTACATTTTGACTCTTTTTTGAATATTTAAATTATATATATATATATATAATTATTATTAATTAACTTTATTATTTATTCATGGCTTAAAGGGATAGTTCACCCAAAAATGAAAATTCTGTCATTAATTACTCACCCTCATGTCGTTCGACACCCGTAAGACCTCTGTTCATCTTCGGAACACAAATTAAGATATTTTTGTTGAAAGCTGATGGCTGAGAAAGGCCTCAGATAGGCCTCCATTGGCATTCAGTACATTTACACTCACAAGACCCATAAAAGGCACTTAAAACGTTGTTTCAAAGTCCATCTCACCACAGTGGCTCTACAATAATTTTACGAAGCGACGACAATAGTTTTTGTGCGCAAAAAAAAAATCAAAATAACGACTTTATTCAACCTCTTCTTGTCTTCCTTGTATGCCTCCACGACGCATGCGCGAGAATATGACGTAGCGCCGGCGTTCGGGAATCCATGGAATGCACACTTTAGTCCCATTTGAGCACTACGCCGAAACCTAAAGCACGATCAATGTAGAATTCAACAGCTTAGATACGCGCGTCTTCCTCTGCTTGTAAACAAATCGCTTCTGGGTCATGTGTCCGCATGCCGGATCTACGTCATATTCTCGCGCATGCGTCGTGGAGGCCTTCACGGAAGACAAGAACAAGATGGATAAAGGCATTATTTAGATTTTTTATTTGCGCACAAAATCTATTGTCGTCGCATCGTAAAATTATCGCCACTGTGGTGAGATGGACTTTGTAACAACGTTTTAAGTGCCTTTTATGGGTCTTGTGAGTGTAAATGTACTGAATGCCAATGGAGGCCTATCTGAAGCCTTTCTCAGCTATCAGCTTTCAACAAAAATATCTTCATTTGTGTTCCGAAGATGAACGGAGGTCTTACGGGTGTTGAACGACATGAGAGTGAGTAATTAATGACAGAATTTTCATTTTTGGGTGAACTAACCCTTTAATACACTCCCAACCCTTCAAAAACTTCTGGTTGAGCTGGAGATGTTAATGCCATGGACTACATGAGGAAGCCAGTGATTTTGAATATTTGGTTTTACATATGTAAAGGGCACATAAGATATCCAGCGTCTCCCTACTGTTTGTGTGAATGAAGCTACCGCACACCACCTCATTAGTGTAGATCCAGTGGGTGTTTAATGGGAAAGCACAGGAATAGCATGTCTGATCTTACACCACATGCTCCTTGGTGGAAATTCTCAAATGTACTTTCAAGATTCCCTGAAAAACATCTTTATCCTTTTATGTCAACTGTGCTAGTTTGATAATGCTGCTCAAAACCCTTGTGTAGCACCGCTGCGCTAGTCCAACAGCTGATTTACTCTAATAATTTTTATGAGCTCGGGGGCGTTAATTAGCATGCTCCGTGAGAAGCGTGTTTTGTGACTTGTAGAGATGACATGTCAAGAGGTCACAGAGATGGTCGCTCTGAATAACAAACTGCTGTCTAATAGGATCAAATCTGTCTAATGAGCATTTTTCCAAATATCTAAACTGCCTTATTTGTTTATTGCGGTATATACATCAGTGCAGTGACAGCATTCTGACAGGCTAAGGGAGGATGCGCTCTCCCTCCCGACCTCCTGTAGCTGTCATGGAAACCACCTGCTCTCAGCGGGAGAGGAGCCTGAGCTTTCACAGCAGGATCAGAGGCTAAGATTTCTGTTTGTTACAGGTACAGACTGGAGATGTCACCTAAGATTGGCAGAGCTGCCACTATAAGATGCATGTTAAAGAATTGAATGTGTTTTGGCTAAATGAAATGTGCACACAACAACAAACTCCTTTTAGTAAGATTGAGTGAGTGTATAGTGAGCCAGTGCCAGTACCCTGGTACAGCAATGGATATTTGGGTAGTTGATGTTAAATACCTTTGGGAACTTCACATGTTGTACTCCATCTAAAACATATTTAAACAAAAATCTTTTGGCACTTTCTACAAATATGGTATATTTTTGGGATTCTCGTGACTCATGTCTAAAGCTTTCAATGCATATTTTCCTATGTGAGCACTGTTAGATGTTTGATAAACAAATGGAATTAACCGAGCATGACAAATACATAATCTCAGTTCGACATGATCCCAGAGTCTCTGTTTCTCCTGTTAATACTGTATGTCTGTGGTTGTATAACAACACCCACACACCCCATATACATTCACAATGCTGCAGTGGTTGGCTATGTAAAGAGCCTCATCTCAGTGAATGTTTTGGAAGGATGAGCAAAGCTTTTCTGAGCAGCTGCAAAACCAGGGGCCAAACTGGAGGGTGGGGATTGGGCATCCGTGTCTGCTTGAATTAGTCCATTCTTGTGGCACGCTTTCGCTCTCTCTCTCTTCCCAAGACCGCCTCCTTTTTAGCCATTCTGCTTCTTGATCCATCCGTATGGAAATCAGAAGCAGAATTCCTGGGTATGAAACGTGCTGCTGCTTTAACTTACATCCCTGTGAGAGTTTCAGTTGATAATCCCATGGTAGTCTAATCTTTGCTACATTAAAGCTGTGTTTAATCAGCTGTGACTGCGCAGTGAACATAGCTGCACATTTTTTATTCTAGTTTTCAATGTGCAGCCAGTTCAGTGGTCTCTTAAAGGTCCCTTGAGCAGAGGTTAAGGACTGTCCTTTCATAGGAGGTAATAGAACATGATGGCTGAAATGTTCCCAAATGTATATGCGGATATGCTACACATGATCTCATGGGAGGTCTGTGGTGGTCACCGTTTGCAGGCAGTGGAGTGTGTGCTGCCCTTGTGTGCAGTAGCTGTCATGTCTGGGGTGACACTGTGGTTGACAGACAGGGCTTCTGACAAGGAAGTTCAAATGTTCCTCTAGTTGCTGTTGAGCAAACCAGCCACCTGATATACTGTGACATGTGAGCCACCCAGGAAGAGACAGGATGCTGAGTCAGAAAAGCTCACAGAGTTCTGTCAGGGTGTGGCACTTTGAAAACTTCAAGAGATGGGTGGCTGTGTTAAACAGTCGAATTAGTGTGTATCTGAAATGACGTTCTAAGCTTGTTCTTGTGCATTTATAAGTAGATATGCTGTGGCCAGATAAAAGTTGCCTGTTCAGATGTGAGATGATTTGTCTTTCTCTTCTCTTTCTCATTGTCTGTGCCTTTTTCTACTTTTTTCTAAATATTGCTTAAAGCCAAAGTGTGCAGTGTTTTACATTTTAAAATGTTATCCTAGAGACATCTATAAGTAAGCTATCTGTAGGTTCCCACATAAAGTGAAAATAGTTTTTTTTTTTTTTTAAATTTAGGTTTGTTTGATCCAGCTCAAAATGTTGGCTCAGTGTTGTGAGTTTGAGGCGTGGCTAACAGTTCAACCATCCGACCAATAGCCGAGAGTGGGAGTGTTTGGGAAAACTGTTTGAAAACACTTATTATTTTTGCAGTTTCATGTAGTGATGCACTATGAAAAATACACTTCAAAAACTGCGTAAATTACCTTAATCCAATAAAAAAGGTAATTACCAGTTCTGGTCTGTGGCAATTGCTGCATGGTGCCATTCTCCATGAGGTTTTGGATACATTTTTTATACACACTGTGTTAGATGTTTTGAGATTTAGGTGGCTCTTTAAGCATAGTCAGTTATGGGTGACAAAATGAGCACCCATCTTCAGTCCCTACAGTCTAAAGAGATTTGTGTCTTTATCACAGAGAGGGCATGAGCCAGTGTTTATCAGTCACATAAATGCATCCTGTTGTCGGCAAGGATGTATACATTGATCTTTCTTTCCTTTGGATAAAAAGTGGCCAGATGTCTCTTGCACTTCACATTGATAGATAGATAGATAGATAGATAGATAGATAGATAGATAGATAGATAGATAGATAGATAGATAGATAGATAGATAGATAGATAGATAGATAGATAGATAGATAGATAGATAGATAGATAGATAGATAGATAGATAGATAGATAGATAGATAGATAGATAGATAGATAGATAGATAGATAGATAGATAGATAGATTTTCTATGACAAAATGTACAAAATGAGCTGACTCCTTTTTTCTTTTTTCTCTTGACAGAAGAATGAGCTTCAGGATGCTTTGTTGGAGAGAAAACGGCTCAATCGTGAGCTGCTTAGTCACATCCTGAAGGCTGCACAGTACGAGAAGGTAAGAGATGGTCAGCATCACGCACCAGCTGAGCTTATCAGATCAATGGCTGCTCATTACACGGCTCTTCTAAGAACATGTGCCCGAAGGGCTCTTCTCTGCATCTCATCGGCAGTATTGATCTTATCGTGTCCCTGTCTGGTCAATATATCCGCCTTGTTTGTTTTGACCAGATTTATCTCAATGAAACTGGATGGGGTTTTGCCTGTATACATTTATTATGGTTTGAAAACATCTTCCATGTTGTGACCAAACGTGTCCACATTCAAATTGGAGATCATCAGAAAGTAAAAAACTGAAACTCTATCATAGTGTGAAGGAAATCCAGTGATACCAGAATAAGGGGTATCAATGTGAGTTGTGAATCTGCTGAGGAGTGGATATCATACTAACACGGGACCGCTGAGAGCGGCAGTCCATGGCACTCATTGTGTTAATAGTGTCAATTTCACCGAGGCTTTTTGCCAAGCTGATGGGCCATGGGTTGGCAGTCTCTCTACGAATAATCCACAGACTGCTCCTCTCCTCTAACAGCAAAAAGGGGCCATCTGTCACAACCCCAGACAAGCGTCTGAGATAAAATGTCTTCTGTTTAATCAGGTAGCGTTGTCCGCTCCCATTCCCATTCCCTCAATGATCAAAGGCTAATTTCCCAGCATTCAGTGGTGCTAACAAGGCTGAGGAAAGTAGGTAAATAACCCCAAGTGGGACGGGTCAGTTTGTCACACGCTTCGGCACCAGGCGCAATCTCATATACCGATCTTAGATCGATACGAGATGCGAATCAACCTCCCCATTTCTCTGAGCCTGACCGGATGAAATGTGTGCTAATAAATGAGACAGGGTATGGGCGTGTGCCAGCCACAAGTGTGTGATATATTGAGTGGTAAATTTTGTTTGGTGGATGGGGTTCTTGTTTGAGTGTGTCCTGAGTTCACCCTCTTCTACACTCACTGGGTGATTGGTTGTTTCTCTGAGCTCTGCTAGCATCGTGAGTCAATGTAAAAATCAAACACATTTCTGAACACTGATATCTTTATTTTTAGAACTGTTGCCTTAGATACAAATCACCTGAATTTTTATTGTTTAGCCCAGAGTGCCACAGCGTTATGTTTCAAGCCTCAAAGAATCACTGCACCTTTTATGAGAGTGAAAAAAGCTACTAAAATAATCTATCAGAAAGATTAATTCTGTTTCGTAAAAAAAGTGCTTATTGTACAATATGCTCTCACAGTCTATTGTAAAATGCATCCAAGCAGAGTCAGCCGTTTGCCTCCCTTTGTTGTGGCCATTATTAAATGTCCAACAGCTGAAGTCTGGCCAAGGTTCCTCTGTTAGCTCTGCTTTTCATTGTTTAAGTGACAGTATTGTAAGTTTAGCTGGACTTTTTGTTCCTTTAGACAGTTCATGTATCCTCACCTTCTCCCCAACTCTTTCACTCTGTAGGTAAAGTCAGACTATGATCAGCTCAGAAAGGCTTTTGGTTGTGTGAGTCAAGAGAGAGACTTGGCCAGGCAGGAGAAGGCTCAGCTCCAAGACAAACTGGAGAACCTTGAGCGAGTTCTGAAGGTAAGATCATTGTTGGATATTGAACAGTGGATCAATTATTGATTGAAGTCCAACCAGGATCAAGTTCACCTTGCAGATGTCTTTTAATATGCACCTCAAACTTTAATATTACGAATACTAATCATTTTAGAAGAGTTTAGAGATTGCTTTGGCTTGCACTGACCAAAATACTGTAAACTGAATGTTTAATATATAATTAAAATCCCTTAGTTTTCTCCCATGACAGCTTTTATCATATCTAGTAAACCAATCGGTATTGTTTAAGATCATCTTTCCTAATGTTAGGGTCTTGCTTTTAAAGGAAAAACCGATACCAGCTGAGATAATGATGTTTCATTTATTGGACTTGTTTCTGCCGGCATCATGTTGCTGACTTATTGTTCAATGAAAAGTGTTCCTGCACTTGTCGGCTTATTGACTGCTTATGTCATGTATCTCGAGAGGAAAAAAGCTCTTATAACAAGAAATCGACTGCTCATCTTTAAAAGGAGAAATATGTGTCTCTCCTACCTTTCTTATTATTGACTATGTTGATAAATGAGGGAAGATGAGACAAATTAGACGTAGTGTAGCAAAGAGTTGAGCAGAAAACTGTTTTCTGTAAAATGTGCAGATTCCTGATGTTGTCTGAAGATCTCTCTTGATTCAAGTTTCATCAGACATTTGATGCAGTTTCACTTACCGCCTGAGTTTCGACTCATGACGGTAATATCTTTTATCACTGGGACCGCTCCATCTTGCAGTTTCAAACAATCTGTAAATCCAGTGTCAAACTGGGCCTTGTTTTTTTAAATATCTGTCACCAAAATGCTGGGAATAAACAAACACATTTACTGCGTATGGTTAATGGGATGATCTTAGACTCAAAATGATTAATAAATGCACACACAATTATCCATGAACTTGATAAATGTTGCAGACATGTTTTACTATCCACAAACAAATGCATTTTAACTTGTGTGTGCAAAATACAGAATTACATGAATGTGCATGCGTTCATTGACTCATTTGTGAGTCGATCCTATTTAATTCATTTGGATTTTGAGACTTTGATTTTGCTGGTTTAGCCTTGCACAATCCACACACACAGCTGTCTAAGAAAACCTGCTGCCACTAGATGGTAGTATTCTGCCAAAACAGACACCGTGAGTGTTATTCTGCCTATAAGACACTTTATGTGTCCTCGTTAAAAAGACGAGGAAAATGCTTAACAGTAGGCTAATGTTAAAAAGGTATTAATAATGCATAGGCTACTTTGTATAGGCAAGCAGATTAAATTAGGTTATGAAC
The DNA here is from genome assembly GCF_949357685.1 of Gobio gobio. NCBI lineage: Eukaryota > Metazoa > Chordata > Actinopteri > Cypriniformes > Gobionidae > Gobio > Gobio gobio. Next base: position 31,940,369 of record NC_137107.1, on the reverse strand, counting down.
ACAACATTGTTCATCACAACATTTTTCTCCCATAGAAAACCATTATAAAATGCTTAATATGCAATATAGCGCATATTCAATAAAGTGTATACATACAGAATGTGTGCATTTATTAATTTATCATTTTGAGTCTAAAATCATCCCATAACAGTCTCCCTGGATTATTTGGGAAGCTGAACAAGGCTATAATTCCCTCACAAACAAAAACACTTCTTTTGTGACATTGTTGGTTTTCGTCTAAAAACAAAATGACAGCGCTGCCGACGGCTTCTGTAACCTGAACGAAGCTCGTTGATGAACGTGCTCTTGATCTCGCTCTGGTCTGTGCGCACACACTCACCCGGGAGAAGTGCCCATAAAAGCAATTCCGCCCTTTATGACGTAATACAGGGCCATACTTGAAAAAAACTTTCTGAAATGTATACAAATCCTGAAGGAGTGTATTTGGAACAGAAATACATCCCCTTTAAAATCTAAAATGTTTTAATTGAACTGTCCACTGGGCAAATCATCTATTTTAAATCTTAAACTCTTAACATGATAGTACCACCCGAAAATTATAATTCTGTCACCGTTTACAGAGCGACATTCCAAACCTGTGTAACATCCCTAGTGAAAATGAAATACCAAAATGTATTTGAAATACATTTATTTAATGCTAAGTATACTACAAATACATTTATAATATATATTTATGTACTTAATATAAATACTCCTGCAATTGTACATTTGGTATACTAAACGCATATACTTAAAGTCTGCTAAATAGGAACAACTTATTTTGTACTTAATGCACTTTAGTTGTCTGGAAATAGTGCTGAGGTCCAACTAAAGATATACTTAAGTATATTTGACTGTGCAATAGTGGAACTATTGCAAGTATACTTCAGGTACACTTTAAATATCTTGCATTTAAAGACTGATATTATACAGTGATTATACTATTCTTAATAATAGTGATATTAAAACACATTTTAGGCTTAATATTGAAATGTACTCCAGATAAAGTTTCATTATAATTTTTATATGAGTAAGTCTCAAGTGATATGTCAGTAAATATGCTAATGGTTTGTATACTTAGTATGAAATAAATGTATTTTAAATACATTTAGAATAGGTTTTTATCACTAAGGATAAACATGTTTTTCCCTTTTAAATTTTGGCCAGTCATTCTTCAAAATATATTATTTTTGTGGGTTTTTTTTGCAGAAGCAGGAAAGTTGTACACGTTTGAAATGACATGAGTTTGAGCCAATGATCACAGAATTTTCATATTTGAGTGAACTATCCCTTTATTATATGTTGAAATGACTCATGTAATTCATGCTTTTATGTTTTCTACTTTGTTAAGTGTTCATTTGCACATTTTCAAAATACGTTGAGTCATTTTCTGTCCTAATTTAGTGATTATGCAAAGCATTGAGTTGAATAGGCTTGTGAGTTCGGAAGGTCTGTGTCACCAAAGAAAAGAGGCTTTAATTCACCTGAAAGGATAGAGATACGGACAGTGAGAGGAATGGGGAGAAAAGATGGATCTTAGACATTATAAGCTTAAGCTTTTAAGCCTCACAACACATCTGATATGTTTCAGTCCTATTCCTGTCCAGTTTAACTTCATCTTGATTCTTGAATAAGGGTAAAAGAAACTTGAACCCAAATGGTCTATTACAGTAGTCATTGTGTTTTGTTTCTTTTTATTCATCAGTTTTTATTCTCGGTTTGTTGCATTTTCACAGAACATGTTGTATTTACCAAATGCTTCCCGTCAATGGCTGTTGGTGTCATCGCTCACTGTCACTTTTTCGCTTTTTCGTCTGTTAAAGCGCATGTGTTTTTATTCATGATGTTGTTTCCCAGATCTTTGTCCAGAGCCTGAAAACAGCAGGTCAGAACAGTGATTAATTGTTTTGTCCTACAATATATGTTCAAAAAAATCAAGGGTTTCTACAAACATGTGACAAACACGTCCTAATTCTAACACAATCCTCTTTTTTCTCTTTCTTTTTTTTTTTTTTTCTCAGCATATGCGAGAGGCTGCGGATCGGCGGCAGCAACTGGAGGCAGAGCATGAGCAGGCCCTGGTGTTCCTCAACTCCAGACAGCAGGAGATCAGCCTTCTGCAGAAGGTAAGAACCTCAGTGATCCTCAAACAGGCCTCTGCACACACACATAGGACAGTATGGGTGTTTCTTTAAACTATGGCTATTTATATGTCCCAGGGGTTGATTTTTATTTACTTAACTTTTCCGCAATATATATATATATATATATATATATATATATATATATATATATATATATATATATATATAATCTTTTATAAAAAAAGTCTCTTATGTCGAGCAAGGCAGCATGTATTTGATAAAAAATACAGCAAAAATCTGAAATATTATTACATTTTAAAATGACTCTTTTTCTATTTGAATATATTTTTAAATGTAATTTATACCTGTGATGACAAACCTGAATTTTCAACAGCCATTACACCAGTCTTCAGTGTCACATGATCTTACAGAAATCATTCTAATATGCTTATTTGCTGCTCAAAAACATTTTTATTAATATCAATTTTGGAATCTCACTTTGATAAAAAATAAAATAAAAATCTCTATTCTTTGATGAATAGAAAATCTTAAAGGGATAGTTCACCCAAATATAGTAATTCTGTTATTTATTCACCCTCAAGTTGTTCCAAATCTGTTTGAATTTCTTTGTTCTGCTGAACACAAAAGAAGATATTTTGAAGAATGTCAGTAACCTAAGAGTTGCTGTACCCCATTGACTTCCATAGTATTGTTTTTCCCCTACTATGGAAGTCAATGGGGGTCCATCAACTGTTTAGTTCCCCATATTCTTAAAAATATCTTCTTTTGTTTTCAGCAGAAGAAAGAAATTCATACAAGTTTCGAAAAACGTAAAGGAGTAAATGATGACAGAAATAAACATTTTGGGTGAACTATCCCTTAAAGGGCCAGATTTACTAAACTGGGCAAATTAGCGTGAGAACACGCAAATTAAAGAACACAGATGCAGCCGGATCATTTCCATAATGACCAACGCAATCTAGCAAGAGCAGCGCAAGTTATGCTTAAATGCTTTTTTTGGGTGGTAAATAATGGCTCAAATACCAGCGCAAACCTTAATAAATCACCTTGCATGATTAATTTATATACTCTCCTCTCAAAAATGTTGCATCTAAAAGAAACTCCTACAAATCCATATGCAATAAGGTCAGCCGCAAAAATAACTCTGTCCACGCCTTTTCAGCACTAATTTATCACTGCGTGTCTTTAGTAAATCCTGACAGTAGTTTTTTAATTACAATTTTTACAATTACAATATAGATATTTAATTCAATTTTATCTTTGTTAAATAAGCAAAAATGAACATTTCAAACAATATGATAAAAACAGTGCTTTATTTTCAGCTACTGTCGGTCTATTTAACAGTAGCATTCAAGAAAGAAATTAAATAATCAAATGTAAAAATACAAAAAAAACTGCATAGTCTTCACTCTATAAATTAACTATAGACTGATTCCTAATAAATATATTAAAGTTATTCATTCAAGTTACGCATTGGTGATTTTCTATTTTCTTCTGTTGTATGATTAACATTTATCACACAGAATATTAGGTCCGTCCCTTTAAGACCTGCACGGATCCAATTAATTGGAACACATTCGATTTCTTACTCAACTGAATATGTTCACTAAAGACCTACCCGAGCCCGACTGTGTTTACCTGGATACTCCCCAGGACATTTTTACATATTTTGACCATTCAAACCCAATAATCCGCAAAAGAGAACTGAAGTCGCGATCACATGCTGTCTGAGTGAAACGGTAGAAGCAGAGCTCTGCACACACGTCCTGACCCCTTACTTTGTCACATCCACGCAAATGAAGAAATATTGCTCTTATTAGAGTGCTGTCCTTCTTAAAGTACCGGTATTACTAACATTTCATATCTTACCATTTTCAATAGCAGGGTATCGCGATACTTTTCTAGTACCACTATATCGTGCAACACTAATATAAACTATATACATCATTTCAATACTTTTAATAAATTACAGTTATTTAAAGTTATGCAGAAGCGTGAAAATAAATATTTAGTTGTCAATATATGTTAAAAATTCTTTAAACTTCTAGCTATAAAATTAGCCATAGCAAAACAAAGGAATCCGCTATTTTTGTCCACAGCACAAATCATGCCAACAACTTATTTATTATATCCAAGGATTATGACATGCCATACTTCCTTTCCAGTCTATCCACAGAAGTTGACGTAAGGATAAGAAAATATTATTCGGATGTGGAAGCAGTGGATATTCTGGCATAGTAGGGCTGGATAAAATCAGTGCAATTGCATGATAGGATCATGGCTGCTTTCCTTTGTGTCTGTGGCCTTTCAGGAAGGAGCAGCGACAGGCAAACAAAGCAATTAGAGCCGACAGCAGACACCGCATCAGTGCAGATCCCTGGGGAGGGGTTCAACAGAGCTTTCACCTCACTAACATACACAACACAGACATATATGCACAAATTACTTGCTGATACAACTTGCATGGCAATCACGGCTTGTCTATGTATCTCTCAATTTCCCGCTTGCATACAAACATACAGTTTTCACTGTAATTTTACTCACTTTTGAGTAACTGCTGTAAACTCTGACTCACATTTTTGCCCTTCAGATACTGAATTTCCCCACTGGGATAAATAAATCTGTCCAAAAATTATATAGCTTTTCCAAACAAGTCTTGGCAAACCTTTCTGAATCAATGTGAGATTATAATGTCCTACTGACGTTGCAGTTACTTTCTGAGGTTGGAGTTTGTCGGGTTTTAAGCAAATGGAATCACATTTGCACTGCTAAACTAAATGCGCTATCTCTTATTCTCAGGTTCAAGTTGAAACTGAGAAAGAGCGTGAAGAAGTGGTGCATCTGCTAGAGGTAAAATATAATCCACTTCCTTTCCTTCTGTCCTTTGGCATCCTTCTATGAAAAGCCTAATTTACACTCCTAGCGCATGGTCAGCAGAGTCTGCCTTTCGTGCAAAAAGGATCCGTCTACCCCAATTATCTGATAAGTTTAGAAGGGACAGGTGCGGCCTGTCTGGATCCCTCTTGTGTTTGATAAAAGACCACCATGTCTGACAGTCGGGCCGTTCTGAGAAGCATCTACTTGTCACGTACTGTCAGCTTGACTTCTGAGGAGAACTTATGTCCCCTACGGCGTGTCCTTCCAGTGGTTCCTTATTTTTACGACCTTCACAATTTTTGCCTCTTTCCATCTTTAATAGTGTTTTATACCCTGCAATTTTGTCTAGTTCATTTTTATTTAGTTTTGTGTTCTTTTTCATCTTTGACACCTGTCATTCTGATTTATTTATATATATATATATATATATATATATATATATATATATATATATATATATATATATATATATATATATATATATATATATATATATATATATATATATATATATATATATATATATATATTTTTTTTTATTTTATTTTTTTTTTTTCCCTTTCTGTTTAAACAGAGCCATATGGACAAAATGCAGGTACACACACTCTCACTCATGCAGAGTTTTTTTTTTGTACCCTTCCATATCATTTTTTTTCCCATTAGAGACAAACAAACAACATGGACCTGGGCACTTTTACAAAAATAATTCACTCAGAATTATTTTTTAAATGTATTCATTTTAATTTTAAGATTTTTTTTGTTTTTTTGAGACCATAGTCCTAGCTTTGTGTAAAGAGCTCTGACTGGAATTTAAGTCACTATTAAGAATAGTAGGGGTGAGTAAATAATGACAGCATTTTAGGATTATTGTGTGCCAGTTGAGTATCTCCGCTGCTACACTCACCCGTGTGGCCATGAATTGTTGCTGTTGAAAAGTTAATAGTTTAACAAACAAAATGGACTTTTCCTGTGGCTGTGACAGGCTGTTTCATCATGTCTTTTGTTGTTGGGGTCAAACTAGGACCTGGTGAAATTATGGCTGCTTTTCCACTGTCGGGTCGAATGGAGAATGCTCAGGAACGGTACCAGTTATATTTCCACTTGAGCTTGATTAGGCACGGCACGATTACAAATCTTCTCTGCCTTTCTTGGCTAACCATGCTGGTAGAATGTGTGTAGTGATGTCGCAACTCAGGATTGGTCACTTGTCTGTTGCCTGGCTGCCAGTTTCTTTGTAGCTGTACAAGCACGCTATTTGAGTGAAGTTAACGCAAGTTAATAATAACATTAAATTAAATACACTATATTGCCAAAAGTTTTGGGACGCCTTTACATGCACATGAAATTTAATGACATCCCATTCTTTAATATGGAGTTGGCCCACCACACTTTGCAGCTATAACAGCTCTTCTGGGAAGGCTTTCAACAAGGTTTATGAGTGTGTTTATGGGAATTTTCTTCTAGAAGAGCATTTGTGAGGTTAGGCACTGATGTTGGACAAGAAGGCCTGGCTCACAGTCTCCACTCTAGTTCATCCCAAAGGTTTTCTATCGGGTTTAGGTCAGAACTCAAGTTCCTCCACACCAAACTCGCTCATCCATGTCTTTATGGACCTTGCTTTGTGCACTGGTGCACAGTCATGTTGTCACAAGAAGGGGCCATCCTCAAACTGTTCCCACAAAGTTGGGAGCGTGAAATTTTCCAAAATCTCTTGGTTTGCTAAAGCATTAAGAGTTCATTTCGCTGGAACTCAGGGGCCAAGCCCAACCCCTGAAAAACAACCCCACACCATAATCTCCCCTCCACTAAACTTTACACCACTGCATCCAACGCTTTGCATTGGACTTGGTGATGTAAGCCTTGGATGCAGCTGCTCGGCCATGGAAACCCATTCCATGAAGCTCTCTCTACGCACTGTTCTTGAGCCAATCTGAAGGCCACATGAAATTTGGAGGCCTGGAGCTATTGACTAGAAAGTTGGCGACTTCTGCGCACAGTACACCTCAGCTTGCGCTGACCCCGCTCTGTGATTTTACATGGCTGTTTTAGTTGTTGTTATTCCCAATTACTTCCACTTTGTTATATTACCACTAACAGTTGACGGTAGAATATTTAGTAGTGAGGAAATTTCACAAATGGAATTTGCATAGATGGCAACATATCACGGTACCACGCTTGAATTCACTGAGCTCCTGAGAGTGACCTCTTCTTCAATAAATGTTTGTAGAAGCAGTCTGCATGCCAAGGTGCTTGATTTTATACACATTTGGCCATGGAAGTGATTGGAACACCTGAATTATAGTGTTTCTGATCATGCTCCATAACGCAGTCGCTATTTACATCTGATATCGTCTCTAACCTCTTGCATTACCAAGGCAATGATGGATGCATTTGTATTACATTTCAAAGAGCTCTGTTATCAGCCCCACTGTGGAAAATGAGACCATATCCGTACCGGCTGGGCTGCATCAGCACAGAATGGAACAATTAAGCAAAGAGAACATTTTGGCCCGATGGTGGAAAAGTTTCAGTATTATGATCCGTTGGATAATACTCTTAACCTGTGACTGCATGTTTTTTATTTTTTTATTTAAACCTCTAATACCTTTGGCACTAAAAAGTGCTCTTATTGCATGCTTTGATGCAGTTGCTTTTTGTTAAGCCATTGCTTTCCTGATAATATACATTAAATTATTTAAATTAATTTATCTCAGGCATCTATTCACAAGCAGATAATTTGTCATTCTGGTCTAAGAATATATATATATATACTATAAATATTTCTGTAGTTCAGTGGTTCTCAACTAGTGGTTAGTGACCCAGAAGTGGTTTGCAGGAAAACTAAAAACTAAAAAAATGCTATATGCTAACTATTAAATGCAGCTGAGCCTATATCTGTTCACACACATAACACATTTTTGAATTCCACTGCGCTGCATTTCCATTATGTTTCTATAATAGCAGGGATTTAGCTAATAATGCAGTATTTGGCCCAGTGTTTGTTCCATGTGTTAGGCTGATAAATCACACTTCTGCTGTGTTTATGTTTACAAAATTGTCCGTTTTCCTTTTCAGCCGTGTCATGTAAATAATTTTGCATATTGTTGGATGTAATTTTGTGTAATATTGCTGGTTCCTGAAGCAAAACCATTTGAGACCCACTGCTACAGTTCAGTGTATTTCTCCTGTGTATTTATTCCTATGTATGATAGGAACAATTTGATTTCATCATTTGTGTAATTCTTTCCTTTGTATTCCTTACTCTGTCCCTCAAAGGTCAAGGTTCATGACTTAGAGCAGAAATGCCGGACACAGAGTGAGCAGTGCTATATTTTGTCAAAAAAGCTGGAGAAATATCACCTGGGGTCAGACACGGAGGATACGCTCGACATTGACTCACAGGAGAAAAACTTGAGCAACAGTTACAACAGCCTGCAGCGCCTGGCAGAAAAAAGTGAGCGAAGCATTTTTTTTTCAAACAGTTAGAGGTGTTTTTTTCCCCACAAATGAACCACAGTCATTTCACAAAATCATAGGCAGTCTTTCTATCATAGGCATCTTTCTATCAGTTCTGGCCTTTCTGAAATGCCTATTATTTAAATGAAAATTTATTTTCAGATTATTGTCTTTCCATGGTATTAGCCAGTGTTGGGGAAAGTTACTTTGAAAAGTAATGCATTACAATATTGCGTTACTCCCTTAAAAAGTAACTAATTGTAACTAATGCGTTACGTTACTTTTGCGTTACTTTTTCTCACCTGGGCTGGGCTTGTTTTTTTGTTTTGTTTTTTAATAGCAAAAAAGTTATATTTTTGTGCAAATGTAAAGACCTCTTCATACCAAAATTGAAATAATAAGCCTCAGGCTGAGGTAAAGATGTGCTGCCATTCTGGATAATGGAAGAGTAAAACGCAGGAGCAAAAAAGTTTTACCAATAAAAACAAAAAATCTAGTAATATTTGCTTATGGTTTAACTGAATCATCGAAGTTAAGTAGCAAGACATTGGTCAATAAAGGTAGATTAAATGCATAAAAATATTTGTTTTATTTAACATTTATATATTTGAGGTTTGCATAGTATTCTGATTTTGCATTTGACTGATTTTATTCATTTTGAGGAGTACTGAATCTTTATTGTGCAAGTGAGATGAATAAATGCCCACATTTAGTCTAGAACTACAATAACACATTTACACACAACGCCTCTACACTTACTCTCAATTTTTCTCAACATGGGGGCAGGAGAGCTGTCAGTCAAATAAATGTGAAAATGTAACTTGAGTTATTTTGAGTATTTTGTTGTAAATTTGAAAAGTAATGCGTTACTTTACTAGTTACTTGAAAAAGTAATATTATTACGTAATGCGTTACCCCCAACACTGGTATTAGCATGTTTTTTGGACAGTAACGTTTCTTTCTTTGAAGTGCCTTGGACAACTGTACAGTAAACACCATTGAATATGATGATATGGTAATCATTTATTTTCATGGTGTATATCCATATGGTCATGGGTTAGCATGTGTAGTCCACAGAGGAAGATGCATGACGCAGATGAAATCGGAAACTTAAACACTTGGAGAACTTCAGAAAAAACAATACACATAAAACATAGACGTTAACGCGGAACACAGAACTGAAAAAACTGAAGGCTTAAAAACACTAAGGCAGGGTATTAAAGAAACAGGGAACAGGTTGGCAATAATCAAAAACAGACTTAATAGAAATAAACTTAATAGAACATGACTAAGAAACTATGAACCAAAGACATGAATCTGACATTACACCCCCGAGGCACAGCTGGAGACTCAGAAGTCAGAAGCGGAGCCAGAGCGATAAGAGACCAAGGTGGAGCCAGAGGGAAGACATACCATGGTGGAGCCGAGGGAGGACCGAGGTGGAGTCCGGGGCTCGGAGACTCGAGGCGGAGCTGAGGGATCCTTAGACCAAGGCGGAGCTGACAACTGGGAAGCAAGGCAGAACAACTGGAGGAGAAGCAGAGGGACTGAAGGGAAACTGTGGAGTTGAGAAAGAAGAACTTGTTGGCTTTGGCAGAGGAGGAGGGATTGGGAGGCTTGGTGGGACCATCCGTGATGAAGCAGAATTGGAGCTGGTTGATAAAGTAGACTTGGTGCTGGACGAAGAAGGAGACTTTGTTCTGGACGACGAAGGAGACTTGGTGCTTGGCTAACCAGCTGAAGACGACTTGGAACTGGGCTTATCCAGCGGCGAAAAAGATAACTTTTAACTGGGCTGAACCAGCAGAGACTGAGACGACTTTGAAACGGGCTGAACAAGCAGAGACAGAGACGACTTTGAACCGGGCTGAACCAGCAGAGACAGAGACGACTTTGAACCGGGCTGAACAAGCAGAGACAGAGACGACTTTGAACCGGGCTGAACCAGCAGAGACAAGGATGACATGGAACTGGGCTGAACCAGCAGAGACGAAGGTGACTTTGGACTAGACGGGACAAGCGGAGACAAAGACAACTTGGAACTGGGCTGAACCAGCAGACACTGAGATGACTTAAAACTAGGCTGAACCAGAAGAGACAGAAACAACTTTGAAGTGGGCTGAACCAGCAGAGACTGAGACGACTTTGAACCGGGCTGAACTAGCAGAGACAAAGACGACTTGGGACTGGGCTGAACCAGCAGAGACAAGGACAACATGGAACTGGGCTGAACCAGCAGAGACTGAGACGACTTTAAACTAGGCTGAACCAGAAGAGACAGAAACAACTTTGAAGTGTGCTGAACCAGCAGAGACTGAGACGACTTAGTCTTTGCTGGTTCAGCCCGGTTCAAAATCATCTCAGTCTCTGCTGGTTCTGCACACTTCAAAGTTGTTTCTGTCTCTTCTGGTTCAGCCTAGTTTAAAGTCGTCTCAGTCTCTGCTGGTTCAGCCCGGTTCAGAGACAACTTTGATCTGGCCTGAACTACTAGAGACAAAGACGACTTGGGACTAGACAGGACCAGTGGAGACTGTAGACGACTTGGGACTGATCTGAACCAGCAGAGACTGAGACGACTTTAAACTAGGCTGAACCAGAAGAGACAGAAACAACTTTGAACTAGGCTGAACCAGCAGAGATTGAGACAACTTTAAACTAGGCTGAGACAGAAATGACTTGGAACTGGGCTGAACCAGCAGAGACGAACAAGAAGAGACTCCCTGCTCAAGCAGGGATATCCATTTATTACTTTTCTTCTGCTGCTTAATCTAATCTTGGTTCCGTGTTCTGTCATGGGTTAGCTTTAATCCAAAGAGTAAGAGCCATGACCCAGAATGAAATATGCAAGGAAACTTTAATAAAAACTTGGAGAACAAACACTACACATCAAACATATAGACATTAACGCGGAACACAGAACTGAAAAAAATTAAAACTAATGCTGTGTCCACGCAACGTCGTTATTACCTTCTCAAGATTACAACATGTGACGTTCTATTCAGAGCTGTTTACGTCCTCGAACTGGGAATTATGTGGTCAAATTAATCTGCAGCGGTCAGGTGGTACAGTGGTCACATGGTACAGGTAGGAGCTCTTAGAAAATTCCCATTTTACAAGCTGTAATTACAAGCTCTACAAGGACATGAAAATCTCGTAATTACGGTAATTACAACATGGCATGAACGCACCTTTAAATACATTGAGGCAGGGAGTCAAAGAAACAGGGAACAGTTGTGCACAAATCAGAAACCATAGTAACAAAAAATTACGAACTAGAACTCAAACCGAACGGCAAAACAGTGACAGGGAAAACTAAGACAAAGAAACTAAACAGAACATGACTAAGAAACTATGGACTATAGACATGAATGTGACACATACATGTTATATAAGTACCATTGAACATCATCAATGTTAGCATCACCCTGGTTCCCTTGATAATAACCCACTATGATTTTTACTTTGGCTTTTGGATTATAGTAGAAAATAAACTCTCAATAGTTTATTCTTACACGTTTTGTTCAACATGATAATCTTCACAAATGAACACAACTTTTATGCATTTTTGAAGCCTAAATAAAATCGCCAGAAGTAAAGAGGTAAATGTAGGCTTTAAACTAGGTATGCACCGAATCCAGATTTTTGGGGTTCGGCCGAAACCGAATACCGAATCCTACTCCCATCCTTAGTCCATTATCACAGTAAACACATTAATGAAGTAAACAACGTCCACAGCAGTGTAATGATGCTCATATTGCAAAATATGCTACGCTGTATTAAAATACAGCAGTAGTATAAGCTCCTGACTGGTGGAAAGCAAATGAAAGGCACTTCCTTAGGCTGGCCACACTAGCAAGGCGTTATCTCTGTATTCCAGGGGCATCAGTGCCATCTGAAGCCTTGTTTAAGGCTTTTCGTAGTGTGGTTTTGGTCAAGTTTACTAAAGTAAACATTATCACGCATGTTGTTCTCGCCGTTTTTTCCTGATGGTTTATAGAAAAATTACCCCAAGTATTACCCCAGAAGGTGCGCTCGCAGTCATCGGAGGCTCGGGCTGCAGAGACAGACGAAAGTATAAACAAGGCGAGAGGGTGTTTTCTTCCGCGGGTTTAACTGTCAACAGGCTGCACCCCACATCACTTAGACATAATACTTAAAACATAAAAAACAAAAAAACATACAAGGTGTGTGGATTGAGGTAGGCCTGCAATTTTTATTTGACAAAAAAACTATTCCGGTTCTTCAAAGCTTCAAACGGATTCAGTGTATTTCGGCAGAAACCGAACCCCGTTAAAAAGCCCAATATTCGGCCGAATCCGAACCCGAATACTGGATTCGGTGCATCCCTACTTTAAACAAACTACACCATGGACTTTGACGTCACCACCATTAAGCTTTCGATAAATCTTTCAGCCTTTTTTTAAAAAACACTTGGTAATGCTTTATTTTACAGTGTCCTTGTTACATATTTTACATATACCTACTATAGTAATAACAGTAAATTATGCATAATTACAAACAACTAACTCTTAAACCAAAACCTAATTTTAACCTTAACATAAAGTGTAACCAAACATTTTAAATATATGTGGAGATAATTAAATACATAAAATCTGTTTTACTTAAAACATCAAATTGATTCCATTTAATTTAAAATAAAGTCTATTTAATTGTCTTCACGTCTAATGTTTTTTTTCCACAGCCTTATTTAAATCCATTTGTTCAGATACCTCTTATTGTTCAGTGATCAGAGTAATTGATATCCATTATAATTCATGCTTGCAGGTGATGAGAGATCTGACGGATATCCACTGGTCTCAGAACTGCCCATAGTACAGCAACACAAGATTGACAAGCAAGAGCAGCTGTCGGTCAAACCCACCGTCCATACCCAGAGTCGCTCCAGCAGCCCCATGCAAGCATCCCTCTCAGAGGTTTGTCTCTCTCAGCCAACCACTCATCACACCTACACTGTGATCAGTCGGTTAACCGGTTGCCACGAGCAGATATAAGTATCTGTTTATCTCCCTGTATTTTACTTCAGAGAGAAGAAATGTGCTCATTTCATGCTTTTATAATTGGCCTCTCTCTCTATAATTAGATGCATAAATGACCTCATATCAGATGTTTGGGTTAAAGACTGTCTGATGCTTTGGAGAAGAAAGTCAGTTGTTTACTGTATGTGTGAACTAAATCGCACATTTGGGCATCTAAAGTCTCAGTGGAATGTAGACTAAAAAGATACATTTAACAATTAAATGTGAAGAGTGTAATTGCTTTGATGTTAAATATTTTCTCTTGACCCAACTATAAAGCATTTGAATTATTTAATTGTTTATTTTGCCAATAAACTGTAAGCACACACTCCAGCCAGCCTGACACAAATTGGCTCAACCAATGGCGTGAGTTTTTTACCAATGGCAAAACCTGTTTAAAAACAGTCATTGTTTTTGCAGTTCTGTTTGGTGATGCAATCACCACCATAGAAATTACACACTTCAGCTTTATATTTTCCCTGGCTATGTGATTGACATCAATGCAAATAGGTAAAAATCATCTCCGCTCTGTGCACTTAATCATACATGAATCAGATCATCCATGAACACATGCATGCACTGTGCACATTGGGAGCAGGACTGGAAATAAATGGATGTTCTTTAATGGTCCTCACACAAACACTGTCATAGTACATTGCCATATAGTACACTTATGTTGTGATGTTCAGTGTGGAATTTAAAGATAAAGATCAAGTGTGTCAGCTGATTTCTTCTGTCCAGATGGATGATGAGGTGAGCCCAGCTCCAAGATCCAAGGCGAGATACACAGGTCAGGTCCGCCTCTGCACTGCCCGCTACAGGTGCTTTTCTTAACACTTACCCTCTCTCTACATACAAGTACTGTTCAAAAGTTTGGGGAGTTTATTTTGCATGAAATGATTAAAACTGACATTTTCACTTCTGAAGTATCATGTGGCACTGAGTAATGGCTGCTGAAAATATATTAAGTTTCGTAAAAAATCTTACTGACTTCAAACTTTTGACCAGTAGTGAATGGTATATATGTATACACATACTTGTATGTGTGTTTGTATTTTACTGTTTTCTTTGTTTTCTTTCCCACTCACTGTCTGGTGTTTTGGTCAGTTATAATCCCTATGATGGACCTAATGAGCATCCAGAAGCAGAGCTCCCTCTTGTGGCAGGGAAGTACTTGTACGTATATGGGAACATGGATGATGATGGATTTTATGAAGGTAATTGAGTTATGATGCGAGAGGTGTAATTATCGTTGAAAATTAAGTTTAATAAAAGTAAAAAAAAGACCTGGGGCCTGATGTATAAACATTGCGTTTGCACAAAATGGGCATAGAAATGTGCGTAGGCCTACGCAATTTTCCACACACATATCAGGATTTATAAAAAAGAAACTAGGTGTAAATATGTGCGCTCTGTATGGACACTCTAGACCGCGTGTACGCACCCTTTTACTGGAGTGAGCGAAGTAATAAAGTAAACAGAATGATTTAAACTCCTTTTTTACATCTGATATACACATTTAGATTAAATATGCCACACTCATGAATGGAGTTAAGCGATGAAATTTCATGAAATCATTATCCAGAAGTTACAACATTTTTTATTTTAATTTAAATAGAAATATTTGTAGTGAATGCGCTGCTTTTGATGGCTTAGCATAGCAACATACACACTATAGTGTCAGACACATAAGGACTCGGTGATTGAAAGGTCCATTGGCCAGTTTGAATAAGTCCAATGGCACAGTACTTTACAACCTCTGGTGCACACAGATGTGCTGTTGGTGTCATACACAGACGGACAGTAGCTTAATGGTAACCATTTTCATGGATATCCTTTTAAGGACCTGGTAATTAATGCATGTTTTATTTTTTTTGTTTTGCCAGTGACACTCTGAGTCTGACAATTATTTACACTGTAAAAAATAAGACCTTTCTGTTTCCATTAAAAATATATATAAACACCCTAAAATATATGTTTACCTTTTAAGCAAAATTGCATATATTTGATTTGTTTAAAGCAATTAAAATTACTATTTGGCAAGTGGAAAAGATTGAGAAAAACCCTTCTCTGAAAACTTAAAAATTTTGATTTATTTATTCTAAAACAAGGCAAGGATACTAAATGAGTTTTAGCAATGTAATGTGACAATGGCACATCGTCCGTATCTCATATTTTCCTAATGTCTTAGGAAGAGTAACGTTACAGTAACAGGAACATTAAACATGGTATCACGTGGATGGGAATATGTGTGGAAATGATATGCAGATAGTAAAACTAGGCGTTATAAGCGTAGGGTTATTTCGGGAGGAGACGGGGCCAAGTCACCTTTATTTATATAGCGCTTTTTAAAATGCAGATTGTTTCAAAGCAGCTTCTCAGTGTTAACAGGAAAATAATGCAACAGAATTTGATTCAGCTGTACAGCCGCTCTGGAGAAAACAGTGATGTCATTCAGCTCCGTTCAATAATCATATAGTGTCAATGCGGGCAGGTCAGTAATATAGTTGAATATTTAGTGTCCCCAACTAAGCAAGCCAAAAGCCAAAGGCAAAAGAGGCGACGGTGACGAGGAACCAAAACTCCATCAAGTGACATAATGGGAAAAAAACCTTTTGAACCTGAAAACATTTGTATGTACACAAAATCTAGCTTTTGTGCGTTCGCAAACTTTTAGGATGAAATCTGCGAAAAGTTTCATACATGAGGCCCCGGATCTCTAATCATCCAACATAAAAAAAAAAATCCTAACAAATTATTTGCTAATGGACACTAGATAAAAAAGGACACAGACAAGTAACAGTGAATTTAATCAGTAAGCATTACCTGATAGCGTGTATTAAAATGACATGCTTACAAAATTCATCACAATTACATTTTATGTAATGAGATCTGCTGCAGCTTATCATTCTTTCTATTTCTGTTTGTTCCAGGAGAACTGTTGGATGGGCAGCGTGGCCTGGTTCCCTCTAATTTTGTGGAGTTTGTCCAGGACAAGGAAAAGCCATCTATCGACGGGGAAGAGGAGCAGGGTAGGCTGGAGAAAAGTTGTCTGAGCCTGACTGCCATAGATGGAGCTGCTCCTCTGGACAATCTTAGCAGTGATGCCCTCGGCCGCTGCAGCAACGGGACAGGTGCTCTGGATGGAGAGGAGCTGGGCGACAACATCGTGCCTTACCCTAGGAAGATCAACCTGATCAAACAGCTGGCGAGGAGTGTGATAGTGGCCTGGGAAGCGCCTCTGGTGCCCCTCGGTTGGGGCAACATCAACGGCTACAATATCTTAGTGGATGGGGAAGTACGTTCCTCTGTGCAATTTGGGGGCAGGACCAAACTGCTTCTCGAGAAGCTAGACTTGGCTGCTTGCACCTACCGTGTGTCAGTACAGAGCGTGACAGACAGGGGACTCTCCGATGAGTTGCGCTGCACCTTGCTGGTGGGCCGCAATGTTGTGGTGGCCCCCACTGGCCTGCGCATGGACAATATCTTGCGGGACTCCGCTGAACTTTCGTGGCTGCCCAGTAATAGTAACTACTCCCATGTTGTGCACTTAGATGGTGTGGAGCATGCTGTTGTCAAGCCGTGCGCTTACAAACTGCGTTTTGTGAACCTGAAGGCCGCGACAGTGTACAAAGTAAAAGTGCTGGCCAAACCTCACCAGGTGCCCTGGCACATGCCCCTGGAGCAGAGAGAGAAGAGAGAGGCTGGCGTGGAGTTCTGCACCCAGGCTGCAGGTAAGATTAAACTCTAAAATTGTTTAGATATTGCGCCAATATTGTGCGATTGAGATGGATAGGGTGACTAGTGCTTTCGATTAGATTCTGACCCACAAATTCATATCAGATCCAATTTGGTACAGTTGATTGATTTGAGCGTATTTCATTTTTAAGGTAATATTAGATATTGCTCTGATATTTGCTTTTTAACTATCCATTTAAAGAACCCACTCATAAGAGTCATTTGTTCGTAAATTAAACTACACTGTTGCGCTGTATGTGTTTGATTCTCTTGAAAGAACCAGTTCATAAGAGTCATTTGATTGTGAATCGTTCTGCACTATTCAAACTGCATTTGTATGTTTCTGATTCACTTAAAAAAACATGTACATTTTTCTTGAGTTGCATTGAATGCTTGATTTTGCAGCCTGTGAGGATCAAAAGAAAGTCAATTTTATTGCATCATCTTATTCAATACAGACAGTGAAAGCACATTCACAGCTCTGGTTAAATCAGCAACAGGGGAGCAGGATTGCTGGGAACTCTATTACAGGGAACTTTCTAGCTTAGTACATTAGGAAAATATTCCTTCTTTTTTTACACTAACAGGTCCTAAACTCTACAGTTGAGTTGGTTCAGTAGAATGCAGTGTCAGGAAGTCCTAAGCAAACATATTTCCACACAGCCACTGAAAATAGGCAGAGAGTAAAAGACTGATCTTGTGACTAAAAGAATCGACATCAGAACTGATCAAATGGAGATCAGAAAATCAGTATTTACCCACTAAGGCTGACACACACATCAGACCTAAACAGAGCATACACAATCTTCCCTAAGATAGACAGAAAACAGCTATTTTTGTTGTTCTGATTAGAACAACACTCCACTTAACATAGTCGAAGGCAACATAAATAGATTTAGTGAGGCTAATTGGATTAATTAATTAGCTGAGATACTTGGAAGTAATATATGGTGCCATTATTCAGCTGTGAAGCTGCTGGGTTGACCTTATTACTGTAAACTTGAGCTCAGGCAAATTGATCCAGTGAACACAATCCTTACTAAACATCATGTATTGCGTGTCAGGTGTGTTACTGTAACTAACTGGTGGCTATCTGTCCCTCCCCAGGACCCCCTCTGCCTCCTCATGAAGTCGAGGTCCAGTGTGGACACGCCCCAGGGGTCCTTCAAGTGCGTTGGAAGCCCCCTGTAATGACACCTATGGGAACCTCCAATGGTGCAAGTGTCATTGGCTACGCAGTGTGCACTAAGGGTCAGAGGGTAAGAATGTGCGCATCAGCAGTCATATCTGGTGACGTTTATGTGACAGAACCGTTCTTGACTGCATGGAGGCTACAAGTCATCAAGACCTATTTTTATCAAAAAGTCATACTGATGCCCCCTGTTGGTGGAGTAGGGTAATTCCAAACACTTGAATTCTTTGTTTCTAGTGTTTTTGTGTAATGGATTTTAAAGGTCTTTCTTTTATTTGGGTGATTTAATGAGAATGTTGATTCTAAATGTTGGTCCAGTTAAAGTAGCAAAATTTGGTGGGGAAAAAAGTTCCATTGTCTATTGTCAGTAGTGAAGTAATGTATGAAACACAGCTCAGACAGAAATCACTTTCAAACCAAGCAGTTCAACGCAGCGAATTTGCTGGACCAACTTGAACCTGTTGCACAATCTGCATGGGGAAATCTTTCCTAATTGTGTGGCTTCCTACTGAAATGACTTCTTTTTTGCTCATGAAAAATGAACTGAACCATGATAAACGTGACCGCACCTTAATGCTAAAACTAATGCTGTTTCAGATCGCTGAGGTGTTGTATCCAATGGCAGACTATGTGGCAGTAGAGCTGAACCGTCTCCAGTGCTTGGAGGCCCGTGAGGTTATCGTCAGGACTTTATCAGCACAAGGGGAATCTCAAGACTCCCATGTCGCCGTCATTCCAAACCACCTGCTGGTGCCTCTTCCTAAAGCCCTCCCTCCTTCTCACCACATGCAGTCCTCTCTCCAACCCCAGCAGTCCCAACCGATGCCTCCTCATCCCCAAATCCGGTCCCTTCCCCCTCACCCTGGACCCCATCCACCCACACATCTCCAACCCCTCCCTGTTCGACCCAACCAGCCCCCATCTCACCTCCATCCCCACCATATGCCCCATCCCACACAGCCTTCTCCACCTCACCTCCAGCCTTTACCTCCACACCAAATCCCTCAAACCCAGCACACCATCCAAATGCCCCAGCCTCAATCATCCATGTCCATGCCCCAACCCCAGCCACCTATGCCTATGCCCCAACCCCAGCAGCCCATGGCCATGCCCCAACCCCAGCAGCCCATGCCCATGCTTCAACCCCAGCCAGCTATCCCGATGCCCCAGCCTCACATTCCCCAATTGACCCTTCCCCAATCCCAAAGACCACTAAGTGCCAGAGAGCTGGAAACCAAAGAGCCAGGGCCAGGAATGATTCATCATGGAGGGGGCCCACCTCAGCCATGGGAGCCCGGCTGCTCCCCATCAGGCATGCCCACAGGCCTGCCACACGGACACACACTAGATGCCCCGGCCTGCCCGAACCGCCGTTCCCCGTCACCTCAAAGGATCCTCCCCCAGCCCAGGGGTACACTTATTCCTGACACTGTGGCCAAGGCTATTGCCAGAGAGGCAGCCCAAAGAGTGGCTGCAGAGAGTGGACGGGTGAGTCAAGTCAGCAAAAAGCATGTTATGTACAGTAGTTGCAAACCAACCTTAACCCTAGAATGCATGACCCAAAAAACCCTACATGAATAACGGGGGTCAAAACGACCCATTTCAGAGTAATTTTTTTATTATTATTATTTATTATTATATATTTTTATGTTCTTGGTTATTTCTGTCATCATTTACTCATGTCATTTCAAACCTGTGTCGTTCATCTTCAAAATTCTAATTAAGACGTTTTTATTGAAACCTGTGTGGTTTCTGTGTTTCCACTGAAACTCCAGGAAACCAAAATTTAGAAGATCCAAAAAGGCGTTATAAAATGAACCCATATGAATCGAACGGTAAGTCAAATATTGAAAAGAGAATGGTCGCTTTATATGATGAACAAATTTAATGTAGGATTTGATTTACATCCAAACAATGATCAATGACTAGGCGTGACCCACAAACTTCCGTGTTTACCAAATGTGATACGCTTTTATGTATTGTTTGTTTGTTTATATGTGAATAGAAGCCTAAAATAAATCTGTTCATCATAAAAAGTGATTGTATATCGTCAAGATTTGCATTAAACTGCTGGATTCATATGGATTAATTTAACAATGCCTTTTATGACCTTTTTTGGATTCTTAGTTTTGGTTACCTGGACTTTCAATTGAGGGACAGAAACCTCTCAGGGTTCATTTAAAATATTTTAATTTGTGTTTCAAATATTGACCAAAGTCTTATGGGTTTGGAACCACATGAGGGTGATTAAATGATGACGGAATTTAATTTTTGGGTAACTTTAAATGTAATGAAATTCGTTTATGTAAAATTGATCATATATTTACATTGTATACTTAACAGTATTATTAATATGATTATATGCATGTTTAAATGTTCCTGTAATGTTATTTTCCATGTACATACACAATAAAACAAAGTATTTAAATATAACTAATAATAACTATAACTAACATGTTTATTTGAGAAATTTTAATTTGCTGGCAACTTTTAATCTATAGATGATTTTGTTTATAGATTATTTAGCAAATCAAAATTTAATTTATAGATTATTTTGTGGATAGGAAAATTATAAAGAATTAATTATTATTATTTTATTATTGACAAAAAAAACATGGAAAGTTAGAAATAGGAAATGCATACATGTTATTTTGACCCCCTTTATGAAAACTTGGGGTAGTTTTTCTGAACCTATGAACAAATATAGTTTTGCTGAGGCTCAACATTTATGAGGAATACATAAAATATCAATGAATCAAATAATTGTATTGACATGGTAATCAAATAACAACACCCTATTGGGTCAATTTGACCCATTTATGCATTCTAGGGTTAACTCATTAAAAGAGTTAATGAACATACAGAAGATTAGATATTTTGTCAGTACTTAACCTCAGCGTAACTGTCAGATCTCTTTATTAAGACTTCTGAAAGTACTTTAATATATTTAGATGGAGAGGAGAAGCCAGGGCTTTTACTCTCAAAATTCAGATGAGGAAGAGGATGAGGAAAGCTATCAGGCCCGCAGAAGAGGAGCATCTGTGGATGACTTCCTCAGGGGCTCAGAGCTGGGCAGGCAGGTATGGCAGTTGAAGTGATTGCCTTACCATACAAACACAGGCAAAAGAGGCGAATGTCAGCATTGAATGCTTTGGTTTGTTGTTTTAGCTCTGCATTGTCGTTTTCTCTTACAATCTGCATTTCACAGTCTCATTACAGTCAAAGTGAGGAGTATCAAACGGAGAGCAGTCGAGGCTCGGACCTCTCGGACATCATGGAAGAGGACGAGGAGGAGTTGTATTCTGAAATGCAGCACGAAGAAGGCAGGCGACGAAACTCCCACAATGCACTTAAGGTATTGCAGAAAGGGAAAGACATCTAAAAATATCCCAATGACATCCTGGTTTGCATGGCTGTAACTAGTTTGCTTTCTTCTCAATTCAAGACCGGAGGAAGCACTCCATCTTCGAGCCAGTTGGATCGGGACTACCGGAAGCCATCTCACCGAGGTCCTCAACCTCAGCGCCGACCCCTCACGGTCCCATCCATTGGTCAGTGCTCTCCCAGTAAGAGACAGGAGTCCAAGACTTGCGTTCAGGGTGTTCTGTCTGTTCTCCTGCTCCACATTGTCTCTTTTAAACTGTTAAACGTCCATAAGCTTGTCAATGTGTGCCAGACCACCACTGTGTGTTCCAGCCATAACCATAACCTGTTGCTTTCAGTAATTTTAACCCTCTCTGAATCTTTACGTCTGTGTTAAGGGCTGCGTCCAAAAAGCTGAAAAATACTGGCTCCGCAGGCAGCATATGGAGGTAGGAAGGTATTCATCTGATACATTTTTGAAGGCAGCATAGATGATATCCCACAATCCCGTGCGTTTAAAAAGTTAAAAAGTTGCGGTTGGTGGTCAGTTTGTGTCAAAATAAGTTTTTGACCAACTTTTTCCACTTTTGATGTGATTTCTAGTGAGAAGTTAATATTGTAGTAATTAAATATCCGTTTAGCTACCACCAAAGCTCTCTCTATTTTGTTCTAGATCGTTAAACTGATATGCTGCTTCAAAAAAAGTCAATTTCACACGGTACCTTCATGTGCAAATGCTGCCTGCAAAGTCATTGCCTGATAGGGCAGCCAGGCAACAAGTCAGTTGCCTGAGCTTTCGGACGCAGCCAAGGTTTCCCATAGAGATGACAGAGTAGTTAGGTGTCTCCAGCCTGGGCAGGTTGACGCAGAACAGCCTTCGCATGGTATAACGACTCTTTGATTGGTGTTTCCCTCAGAGATAACCACTGAGAGTAACAGTGAAGGGAACCTCTCTCCCGTCAAGGAGGATGTTTACTATGGCAGTGTAGCGCGGCACAGGACATGGTCCTCCCGAAGGCACGGGGGACGCAGGCCTCCTTATGGTACGTGTTGAAGCCGCAGCATTTAGAGTGGGGTCCGAGGAGAAAGAAAATGGCCAAACGCATGAAACTGCACTGGACTGCACCAAGATGGAAGCTTGTGTTGGAAGCGGTGCTGTAAGATAGCCATTAGCAACATGTTTGCACAGAGAATGCTCCTCCCCCTCTGCACTGTCCCACCAATGGATGCCTGCCAAACCTCCCTCTTTTCAACCTGACCACACTCACTCTTTTACTTTGGCCATGCATGACTAAATGGTGAAAGTTAAAGGGCGGCATCTTACGCCGAACGAATGCCATCAAATATGTACATAGGTAACGGTTGACCAGGAAGAGAACGCAAACAGTTCCTTGGCATCGACTGCAAAGGCAACTGTGTGGAATGCACATTGGGCATGTTGGAGTCACAATCTAGCACAGCTCCGTAGATGCGGCAGGGACAAAAGGAAACAGGTGCAGTTTAATCCGGGACTAATTTGCCCCATCTGATGGGTCTTTCTCAGATCCAAATCTCTGCATGGTGACAGTAGCTCAGACTGCGTGTTCTCTCTCTCTCTCTCTCTCTCTCTCTCTCTCTCTCTCTCTCTCTGTCTGTGTGTGCGCCTGTCAGGAGCTTCATGTTTGGCTTGCTGCTCATCTGTAATTGGCTGCCATATGGGTGTTTCACTCCCAATCGCCACACACCCACACACACACAGGCAAACACACACAGTGACACGCATCATAGCCATCATATTACTGTAAGAAATGTCTGTTTTTTTCAACCCACCCAAGATGTGTTTGGCAAATAAATGGATTGTGCAAGTATGGAGAGGAATTTCACTCCATTGGACTGAATTGCATGCTTATTCTAACTGTCCATTATTACATACCAAGATGAATATATTTATACTGTTTGTTACTTAATTCAAAATATCCTCTGAATCCTTTAAAAAGTTTTATAAGCGTATACCTTAAAGTCATGCCTATTGCATATGGTTTTGTATTACAGGACAGTGGAAAACTGTATTTGGGTAGTCGACTACTTCTAAATAGTACACACACACACACACACACACACACACATGTATGTATTGTGTATATTATACACTATAGAAATGAATACTTTTATTTCGAAAGCATGCATTAAACTGATTAAAAGTACACTAAAGCAGAGGTGTAAAGAGTACCTGAAAACCACACTGGAGTAAAAGTATAGATACATTATGGTCTTAGAGTATCTGATTTTAACAGTACTTAAAGGGATAGTTCACCCCAAAATGAAAATTCTGTCATCATTAACTCACACTCAAGTTGTTCCAAACCTGTATGAGTTTTTTTCTTCTGTTGAACATATTTTGTCCAGAAGATATTTGTTAGATGTTTTGTTTGAAGATATTTTGAAGAATGTCGGTAAGCAAACAATTGATTGGTCCCATTGACTTCCATACTTTTTTTCCCATACTGTGGAAGCCAATGGGGCCCATCAAATGTTTGGTTACCCATATCATTCAAAATATCTTATTTTGTGTTCAGCAGAAAGAAATTCATACAGGTTTGGAACAACTTGAGGGTGAATAAATGATGACAGAATGTGGGGTCAAAGATGTACTAGTCCTCAACACCTAAGAGATCTGTCAGTGAAACAAGAAACAGTTGATTTGTAAGTAGAGCAATCAGATGTTTATTTTCTAAAATCCAAATAAAACTGAATACCTCAATATTGCGATAAATAAGGTAAAAATAAATAATGTTAAGTAAAATGAAATAGTCAAAGCCTACTTGCACTTGACGTGCTGGTTTCGGCTGCTGTCATGTCCTCATCCCATAAATGAAACACCTGTGATTTACAACTACCTGCTAATGCTAATGGACTTAGGAAGTAGCCTTGTTGACAAATTTGGGTGAACAAGGGCAAGATATAGTATCTTTAATGCCCTGTAGATGGCGATATCTCTTCTTTTGTAGCAGAGGAGTAAAGAGTACATATTCTTATTCAAAGAGAATATTAAAAGTTCTTAATCTCTTTGATACTTAGTCAAACTACAATGTAGCCAAAAATATACTTATTTACATTTACTCAAATAGGCTCTACACCACAGCAGTAAACATGTTTATAATGTTACAAAATATTTCTATTATAAATCAATGCAGATCTTTTGAATATTCTATTCATCAAAGAACCCTTAAAAAAATTGCATCACAGTTTCCACAACAATATTAAGCAGCTCAGCTGTTTTTAACATCGATGATAATAAAAAAATTTTCTTTAGCATCAGCATATTAGAATGATTTCTGACGAATTATGTGACAATAAAGACTAGAGTAATGACTGCTGAAAATTCAGCTTTACCATCAAGATATTTTTAAGTAATATTAAGTAATTTTTATGAATACTATATATATATATATATATATCACTTTTTTTAGTTCTGTTAAATGAACCTTCAGTCTGACAAATACATTTTTATGAGTAGCCCTACAGATATTTCTAAAAAAATAAAAAATGTATCTCTCAATTAATATCAGTTGCATAATAGTAAATATACAATAATTAGAAAAATCGTTATTTAAAAAAAAAAAAAGGTCACACTACAGGACACGGCTATCCAACTATCCATGTAGGGATAATAATGTGCCTCTTAAATCTGTCTATTAGACAACTTGGTTTTTTACCTATCTTTCTCATCGTAGATGGATACCGGGACCGGAGCCGGCGTTCTCCTCCGTTCTATGATGAGTCTGAGCAGGAGGATCCATTCCGAATCTTTGTGGCCCTCTTCGACTATGACCCTCTCTCCATGTCCCCTAACCCTGACGCAGCTGACGAGGAGCTCCCTTTTAAAGAGGGTCAGATAATAAAGGTACCGCTCAGCTGGAGCTAATGATCTGTTGTTAAATGGCCCTTCCATTGTTTCAGCATCCCTCTGTCTGTGTGTCTAAGGTGTTTGGTGATAAAGATAATGATGGCTTTTATCGTGGGGAGATCCGAGGCAGGTCTGGACTTATTCCCTGTAACATGGTGTCGGAAATCCGTGCTGAGGATGATGAGACCATGGATCAACTCATGAAACAAGGATTCCTCCCTCTCAATACCCCTGTGGACAGAATTGGTTGGTGTTTTTCCTGTCACAGTTATCTAAACTTACTAATGACACAAATATTAAAGATTTGTAAACTTATTGTTGCATACTACTGTTCGAACGGTTTTGGGTCGGTAATACTTTGTAATGTTTTTAAAGGGGTGATGAATTGAGAAATCAACTTTCCCTTGAGCCTTTGATATATAAAAGTTCATCGTAATATAAGTTTCAGAGCTGAAAACTTCCTTGTTAGTCAAAGAAAAGCTTTTATTGACACCAGGCCCAGAAAACGTTCAATCTCAAAATATGTCGACCACTGACGTAATAGGATACAGAAGCACCACCTCAAGCCCGCCCAACGACTCGTGGAGCTATACGGATCACGCTACCGAGCAATAAACATGCCGGTTCCAGCTCACGTGCATAAGACATTGCACGTTTGTTCGCTTCATTTCACCACAGAATCGATTGTAAACAAGACACAGGTCGAGACTGGATTTGCAGACATATTGAGATTAAAACACAATGCTGTGCCTTCTATATTGGATCCGACAGGAATGGTTTAACACACACTTATGTGAGTAAAACATGTTTTTTTATGTGTTAGTATTGCATTGTTACAGATCGTTTGAAATCTATCAATTACATCTTAGCACATGGTCACAATCTGAGAATCCTCTATTTGAAGTGTTATTGCTTCATTCATACTCGGACTTGTAAAGTTATGGGCCAGGGCTCGGACCTGACTTTTTTAAAAGCCGAACGTCCCCGGGGCTATGTGTTTTTCAGCCTGCTGATGGGCTATCATAAATAGTGAAATAACATTCCTTTCTTGCACGCGCGCATGTTTGTGTGTGTGTATGGTTCGCGGTTATAATCACTGATCGGGCGACAACATTCCAATCAATCGCGGGTGGATGAGAGATGAATCTTTGTGTTTGTTTGATAAAGATATTTTGCGAGTCCTGTGAGCGATTCCCCAGACGCTTTCAAAACAATTCCCACATGTACTGAGAGGAGCTGAAGCTCATTAAATATGCCCATCAAAATCAACCGTTTCTTCAGAGAGGCTCAAAACCAAGGCAGAAAATAGCCTATTACTTATTCATTATGATGTTTCTGAATTTAAAAACCACGCGGACATCATAAGTTGACCTCAGACAACAGTATAACATTTTTTAAAAAGCCAGTTCATGACACCTTTGAAAGAAGTCTCTTATTCTCGCAAATGCTGCATTTATTTGATCAAAAATATAGTTAAATGTGTAATATGTAAGATTTTTGCAGTAAAATATCCAAAAACCACTAGGCCAGTGTTATATATTTTGTTCATTTGAGTACCTACAAAATCCCAAATGTTTCCAACTATTTGTAAATCGTGAGAAAATTGCGATTTTAACCAAGGAACTGGGACGTGTGAGTAAGTCGCCTGTCAGTGGCGTCACATCTGCGTTACCCTCGGTTTCTGCTTTTACTGCCGTAGAAACCATGGCAACAGATGTGGACAACTGCGTAACGTCTAGCGGCACGCTGTTGTAGTTACGTTCAAACATTATGGACCATGGCAAGCAGCTTTGTTATGTTATGTAGATCAACACGATGAAATATTAGAATATCATCAGTATGATGTTCTAATGTTCACAGAATAACATTATAACTTTCAACACACTCAAATGCAGTTTAGATAGTGTAGACCATGTGAAAGCATCGTGTTTCCTCACAATTTTAATTCGTCAAATAAACTGACCTGTATGAGTAGTAATTCAGCACTTGCGGGTAGTTCGGTAGAAGGAAATGTCCTCATTTCTTTATATTCCCCGGGACTCGCGTGTGTGGTGCTGATATCTGTCTTTAGTAACCGCGACCTGCTTCATACCACAGTCATGTTTAAACATGAATGCATTCACTCATCCATACACATTATTTTCCCATAAACATTATTAGATCCATCGGTATGACGACGAGTTCCATGATTCCACGCTCATTCGCTGCGTCATCAATCTACGCCTTTGTTATTGTTTTGAAGAGGTTAGCGACCCCTAGCGGCGAAAAAATACATAAAATAGTTTTAAAAGTAATATTGTAATATTATGTATACTATGTAATATTTGTAATATTGTGAAAAATTATTACAAATGAAAATAATTGCTGCTTAATATTTTTTGTGAAAACTGGTAAAAAAATTCCTGGATTCTTTGATGAATATAGAATATAGAATTTGATAAACTTAAAAGGCACAATATGTAATTTTTTGCCGCTACTCGCGGTAGATCAAGAAAACGAGATTTAAACAATAAGACTAACTGTGTTGAGCTATAACATTGATTCGTTTTCTGTCGATTAATGTATCCAAACAGCGTCTTTGGTGTTTCCATGGTTTCTACAAAACAATCGAGGGTAACGCGGGTATGATGTCATTGATAGCCGACACACGGACACGGTCCGTGTCATGGTTAAAATTGCTTATTTATCTGGATTTAAACATTCTTGGAAACAAAATATATAACATTGCTAAAGTGGTTTTTAGATATTTTAATTAAAAAATCTTACATATTGTGCCTTTAAAGGTGGGGTAAGTGGTATTTCAAAAATTATAAAAAAATGTCTCGGGCAGAGTACCAAAACAAACTTTTAGCCAATCAGCAGTGAGGGGCGTGACTACTAAGATGGGGAGAAGAGATCGCTCAGTGCACGTCATTATTCAAAATACACAACACAAGACGGACATTAGCCGAGCGATGACAGAAAGAGAGAGATGGCAGATAAAAAAATAAATGTGGTAGATGTCTGTGGAACAAAAGAAGTCTTACGATCAGGCAAGAAGTAGGACCAGTTGAAATATCAGATCAGCTTTCCAGCGCTGGAGAGAACACAAGGAGCGAAGGCCGAGGTTGCTTTATTTCTTCTCGATAGGCGAGTAACATTGGTTTTGTTTTGTTTCACAGAACTAATATATGCTGGCTTTTGCTTGAATATGCTTATGTGTCTTGTTTGCTTGCTTGTCCATTTGCGATCGTATTGTCGTTCACTTCAGCTACGATAATTACTCATTCATTTCCACACCGTATAAGCCTGGAGCGTCTAAACCTCCTCCACCGTCTGTTTCAAGCGTCAGCTCCCAAAGTGTGTCCGAAAAGTACGATAATATACTCCCATATATGTTTGTTTCCTTTGGTTTCTCTTTTCGTGAACGATATAACCCTCTAATCTTGTCATAGTAATATGTTCGTTAGTTGGACTGCCGTGCTCATGCTATCGAGTTATTCATGAGAACTGCGTTTGTGCTTTTGGGATGTAGGGGATGATTTTTTCACTGAACATTCTATCTGGATTACCATAGTAACGCACATTGCTTTCACTTATTGATGACATCATACCCTCGGCCGGCTGGCACAGCAGATTCTGCCATAGTTGTTGCCTGGGTTACGTATGTGCGGGGCGGAGCTATCAAAATAGGGCCGTGTTTGTTTTGGTGATTTGAAATCAACATCGGTGACCAGAAAGCACTTACCCCACCTTTAATACATTCTTGCTGAATAAAGGCTTGTTCACACCAAGGAGGATAACTATAATGATAACTGTATTAGCATACCTTTCAATATACAATAATGTTCTGTTTATTATGAGCAAGTGCTGCAGTTGTCATTTGCCACTTTACATGCTTGAGCTCTTTAAAGAAAGAGATTCTGATTGGCAATGTCCATTCAATCATTCCTCAGCTGGAAAAAATCATTCTGAAAGTGATTCCAAATCTTACACTGTGTCGTTATTATTATAGTTGTGGTGTGGACTTCCTTATTCTCATACAATGAGAACAAGTATTAAAACCTTCTTAATAATCATTATAGTTATTGTACTTTGGTGGGAATGGCCTTTAAAGTATTTATGCATTTAAAAACATTTTACTGACCCCAACCTTTATATATACAGTATGTTGCATATTTTTGTTATGCTACCTTTCTATGGTAAGATTTCTACATTCTACTAGTAACGACTAACTGGATCATGCTAACCAGTCAAATATTATTTTGTACATAACCTGCCTATCTCACAAAGAAACTGATTCTCTCTCCACCAGAACAAAATAGGAGAGGCCGCCACCCAGTGGCCACAAGAAGAATGGTTGCCCTGTATGACTACGACCCCAGAGAGAGCTCCCCAAATGTGGATGTCGAGGTGTTTAACACACACACACACACACACACACACACACACACACACACACACACACACACACACACACACACACACACACACACACACACACACACACACACACACACACACACACACACACACACACACACACACACACACACACACACACACACACACACATGTAGTGTTTTCATCTTTTATGGGGACTTTCCATAGGCGTAATGGTTTTTATACCGTACATACCGTATATTCTATCCCCCTACACTGCCCCTGCCCCTAAACCTAACCCTCACAGGAGACATTCTGCAATTTTACATTTTCAAAAAACATCACTTAGTCTGATTTATAAGATGTTTTCCTCATGGGGACCTAAAAATGTCCCCACAAGGATGAGGATTTCGGATATTGCTATCTTTGTGGGGACATTTTGTCCCCATAACGTGATGATTACCAGTCTACACACACACACACACACACACACACACACACACACCCTCACACCCTCACACACACACACACACACACACACACACACACACACACACACACACACACACACACACACACACACACACACACACACACACACACACACACACACACACACACACACACACACACACACACACACACACACACTATATATATATATGTATACATTGTTTTTAATATTCTTTATATTGTAATAATTTCACACTAATTCTAATTAATGTTGAAACAACTTAAAGACCGTATATATGTATTTTTTTTTATATATTTTTTATGAATGAATGCCAGTATTACTGATACTAATACTGCTACCGATTTCTCTATGAAATTGATTTTTTTTAAACATTAAAGGGGTGGTAAAACACATTCTTTTGAAGGCTTGACTGTGTTTGTGGGGTGCACTGTAACATGTGTTCATGCTTCGTTTTAAAAAAAATTGCCTTATTTTTCATATATTTTACCTTTATTCTACACTGCTCTGTCCCTCCTTGTAAAACGGTCTGATGCTTTCCGGGTTGTATGAAGCCAGTCCCTCAAAAATACGCAGTGGGCTCTGATTGGTTAGCTGGCCCAGTGTGTTGTGATTCGCTAACCGCCTAGTGCACGTTTGTCGGAAACGTCACGCCCCTTACCGGAGGCTGTGCTTTGGTCAGTATTAGAAACAACGGCGTCAATAAAACCATATGAGCCCGAATCAGACCCAGAACATTTGAGTGAAGATGATCGAGCAGAACCTGTTCAGTCCTCAAGAGTAAAGACTGCGGATCTATAATGATCGCTACTGAATGGCACTTTAACTTTTGTATTTTTAGAACGATTATAGCCAAATATCTGTCGCAAGAACTAACCCAAAACGAACACTAAGCACTGGCTTTAACTAGTAAGTTAGCCAAATCACACACAGAACCATGTTTAGCAAGCCTGTAGATAAACAATACATAAAAGCTCTAATCAAAGAATCATTTACACTAATGTCAGATTCGCTGTTGAGATTTTAACGTTAGTGTTTGTAACGTTAGGTGTTCGTCGGATAACGTTAAGTATGAATGAGCATTTAACAGACTGGTTTGCAGAACAGCGTTGTCATCTGTTTACTTCCTTGCTACAACCTATTACAGGAAAACACATCGATGAAAAATAAATCAGACTTACAGGTTGTGGCCCGTAAACAGCTTGTTTGTAAATCCAGCTTTCAGGACAAGCCGTTGTGCATATCCTGTATTGAACTCGCGAAGTTTGTGGAAGTTTGTGTTGTCCTCCGTGAAATGTGCAGCGCGCGCGTCGTGCATCCACGCACCGGCAGTGTTTTTTTCACGCAGCTGACGTTGTGCAAATCTGGCATTGAAATCGCGAAGACGGTGGATGTTCTCCTCTGTTAGATGTGCTGCAGGGAGCCCCGCGCGCGCCTGATTCCCCGCTGACTCAAACACACGTGCATATAACATGCTGTATGTTAAACGCTCTGCAACGCACACCCGTCCCAAGGAAGGCTGAACAGAGCAAGTACCCCAGACCTGCAATCCGGATGAAAATAACAGCGTTTCCTTGGCATCGCGGCAACAACACTCCAGCCTAACTATACCACAACAGCGCCGCGATACAAAATGGCCTCACCCCCCCTTATTTAATATTCTCGGAGGAGGGGTTTATGTAAATATTGAGCCTGTTGATGTCACCAACCCTGGAGGAATGTGTGTAGTCGCCTACTGGCCGTTTGCTGTAGTTCTTAGAAACTGATTTCTTTAAAAGCAAATATCTCCCTTTGCTTTAAACTTTGAACGTTGTAACTTTGCAGATGTTGTTTATGCTCAAGCAGCAACATTACACGTTAGCTAAAGTTAGAATAGTGAAATCGTGGTTTACCACCCCTTTAATGATAGACATTCAACATTACAGTATAATTGAATGCTATATCAATTTCAACATTTATTAGGTTTTAAAAAAAATTTTTTTTTAAATTTAAGTGAACTTAAAACGATCTTCACTTAAACCCATTATAATAAATGTCATATTTACCTGTGGCCTTCAGAAATTGAAGTTATTGAAGCAATTCAAGTTATCAAACACCTTTCTTAACTGCAATTATAAATTAAATATAGATTAAACCTTATTAAAGCTACAATTTCTCTGTAACCTTTGATTAACAGTAATGACAGACATCCAAGCCACTGGTTTGTTAGGCTGCTGTCACTTTAAGATCTGCTGCTGCCGAACATGACGTGGATCTGACATGCTGTCACGCACATCTCATTTTCTCACAACTCTTTAAGTTCATTTAAGATGTTATTTAACTCATATAAGACTGCTCTTATGAGAATACTAAACAAAACATGGCATTTTGGCATAATTATCTGTGTTATTATTTGTTCATGAAAGAGAGTGAAAGAGAACTTGATTCTGGCATACGTCTTTCTGTGCGTGTTCTCTTTTGTCTTGACGCACTTAAATGGTTTAAAAGCATTTGCATGAATAAGAGCGTGATCATATAATGTAACTCAAGCCAAAGGATGAAAGTAAAACAGATGCTGCGTTAAACGTAAAAAATGAATTGCATGCAATAACGAGCTAATCTGGATATATATATTTATATATTTATATATATGCAGTCAGGTTTTCAATCTGTTGAATACGCATTTGTGAATAGTTGCTGATCATGTGCTTTCTATGGCAGGCTGAACTGACGTTCTGTGCTGGTGACATCGTTGCTGTTTTTGGGGATATAGATGAAGACGGCTTCTATTATGTAAGTATCATTGTTCTGCTGACCACTCACGCTGTTTTATTCTGAGCCTGCGGCGTTGTATATTTTTCTGACTTTCAGGGTGAGCTGAATGGACATCGGGGTTTGGTTCCATCCAACTTTCTCGAAGAAGTGCCTGATGACGTGGAGGTCTATCTGACGGACACTCCCTCCCAGCAAGGTCAGGACGAGCCCAATACGGTACCGGCTCCACGCCCAGAGGCCAAACGGGTACACCATCGCCGTTCTCAGCGCTAGGCCCTGTGTCCATTCATCCTCCGTTTGAGTTTCGGTCCACTCGCCGTCTCTGTGTTTTCTTGTGCTTGTTTGTTTTTTCTTTATGTGACCGTGGTGGTGGTTTCCAGTCCAACCTTTCTTGCTCTAGGAAAGGGAGAAGCAAAGCCCACTGCAAACAGAGCCTTTTTTTGAGAGCATAGAGAGACAGGTACGAACGTGACTCTATTAAGAGAGCGAATGTTTGTAGAGAGTCGCCAGAGGACTGTGGAAAATGCCAAATTCCGTTCCTGCACCGGACTATGAATAAAGCATAAAGCATCTTTGCACTGAAACACAAAACCCTACTTAAGTGAAGCTGTTTGTATTAGTCAAAGTGCTTTGTGAAGTCCATAGGGTCCGTGGCTCGTGATTTGTGACCCTGTTAAAAGACTGATTTGGAAACTCACGTAGTTGACGCATGCCTGTTTTTTCCAGAACAGACCTGTAGCTTTTATATAAAAGTAAACTACATTACCCCAAATGTTGTATTTCTTTGAGGAGGCTTTGTTTCTTTTTGTATATTGCACATTGTCAACAAAAAAAAAAAAAACTCTATTTTTCAGATCATATGAACTAGCAGAACATATAAATATTACTCATCTCATCTCTTCCAGAGAGACTAAAATGATAACAGTCATGATGTAATTACAATAAATCGAAATAAATGAAAAACTGAGACAAATGCTAGTGGACATTTAGTGGACATATATGTTAATTTATGTGTATGTGGTGTTGTTGTTTTTTTCTCCTCATAATTGATGTTTTGAATTTTTTTTTTATGATGTGGCTGCATTCTAATTTCCCGTTTTCCCACCGGCTTTGCCAAAAAAGAAAAAAAGCTGAGGAATATTGTTAATTTCCCACCCTAGCAGACTTTGGTCTTGCTAGGTAAGTTGAGCAACTGGCGATACCAGTGATCGGTCTCATGCAAGGGATTTTATGCAGATTTATATGGACTTTTTACAGCTAAATTATCTAATTGGAGTTTCCTATTATACTGCTTTTATATGTAGCACATACGCAAGTTGATTTATTTATCTATTTTCATCTAAAGATAAGGTTTGTTTCAGGTTTATCTGCTTAATAATGTTCATTTATTCAGATTATTTTATTTATTTTTCTCATTTATTTTCCTTATCTGTCTTCAAAAACAAAAGATTTTTCTGCTTAATATGCCAGTGCATTGGACTTGTATGGTATCTGCAGTTGGTTTCCGTGCTGTGTGTCTATTTTGATGCTTTATTAGAATACAAGATCCCCTGACTTTTAAAGGTTTTAAATAATGCAAACATAAATTGAATTAAGGAATATTTCCGCATTTCTTATCTTTATTAGCAGGCAAGAAAAAAATGAATAAAACAGTTAAGTTAATTCAGGAACCAGCAATATGATCTGCCTTTTCTCTAGAGTTCCAATCTGTGAGTAGTAATATCATTTTTGCTCTTACTTTTTTGGCACATTTCAAATAGTTTGTTTTAGAACTCAGAACATGAGCTGGACTGTTACTGTGAAGAAGGCAGATGATAAGGCAAAAGATAAGCTTGCTGTGTAATATCCCACAATTTTCCCTTCCCCGTGGATGTTTCATTAGGTGCCTGTGGAAAGTACAGTGCCAGCTCCGGCCGCTGGAAGACCCGCCTCTCCCACTGTGCGTCCTTTGCTTCCTGTTGGCCCAGTCAGGCCGCTGAGCCCTGCCAGGGGTCCACGAGACCTGGCGTCTAAAAAGAAAAAAGGTCTGCTCTCTAAGGGGAAGAAACTGCTCAAAAAGTTCTCAAAGTAAAAGTATGAGTTTGATTTCAAATTCATATGGCTATAACAGCATACAGATTTCTATCTCAAAAGGGAAACCGCCAATCCCCAATGTGTCAGTATAAACTATGATTTTCCACAACAACAACAAAAAAAGCTTTCACATTAACATACCACTTACAGATTATGAAATAGATCTAATATCTTGATGAAAAGGAATGGCATAGATAAAGATGTCACTCGTATGTCAGTGAGCTTGCTGATTGGCTGTCAGAATGAAAGCATCTTTACATACTGTGATGTAAAGGACAAAAAGCCGATATAAATATTTCAAGAATTACTTCCATTGCAATTTCCATTTTTCAAATCAAAGTGCTGGATTTTGAGCGAAATATTTAATCTCATAGATTTTAATGTTTGGTATAGCATTTGGTGATAAAAACGATTCAGAAGCACTTCAAATATGGCCTGACATTGTCCATCAAATAGCAGTAAATGCTAACCTCCAGACCATATCAAGTGCATTAGTCCGAAACACAAAAAGAACCACAATATAATGACATATTTACATTTAAAAGCATTTATAGAAAGATGGGCAATGTGCAAAAACACATTACTGACCAGGACGGTCTATGAGCAAATCCTTTTAAACATTGCTGTGGCCTTCATATAAACTCAGTAAGTACAGTAGCCTAAATTACCTACATCTGATGTCTCCATACATCAGTCTTTGCCAAGTATTCTCCCTTTTGCTTGCTGTAAGATCCCCCTATCCCGTGTTTATCACGAGAATGACTTTGAAGTTATAAAAATGCTATGGAAAGTTTCTGTATTTGCCTTTCAAATCGCACAATCGGTGTGTTTTGGTGAATGACGCGTGTGTGTGGGTTTTGTGTGTGTGTGTGTGTGTGTGTGTGTGTGTGTGTGTGTGTCCCCTCTGCATCCATGTTCGTGCAACCCCTTAAACAGAAAAGGGACAAATGTTGTTATAAACTTTTGTGATAATGTGACGTGCTGCTAATTACAAGTTGTTTCCTGTTCCTTTCTAAATTCAATAAGGGTGGTGCCGTCTTCTCAAGAAGAAACATTTAAGCAAAGATGGTGTCTTAGTGACTTTCTGAAGGGCCGGTTCACATAGAACGCGTTTTTGTTTTCCAATGTTACATATTACATTGAACGTATTTTATCAGCGTTGGCGTGTTTTTTTGTGTGTTTTTTTAAACGTTGCGTAAGGTTAAACGACACAACGTTTAAACGTTAAAACCCTGCATTTTTTGCCATTCAGTTTTAAACGCAAGAACGCGTTATATGTGAATGTCCCTTAAAAGTTTTTCACTCCAAAGTTCAAATTCTGTCATAATTTACTCATTCTAAAAATGTTACGACTTTCTTTCTTATGTGGAACATGAATGAAGACATTTTGATAAATGTCTCTTTTTTTGTCATACAATGAAAGTAAATGGTAACCAAAACTGTTTGGTTAACAACATTCTTTAAAATATCTTCTTTTATGTTCTGCAGAAGAAAGAAAGTCGCACAGGTTTGGAACAACTTGAGGGTGAGTAAATTATGACATGTTATGAGAACATCACAACATGACGATATATGAGAACATCATCTATAAGCCTAAATGACATATCCTTGCTGCTGTTATCATTGGCTGTTTTTCCTGAGGTCTTTGCTTGCTATGGCAGACAAACTTTCTGTGATAGTCTGCTGAGAACCATAATACACATTCTCAGCTACCAAAATACAGGTTGAATACCCTCAGGCAAAACTACCTATGATAGCTCAGTTGTCTCAAGCTATAATCTAGTTTACATTAAGGGCAAATTCTCTTGCATTAACACGAAACATCTTGCTATACACCTGGAAATGCGAAGTTGAGCCAACATATGGTGGAATCTCAATAATGTGGCTGCCGGTTAGGTTTAGATTGCACTCTTGAATGGTTTGATCCAGGGTAAATACTGTGTGTGTTTGAAAAAAAAAAGAAAAGATTATCTTAAATGTATTTAAGGATTTTAATAATAATAATAATAATAATAAATATATATTATATGACATTCATTTGGGATGAATTAAGTTTATTTCTTCTAGAAGAAAAACATGGAAGGTTCTAATTAATTAATTCATTGAATAATAATAATAATAAATTTGGATAGCCAAAAAGGAATGTATGAAATGTTCAGCTGCCTGTATAGCTTGCAACATCATTTTGCCAAAAGAAAAAGAAATTAAAGCTATTACATATATTTTCATTTAACAGAAATATCTCTATTATTATCATGAATCCCGAGTGTTCGTTTGTGACTGGATGATGTAAGTGTTCATTTCTCGGTTACTCTTTTGTACTCCATTTGTAGATAATTTATAAATGTTTATACTTAATTTACAGACTTTTTTAGTGCTTTAAAATTTAATATTCAACAGTGTAAGTGTTATCCATGGTGTCTTCAAGAAAAGATGCAATTCTGTGTTCGCTCTGTGAATTAAAGAGAAAAAAGAACTTGTTGGTCTATATTTACTGATATGGACAATTGTGTGGCTGTGCATGTGTAGAATTGTGTAAAATATACATTTTCTATGAAAATAAATGTGATATTTTTCAAGATCTGACTTGAACTTTTCATGGCAAATCACATACCAGCATGTCTCCCAACAGCAAACATAACAATTAATTCAGCAACAACCCAGTAGATGGCAGCAGTGACCTCAATATCTCAGTACTTCCCATCAGGCATCATGGGTAAGGTGAGTGAATTAATATTAATATAAGGTGAGTTTTTGGGTGAAGGTTGCACTTTTCTCAACTCTGTCAAAATCTGAGACTTGCGTGCATATATCACATGTAATGAATGACGGGTTCCAAACAGGCAGCAGAACGGGTGATTATTTGTATATATTGTAGAATATAACTGCACGTTCTAACATTATAATGATGTAGTTTATAATGTCAGAAGTCAACTTCTGAGGTGTCATTCTTCTTATTAGCATCATTAAAAATTCAAAGCGCTTATAGAGATATATATTTTTTAAACTGTTGCTGCTTTTTCCATACAAAGACAGTTCATAGTGACCAGCAGAGTCTGTCAAGCAACAGCAACAACAAAAAGTTGTATAAGTATATATATATATATATATACAGTCAAACCTAATTTTTTTTACTAGTGGGTGCAGGACACTATAGTTCATTTATGTTAGTGAGGATAAAGTAAACTGTGACAACAGTGGACTACCAGTAAATTTGGGACCAAAATTATTCCGACACTTTGATCTGACCATGTTTTGCTTAAGTGTTTTTTTCTTTCATTGCTAATGCGACCTTTTACACCACAGACTGAACAAAATAAAGCATTGCTTGGTGATTGGTTGACACAATAACCCCTTTGAGGTTTGGAAACAACATAAGGCAGACAGACAGAACTCAAATTTTTAGGTGAAATACCCCTTTCAAAAGACCGCTGAGAGGAAAGGAAAGTGCCCGAGTCTGCCGCAGAGGTTTCAGCGGAATAGGCTGTATCGAAATGCAAGAGGATGAAGTGCAGGCCAGCCCTGCCTAGAGAAAAAAAAAGGAGGAGAGCGAGAAATGATTATGCTCGTATATCACAGCACTAGGCTTCTCTTGCTCTTGGCTCGGCTCTCGTTCCATTCAGGAATGAGCTGTAATGATCCCGGGGGGCCCTGGGCCAATGGATGTTTAAAATTCTCTCCGGCTTTGACCTCTCGATCAACGCCTTCTTTTAACAAGGGCCCTGAGCGGGGACACAGGCGCCCATTCATCTTCCTGCTGCTTTTTCGTGAATATTTCAGAGGCTGTAAAGCAGCTCCTTTTCAGAGAGCAGTGTCTTACTGACCCCTGAATGACAGAGGTGTGTTCAATAGCAGGTAACTCATTGGATGGGTCAGGGTTGGACACAACGGCGTGCATTTTTCATCGTCTTCATGAATATGTTTTGACTGAGTCGTCTGGGATGGGAGAGTCTCCTTATATGAACCACAGTGTCCATGCTGAGACTATGTGTACACTTAAGAGGCATTGTTCGCAATTACTGTAAACTACAGCTCCACTTGAAAGGAATACGCCTGCCTCATCCCACCTAAGATCTGAATGGGAATTTGCACGGCTTACCTTTTCTAAAACTATAATAACATTCAGCAAATTTACAGCTATCAAAAAGTGTCCGTGGAAGCAAGCCGAGTTCACAACCCATTCCTGAGGGAAGGTGTAGAACGACATTGCAGGTTAGCAGTAACTTATCTCTCCATCCTGTAGGGAGCAGAGTGATATACATCCACGACACGCACTGCAGAGCGCATTCATTCATCACCTGCATAGAAATTCAACTCACACTGAGCAAGAGCACCTCTGCTCAACTTTATCCATAGATCAACGTCACAAAGGCTTTGACTGAGGCTCCCAAACTCTCCTACTTTTCCAAAGGGTTCCCACTGCTCCGGTTGATGGACGTCTATGCCGTTTGCTAAAAGTGATTCATTTGTAGTTTTATGACTTCAGCTCTGACTATTTCCTCGAACTTGGGTGATTTTTAACAATTGTGAGTTTGTTAGCATAGCATTAAACATACAACTTACTTTTTCTTAAAGAGGCAGAGCAGCGGTTTTACCCAATTCTGCCCTCAACATAGAAAAGTTTTAAGCAAGTTTTCTTATCATACAGCATATTGGCAGTGACATCTCAGAATTTGATTTATGTGTGAAGGGTGGTGTATAATCATTTAGTGACATGGAGTCAGTTGTGGGGTTTGTGAGATTGAGATACATGCGGTCATTGTGGTATATTTCATTCTCTAAGTAGGTTTACTGTCATTCTGTGTTACTGTGGCAACCTATCATCACACGATCCTCATCAAGATAAAAAGCTCAAGTAAATTGTAGTGCAGCTGATGCGCTTTGTTCGCGAGGAACAAAATTCTTAATGGAATAGGTCGTCAAAATGGGTCAAACTCACTGGCGGGTCAGTTTACTGACCACCATTTCATATTATTGCAACTAAGCTGTTGTTCACCTTTGAGTATCACGGCTGTGGTCTGTCTCACACTGCTAACATCTGGACATCTGAGCAGATGGGACTGATATGATAATAGTATGTAAACTGGGCCATGGGGGAAATTCATTTTCAAAAGCACTCCAGCAAAGGCATTGCAACTGGAGTGATCTACTAGTAGCTGAATTGATTAAAATCCAGATGAAATGCAGCTGCATGTTGAGATTCACAAGCTAAGTGCATAATATCCATTGCATAACTCTTTACCTTTGCACAAGGTGGTAACTTTTAAAACGAGCCTGCTCTTACAGAGGGCTGCCTTTTGATTTATACTTTGCATTAACGGTTGTTACTGTGTGTCCTTGCAGAGGAATTTGTGGCACTTATCAAAGAGCAGGACATAAAATCGTGCTTTGTACTGGTGAAAGACATCATCAAGCACTACAAAGCAGCAACGGTACAGGTTATACTGTGTTCTGACTGACAGGAGATTGATGACGCTCCCTTTAGTGAGATCTTCTTTAGTCAGAAATCACAGAGAGTTTATTCATTCACACTCACTCTGAATATAAAGTGAAAAGCTAACGTACATCTTTTGGGGAATATATAAACTAACATGTCATAATGATGCATTGACTTCTACCGAAAAGATATTTCAATATGTGTCACACGGGTAAGTTGTTTCAAGGGCTATACATCAGTGACTAAGCATTTGAGTCAAACATCCAATTACAGTGGTTTTCAAAAACCTACTTCAAAATTTTATTTAGTTGTTAAATTTGACATTGTTGTTGTTAATTTTAGCCTAATTGTTTCCCAGAATCAACCTCAAACGTTTCAATTTTCATGTAAGCTAAATTTTCCACAAAAAAAGAGAAAATAAGCTAAATATAAATGCTAGCCTATATATCACAAAGTATGAATTTTCAGTATTTAAAAGCTTTATTTTTTTCTCAATGGGATGAAGTTCTAAATGCTGTTAAGGCTTTTCTCTGTGGTCATGGATGGAGCGCGAATGTCACGTGACGCCATGGTAGGGGGTGCTAACCAAAAGGTGTAGTCGATTGTGTTTGTGTGTGTGTGTGTGTGTGTGTGTGTCTTTAAAAAAAATTAATCCGCAAAATGATATTTAACTTTCATGCATAGTGGTCACTGCAGTGGAAAAAGCATTTTCATGAGTTTTGATGGCATAGTTGCACATCAACCTCTACAGTGGACCCTTGTGCATCATCCTATACATTGCCACCAAGTGGCAAGCTGTTGTATATCTATTTTTTCCCCCTCCAAACCAAGATGGCCAATGGCCAGTCAGAAATGGCAAGTTGCTCCGGAATATCCATCCATTCCTTCTATCCTAGGTGATACAGTGGCTAAATTAACCAAAAATAAAGCTTCAACTTCTGATGATTGTAAACAGCACAGCAGTAATGACTTTATGAACTTCTTCACATGTAAGATTGATAATATTAGGAAATTTTTTTTAACCATGCAGCCGTCTAATACAGCATCACATCAGAGCATTGTAGTGTCACTGAGGAAAAATTACACTCATTCACTGCTATAGGAGAAGAAGAATTGGCTAAACTCGTTAAATCATCAAAATCGACAACATGTATGCTCGACCCTATACCGACTAGGCTAAAAGAGATGCTACCAGAGGTCATAGATCCTCTTCTTAATATCATTAATTCATCTTTGTCATTAGGATATGTACCGAAAACTTTTAAGTTGGCTATTATTAAACCACTTATTAAAAAAACGCAACTTGATCCTACAGATTTAGTCAATTATAGACCAATCTCAAATCTACCCTTTCTGTCAAAAATACTTGAAAAGGCAGTGTCTTCACAATTATGTTCCTTTTTAGAAAGAAATGGTATCTGTGAGGATTTCCAGTCAGGATTTAGACCGTATCATAGCACTGAGACTGCTCTCGTCAGAGTTACAAATGATTTGCTCTTATCATCCGATCGTGGCTGTATCTCTCTATTAGTGTTACTCGATCTTAGCGCTGCATTTGATACTATCGACCACAACATTCTTTTGAATAGACTCGAAAATTATGTAGGTATTAGTGGAATTGCATTATCATGGTTTAAATCATACCTATGCGACCGTTATCAGTTTGTAGTAGTAAATGAAGATATGTCACACCGATCGCAAGTTCAGTATGGAGTACCACAAGGCTCAGTGCTAGGACCGCTACTTTTCACCCTGTACATGCTACCACTGGGAGATATCATTAGGAAGCATGGCGTTAGTTTTCATTGTTATGCTGACGATACTCAGCTCTATATTTCTTCACGCCCTGAAGAAACTTACCAATTCACAAGATTAACGGAATGCATAGCTGATATAAAACATTGGATGACTGGTAATTTCCTGCAACTCAATTCAGAAAAAACTGAATTTTTAATTATTGGACAAAAAAGCTCCACAAGTAGTAACCTAGAATACTGTCTAACACTTGATGGCTGTTCTGTCAAGTCCTCGTCGTCAGTGAGGAACCTGGGTGTGCTCTTTGATACCAATCTTTCGTTTGAAAGCCACGTTTCTAGCATCTGTAAAACTGCTTTCTACCATCTTAAAAATATATCTAAATTACGGCACATGCTCTCAATGCAAAATGCTGAACAGTTAGTTCATGCGTTCATGACCTCAAGGTTAGATTATTGTAATGCTCTACTGGGTGGTTGCCCTGCTCGCTTAATAAATAAACTCCAGCTGGTCCAAAACGCAGCAGCTCGAGTTCTTACTAGAACCAGGAAGTATGACCATATTAGCCCAGTTCTGTCAACACTGCACTGGCTGCCTATTAAACATCGCATAAATTTTAAAATCTTACTTATTACTTACAAAGCACTAAATGGTTTAGCTCCCCAATACTTGAGCGAGCTCTTAACATATTATACTCCATCACGTCTACTGCGGTCTCAAAATTCTGGCCAGTTGATCATACCGAGAATATCCAAATCAACTGCAGGCGGTCGATCGTTTTCCTATTTAGCACCTAAACTCTGGAACAGTCTTCCTAACATTGTTCGGGAAGCAGACACACTCTGTCAGTTTAGATCTAGACTAAAAACACATCTCTTTACTGTGGCATACACATAAAACACTTTTTCAATGAAATGATTGTTAGGCTGCATTAACTAGGTCAGCCGGAACCGGGAACACTTCCCATAACACCTGATGTACTCGTTACATCATCAGAAGAATGGCATCTATGCTAATGATAGTCTCTCTGTTTTATCCCGAGGTTTACTGCAGTCAGCCGGATCCGGGCCGTATCCAGTTCAGATGGTGGACCTGCGCCCAGAGAAGACCAACACAGGACCCCGAAGTGTCTGGGAGACCGTGATTAGACTCCCCCTGCAATTGCCTCATCGACACGGCATCTCAATAAACCCGTCTCTGCCGTGTTGACTCAGATTGTTCGAATATTACAATTAAATAATACTTAAATCGATATGTCATCCTCAATAAACCCGTCTCCAGCGTGTTGCCTCCGATCATTCGAATATTGCACTTTAATAATTATTTAATCAACATCATCCTCAATAAACCCGTCTCCAGCATGTTGCCCCCGGTCCCTCGAATATTCTGATCTATTATGACCTCCGAGCTGTAAAACTGCCAGAATAATAATAATAATACGCTGTTTGTTAATTGGCCAGAGGAGAACTGGCACCCCGACTGAGCCTGGTTTCTCCCAAGGTTTATTTTTCTCCATTAGGTCACCTAATGGGGTTTTGGTTTCCTTGCCACTGTTGCCTCTGGCTTGGCGTGCTCAGTTGGGGACACTAAATTTTTCAACTAAACATCGAAATACATCTAAATAATAAACTAAATTAACCATTTAAACTAAATTACTGATCAAATTATTGATCTAAAGCCCACACTGTCACTGTATGATACTTGAAATTTTTCCAGAATGGCTATACAGCTGAATAAAATTATGCTGCATTATTTTCCTGTTTAACACTGTAAAGCTGCTTTGAAACAATCTACATTGTTAAAAGCGCTATATAAATAAAGTTGACTTGACTTGACTCTTGCAGGTAAACATATTTTTGTAGCATCAAGCAATATCTAATGAGTCATATCATAGTTACATTTTCAAATATTGATTTTAGATTGGGAGAAAATTTTGATGAACCATCTGTCCACTATAGTGGACATTATGCATCAATAGCTATATTTCAGCTACAATTCATATTATTACTGTGACACTGACTGTTTTTGAAAATACTTCATCTGCAGTAACTTTTTTTGACAGCAAATAAATGTATTTGTGTTATTAGAATGTAATTAGAAATGTAATTTGCATTAACATCAAAAAAATTATGTGATTACGTAATGTATTTGACTTGTAATGCATTACTTTACTATTTACATCACAAAGTAATCTGATTACGTAGTGCACGTTACTTGTAATGTGTTACTTTAGTCGTTAGATCAAAAAGTAATCTGATTATGTAATGCACGTTACTTGTGGTGCATTACTTGTAACATCAAAAAGAATTCTGATTACGTAACGCACATTACTTGTAATGCA
The DNA here is from genome assembly GCF_949357685.1 of Gobio gobio. NCBI lineage: Eukaryota > Metazoa > Chordata > Actinopteri > Cypriniformes > Gobionidae > Gobio > Gobio gobio. The sequence continues at coordinate 31,895,522 of NC_137107.1, read as the reverse complement.
TTACTTGTAAGATCAAAAAGTAATCTGTTTACGCAATGCATGTTGCTTGTACTTTAACCGTTAGATCAAAGAGTAATCTGCTTACATAATGCATGTTCAATTTTATTGATTGGTTTGTTAAATACACACAATATTGCCGTGTTATTACTTTATTAAGGTTAATAGAGTATATCTTGGGTTTAAACCATAATGCATGCTGCCCACTCTAGTGGACATCTGAACATCTCTTTGTATAAAAGAGTACAAAGTATATAAAAAAAATACTTTTCAAATCTTGTTTCTCATGCCCTAAGAGCAATAAAACACACATAGGGGGGGAAAAAATCCTGATTGAGATTATCATCATTCGTGCATGAAAGGGTTAATTATATGATATTTTATTGTATTTCAAATAGATCCTGTACAACATAATAAAAAGTCGCAGTAACCATGATAAAGTCGTGACAAATTTTGAGACAATTGTCAAGGCTGGGCTGTTATAGGTTCCAGTTATAGCTATTGTTATATTCCAGTTATAGGTTCCATTGTTTGACAATTTAGTGTAACAAAATGCCCGTAAAGTGTATTTCTTTCCTATGGGGCCTGGCACCAACAATGGAAATGTTAAAACTGAGGTATGTGTCTACAATCTACAGTAGGCAATTCATTACTTTCACCAGAGTAAAACGTGTGAATTAGCCTCGCGCACTCCACAATTTGCACAAGTTCAACGTGTAACACTTATTTATTTAAATGAACAACTTAAAGCAAACTTTTACTTACGTTATGTCACGCTGCGCTGGCCTGCCTTTATTGAGAATGTCCAGTTTCCCTGAGCGTAGCTGAAGTGTGCTTTAGCTTACGACTACTTTGACCGTCAACAGTGGGCTTGCGCGCTACACCACATCACTCATCTAAAGCGACTGAAGTGTTTGTGAGCTGCCTGCACAACACACCTGCTGAACAACCGGACACAATGTTTAAGTAAAACAATATTATTTACATATTTTTAGTCTTATACCCCACAGTTTACGCTTGGATCATTTACATTTACGCAACCGTATAGCCTACCATGCAACAACTAGGCTACCTATGCCTACTTTATTCCTAACAATAAGTAAACATTGCATGCTGTAAAATGTTAAAATGGACTGTCGCTTGTTTAAGGATCATAGCCTATTTTAAGTAAGATGTTGCTTATTGTCGGTTCACATGCCAGTGAAGAGAACATTGACAGGCGAGATTGACACATGTATTTCACTTGCAGAGGATTACGCTCGTGACATCTAATCGTTCAGACTCAGATGAATTTGAGGTCCAGAAACAGCAGCACGTGAATCGGTACAGCGCAAAGCTTTAACTTTTACATGTTTTTGTTTCTTTCAAACTCTTCAATGATCCAGCTTGAGGCTGGTTTTATACATTGACATCTCTTTTTTACTTTCATGTGAGGGCAGCATGGTCACTTTCTTTCCTTGATTTTTTCTTTCTTTTTTTACTGTATTTCTTTTTTTAAAGGAATGAATTAGAGGAATAAAGTAATTTAGGCTCCAGTTTGGACTGATTTGTGCAGACGAGCACAATGTTGTCGATGGTTATAGCGTTGTGTCTATCCTGTGGAGAAGGTAAGACCTCTCACATGCTGAACATTTCTATATAATTTCATATCATATAATGCATCAGACTATGCAGGACTTTATTGCAATTGTTCAGCTACAAATAGCCATGTCTTCTCATTTATCATGGATGATTTCAGAATAAGAGAAAGACCTCTGAAAAAGTGTGCATTAATATCAGTTATTTGCATATTTAAATTGTAACCTGAGTTGTGAACTTTATTGGATGTAACTTTTTGTAAGTGCACTTAAGCAAGCATCAGCTGAGCACATTAATATAAATGTTACTTTGGCTATGAATATTGCTTTGCATAAAAAGTAAATATAGATTTAATAACAAGTTGCTTATATAATTAATCGCAGAATGCAAATAGCTGCTTAGTTATTACTTTAAGTGGATTATTCAATAGTGGATTTCAAACTTGATCACAGTTGTTTTGAAGTCTGTGCCATGATTTTTAATAGTGCAACTGAGAGTAGGAAAATTTTCATCAATTGTCTTGATTCACATTGAATAAAACCCTTCTTGAAAAGCTCCTAATTTGAAAATGATATGCTGTGGAGTTTTTAGTAATGCCAAAAGCAGCAATTTAAAATGAGAGAGTCTGACAAATAGGCTTGTCATCAGTGCAGAGGCTCAGTCCTAGTTTGAGCTGTGCAAACATGTTTGGTCTAATGTTCTTAGACACTGCACTGACACTAGTCCTTTTCCCCCCCTCGGGCTCAGCCATTAACCTACTTTGAAACATCACTTTCACACATGAGATTCCTAGTCTGAGATTCAAATATACTGTATCGTTTATTTGACTCCTATTTTTAGTCAATTGGATTCCAGTAGGATGATTTATCGCATGGATTAACGTCATGTAGGTTGCTAGACAGCGATAACCTGTTTAGCAGACTGGAAATTAAAGCCACATTAAAGACATTATCAGTAGATTATTTACTTATTACTTTTCTTTACTGAACTTTAATGTCAGTTCGATTTGTTATAGTGTACCGAAAACATAAATTAAGGTAGATTTGATTTCCTTACTATCTGACAGAAGTGAGGGGTTGTCTATAAATTCACACAATATGCTATATTTTATCACCCCAGGGATCTGCTCTAAGAACTCTCTGCTTAGTGCTTTGACCTTATTTATATGTTCTTCTTTTAATTGGAAGTTTATCACCTTCAAGTGTCATCTTGTGAGTTGTGCATGGAAGCTTTTATACACTATTTACAGCGTCTGTTATACTAACAACTATTCCAGGTACACATACAGTGTCAGGTGTGTAAGGTCAAATGCAAGCAGATAAAACCACTTGCAAGCTAAAAACTACAAAAGCTTTTATTTAGAGGCCAACAAGTGCAAAGAAAAATGACACTCTCTGGGTACCCCTTTAGCCATTTCCGTCACTTTTTTGGCAATTTGTCATATTTTCTAGTTTATTATATTACATATTTTTATTAATATAGCATGCCGGCTCTTCTAGAGTGTAAAACAGCATTGGCTTTGGCTATACAGCAAAATCAAGTCTCTTTTATACGATCTGTCCTGTGACAGATGGGTTTGGCTCAACTATGCTCAGATTAAGAGAAAACTGAGTGTGAAAAATCAAATCAATCAAAAATTCTATCACAACACAATTCCACGAAACTCTGAAGCCTTTTTTCTCAGTTTAAGTGTTAGCATAATTAACACTAGCCTCTATTCGGATACCTTATATAATGTAAATGCAATATGTGCAGTATTTTAGCAGAATGTATATTTAAATACATACAAATATAATCAAGGTTTTCTCTAAAGCCCCGTTTCCACCAAAATTACCCGGAACAATTTGTCCCAGGAACTTTTTTTCCCCCAGACCTATTGCTGTCTTTCATCGCGGTCTAAAGTACTGTGAAGATTAGTCCGGTGACGTGGAACTGCGCATGACTTTCCACTTCCCACTGGATTTCGTCCTCCGCATATAAACTTAATAAAGCCTGAACCTCGTCATCGGTCCATTCTTTAAACTCCATTGTTGATTCGAATAGCAAACAACTCTTACTGCACGCACCGCAACAGACTTTTAGGTTGAAATAAAATGCTGTGTGAGAACTCAACCAATTTGCATGTTTAGCGCCCAAGTCCCAGCCCCGAAAGTTCCTGAACTTTGAATAAGTTCTACCTCACAAGCAGGGACGTTTTGAGGGGGAAATTTTTACCCGGAACTTAAAGGGATAGTTCACCCAAAAACGAAAATTAGCCCATAATTTACTCACCCTCAAGTCATCCTAGGTGTATATGACATTCTTCTTTCAGACGAATAAAATCGGAGTTATATTACAAAAGTCCAGGCTAATCCAAGCATTAGAATTGGATTCATAGTTGCTCTGTTTTTGAAGTCCATAAAAAATGCATCTGTCCTTCAATTAATGTGCTCCACGCGGCTCCGGGTTGTTAATAAAGGCCTTCTGAAGCGAATCAATGCGTTTGTGTAAGAAAATATCCATATTTAAAACATTATCAAGTAAACTTTCAGCCGACCAAAAACAGGGCAACAATGAATCAAATTCTAATGCTTGGATTAGCCTGGACTTTTGTAAAATAACTCTGATTTTATTCGTCTGAAAGAAGAATGTCATATACACCTAGGATGACTTGGGGGTGAGTAAATTATGGGCTAATTTTCATTTTTGGGTGAACTATCCCTTTGATTTAGACCCTTGTTCCTGCGGTCGAAACACAAAGAGTACCACCCCAAAGTCCCTAGTTCCTGGGGAAAGTTCCTGCGATGGTAAAACGTAGCTAAATTGTTGTGATTTGTTGTTGGCTCACTAGAAGGATTTTCTTTTAGGAATAGCAATCACATTCACGTATGACACACGAACCAGCATTTGACAAACTCCTCCAAAAACGCACAGCATGTCAAGATCAACCTTCAGCTTTTCATTGCTGCACTTTAGCAATCAGAAGGCAGTGTAGCCCTTGCAGCCTGTCAAAAGGTAAAGGTTAAAGCATCTCCCAGATGAGTGATTTGACAAGCTGCTTGTCTGGACACACAGTACACCTGATCAGAGTGATGTTGACTATTTTTGCCTCCCCCTGCGTTGCTTCATTCCAAATCATCTAGCACCAACAGGGGAAATGTTGTGTTTTTTGCTATTGAAATAACACAAATATTTTGTGGGCTTGACATCTATGGAAATGTTTTCTGAAAAGATTATTACTAAAGATTAGACTAGCACACTGGCTAGAGGTTCAAACAGCAACAGAATGGCAGGTTTTTGCTGACAGGTTTAGACCAATCGTTTTTTCTTTGAATGAGGAAGGAATACCACATAGAAAATGACTTCTCCAAAATACAACTCTTCAATGTAGCAATTGCAAGAGCACTGAGGTATAGCTGTCTAGAAACATAAAAAGCATTTTGATAGCATATTTACCAACCATAATATTCTATGAAAATAACCTTGCTTTTATAGCGTTTTTGAATGAAAGGTTTTAATAGTACAGCTCCCTATATAACAGAACAATCATTCACAACTGGTAGGTTGTGATTCAAACATGCATTTCAGATCTGTTCTGAAAGGAAGGAATGCAAATAATACATTGGAAATAACATTAATCATACAAAATAAGGATAGCAAAATAGATTAACTGAAATGAGTTGGAATATTCTAAAGAAAACTTTGAAAGGTATAAGGTATGGCCTCAAATGCAATGGAGATAAACATGTGTCATTTATTTTTTTAGTTTTTTGTGCCAACCAAAATGTTTTTGTGCAAAAAAAATTTGTCTGCCAAGAGTATAAAACCATTGAAATTAATGTGGTATTGTAAACAATTATGGTATTGGTGTTGGGTCGCTACTTGATGTTCAAATTAGGTCCCTGAAACAAAACCAATTTAAAATTGAATATGCACTGTAGAGTCCAGTATAGGGTCATGTGATGTGTACAACATCTACTGGAAAATACCATTAATTCTTCATAGGTAGGTCTTTCTGTTATGCTAATCTAATTTGATTCATTGTGTCCTCAAGGAATGAAGGTTGTGGAATTGTCAGATGACCCAAGTTCCCTGTCCTCTCTCACCGTTCTTCCAAGTGTGAACATTCAAATCATCAATGCAGACTACCTCCTCCTCAGAGAGACAAGTCAGGATGCAATGGACAACTCCAGCCTGCAGGCACAAAGGCAACCTTTCATCCTCACTGGACTGAATGGCCAGCCGGCAATCAATGTCAGCTATGGTCCCATGTCTTTGGAGCAGTCTGTACCACTGCATATGATCCACACTGGCCCCAGGATTCGACCGTTTATTCTGGCCCGTCAAGTACGATCATCTACACCTGCCTTGTATGTGTTGTTTTATGCGACCAGTAATAGGGACGATATAAGCGAGGGGGCTATCCAAAACATCCCAGGGCAGAATGAAGCAGGGCACGTTTGTGTTACAGCATACGCCTTCTGGGAATCCAGGGAGGTCAGGGACAGCTGCTCCATCTCGGCAGATGGTGGCTTCTGCTTGGTGCACCTGAAGCCTGAGCCAGCGTGGTTCAACCCTGGAGGAGGCCGGTCGAGTTGGGAGCAGAGAGGTGATCAAAGAGGAAATGTTGCTGAACTTTACTACCAGATTAGACCCAGTCCCAGTGGACAGTGTGTCCCGCAAGAGAGCAAAATAAGAAAGGGTCCACAGCATGGTGACCTGGGACGGCAGATCTATGGAACCTCCATGAAGAGGATTGGGACTGTAAACCTCCTGCGATCACCTCCAGGAAACCCTACGTTTATGCGCTTGCGTCTCGGCGGAGCCGTAATCATCCAGACGTCCTCGAAACCACTGAAGACCACAGACACCGCCACTTTCTACGTCTTCCTATCAAGTACATCACCAGTTGAACATTTCATACTCAGGTAGGTTGATGTCATCTTATCTGGCAATTTTGCTTGAAGGGATAGTTACCCAAAAACTATTTACTCATCTTCATGTTGGTCCAAACCTGTATGAATTACTTTCTTCTTTTGATATTTTGAACTCTTTTTGCCCGTCAGTGGGGTCCAAATTTGGTCCAAACATTTTCATTTTTTTGTTGATCTATCCCTTTAATGAGAGTAGGTGCATGTATTTTAAATAAAAGAAAATTGCTTTACTACAAAGTATAGCATAAACAAGTGACTGATAGATTTAACCTGACTTTTAGGCTATAATCATTTCACATGCTGCTATCTGGAACTCTGCAAAAAATAAATAATCCGTACACATAATGCAATGTAAAGAAATTGGATTTACTCTTTTCAGGATTATATGGTTTTGTCAGATGGCACAACAAACGTCAACTGTTTTCCTGGAAGAGACTTTTGGTCAGGCTAAAATACGATGAAAAGGAGTTGCGTTGAGGATTGAGATGTCCCATTTGGATGAGAAGTGTGGCCAACAGATGTGTCAAATGCCCTAGAAGCTTAGCCTATATTTAACAAAGTATGCAACACTACAGTCATGCCACTTTATAACCAAGAGAATGTAACGGTCCCACTCAGTATACAGATTACCAGAATGTAATAACCTTGTGCCGGCTCAATTCACTTTTCCAACTGGAGGAGCTTCAAGGGCACTCTTCCATAAATGGCAAAATAATGGGGAAATTATTTGGTTGCATTCATTTCTTAACATTGCATTGTTTGTGTGGCTTCTCTCCCCATAAATAATGCATCAACTTAATGGAGCAAGAAAACAAATACCTAATAACTACTTGAGTCCTTTGGGCAGAAGTGTACATATTACAGCGAGAGCTCTATCGTACAAAAACACACAGTGCAATCAATTTTTTCTAAGTCTAAACCCACATCAATGTAGAAAGAACACATAAATGAGTGAAATTGCTATTATAGTTTTTTTGGACTAAAGGTACTATTCTTTCCTGTGTTGACAAAACTGTTGTTTTTCTTAGAAGTTTGTTTGCATTTGTTTTGAAGGAAAATGTCCTCAAGAACTGATGAGGTAAATTGGATTCTGACTCATATTGTAAGTAAATAGAGTAGTTGAATTTAGATTTTCTTTTGACAATATGGTTAGATTTGAGACTTTGGGTGCTTTCAGACTTGGTTCGATTGCCTGCTACAAACTTGAGTTTGATTGCTCTCCCTGCCCCGCTGGATTGTGTTCACATTACATGGGGTTCACATTATGGGTGTATCACATTATATATATTATTATTGCGGTCCAAATCGTGGTGCGTTTGCTTAATCAAAGCAGCAGCTTTTTACCCCGTTACATGGTAATGACGATGCAGGAGAAGTGTTGCTCACCTCACATTTATATTTTGGTTTTTGAACCTTTGGTTTTGGTGTCAGCACATAATGGCACTTGCGTAAATCTGCCGCGAATATACTGCAAATTTTCTAAAGAACGCAGGAGTCAGTTTCTGCTAAAGGCTAGCATAAATATAGTGAGTGAGAACACACAGTTTTATTGAATTAAACGTCATCAATAGTGGCTCACTTTCGCAATTTAGTACAATTTCGTTCATATCTGCAGTGAACTGTACTGTAGTTTGCATTTTTGATGCAGACTCGGGTACAGTACGCAGGTGCTCATTCGAGTTCGCAAAGCAGCATTCACATCATCCAAATGAACCAAACTCTGGTGTCAATCGAACCTGGTGTGAAATCTCCCTTTGATTTGTGCTGATTATTTTGGGAAGTTGAGAAACCCTGCTTCTGGTCTGAGATATACATTTGACCAGCAGCTGAGCCCCATATACCACCTGAGCCCCCAATATCCTTGCAGCTCTTCGTTCAGCTCTGAAAGGGTTTACTTTGCCCCCGGCCCTGACTCAAATGGACATTCGCTTTCAGTGTTAGCAGTAAAGGGAGGTAAAGGTTGGTATCCCGAAGAGATTGATTTTATCCGGGGAAAAATCTCTGCCCCACTTCACTACTCTCTCCAAGATTGAGTTCAGACCCCTGAGGTTATGATAGATAATCCACACACTGATTGAAAATTAGTGAAGTCTTTAACCCTTCAGAGATTTGCTCTCTTTTCACCAGAAAGTTATTTCAACTGGAGGCTATCTAGACTACATTGTCTAGCTCAGGCTCTCATCAGACATCACAAGTTATGAAGTGTCGTGTGCTGTGCAGCACAACAAACGTTATTTCTAATATGCCAACAGAAAAAAAAAATCATTTGGAAATTTACACCACACAGAGTACACAGGGCACAAACAGTTATTATTGTTTTGTAGAACCGTGTTTGTTCTATCAAAACTATTATATTCTATTACGCTATAATCTATGAATAATGTCATTTTTTTAATAGTATAATTTATTAATGAATGCAATGAAGTGGTTATTTTTCTATTCTGCTTAATGGATTATTCATATAGATCTACAGCATATAGTTAGAAAAGTTTTTTTTCTAGCATATATTTGAATATATTATTGACTATTTTACCCAAACATTATATAATAGGTATTATATACGTAATATTACTCAATAATGAACATTATTATGAAATTGTTCTGTTTCTATTGATTTCTACTCATTAAAATACATTATAAATGTTTTGTTTTAAATTTTTTCTTTAAAAATATTCATTAATATTGTTTTATATAATATTGCTCATTTTCATCCCTATTTATCAAACTATTATTGTAAATTTAATCAAAATATTTTCTATAAATATGTATATATTTTAACAAACTCTTTATCCGTTAAGCATTAGATAATATTTTTTAGTATTAAAAAATTTCTTATTCATTAATATTTAGAAGTGATACTATTCTACTGTCTAACAGATCATTAATGTTCATTTATGTAGATAAATGTTTTGTTTCATTCATATTTCAATAGACACAAAATCGGTTAATCTATTAAGCGTTGCATTTCACATATAATATTACTTATTATTCTATTCTATTCTATTCTATTCTATTCTATTCTATTCTATTCTATTCTATTCTATTCTATTCTATTCTATTCTATTCTATTCTATTCTATTCTATTCTATTCTATTCTATTCTATTCTATTCTATTCTATCCTACTGGCAGCACCATGCAGCTCCACATCAATATTCGTCTGTCTTTGATTTTGTGTCAGAGATTTATTCCATCAAGATCCTCATTATAGATTTGACTGAATTCTTTTGCCACTCATGCATACAGTGTTTCTTTCCCCGGCAGACCAAAACAGAATGCTCTCTCTCTCTCTCTCATCTCTCTCTCTCTCTCTCTCTCTCCTCTCTCTCTCTCTCTCTCTCTCTCTCTCTCTCTCTCTCTCTCTCTCTCTCTCTCTCTCTCTCTCTCTCTCTCTCTCTCTCTCTCTCTCTCTCTCTCTCTCTCTCTCTCTCTCTCTCTCTCTCTCTCTCTCTCTCTCTCATTGTTTCTCTTCATTTCCCTGGAATTAAAAATGTTTGGATTATCCAACCGAGGGCGTCATCTGTCTCTAAAAATTGCACTCATGCACTGAAGATGATGACAATACAAAATGGGTCAAGACAGACTCTGATCCCTCTCCCTTGAGTCCCAGCGATTGATAAACGTGTAGATGATATCATGTATTTCTGCTCAATACCAGATAAAAGCCCATGTGTATATATCGCACAATGCATTCTGTGAAATAACCATTAGAATGCACATCTGCATGTGTCATTTAATGCACAGGCTCATAGTGCGCATCGCTAATAAATCATTTGAGATCTGCTGCATGACAATATGTTGTTTTTGAGGCAGAATTGAAGTGTGTGCCATGAAACAGAAAAAAAGAGAAATGGATGAGGGGTCTAGGAAAGATAATGCAGTGTGTCACGATGCTGTCAGCCGCTCTCATTCTACTTCTCCCACCGTGACCTGTTTCTTCTCTGGCCACGCTTCCTGAGACGCCGGCACATGTCTGGGAGATTCTCACGTGGCAAGATTCCATGGTCTCTTAAGTCCCATCAGTGGAGAGTAGGGACCGGCGAACTGTCTGGCTGGTGGATAAAGCCGAGAGATACAGTACAGGAAAAAACAGGAGAAAAGAAGCATTTGGCTCTGTCTTTAAACTGAATGGTGGACATGTGGTTGTGTTGGCCCAAGCCAAAGGATACAGAGAGATTAAATTCTCCAGAGCGGCAAACTCACTCTACACCCTTGATGAATACAACATTGTTAAATGTCCAATCACGCTTTCTGCAACAGAGATTGAGCCAAGATTTATAACTGGCAAGTGAAACAGGGAATTGAGAGCCGTGCCGGCTGACCTCAACCCGTGGTTAGCAGGTCTTACAAACAGGATTTATATCTCCTTCGACAGCCATTAACGAGTTTGTACATGCTGTTTGTTTGTTTATTTATTTTTATAAATGTGGGCATGAGTCAGGTTGAATGGAAAGGAATGTCAGTTCAGATGGGCTTGATATGTGTTGATTTTCTGTCCATCAGAAAGGTGAAAGTGTTCCACCTCAACCTTTAAATGCGCAGGTCAGCATCTTTAACACACATGCCCTCTAGCAAACATTCAGTTAGTACTGGACATGTTCATTGTATACACGAATGTTTACTGTGTGAGCCTGTGTGCGTTTTTCCTTTCAGTCAGTTACGTAAAAAGGTAGATAGGGCTCATTTGAATCTGAAAAAGACCTAACTAATTGCTAGGCTATGTTTATGCAACTGGCCCCTGGTCGAGTTTGTACAGTATCTTATTCTGTTCACAAAAAAACAAAAACAAACAGAGCGCACAGTTTTATTTTACTTGATAAAAAGCGGCCAATCACAGTTTGTTTTAACATGCAGATGTAGATTTTGTAATCAGAATTTATCTCCATCCAGAAGTAATACATTCAGATTACTAGATTATTAGAAGCCAGCTATACAGTTCTGCTCATGGACTTCGAGATTATGTGATCAATTGTGCTTCAAATCTGGAAAATTCCTCAAGAGTTCATTACACTACTGTTCAAAAGTACTGTTTGCAGTGACAGTAAATACATTTATAGTTGCAGTCAAAATGATTCAACCCCCTTGACCTGCAAGACATTTTGTTGCCGAGAACCATAAACGCTGTCTGTAAGTGCTTAGACGCTTCCATCACCTCTCTACTGCAATCTCTGCCCATTCCTCGCTTGAAAAGCTTCCAGATCACTGATAACCTTTAGCTTTCTTAATATTCTTCCAAATATTTTCAATGGTATTGAAATCTGAAGACTGTACAGGCCACTCAAGAACATTCTACTGATCCCTGACCAGTAGATTTGGGATGGCTGTCCTTCAGGAAAGTCCATTGGTCATCAAGCTTCAGTCTCTGCACCCGAGGCATCACCATCTTTGCCAAAAGGGCTTGATATTCGCAAATTCACGATGTCCTTCAGCCAAGATTTCCACTTCCTGCAACAGCACAGCGCCCCCACAACAAGACTGGACCACCTCCATGTTTGACCATGGAGAAGGTGTTCTTCAGCTTATAAGCTTTGTCTTTTTTGCACCAGACATACCGCTGATCCAGGGGTCCGTAAAGTTCCAGTTTGGTCACATTACTTCATAAAACATTCTTCCAGAACTCCACAGGTCTATCCAAATGAATGAACATATTGAAGTCTGCTTTTCTTCTTGTTCAAGAGTGGCCATTGTCTAGTGTTCTTCTTATGCTCTGCATTGAAATGTTTTTCCACCTTTCATCTTTTAAGTCTTGGGCAGCGAAGGGTTTTTCAGTTGCTCTGATCAAACATTTTATTCCCCTTAATGATATTGTCCTTTTTCTTCAACACCCTCAAAGGTTTTCTGGTACAACAAATGTTAAACTTATGAATGAGGCTGCCATCTGTGTCTCTAGGAACTTGTAGTGTTTTTGGAAATCTTCTTGAAGCCATAGACTTTCTAATGTAATAAAACAATGGGTTCTCTAAAGCTTTTGTGAGAGCTCTTTTGACTAGGCCATATTTGCTACTCAACTTTAGCACATGCATGGGCTAAATGTATGTACTGTATGTGTAATAGTACAAGCTAATTCAATTTTGTTATAGAGTTTTCAAAGCTTAAAGGTCCCGTTTTTCCTGTTTTTTTGAAGCTTTGATTGTGTTTACAGTGTGCAATATAACATGTGTTCATGTTTCGCGTGTAAAAAAAACACAGTATTTTTCTCACAATTGACTTATCTGTATACCGCTGTCTTCACTGTCCTAAAAACGGCTTGAAAGATTTCCTTATTCTATGAAGTCCCTCCTTCAGAAATACGTAACGAGTTCTGATTGTGCCAGCGGTTCCCGTGTTGTGATTCGACAGCAGCTTAGCGCACGTTGCCTGGAAAGGTCACGCCTCTTACCATAACAGGGAGATGCATGTGCTCAAAATACAGCGTCCCTGACCAAAGAAAGGTGATTTGACTCATATCATACAAATAAGTGACTTTAAAACAGCAGTGTTGAATAGGGGTTGGATAATTACAACAGCTGTATCACCAAAAAAAAAAAAAAAAATCCTACAACTCAAAAGCATTAAATTATATATTGACATTTTCACTTTTAATTAGCCACTAAACTATTACAGATAACAGTTTAAAATGCATGTTTGAGCTGTTTTAACTGAAAGCAACTTGAACTAACATATAATAAAATATTTGTCTGAAGATGCACACCAGTAATATTTTTTTTTCTAAGGCACATTTATAAAGGCTACTTAAATGCCCTAATTGAACTAAGGGCTAATCCTGGCTTAATCTAAGCCCTGTCTGTGAAACCGGGCCTCTATATCTTTAGAAAATCTTAAATTTGTACATTTTTACAGTCTCTGAATCATTTTGATTGCAACTGTATAAGGTTAGAAAAGACTTATTTTATTTCAAATAAATAAATAACTCGTCATTAAATCTGTTCATCAAAGTCTCCAGAAAAAAAGATATCACAGTTTTAAGTGAGTATTCAAATATTAAGCAGCACAACTGTTTCAACATTGATGATACTAAGAAATACTTCTTGAGCATTACTGTAAATCAACATATTAGAATGATTTTTGATTCACATGACACTGAAGACTGGAGTAATGCCTGCTGAAAAATCAGCTTTGCGGTCACAGGAATTAATTCAATTTTAAAATATATTAACATGTAAAACAGTTATTTAACACTTTCAGAATATTTCACTATACTGTATTTTTGATTTTAAAAAATTGTTGACTTGCTGAGCGTAAGAAAACACATTTTCATTTCCTAGTTTTGCCTAATGCAAGTTGTTTAACACCAGCCAGTAAGATTGCAACTGACTATTTCATTCAGCTGTTATTTATTTTTGTGTGCAATATGCTTCAGGCATTCAATAAGCAGACTGTAAGCGTCCGCCTGAGGCTGAGACCTTTCCATTGATATCATCTGTGTGTTTGTGTGTTCTTTCTCATAGAGCCACATCCAGAAAAGGGATGTCATTCAGCACAGCCCGACCCAGCGACGCGCACCTATGGGACATCACTCTGGAACCTGGGAGAGGAAGTGACACCCAAACCATCTCTGTGTCCTGCAAGAAGAAAAGCACATTTGCTAGCAAAAGGCAAGCCCACGCTGCATCCCCCTCGTCGTTCTTAGAAACCACTCAACCGCAGACTCTCCCTAGCTCACATTTCAAAGACATTTCATCGCTAAAAAGCTTTTTCTGCCCTTGCACATTGCCAGATGGGGTCTGTTTCCTCTGAAACTGTGAGAATTAAGTGACAGATTGCAAAATTATTTTTTGATCAAAAAAAAAAAACACTGTAATTTCTTTCTCCCCTCATTGTTCAGGTACTAACAGATGTTCAGGCAACCTGTTTGCCTTTCGCAGGATGGTATTTTGAATGAAAATTAAGAACCATCTTTTTCTGGTTAAAAAGGTGCCATTTAACTGCGTTTACCCTGTACAGACACTTATTAAGCTTCAGAGAAAATCTCGCCACATTGCGATTTCATGATTAATGGCACATATCACTTCTGGTAACGTAGGTATTCATGTGGAAAGCGACTGAAAATAACTTCATAAAAAAAATTGATATCTTTCCATCACCTCAGCTGCTGGTAACCACAGAAAGCGTACAACTCCTCCACTGTTATTAAAAAGAATGAGCTTTGAGTTCATATTACCTCTGTGTATCTAAGCAGGGGAGCGTTAGGCTTGGTTTTCATATAAAGAGTTTCGAGTGTTTTTGGATCCAATTCAAATGCCTCTTGAAAACTCTGAGCATCTTGTTAATAAGAGCCTCCATCTGGGTGTCATATTTCTCTTGGTCTCATCGATTCTTGTTCGGTGTCCATGGCAATGGGTTGTTTTTATTATTGCAGATTATAGTGTGTATCATGTACCGTACCATACTGTAGTAGCATACTATATACAGTATATAGTTCTGCCAATTGTTTTGGTCAATATTGAAGAGCTCCATCAGGCATTTATCATAAATAGTTTCAGATTTACAGGAATCAAACGTGATATTACTCTTGATTTATTATTTAATTTGATTATTTTTAAAGACCCCATTACATTTCAATTGGACTTTTGTGGCTTTTATTCAATGTATGTTAACTTTATAGTCATCTAGTGTACTGGAGTAATTTGGCAAAATAATCTTGTTGCAGATATACACCACTGTTCAAAAGATTGCATCAATAATATTTTCAAAATGTTTTTGAAAGAACTCTCTTACGCTCAACATGGCTGCATTTATTAGATCAAAAATACAGTAAAAACAGTAATACTGTGAAACATTATTACAATTTAAAATAGAATGGTAATTACTCCTGTGATTCTAAAGCTGAATTTTCAGAATCATTTCCCCAGTCTTCAGTGCTTCTTATCAATATTAAAAACAACTGTGTTGCTTAATATTTCAGGGGACAGCATTTATTTGTACTAGAAATCGATTATAACATTATAAATGTCTTTATTGTCACTTTTGATCAATTGAATGCATCTTTGCTGAAAAAAACTTACAATTTAAACATTTAAAAAAGTTATACACTCCAAAATGTCAAACAATAATGGACTAAAATGATTGATTACTCATCATGCGCTTATACGTGTCAGTTCTGTACAATCAAATGCTCTCTAAAATGAAAAACCACCTAATGCTTCCTCTGACTGGCATTAGCAAGTAGCAAATCATGGTTTATAGCTTAGATGAAAACTAAAGACTATTGGCTTTTTAAATAAAAAAAATGGACAAGCCCTTTGATGTGTCCTGCTTCAACTTTTAGTCTCAACAGAAAATCAGTACAGAATAAAATCTCCTGAGCTAAATCCCTTTCAGTTGTTCACTGAATCATGTGATTATATGGTGGTGATTATATTGTCTTTTACGCTATAATAAATCAAACCCTCTACAACACGGGAGTTGTCACCAGCTGCCATTCAGCAAGCGGTATCTCCTGACTACTTTCTCCGGAGCCCTTATTTCCATGTTTTACAGCGACGACCCACTTAACTTTAATCATCCTTGGTGCATCAGTATGTTAGACCAGCTTTAAGACCAGCACGTTCTGCAAGATTAGAACAGAGGTCTCCACATTAACCAGTGAAGAGCCGAATGGAAAGGATTCCACTGCGCTAGGAAACACTTAATGCAGCATATTGATGATGGGACATGACCTGTCACCCCTGATGACTCAACAATGGTCTTTATTGTAACATATATAATAATTAGTGCTGGGCATCGATTAAAAAAAATTAACTAATTAATCAGACTTTTTTCTGTAATTAATCGCGATTAATCGCAAGTTTTTAATATTTTACGTTTTTAATATTTTGATATTGTAATAATTTCAGTTACTCTCCAAATTAATGTATAAACAATTTAAAGACAGCATATTTTAAATATGTGTTGTATTGTCATATTTTTATGAATGAAGGCCAGTATCACTGATACTAAAGTGTCTATGAATCATTAATGACGTTACATTACAGTATAACTGAAAGCTCCCAATTTCAACATTTATTAGGCTTTAAAAAAAACAACTTTTAATTTAAGTGAACTTAAAACAATCTTTACATAAACCCAAAATAATAAATGTTATATTTACCCATTACATTTCCCTGTTATACATATACAGAAATGTAATAGTTTTTTTAACTTTCTTAACTGCATAAATAATAAATTAAATATAGATGAATCATCATTAAAGCTAAAATTTTCTCTGTTCCCGTTGTTCTTTGATGAACATTAAAGGGTTAGTTCACCCAAAAATGAAAATTCTGTCATTAATTACTCACCCTCACGTCGTTCGACACCCGTAAGACCTCCGTTCATATTCGGAACACAAATTAAGATATTTTTGTTGAAAGCTGATAGCTAAGAGAGGCTTCTGATAGGCCTCCATTGGCATTCAGTACACTTATACTCCCAAGACGGATAAAAGGCACTCAAAACATCGTTACAAAGTCCATCTCACCACAGTGACTCTACAATAATCTTACGATGCGACGACAATAGTTTTTGTGCGCAAAAAAAATCAAAATAACACCTTTTTCCAACTTGTTACTGCCTTCCGTGTGTGCCTCCACGACGCATGCGCGAGAATATGACGCAGATCCGGCGTTCGGACAGATGACCCAGAAGTGATTTGTTTACAATCAGAGGAAGACGCGCGTATCTCAGCTGTTGGATTCTACATTGATCGTGCTTTAGGTCTCGGCGTAGTTCTCAAAATGGGGTTAGAGTGTGCATTTCATGGAATCCCGAACCCCGGCGCTACGTCATATTCTCGCGCATGCGTCGTGGAGGCACACGCGGAAGGCAATAACAAGCTGGATAAAGGTGTTATTTAGATTTTTTTTTGCGCACAAAAACTATTGTCGTCGCATCGTAAGATTATTGTAGAGTCACTGTGGTGAGATGGACTTTGTAATGACATTTTAAGTGCCTTTTATCGGTCTTGGGAGTATAACTGTACTGAATGCCAATGGAGGCCTATCTGAAGCCTTTCTCAGCCATCAGCTTTCAACAAAAATATCTTCATTTGTGTTCCGAATATGAACGGAGGTCTTACGGGTCTCGAACGACATAAGGGTGAGTAATTAATGACAGAATTTTCATTTTTGGGTGAACTAACCCTTTAATGACAGGCATCATCAGTGCTACTGTCACTTTAAGAACATCCGCGGATCTCACGCGCTGTCCCGTGCATCTCATTTCCTCACAACTCTTTAAGTTCATTTAAGACGTTATCTACGTTAACTAATTTAAGACTCCTAATATGAGAATACTCAAAATCCTCTGTGTTATTGTTTGTTCAAGAGCAAAAGAGAACTCGATGTGAGCAGGAAACTGACGCGAGTCTATCTATGCGTCGAGTGTGTGTATGTGTGTGTGTGTGTGTGTGTGTGTGTGTGTGTTTGCCCAGCCCTAATAATAATATAACTTTATTGCCATTGAAGACGATATAATCTAAAGATTTGGGGAGTTTTGAATTAAATCTCTAAGGATGTGTCCACTCTGAGACAGACACTTTTCCGTTGCTTTTAAAAATTCCTTTACTGTGAGAGCCACTGCATGCCATATAGAAATGCATGAACCATAAGAAGTTGTAGAAAAGTTTGATTTTGCCTTTCTGTTAGTTATATAAAAGCACTTTATCAAAGCAAATTCCAGCTGAAAGGCACGGTGTGAGCTGAATCATGCTCCTGCAATGAACCTACTGATACGCTCATTAGAATGCTGAGTGTTTTAATGCTACTGAAGAGGATGAGACGCTCCATCTCTCCTGGTGACTGATTGTGCTTTCATTATTAAGATTCCACACCGCCCTCTTTGACTCAATATGTCTTTGATTTTAAGCTACTTGTTGCAAAGATTGGGATGTGACTGTGTCCTGACATTTTATTTTCAGAGGTCTGCTGGAGGTCTTGCAACTGGACTTTGAGACGGAGGAGCAGAGTGACCAATTAGAGAGCCAGATGATCACGTGGCGACTGGAGCTGCCTGGAAACATGATACGGGATGAAGGGACCATGAGGATTTACACTATTCAGAGAGACTATGTGGGAATAGCGCCTCTGATCACGGTTGGGAATGTTTGTTTTTACCTTTGATCAACTTGTGTTATTATGATATTAACTTTTTTGCTCACCAGCCACTGTGTCTAGTAGTTTTCCAAAGTTAATAGCCACTCAGTATTTTCACTGGCCACAATTTTGACATTGATACCGTGGGGAAAAACTGGCATATAGATATTTTTTATATTATCTCATAATTTGGCAGCAGGTAGCCTATATGAGGCTGCTGTCACTTTAAGACATGACGCGCAGACCCATTATACTGTTACACATTTCTTTCTCAACTGTTTACGTTCACTTAAAAATGACTGACTGTGTTTAAGTGAATACTTGCTAAAACTGTGTCCTAACTACACGCGCCGCAACACTGATTGTGTAAAAGGTATCTTTTCCATGTTAATTGGAGTTTTTGTCCTAACCAGCCGCGACGACGACACGCGATGAATCTATTTTAGAAGCGGTTTCTATTTCTGCGACGTCGCGGCTGGAACAACAACAACATAAAACAACCTCAGGTAATGTTTATGTGCTTTATTTAATGTTAAAAGCGTGTAATGTGACTTTGAATATCATTTAGTGCTCCCAGCTTTGTCTTACTAAAAGCAACAATGGATAATTAACCTCAGATCTTGAAATTAAACAAATGAAACAAGAACATTCAAACTAGTATATTCTATGACAAAGATTGTCTTAGTGACTCAGTATGTATATGTAGTAATGTTTAAATGGCGTGATATTTGTGAATTTGATTATGTACTTATCCATTTCCTTGTGAGCGCCGTCAGGATTAATCTCTGGTGCTATGCACTTGCCGCGAGAGCCCGCCCACACGCTGTTCTGATTGGCTGTGGTTTTTGATTGATTTGTCACATCTCGTAGTCGCGTCACCTCTGGTGTGGACAGACAAGTTGCTTGTCGCTGGAATCTTATCGCGTCGCGTGTAGTTAGGACACGGTGTAAGACCGGCATTTTGACATTATTTTGTGTGTATTTGACTGTTTAAACGCAATAAGCAGCGGAAACAACTCAATTTAATACTATGGGCCCTATTATACACCTGACGCAATGCGATGCCAGGTGCGACGCAAGTGTTTGTTGCTAGTTTCAGCCAGACGCAGTTATCATTTTCATGTCCGCGTGTTTAAATAGCAAATGCACAACTGAAATAGACTGCACTGTCAACTGTGTGTCAACTCGCTGTCTGAGAGATGAGAGCAAGAAAGCGCAGCTGTATCGTGTATCTTTTCTGTGGAAAATGAGAATTGGAAACATTTCAGATATTTCAGTATCGAAAAATCTATATTTTTGACAACACTACATTGCACTTAGTTTATTATTTCAGATGCCTTTTTAAAAGACTACAATTGAAAAATGTAGGCTATATATTATATTTAAAATTTAACTTGCCAAAGGGGCTGCATTACATGCCACTGCTGAAATCCAGCGGGTGGACAGGTGTCAATGTCAAACCCTGGTTATGATCGCATGGAACATTTTTTGAAATTATTGCATGGATCTCTCTCCATACAATGACAGTTCATAGTGCAGGATCCCCCCACAGTTATAGAAAAACTGGAATTATCTGGGAATTTAATTTTCTTATGATGTATAGAGATATATATATTTATACATTTTAATACAAACTATAATTGTTTGGAAAGATCTAAGTAAAGTTATTTTAAAATGGTGTAGAAGAAAACTTGGAATGACATGAGGGTGAAAAAGTGACAGAATTGTCATTTTTGAGTGATCTATCCCTTTAACTTTTGTAAGGTTTTGTGAGGTCACGTTCTGTAAGTACGTCTGTGGAACATGAAATCACATTGGCGTGACAAGTATTTGTCATGCTTTGTGTAAAATCCTTTGACTATAAAGCTACAATGACAGCTCTTATAAATGATTTATGTGTCTTTGTTCTGTCTGTGTGTTTTTGTGAGTGTGTGTATGTGTGTTAATTGTCCAGAGGCGCAGTGCCACTTCTCTCACCCTTTGATCTCTTCCTATCGTCACCCCTACCGTTGGTCAAACTACTGCAGAATTTGCCCTAACAAAACTGACATTCGTTTTATGAGGACACGCACATAATTCCCAAAGCCATCCACATGCAGTCCTTTATTACAAGTTCACCAGCATCTATTAAAATATAAAAATATAGCTTTTTATCATATAAATGTTCAAGACAAATAAAACCAAATGAGACTGTGACAATTCACTGATATCAAGTGTCCATAATGCGGCTAGCTGCCAGATCTGTTTACTGGAACGGTCTATTTCACAGCATGACCCTGTCTCTGAAATAACACCGGCATAAGAGTGTGGGATTTTGCCGGTAACTTTTCAAATCACAGTCAGCATCTGTTGTGTTGCGCTTTGGAGGATGCTCGTGGACATCTGTTGGGTCTAGAAGTTAAATCTACGCTCAAACCCAATCATCCTAGTGTGTTCGTCATCACAGTGGCACACTGTAAGATAATCATTAGGGTATTAAATTCAGACAGAGCGTGTCTGATCCATGATTGTTGCCTTGACATTTTTGACCCGTTTAAGATTTTACTCGCCACCAAAAGAAGATTGAGCTTATTAGATGATGAGAGTGCTTGTTCTAAGTATTAGCCTATTTTGTTTCTTTACAGTGCGTCATATTTCTTCCATATGTAGCTACATACTTCAGTGTTAATTAGTGATGGGGGTTTTTTTTGTTAGTTGATATTGAATTTTTTTTTAGATACTTCAATTAGTGTGCTGTTGTCTCTTTAACCCGTACAGCCATACATATTCAGATGGAAGTCTTTGGCTGTTGTATTCTGGACTCGATTAGGATTGTTTCTGCTGTCTAGTTTTGCCAGTAATTCAGATTTTTTTCTACCCTGCTGAAATTTTCTTGACCCCAACAGCAAAAATAGGTTCCATTTTTATGTTTAGCAAAATATTTAGCAAAGTATTTATTGTCATATATATATAGATTTTTTTTTGTTTCGTTTTTTTTTGGTCATTATTTATATATATATAATAATATATATATAATAATATATATATATATATATATATATATATATATATATATATATATATATATATATATATATATATATATATATATATATATATATATATATATATATATATATATACAAATACAATTTCAATAAACTGGAAATTATACATTATAAAAAATGATAATAAAAAAACCAATCAATTCATAAAGACTTCTGTTTGCATATTGCATTTGATGCTAAACATGGTAGCACTTTATTTTACAGTCCTGTTTCCCATGTACATACTATGTACTTATTATAGTTATTACAATAACTGGGTAATAACTAGGTACTAACTCTTAACCTACCCCTTAACCCATGTAGTTACCTTATATTAACCAGTACTTTCTTAGGTAAGCACACTGTAGGTACACGTAAGTGCACGTACTGTAAAATAATGTGCAACCATAAACATTACTGATCGGTTTTTAGTTTTCATCAGATTCGTATTTAATCATATTTTTGCATATTCAACAAAAACTCATATTCTAGCCAGCTACTGTAGATCATGTTATGGTGACAATTCAGCAAAATTATCGACAGTGGGTAGCACTTTTTTTGAATGTCCCCTTTAGACTTCTGTCGAATATAAGTACCGTTGCACCTACATGTCAACTACATCTCATTAGAGTATTAGTAGACTGTCTGCTTAATATTTGCTAATACTTTATTTTGATGGTCCTCCAACACTCTACTGACTATAAGTACACTTCAACTTATTCTACTAAGCCTACCCCTGCCCTTAACAGTCTACTCATACTCAACTAATGCTCTAATGAGAGTTAGTTGACATGTAAGTGCAACGTCAGCAGAATGTCTAAAGCCATTAAAATATAATGTAAGCCAGCAATGTAGAATACATGACAGAGAACCAAAAACCAAAAAGATGTCTTTAGTGTTAATTGAGTACTCTTTTTTTTGTGCTTTTCCAGGATACGGAGCTTCTCAACACGGCCGTGCTCACTGGTAAGAGGGTTTCTGTGCCTGTGAAAGTTTTGGGAGTTGAGGCTGATGGCTCCATCACGGACATCACTAACTCTTCTCGCTGCAGGTCTTCAGACCAGGATGTCCTGAAGGTAATGCATGTCAAGGTCAGGCCACTTTTGACGGCTTCAGCAATCTCACTCTCTGTGTGCTCTCTATTAGCAGCCTTACTGTGCTTCTGAATGACATGTCTATTAGAACTGGAAGAGCACAGAAGAGAGGGGTCAGTGGAGTCGGCTTAGATGTCCACCACTTCCTAGTTGCTCACCTAAAAAGAGAAAAACAGGAGAGAGACAGACGTTGACCCGAAAGCCCTCCTTGAACTTGTGTTTTTTATCCAGAGCACATCTGTGCTTCAGACACCTGTCTTTTTCCCCCTGCGTATTATGAAGCTCTTGAGCCTTTTGTTATTGCCGGATCATTCTCTGGGGCAGTTCTTCTTAAGTGGTTTTGCCTCAGGACCAAGATATTGCATTGGACACAGTACCAAAATTGTTTATCGTACAAAAAGTAATCAAAAATGTCCTTACATTCAAAGAAATGTATTATATTACCATAATCTGCATAGGCCCAACAAAATGCAGAATTATCAGCATGACATACTGTAGGCTGAATAGGAAAATGTAACTAAATATCTTTTTTCATGGTTTCATTCTTTCAGCAGGCAGTTATCCACAGCGAAAAAAAAACATGTTTGTCCTTTCTGAAAGGGAGCCCATATTTAATGTATTCTCTTTGGCCTTGTGTGACTGAGTTTGAATGGACCTTTGACGTCAATAACAAAAGATATAGAAATATTTTCCCTGTCTTTTGGAAGTTCATAAGCCTAATTATTTTACTATTTCAAATATGCGCAGTTATATCATTTGATTATTTGAATTTAGCATTGAACCTGTCAGAACAGACCTTGCCAAAGCCATAGCCCTAGCCCTCATTGAACGTGTCTTTTTTTTCATCTCTGCCCTCGAAAACAACTTTCTTTTTTGCATGCTTATTATGAAGAGTTTGAGCTCTTTTTATTATTGTTGGATCGTTCTCTGGAGTTTTTTCACCTAAAACACTAGCACTTTCACTGTGAGTTTCCGAAGATGTAAAAACGAATCTCCAGTGTCCAGCTTGTCTTTTCAGGGTTAAGCCTTAAAACATAAATGGAGGGACTCACTGACTTATTCATGGGCAAAAGACAGACAAGGAATGACTGCACACTTGCAAACAAACCCATGTTTTGTGTCCTTATTACACATGCACACCTTAACTGCACCAACCGCATGAATAAATGAACTTGCCTTGAACACAAAGGGGTGTAGAAGTCTCTCTTTTTTGTCTTGAAAAGATTGTTATGGCACAGAGTTCAGACCACGTGCCCCGTGGTTTATAAATTAGTCTTCGAAGTACTGAAGATGAATGAAACAGTGAAGCAACAGTGCCCATAGATTTTCCTAATGAGACAGAACAATGTACACAGGGCCCATTACCTTATACCACAATGATGCTCATCTCTGCATTACCATAAAACATCTTTTGTATTTTTATATTTATTTACATTTATTCATTTAGTAGGCGTTATATGCCCCACCATAAATAATTTATCCAATAATATAAGACTCTGTGAGTTCTGCAATGCAAAGCTCCAAAATCAGATACTAAGATTTAGGTGTCATGAGGCTCCAGGGAAACAATTTTTGGCAGATTTTATTCCCTAGGAAGTGATTTTGTACCTTGTTGCGATGGTACCACGAGTCACGACTCACAGACTGCAGAAGTTGGGAGGGAACATTGACTTGCAAAAATTGATGTAGCGATGTAGGAAGCTACTGTCAGCCAGTGGAGAAACACAAAGAGGCCTGTGAATGTAAACCCAATTTGATTTATTGGAGACAAATTTCTAGTTTAATTGAGGATGCTGGAAGCCCAGCCAACAGAAGCCATGCAGCATGCTCTTACAGATCTTATAGGAGGCATCACAAAGTGGTAAAGCTGGTCAACAATCTTTAATGGCATCCAGATCAACCAGGAACCTGGGAGTAGTGTTGTCTAGTTGAATGTAGCCTCGTGTAGCCAGACCTTCAGACTAACTCCAGAAGGTCTGGCTCTATCGCAGCTTTCATTGGCCAAGGACCACCCAAGAGGATGCTTGAATGACATGTAATACAACCAATCAATGAAAATGTAAAGTCGGTGTCCCTGCAATTACAGACCGCCGTGCATCTATAAATGATTTATTCAAGAACGTTGTGCAAGTTTACTGCAATAATGGAGCTGCGAACATCACATACTTTTGAAAAAACAGGGTTTAGTTGATCTATGTTAGCGTTCATTGTCACAGTTGTAAACATGACTGCGTTCTTCTTCCACAAGGGGGTTTGGGATCACGACATTTGTTTCCAAGCGGACTCTTAAAGAACGCAACACACTCGTCTCGCGGACATCCTGTAGAGTCCAATCAATCAGATGACGTCTATGTGACATCTGAGACTGAGACTAAGTTGAAGGTGGCGGGTTATGATGATAAGGAGCTCCCTCTTCGCTATAGGTTAAGTTGGAGTTGATGTTCTTCAGACACTGTGGGGTCGTCTAGCCATGTCACTGTTGTAGCAGTTTTAGGTGAAGCTGTGTGGCTAGATGATTGCACCAGTGATGTGTAGCCAATATTGAAACCTAAATATATTGTGCACCTTTAGGTCAAGGTACCCCAGTGGTAAGCTGTTTTTGAATTAGACACCCCTCTCCTACAGTAAATGTCATGATGGACCTATTGAAATTTCTTTGAAGTCTGTCAAACTACACTAAACACGGATTAACTTAAAATGCCATTTCCACACACAGGTGTCTGAGAGGTGTGATTCTATGTACGTCAACGGCAAGGAGACACGTGGGAGAGTGAGGACGATGGTGAACTTCACGTACAGTTACCTGAGCACACAGCTGGAGGTGAGCGTGTGGATGCCTCGACTCCCCCTGCAGATGGAGATATCAGATCCAGAGCTCAGCCAAATCAAAGGCTGGAGAGTTCCTGTCACAGGGAACAAAAGGCAAGTGACAAGTATAATTCCAGTTTGACACACTGCCCCAACAAACTTCATAAGGTTTGAATTGTTGGTGTTTTTTGTCAACATTTAACCATGTTATAACCATTTAGCAGTTATGGGAATAATTCAAACGGACAATAACATCATTTTGCACTTCTAAATACAATTAAATACTGACAAATATTAGTAAGTAATGTATTTAAATCTGTATCAGAGATTTTAATACGTGTAATGAATATAAAAATGTGTTGAATAGTATATATTATTTATTTACATTTACATTTATGCATTTGGCAGACGCTTTTATCCAAAGCGACTTACATTGCATTCAAGGTATACATTTTACAATGTATGTTTTATTTGTATTTCAACAGTCAGGAATTCAGGAAGTAGTTTACTTATAAATAATAATAAATATGAGTATATTTCCTATTTTGAATGATCTCAGTATTTAAAGTTACTTCACAGTTGTTATTGTTTATAAATGTAATACATTTATTTTGTTTATGTCTTTGTTTAATGTGCGATTTATATTGTGAGTAGTTCTTTTGAGAATTTTGAGTTCTTGTTTTGTGGTGTGATTTTTAGTTCCCCAAACTAGCTCAGAACTTCTATATTTGATGTTCCACCTCATATGGACTTTTTCCACTTTAAAGCTGCTCCGAAGTGTTCTTGATAGAATAGTGAATGTGTTCCACTGAGATATCCTGGCAGTTTTTTATGACATTGCAGAGACTTTCATAATAAAGTAGAGATGAGAGATTGCTGAGCCTAGTCAAATTGCAGATAGCAGAAAAAATATATGGAGAGCAGGAGGGTGAGGAAAAGAGTTGTTCATCTTTTGTCCGCATGTTTCTCAGAGTGAGCTGGGACACAGAGGAAGAGGATGAGAGGAAGGGCCGAGGCTGCATGCTGCAGTATCAGCACAGTTTGATTCGAGTGCTTACGGTCTTCACTGCAGACTCACCAGATCCAAGCAGCCCATCTCCTGCATACTTACTTGGCTCTGACTGGCAGGTGGATGTGACGCAGCTGGTGCGCTACTTTCTGAAAGTTGGGGATACGAGTGTTGCACGCCTGCAGGCAGGAACTGTGCTGACAGGCAAGGCTGTGGGAGTCACCACTGTGCAGGTAATGGTAATAATGACAGAGCCGCCCGCAGCTGTCAGTGTTTGCTCATTATTCATTAAGTTTACTAAGTGTTTACTATCAGTGACAATACAGACAGCTCGTAGATGAATTGTTTGTTTGTTTGTTTGTTTTTAAATAATGCCATGCTGGGTTTGGTTTCTGTTGTCCAGGTGATGTCTCCATTGTCTAACTCAGTCCTGGCTGAGAGGATGATCCAGGTTCTGGATGATAAAGTCAGTATAACAGAGTTGGGTGTGCAGCTGGTCTCTGGCTTTTCCTTGAACCTCCAGCTCAGCCCAGGAAGCAACAGGGCCATTGTTGCCAAGACAATTACACAGGAGATCATACACTACCCCAAGCAGGTAATTCATGTAGCTACATGGGCTGTCGATGTAATTAATTGAGCTATATGCTAATTAATCAATTAGTTGCATATATAAGAGACAAGGGAAAATGAAAGTAGTACTTTTGTGCATTTTTCCTAACAATAAACACAACATTCTGTGTTTTTTTTCAGGTTTTTTCACTTCAGCAATAATGTGTCATCTTTAAAAAAAACTCTTGTGCTCTAAGATTTATCATGCATTCAACATTCACAACAGTTTAAGTTGGAAATTAAATGTTCTGGTCTATGCTCAAAAAGTGAATAAATGGTTTATAAATACAGCATAATTATAATTTAGTAGCATAAAATATTAAATAAATATATATAACTAAAATATAGTACATTCATTTAATTGAAATAATTATAAAATAAAAAAATCTGTCATTTTTGACCAACATGCAAAGAGCACCAGAGGGTTTTGTCAATATATTGTTAATTTCCATATAATTGAAAAGAAGCCTATCACTAGCATATCGTACAGTCCAAATATTAACATTAATTTGAAATACATATTTGCTACTATAGAAATACATAACCCATTAAGTTGTTTTAGTATCTTTAGTGTCTGGTACATGTTATTCAGTATCTACGATAAGCACTGACCATGAACACTGTGTCTACACCAGACACTGGTGACACTACAAAAGCAAATAGAACCCATTATAACCAGTGTTGTTGTCTACACTAGATGTGGCACAACAAATTCCAGACAGTAAACTGATGCCCCGTTTTATTTCTGATGTACTGATGTACTACATATGGACAAATGAATTTTGCAACAGTCACTTTGTCACGTCTAGTGTTGACAGCTTCTAGCTGTTGCGACAACAGTTGCGTCCGGTGTAGATACTGGGTTAGGCATAAGGAACAACAGTACATTGAGTTCAACAATGCTCTAAATTCCTTTATATTACTGCTAGTTCCAGTGCCAGGTCTGTGCCAGAGTGGCATAACATGATCCAATCAATATCTAACTATTAGTACTCAGTGAGAGGCCTCATTTGTCTTGTGATGGGCTTTGCAAGCAGTGGTCCTCAGGCAATGCATAATGTATTTCACCCCAGAATATAGGACAGTCTGTGGTGGCATTTGCTTATACTGTATAAGCCAGGGGTGTTCAATTAAAGTTACAAGAGGTCCGGTCTCTATATTTCCTTTCCAGCGGAGGTCCGGACAATACTTTTTTGGAATAGTTATAAATATCCATCTGGGCAGCAGTAGTACTTTGTAAAAGAAAAAAAATACTAAACAGTCACAATAGTTATCAAAAATTGGGCCCTCAAAGCCAAAGCAATGGTATGTGAGAATCCCCCCCCCCCCCCAAATAAAATATAACATAAGAATTATTCGTTTGAGAACATCATGTTGTGGCCACGCGATATCAAGTCGTGGCCTCGAGATCATATGTTGAGGGAACAACACATTTTGTTGAGGGAACGATATCCATTTCTCGTGGCCACGAGTGAAATGCGCAACCATAGCAACTTTGAATAGTCAGAAATGGATAGGCCTATAAAGATATTTATTTTTAATTAAGAAAAAGCGTAGAATTATGAAATTATTATATTAACATTTTGCCTATTGTATTGCGTTCGAAGTTTGTTATCAATAAATGTTAAAAAATATGCTGTGTACGTTTTTATCTATACCTTCCAACAGTCTTTTAATCCATTCACTGATTGTTTACTTTTTTATTTTATATTAATTTATATTATTATTATTATTATTATTAATTATTAACGACAATGTGACTACTTATTATTATGTTCCCACTGCTCACTTTAAACTGTGGAAATGGTAAAATGGTGCTATTTGTCATTTGGTCTCACAGTCCAGTTGGAACCAAGCCAGGATCCTGAACTGGACTGCGGTCCGCTATTTGGGAACCTAGTTTAAGCCAATAGCTTTAGTTTATTGTGCCACAACTCGTTGCTGTACATACTCTACACTGTGCACAGGCAGTTAAACAAATGGAACACAACACAAGCACATAAATATTGATCCATTTGGATAAAAGGACCTCCATGCATGGGGTTTTTAGGCCATGTACTACATCCCGCCAAAGGGCTACCTAATTTGAACTGAACATGGTCGTATCTCTGAGTTCCCTGTTAGCATGACAGCTAGCACAGTATCTCAGAGATATTTGACCAGCTTTGATGATTTCACTTTTGATAAGCCTGTTCAAATTTTATATAATATTTAAGTAATATTTTTTAACTTTATTCAACAGGAGGCGGTTGTTGGCTGCTGGCTGAAGTTCAGCGATGGCTCCCAGACTCCTCTTGATCTGTACGATCCCAGTGGTTACTCTCTCACTATTTCTTCATTGGACACAAGGGTAGCATCTGTGCGGAAGATACCGGGGTCTGTCTTTGTTGTGGTTGCTGAAGCTGAGGGACAGGGCTTATTGCTCAGAGCAGAGCTAGCTATCTGCGAGGCCTGTCAGAAATCCAAACGCAAGAGCAAACTAGCTGTGGGCGGAGGCATGGTGAAGGTGAAATTCCCGCAGGATGAACAGCTTGCAGGGACTGGCAAGAAAGAGAGCGACCGTGTCAATGATGAAGATGGCAACTCCAAATTGATCCTTTCATCCCCTCTGAACATGCAACACACCATTATCCAAGAGAGCACCACAAGTGCGACCAAATCCAATCTTCAGGAAGCAATAGGAGGTGGTGTATCCACAATTAGGTCAATAAACACTATAGATAAAAATCTCATTACCAAGCCCGTCGCTGACAGAGCGCTAGTCACCATAAGCCCCAGAAGTCCAATGAAGAATGGATATGGAAACTTGCTTGAGAACTCCAACTTCCCGTTACCACCAGAGGAACCCAAGCCAGAACCGCCCCTAGTGGAGAGCGATCTGATACAGATTTTAAGCGTGTTCACAGACATAGAAGTCTGCATCTACACGCTGGTAGGACTCTTTTGCTTGGCTGTTATTGCCGTCTTGCTTCACTGTGCCACTAATAGTGCAAGATCACGCAGCAAGAAGTCTCCGCT
This sequence comes from Gobio gobio, assembly GCF_949357685.1. Taxonomy (NCBI): domain Eukaryota; kingdom Metazoa; phylum Chordata; class Actinopteri; order Cypriniformes; family Gobionidae; genus Gobio; species Gobio gobio. The sequence continues at coordinate 31,865,401 of NC_137107.1, read as the reverse complement.
TCAGTGCCAGGGTCAATCCCAACACAGGCATCACTGGGTACGCCTGGGTACAGCTGCAGAGCAAAGCAGAGCTGTGGCGATCGCAACTACCTCCAAACAGGACAAGCAGGCAGCTGTGGAGATGCCAAGAGCCGTTCAGATGCAGAATAGCAAAGGCCCAGAGATGAACCAGTCGAGGGATATCTTAGCCGTTGCAGGTGAGGAGAGAACTGCAACTCTGGGACGAAGGACCAACACACTTCCTCCAAGGCGGGATCCGATGGCTCCGTTGGCTCCAATGGCTGTCAGATCAGCCACCCTGCTGGCAAGGCCCGTTCGTAGCGAACCTCTACATTCTCCCACAAGCAAAAGGAATCAAGTACAGTTCACGACCTTCACTACTCTAGACATCAAACATCTGGCTGCTCTCAAGAAGAGCGGCCAGAACTTCAGCTGGGCCAGCCAACCGGCTGGAGGTTTTCAGGCTGCCAGTATCGACCAGAGTCTGTTAAATGGTAAAGCTGAAAGAGTCAATCATGTACATTTTTGCAGCCCAGTGGAAGTGTTTGGTCAGAGACCGGAATCCACAGAGTCTAAAGGCTTTCTTCCAGAAGGTCCATGGCCTGTGGCTACACCAGTTTCAAAAGTGTGACACAGGACAGGGTTGTTTATACAACAGCTCTATTGGCCTCAATCATGAAACACGGGCATTTTGTGCAAATTGTGCATAAATCCATTCTTACATAAATTGTTGCTTTGAACTGAATATGACAGTTTATAGGAATGTTTTATGAACAATTTAACACAGAAATAGTTTTTCACAAATAAGGTCCTCCGTGTATGTGTATATGCATGTTTCTCTGAATATGATGTAAATATTTCTGCAACTTTTTACAAAGTTTTTACTTTTACTGCTTTTGTATATTTATATTATTAAAATCATTAGAAACAGATCACAACAAATATTTACAAAATATATATATATATATAAAACTGCTGATAATATATTATGAGATTTGTTCTATATTGTGAACCACTTATTGTGTTTAAACAAGCAAATACATGTTATTTAATAATTGAAATGTATTATAAAAGTATAAACTTGTATACTATTGAGCTTATTTAATAATAATAAATTAAATGTTTACCTCTGAGTATAACTACACTGCAAAACTAGCCCCAGTTTTCAGTGTTAACTATTGGTTTTATGCTTTTATGAATGTATTAAATAAAGTGTCTAACTGTGAACATTTCTATTGTTGTGGTTGTCTTTAATGACACATTGATTTGTCCTCATTGTATCACATCCTCTATACATGTTAACACCAATGCATAGTGGCACTGGTTCCTCTTTGTATTAATTTGTGTATTCATTCATTTTATCATTGCAGCAGTAGCTGCTTATAATGCTCCACACGCCTCCAGATTGTTTCCTGGTTGGAAGGCCTTTATCTAGTCTTTGACCCGTGCTGTGGTTCAGCTCATCAGTGACAGCTGGGAGTGAAAAGAAGTAAATCTCTGCTGAAAACATACCTCTCTGTTATATTGTGATACCACCAACCACAACTTTGCTATGGCTGCCATCGCCCTCCGCCGCAAAAGAAACGCTATCTCTAGTGAGCACTGCTTCAAATCTTAAAATTGCGTTCCCCTCATTGCATGTGGAGAAATAGCTTGGGCTAGGCCAGCTAATCTGTTTTGCACCTCAGGACTGTTGTAGATTTGTAGATTAGAGGGAGCCATCTCCAAAATAGCGACAAGTTTCTTCACAGTAGTGAACAGTGACATTTGAACTACACTACCAAACACGTTACCTTTGTGTTACCACTTTTTTTGCACCTAATTTCACAACATAATTAGCATTTAACAACATTTATTCTAGTATAATGCAAGCCAAATTGAATGTTAAAGTTATACATTTTAAACTTTTAAAGTTTTTATTTTTACTTTTAATAGGGGGGAACATATCTTTTTATGTAAATGTTAAATCTACAGTACGTTTTTGCAATTACAGTTATCTGCCGAATTATCATCTTTATGTGGGTCGTACTCAGTGTGGATGAATCTAACGTTTTGAGGAGTATGTGTGGCAGTCAGTCACCACACCAGTGTGGATACTGTACTTCGAAATCACAGATTCTACGTCTTGGAAGTGTAACCCACTCAAAAAATCAAAAGGGTTACAGAAGCATGACCAAAAATAAGAATTTTCACCAGAAAATGTCATCTAAACAAGTAAGCAACATGTCTGCCACTTTTGTTATGACCAACAGAAAAAAAAGCATTACAATTCATTGCAGTACCAACGATGATTAAAGTCTAACAGCCGCTTAGCGCATATCGCATCAATCCGTGCAAATGATTATTGTTATATTTTGTTCTCAAATTGTTCATGTTAACAACATCAGCATTGTACCACACAAAAATTGATTTTGGATCATTTTTAACCAAAAAAAGTTATGGACCGCAGCTTAAAATAGCTACGTCTAATCCTAATATGACATTCAATTGCTAATTTTATAATTATGTCAGTTTTCCTATTAAGTCCATGTTTAGTATTTTAATATTTACCATGTTTTCAGCTCATGAAAATATGAATACATTTTAATTTTAAATCACGACCACAACTAGCCTACTAGTATAAAATATAAAGCACAACCAGTTTGAGAAGCACTACTAAAGTGTTTGATAGAGGTAAACTTTCCTTAAAAACAAAACAAAACATGAATGCACCAATTCTGACTGTCTAGTTCCTAACTTAATCTTACAACAGGAATAGGATGAGCATAGCACAAAGAAAAAAATATTTGTGTGTAGGATGTTTTAAATAACAGATACGTCTGTGCTATCATTTCAACAGTCACCTAATCCGTAGCGTTGGATATTCTATTGACAGATTTGAGGATTGAGGTCATTGTGTTGCTGGATTAACATGCATTAGTGGATCTCCCTCTTCTCTGCCCGCATTTACTGATGTGGGCCAAAACACACTGGATCTGCTCTTAGCTCCTTTCACTTCTCACTTTTATTTAATTCTAGTCAAAGGCAGTACGTTTAGTCAGTGTGTCTGCACTTTTTCAAGTAGCCTACATTTCAAAGAGTTTATAGATTTATTTGAGATAATGTTAGAACCTTGTTTTTTTTTTTTGCTATTTGAATTTACTCGTATATATAGCTTAAAATACTGTATACTGGATTGCAAGTCAAAGATAGAACATAATAGATATAAATGCATTTTTCAGTGTTAGCTAGTCTTTACCACTGCACAATAAGACTGAAAAAAAAAAAAAAAAAAGTGTGGTTGTAAACATTCCTGCCTCACTTCACACTTCATCAGTGTGTGCTGGAGCCATCGCTGACCCGATGAACAAAGCACTGAGAGTGAGTAACTTGAATGAGGAAGAAAAAGATTTTTAATAGAAACAGTGAGGCGAGGGGGATGTGGTTATTACTCTGCAACAAAGACATCTTCATGCTTCTCTTTTGCTCATTCACAAAATGGATGGTAGAGGTATTATAATTAAAAAAGTTTTGAGGCTTCTCATAAAAGATCAAATAAAAATGATAATGTGTTGTGTAGTGGATCAGGGTTGGTAACCAGAAGGTTACTGATTTTATTGTGCTCTGACCCTTTAACAATAAATATTCAGAAGTGTTTCGACAACCTAATGCATTTTAAGTTCCTGTGATGAGAAGCACATTTTAAAGGCCCTTTGAAAACATCTGTGTGAACATTTCTATAATTTTTATAGAGTGCAACAATTCCGGAAGTAAAATCCTATTTAAGGGTTATTATTATTATTATAATTAGTTCACCCAAAAATGAAATTAATGTCATTTATTACTCAGCCTCATGCCGTTCCACTCCTGTAAGACATTCGTTCATCTTCGGAACACAAATTAAGATATTTTTGTTGAAATCTGAAGGCTCAGTGAGGCCTGCATAGGCAGCAATGAAATTTACACTCTCAAGATCCATTAATGTACTAAAAACATATTTAAATCAGTCCATGTGAGTACAGTGGTTCAATATTAATATTATAAAGCGACAAGAATATTTTTTGTGCGCCAAAACCCCCGAAATAACGACTTGTATAGTGATAACCGATTTCAAAACACTGCTTCATGAAGCTTTGGATCATATCGAATCAGCGAGCCGATTCAGTGATTCGGAGCGGCAAAGTCACGTGATTTCAGCAGTTTGGCGGTTTGGCACGCGATCCAAATCATGATTCGACTCTCTGATTCAAAACGCTCCGGAGCTTCGTGAAGCAGTGTTTTGAAATCGGTTATCAAAAGTCGTTATTTCGGGGGGGTTTTGGCGCACAAAAAATATTCTCGTCGCTTTATAATATTAATATCGAACCACTGTACTCACATGAACTGATTTTAATATGTTTTTAGTACATTCATGGTAATGGTTCTTGGGCCTATGCAGGCCTCACTGAGCCTTCGGATTTCAACAAAAATATCTTCATTTGTGTTCCGAAGATGAACAGAGGTCTTATGGGCGTGGAACGTGGTTGAACTAACCCTTTAATTTTCTCCATAGAATAATTGATTTTTAACAATCATTTATAAACCTTTAAAGACAGGCCTACTGTGACAGAAACAACTCTGGTTGTTAAATCAAGGGTAGGCTATATGGTTTATGGTTTTGAAGCCATGAGCCTACATTATATTAATTAATTTTTTACTACAAAAGGAATTCCCTGTGAAAACTATATTACCCATGATTCTGAAAAGATATCTCCACCAATCAGAGAATCAAAACATGCAAATCATGGCATGTGAAGTGCCCGCCCACTTCCACAAAGGCTTCGCCTTCCCAAATAGGTAGGCTGCTTCTTTTGAATAAGTATATTTCTTTATAGTATGAATGTAATCTGGACGTATACAATACGCCATGTTGAATAATTTGTCATGCTGTCCAATGACAAGTTTAATTGTGACCTACCAGTGTCAGTTGTGTCCCTTCACTGCTATACACAGCTCCTCTCCTGTGACCCCATGGGGTAGTAAAACGTCCATTGGATGCACATTTCAGAATCTCAAAGTAGTATTTCATTTACATTTACATTTACATTTATGCATTTGGCAGACGCTTTTATCCAAAGCGACTTACATTGCATTCAAGGTACACATTTTACATTTTGTCAATTCTTGCTTTCCCTGGGAATCGAACCCATGACCTTGGCGTTGCTAGCGCCATGCTCTACTGTTTGAGCTATAGGAAAGCCTTCATCCAGGTGCTTTTTGCCTACTGCTTTCTGAAAACGGAATTCGGACGTACTACTTCACATATACTGATTTTCACCTACAATAGGGAAGTATATGTGATTTCGGATGCAGCTTGAGGATGACACAATAGAGTCAGTTTCTCTTAACTCTCAAACTAGCCTACTTATTTGTATGTACTCTATGCATTTTTTTTATAAACAATAAATATTGTTTCTACACATATTTACTCAATATCATCAATAGATTTATATATATATAACCTTTTGTAATTAGTTTATGTCGTTTGCAATGCTTCATGAGATTTTAGTTCTTTCCCTCATTAAAGAAGTACAGTTTTGTACCTTTGTCTTTTTGATTTTTAAATATTTTCGGCTTCATATCAAAATTTGTATTGTTGTGATTCACCTTGTAGCTGGTTGGTTCAGCTGGTAGGCTAACTTTTAAGCAAAGACTTTTTTATAAATCCTTACGGGAAAAACACATCCAGAACCAAGACCTCTAAACAAAATTAGAAATACTCGTTTGATTCTGATTGTTCAAGTGCTCTATCTATCCAGTGGTATATTAATTTCCTTATATTCGCTGTTGTCCATGGCAATGCTGTATATCAAGCCACTCACTCGTATCAGACAGCAGACTTGTATTGAAGATTGTTTCCACCTTAAAAAAAAAGAAGGTAATTGTGACTTTTTTTTTATCGCAATGCTTTTTTCCCTTGCAATTGTGAGTTTATATGTTTTTTCGCAATTGCAAGAAAACGTCAGAATTGTGAAATAAAAAAAGTAAAAAAAAATAAAACAATTTTTGTGAGTTTGTCACATTTCTGAGGGTGAATCTGAATTGTGAGTTATAAACTTGGAATTGCAAGAAATAAAGATATAATCTTGTAATTGTGAGGAAAAAAAGTCAGAGTTGCAAGTTTAAATATCTTTCAATTTTTCTCACTTTTTTTTCTCTCACAACTGTGATATAAACTTGTGAGTAAAAGTCAGAACTGTAAGAAAAAAGTCGTAATTACCTTTTTAAATGATTTATTCCATGGCGAAAAAAACTTTGACTTTTCATACAAACGGAACTGGAGCCATATTGAGTCTCAGTTATCAATTGTAGTGAAAATGACCTCAGAGGACTTAAGTATTAATATTACTATAACACTGTTTAATTGTTCTTCTTAGCCTGATTGTTTTGTGCATTATGTTTATTTGGGGAGAATAGAATAATTGAGGCCTCGTGTAAGCTGACTTTGCTCAAAGAAACCTGTTGGTTTGTGTGAAGTTTTAAGGTGAGAAAAAGATCTGGAAGTGGTCTGTACGATTGGCTGTACGATATATTAGATTTATCTGAAGTATTAGAATATTTGAAAAGAAATCTGCTCTCTGCTCCAGTTTAAGCTATTTAGAGGCTGTTGAACTGGTTGGGCTTGAAATGTATTCCCCAGAGCTACAGATAAACTCTGAGAAGAGCATTGAAAGTTCAATAAATCTCACTTGAAAGTACAGTTGAAGCATTAATGTGCTTTTTGAAAAGAATATGAAGTCAGCCAGTATTCACTTAGCCCCACACGTATTTAATCTAATTCTTTTTGCTGAGTCATTGGTTCTTTAAGATTGTACTTTGTGTTTTTAGGAGCTACAAATTTTAAGCAGAAGCGATTTCAAAACAGTATTTGCAAATCTTGAAAAGATTAAAAGCAAAGGGCTGGATATACAGCTTTTACAGTAACGCCACGGGAGGCCTGATGGTGCCATTTCTCTGTAATTGCCAGAATACACTTTCAGCCCTGTGAAAAATGCTGCAAAGTTTTATATTATCTAATTTGTTGAGGAACACTGTTTCGCTCTAGTAGTCAAGTGAATCAATAAGAGGTAGTAACGTCAAATTCAGTATGAAAAGCTGCACTTTAGATACAATTAGAAAAATAAGGGTTGTGTCAGAATGTCATGCATTCATTAAAGCACTTCTTTTTCCTTTATTCTGACTTGGTTGAACTCATTTCTGCAATTGCCTGATTTGAGGCAAGGTCGCAAACGTGGAATTAGCTTGTGTCTTCGGCTGTTTTAATTTGATTTGACATAAGAGAAGCGGGGAGGTCGAGGGGTTAAGAGCTCAGGGGAATGTGAAAAGACGGAAGCCTTAAGAAAATGAATGGACAAGGTGAAAGACTATCAAAAAGCCGGAATAGTTGCTATATTTTGGACACATTTTCTGTAGCAGCTTGAATGGTTTGTTTGGTCTCTTGTATTGTGTCTGGAAAGTGCTGCTGCTTATCGCTTTGATCTGTGACAGCCAGTTATTTCTGTTCTGTTTCTGAGCGCTGTCACCCGGAGTCAGACTGCGGACCTACACATGCTGTCTCGAACAAACATTAGGCCAGTTGTAAACACACAGTTCCCTCTCCTTCCCGCTCTCTTTTAGTCTCTCTGACACAGAACTTCACACTTTTTGCATTCTTTTTTTTTCTCTAATGCAGCTTTTTTTTTTTAAAGACCATTTTACTACTGTAATGTGATATACAGTATACACCAATCAGGCATAACATTATGACCACTGACAGGTGAAGTGAATAACTCTGATTATCTTTTCATCACGACACCTGTATCACAATATATTGTTATTCTGTAAGAAAGATAAAATATTTTTTTAGGAAGATCTAGTTAAATTTTTTTTATGAAGAACACACTACCATATGCATACAACCTGAGCAAAAAACGATTATTTAATCAAAACAGTGGGATCTGCATTTGCATTTATATCACTTATTTTTGTGCAATCTAAGTAAAGAAAAAAATAGTAAAGTGACAGCTGAAGTGATTAACACTGATTATCTCTTCATCACGGCACCTGTTAGTGGGTGGGATATATTAGGCAGCAAGTAAATATTTTGTCGTCAAAGTTGATGTGTTAGAAGCAGGAAAAATGGGCAGGATTTGAGCGAGTTTGTCAAGGGCCAAATTGTGATGGCTAGACGACTGGGTCAGAGCATCTCCAAAACTGCAGCTCTTGAAGCAACAGTGGTGAACCGCCGACAAGGTCATGGGCGGCCCAGGCTCATTGATACACGTGGGGAGCGAAGGCTGGCCCGTGTGGTCTGATCAAATAGACGAGCTACTGTAGCTCAAATTGCTCAAGAAGTTAATGCTGGTTCTGATAGAAAGGTGTCAGAATACACAGTGCATCGCAGTTTGTTGCATATGGGGCTGCTTAGCCGCAGACCAGTCAGGGTGCCCATGCTGACCCCTGTCCACCGCCAAAAGAGCCAACAGGGGGCACGTGAGCATCAGAAATGGACCATAGAACAATGGAAGAAGGTGGCCTGGTCTGCTAAATCACGTTTTCTTTTACATCACCTGGATGGCCGTGTGCGTTGCTTACCTGGGGAGCACATGGCACCAGGATGCACTATGGGAAGAAAGCAAGCCAAGAAGCAAGAGGCAAGAAGGCAGTGTAATGCTTTGGTCAATGTTCTGCTGGGAAACCTTGGGTCCTGCCATGTGGATGTTACTTTGACACGTAAAGGTTTTGTTGCAGACCATGTACACCCTGTCATGGAAACCACAAAGCAAAAATGGTTCAGGAATGGTTTGAGGAGCACAACAATGAGTTTGAGGTGTTGACTTGGCCACCAAATTCCCCAGATCTCAATCCAATCGAGCATCTGTGGGATGTGCTGAACAAACAAGTCCGATCCATGGAGGCCACCTCGCAACTTACAGGACTTAAAGGATCTGCTGCTAACATCTTGGTAACAGATACCACAGCACACCTTCAGGGGTCTAGTGGAGTCCTGGCCTTGATGGGTCATTGCTGTTTTAGCAGCAAAAGGGGGACCAACACAATAATAGGTCATATTGTTATACCTGAACGGCGTATACACACCAGTCAAATGATGATACTTGAGAAATAATTCTTATATGATTTGGTGCATTATTGTTTTCAGAAGCCTGAAAAAAGTATCATAGTCATTTTCAACATGGATTATAATAACAATTGAGCACCAAAGATATCATTGGACATTAGAATGATTTCTGAAGGATCATGTGACACTGAAAACTGGATTAATGATGCTGAAAATTCAGCTTTACAATCACAGGAATAAACTACATTTTAAAATATATTTAATAATAGACAGTCAAAATATTACTATTTTTTATTGTATTTTTATCAAAAAAATGCAGCCTTAGTGAGCAAAAGAGACTTAAAAAAAACTGAATTATTCCAAACTTTTGACTGGTATTGTATATTGACTGTAAATCTATATTGAAACGAGTGGTTAAAACAATGTCTAAATAGCTATTGGCTGCCATTATTCAGAAGCCCATGACCTAAGTGACGTTGTCGAAAAGGGAAAACCATTTCAGAAAAAGAGCAAAGTACATTTTGATTAAAGATTATGAAGTCAGCTGTTTTTTCTCTCTCTTTGGAATAACATGCACAAATGATTTTTTTTTTTTTACAAAAAGCCCAGGAACATGCATTAATAAAGTAAATAAGGTCATGTTGACTTTAAAGGTGCTTAGCAACATTTCGCTCAGAATGAATTTGCTTGTTGTCTCAAAAGGATTTCAAATTCAAGATGAAAAAATTATCTTGTTGATCTTGTATGTAATATAAATCACAGGAAAATTCCATCTCTTCCATCAGTTTTCATACGCCTCCCTTTTGTTAATGATTATTAAATATACTGTGTGTCATGTGTATAATTCATCTGGCTTCAGAAGTGAGTAGTTTGAAGCGTGCAGGGAGAAGAAATAATGATATGACTACGCAGATCAAACCAGGTATTAAAGAGCTGTCACATGAAACGGGAGCGCCTGCTGCGAGAGGATGTTTGTGACAACAGGAGGCCCGCAGAAAAGAGACGGGGGTGGGGGGGGGGGAGTTAGGTGTTGACAGGATCCAGTGTTGACACAAACACTTATAAAGAATTCAACTCTTTCAACTCGCGTTGTGCAATCTTTCGGTGGTGGTTGCAAAACATCTCCTGTATCCTGCTAAATGTTCCGTGGCAGCAAATCGATCACACAAATGATTTCACCTTCTTTGGTGCACAGTCCTGAATCTCACTGTTACAAATGAGGGAGGTTATTGTCGGAGACTCTTCTAATTTCAAAAGCATTGTAGTAGCCTTTATTAGAAAAAAGTACAGTTATTGTCCTGACACAACATGCCTTTTTTGTTTATCTAATTGTTAAATGTTTTGTTGTTGTTGTTGTCATTATAGAGTTCTTAAATGTACGACAGCGTAAAAAACAACAACAACAAGATTTCAAAGTAATAGGCCTTTTACGAGAATTAAAAATCATAAAGTTTAAAGAATTAAGTTGTAACATGATTTTGAATATATTCCCTAATGTCATGACTTTTATTTTGAAATCGTAGGTTTTGTTTTATTTATTTATTTGTTATTGAAGGGGTGATGAAGATGAATTGAGAAATCAACTTTCTCTTGAGCCTTTGATATATAAAAGTTCATCGTGATATAAGAATATCCTGTACGTTTCGGAGCTGAAAACGTCCTTGTTAGTCAAAGAAAAGCTTTTATTGACACCAGGCCCAGAAAACGAGAGCTCTCACAATATGTCGACCCCTTGACGTCATCGTATGCTGAAACGCCGCCTCAACATATAAATATGTACGCCTGATTCTGTAGCCCCGCCCACCGACTCGTGGAGCTAAACTGATCGCGCCACAGAGCAAAAAAACATGCCAAAGATAGCAAGATATTGCGCTGTGCCTGGTTGTGGAAAAACACAGACGCTGCATAAGCTTCTTCGGATTCTAATATTGGAAATGTGTGGTTGAATTTATTTTTAATGAATATCCAGCTATCCATGTGATAGTATTGCATTGTTACAGATCAAATACAATGTTACATTGTGTACATGTCTAACTAAACACAACTTACCACTGTCACAGGGCTCGCAAAGCCCAACGTCCCGGGGCTATGTGTTTTCCAGACAGGCTACCAATACGTATCATCTTAAATAGTGAAATAACATTCCTTTCTTGATGCGCGTTGTTCACCGTCTTGACTTGATATTGGAAGGAAAAATACAATCACAGAAGTTTTTGGACTGACACGGATGAGAAGAAATTGTTGAATAAAGTTGTTATTTTTGTTTTGTTTTTGCGCACAAAATGTAATTCAAAATTCTTGTCGCTTCATAACATTAAGGTTGAGACACTGTAGTCACATGGACTATTTTACCCATGTCTTTACTACCTTTCTGGACCTTGAAAGTGGTATTTACATTGCTGTCTATGGAGGGGTCAGAGAGCTCTCTCTTGATTTGTGTTCTGAAGATGAACTAAGGTCTTCCTTAGTATGAAGTTACTTTAGGTAGAATAGCCTCTCTAAAGTGGACTATCGAAATAAAGTTGTCTGGCTATCACCAGACCAAGCTCAATTTAAGATTGAACATTGGTCTGGGAAGTCTGCTCTGTATTTTCTACTACACAAGAGGCGTGATAAACAAGCATAATTCAAATTACTCTGTACGCAATTGGATAGTCCTTCAACCAATCAGACCACAATAGGCGTGATCAACAGGCATCAATACATCGCTTCTCTACCCACAGTGTACAGGTTTCCAGACTGCTGCAGGGCGAAATCAAATCGCCAGCAAATCAGGCTGGGTTTACCCAGTCTAGAAATAAAGTGTTACCAAGAACATTATTTAGTGTTGCCAAATTGGATTGACGATTTCCAGCCAAAAAGCTTACCAAAACCGGCCCACTCCAAGAAAAATTGGCCAAAACATTAACTGCCGAAATAATTTGATAGAAATATTAGGTTTAAGTGTTCACTGGTTTGAGGTCTACAGTGGTTAATCAAATCAGTGAAACGAGACTCCTGTGATACATCAAGCGACAACAAAAGGACAAAGTGCTATTTTAACCCAGAATCATATGTATGAGTAAGAATAATACCCCTGGCCCACCTAAGCCAATGAATTCCTTGTGGTGCACAACCGAATATAGTAAGTTCTTGTTTTTGGGGGTGAGCGAGTGCTGGTGATGACGGTGCGAATGCCCACTGATATGCAGCTTTAGCTCAGGGTCAGTGTGGATGACCGCTCTCCTGCTTTAAACTTCTAGATAGCATGACACAAGCATTCTCTGTCAATGCTATTGGTGCCCCGTACACCCGAGGCCACTTATCTGTCTGTGAAGCTGAGCAGATGATTTATGCCCCATCTATTGCAATGCATCCGTTCACCGATTTTCCCATTAGAGCTGTTTCCAGTACCACATAAAAAGCGCATCTCCTCTTAATGCTTAAGATTCCCTCGTTTTCACAACATTAAGAATGGTCCAATCCCATAATGGCTAAATCGATGGCCGTCACTTCCTTTGTCTTTGAAACCCCATCGCCATCTCTCCCCCATGTCAAAGGTTTGGTGGGTTTCGCCTCGAGCGCGGCGCTCGATCACTGACTGCCTTTCAGTTATCATTCCTCCCAGCTACTTTACAGAGAACACATTCGTTCTGCTGCACTGCAGCTCTGTGTCAGCCGCTGATCAATGAGGTGCCACTTAAATGCTGGTGACACAGTTGGCACCCTGGTCTCTCCGATGATATTCATGGTCTGTGTTTTAGTAGTAAATAGTATTGTTACAGAATGCGACTTTCACATTCTTCCTAGCACGTCACTTACTTCATTTGTGGATTTGTGTCATTTTGTGCAGATGCAAGTAGTTAATATATCTCAAATGTATATATTGTGTTTGGGACAGTTAATTAACCTGCTAGTAAAGTTAATTCACTTCTCAGCTTCAGCTCAAGTCCCCAAAAGTCCCTTATTCAAAAAACATTGTTAGTGCATTGGTAATGTCTTTTGCCATTTTTTCCCATATTTGGCATGCTCAATCATTGTCGTTGTGACCCAGAAACACATTTTGATTATGCACTGAATGAAAAATAGAATTATTGTTTCTACCCCCAAGAGTTGTCAAGATACTGCATGATTTAAATAATGGCTGTGAAAAAAAAATTTTTGTTGAGAAAATGACCTCAAAAGATTTTCAGACATTTTTAATGAAAGCATTAGATTCAAACATACATTAAAGGGATATTTCACCCAAAAATGAAAATTACCCTCAAGCCATTCTAGGTGTATATGACATTCTTCTTTTAGACAAATACAATCCTGGCTCTTCCAAGCATATAATGGCAGTGAATGACAGCCCAAAATTTGAAGACCAAAAAATTGCATTCATCCATTATAAAAGTAATCCATACGGCTCTCGGGGGTTAATAAAGGCCTTCTGAAGCGAATCGATGGGTTATTGTAAGAAAAAATATCCATATTTAACACATTATAAAGTAAAATATCTAGCTTCCGGCGGACCGCCATCCATATTCAACTTACGGAAAAAGCGTAACTGGCACTACTATGATGTTGGACACAGCGTGCGCATTTTGAACTGTGAGAGGCGTTACACTTTCTTCGAAGAATGTCATATACACCTAGGATGGCTTGAGGGTGAGTAAATTATGGGATCATTGTCATTTTTGGGTGAACTATCCCTTTAAATAATTTAATATGTTAAGTATACTAGAGATGATACATTTTGGTAAGTATTACTGTTACTTTCAACATATATTTTGATGTTCATTCATGCTAAAACATTGTACTATAATTGGTAGAAAAGAGGAAGCGGTTCATGCTTGTTCCGTCCTGACATTTAAACAGACAGCTACAGCATCTCACTGTATTCAGAAAATGAACTAAATTTGAGACGTTGTTTTTATCAAAAATAACAAAACACAAAAATCCTACATTACGGTTTTGTTTTGCTTAATGTGTTTCTCCACAAACGGCTCGGACTTCAGACTCAAAATTGAGAGAGTGCATCACATGCAATACACATTCTCATAAAAAAACACATTAGTATGTTAACATTTTTGTCAGTAATTTCATTGACAAGATTAAATATTGTTGGTACATTACCATCTATTCTAGGACTCTCACATGCTCCCTCAAAACACAATCGCTTGACCTTTGTGCTCTTTGCTGAGGTAATTATTGGCATTTTCGGTGCTGATTGGGAGGATGTTCAAAAAGTACACTCAAGGATCAAGCTAAATTAGAATTGCCTGTTTTGCATATTTGATCAATGCATCAAGGATACAACCAATTCATTAGCATGCCGCTATAAGACCGGTGTCCCTTTTTGGGAAGCTATACATCAAGTGCGCATGCCATATGTTTGCTGCATATCCTTTTTTTTTTTTTTTTTTTTTTTTTACAGTGCCTTGAAAATCATCCATTTCATTCCTAGTTATTCTCTTGCACTCCAAGTGAAGAAGTTGGGTTGCCTTCTTTGGCAGGCATATGTGAAATGTGAAAATAAGGCATCTTGATGGCAATCAGTCTGAAGTGTTTGGTGAAAAATAAGCTGGACAGCGGGGTTGACGAGATGGATGCATGGGCAATGGTGGAAAGGCGACGAGAATCAATGAGGCACCAGGGCTGGAGTCTCACACACTTGGCTCTCATTACAAGGCTGCAGTGCGGCAGAGCCAGGAGACGTCAGGAATCATACAGGATTGTGTTGGCTGATCAAGGAGGCCGTGTGCTGTGTTGGCCGCAGCGGGGGGTCTGTCTACTGAGGCATCTGAAGTTGTGACACCCGCTGGGGACACACAGACAGGTGTCTAACTGTCGCAGGAAGTTTCTGCGACAGCAGTGGAGGATGGGGATGGTTTTGCACTTGAGGAACCAGTGGCGGTGTGTGAATAATGAAAGCATTGTGATGCTGTGGGTAAAATCTGTTTGTCTTTAAGACAGTTCTAGGCCTTTTGAAGAAGTTTTAATGACTGAGCATAATTGAAATGTAAAAATGTCACGGTGAATGAATGCATCATGCCTACTGGAGGCCTTTGCATCTTTATCAGGAGTCATGCACAAGATCCACTTAAGATTCCTACATAGTTATGCATAAACCATTTAAATGCATTGAATATGACACAGTAACTGGATGGAAGATGAAATGACTCAACTCTTAATATGTCACATGATGGTCAATCAAATATCACAGCAATCCTAATGGAACCCAGTGGTGCTTCATATGAGAACCATCATATGTTTTTACTAAACGACAGAATGTGTTTTTCACCTATTTGGCCATGCACATCTTTGGATTCTTTGAACGAATAGGCTGATTTCTACATTTCAAACGCTATAATGGGTCTCACGCTGTCTTTTTCCATTTCTCTCCCTCTTTTTATCCTTTTACGTCCCTTTCGCCATCTTGTGTGTCTCTGTGCCTCCCTCTCTCTTTATGGACGTACAATCATGATTTGTTCTGAAGTAGTTCAGACCATTAACTCATTTGAAATTCATCCTCTTTCCCTTTCACACTAACAAATTACCATGAATGCAAAATTATATACTCAGATGCAACAGGCAAAAATGGCTTCAACAATCAGTCTTCTGCTGTTGTGAAAAGGCATTTAGATGAATGCAGCAGCAAAGTGGATGGAGCAGTTGGAATGTTTAAAATATTAGTGATGCTGTGTATTATGGCAGACATATTTAAAAGATCCATACCACCAAACCTATTCTTACCCGTGTCCCATCAATAGCAGCACAAGTGTTTTATAATACTAACATCAACACAAGTACATTGTACATCTTTTTTTTTATGTAAGTACATAATAAAGAACATCTAATATAAAATGTAACCAAATATATATATAGGTAAATGTTATTTTATGCCAGTATAAATCGATTTTTATCATTTTGGTTGCACTTTATTTTACAGTACGTGCACTTACATCTACCAGAGAAAATACTGGGTAATATAAGGTAACTACAAGGGTTAAGGTTAGGTTTAGGGGTAGGTACAGGGTTAGTACCTAGTCATTACCCAGTTGTTGTAATTATTGTTAAGTTTGTAAGGGAATAGGACTGTAAAATAAAGTGCTAAGATTAATTTTGTCCAAAAAAACATGTACTGTACATGACTAAAAGCTTTAGTTATTACGCCAAGTTTTGGTATTATTTAACCCAAGTGTCTAGTAAAAATGGACAGTGTCTCAATCAGGTTTAAAGCATTGGACTAGAATCCTTAAAGCTATATATATATATACTGTATGTATATATACACTCACCTAAAGGATTATTAGGAACACCATACTAATACTGAGTTTGACCCCCCTTTCGCCTTCAGAACTGCCTTAATTCTATGTGGCATTGATTCAACAAGGTGCTGAAAGCATTCTTTAGAAATGTTGGCCCATATTGATAGGATAGCATCTTGCATTTGATGGAGATTTGTGGGATGCACATCCAGGGCACGAAGCTCCCGTTCCACCACATCCCAAAGATGCTCTATTGCGTTGAGATCTTGTGACTGTGGGGGCCATTTTAGTACAGTGAACTCATTGTCATGTTCAAGAAACCAATTTGAAATGATTCAAGCTTTGTAACATGGTGCATTATCCTGCTGGAAGTAGCCATCAGAGGATGGGTATATGGTGGTCATAAAGGGATGGACATGGTCAGAAACAATGCTCAGGTAGGCCGTGCCATTTAAACGATGCCTAATTGGCACTAAAGGGCCTAAAGTGTGCCAAGAAAACATCCTCCACACCATTACACCACCACCACCAGCCTGCACAGTGGTAACAAGGCATGATGGATCCATGTTCTCATTCTGTTTACGCCAAATTCGGACTCTATTCGGACCATCTGAATGTCTCAACAGATATCGAGACTCATCAGACCAAGCAACATTTTTCCAGTCTTCAACTGTCCAATTTTGGTGAGCTTGTGCAAATTGTAGCTTCTTTTTCCTATTTGTAGTGGGGATGAGTGGTACCTGGTGGGGTCTTCTGCTGTTGTAGCCCATCCGTCTCAAGGTTGTGCGTGTTGTGGCTTCACAAATGCTTTGCTGCATACCTCGGTTGTAACAAGTGGTTATTTCAGTCAAAGCAGCTTGAATCAGTCGGTCCATTCTCCTCTGACCTCTAGCATCAACAAGGCATTTTCGCCCACAGGACTGCCGCATACTGGATGTTTTTCCCTTTTCACACCATTGTTTGTAAACCCTAGAAATGGAAATTAAAATCCCAGTAACTGAGCAGATTGTGAAATACTCAGACCGGCCCGCCTGGCACCAACAACCATGCCACGCTCAAAATTGCTTAAATCACCTTTCTTTCCCATTCTGACATTCAGTTTGGAGTTCAAGAGATTGTCTTGACCAGGACCACACCCCTAAATGCATTGAAGCAACTGCCATGTGATTGGTTGATTAGATAATTGCATCAATGAGAAATTGAACAGTTGTTCCTAATAATCCTGAGAAAAAGAGCATTCAGTCCTCCTCTCCCGAGCATTTTGCTCGCAAATGTCCAATCCTTGGAGAATAAGATGGACGATCTTAGAGCCAGGATAAGTTTTCAACGGGACATGAGAGACTGCAACATCTATTGTCTGTCCGAAACATGGCTCACGCCAGCGGTCCCGGATACAGCTGTGACGCCGTCCGAGAACTTCTCTGTTTTTCGGATGGACAGAACAGCCGAGGCCGGGAAATCTAAAGGCGGTGGAGTGTGTTTCATGATAAACAAGAAATGGTGCGATCCTAGGAACATCTCCATTCTTTCGCGATCCTGCTCGCCTCACTTGGAACATTTAACTCTCATGTGCCGGCCTTTCTACCTGCCGAGGGAGTTTTCCTCGGTCATCGCCACTGCCGTTTATATTCCACCACAAGCAGACACGGGGCTGGCTTTATCTGCTCTCCATGATGTGACCAGCGGCTTCATAAACAAACACCCCGACGCTGCTTTCATCGTCGCGGGTGATTTTAACAAAGCTAACCTAAAGAAAGTATTGCCAAACTTTCACCAGCATGTCTCCTGTCCCACACGAGGAGCAAACACACTGGATCATTGCTACTCTCCGTTTAAGAACGCCTACAAAGCTCGTTCACAGCCAGCTTTTGGCAAATCGGACCATGCCGCCATTTTCCTCACACCGGAATATAAACAAAGGCTCGTTCAAGAGCCCCCGGTGAGGAGGGAAGTCAAACGCTGGTCATCCCATTCAGAGATCACGCTACAGGCAGCTCTTGATGACGTCGACTGGGACATGTTCCGCGCGAGTTCTGAAGACGTCAGCGAGTTCACAGAAGTGGCGCTCTGCTTTATTAACACACTGACAGAGCAAGCCACACAAACATTAACTATAACGTCCTTCCCTAATCAGAAACCGTGGGTGGACAGTTCAATTCGCACTGCAGTAAACTCGCGCACCACCGCTTACAATGCCGGTCTCCTAACGGGGGATATGAGGGAGTACAAAGCTTCATGTTACGCCCTCCGGCGCGCCGTTAAAGCCGCAAAACTCCGCTATAAAGACAGAGTGGAATCTCATTTCCAACTCAATGACTCCCGGCGGATGTGGCAGGGACTGAGAACCATCTGTGCTTTTGGAACTAAATCCTCTGCAGAGGTGAGAGCTGATCCGTTACTGGTGAACGAGTTAAACTCTTTCTATGCTCGCTTTGATGGTAATCGCGGCAGCGCGACTCCGGCGAGTGACGCGTCAGAGAGAGTCCCTCAGAGCAGCAACGGTCACGTGATCTCTGTCTCGGAGGACGAGGTTCGGAGGGCACTCAAACGTGTGGATGTCAGGAAAGCTGCTGGGCCGGATGGTATTTCAGGTCGTGTTCTGCGGTCCTGTGCTGATCAGCTCGCAGGGCTCTTTACATCCATATTCAACGAGTCCCTTGCTACATCTGTTGTCCCCACCTCCTTCAAACGATCCTCCATCATCCCTGTACCTAAGATCAGTAAACCCTCTTGCCTAAATGACTATCGTCCAGTGGCTCTCACATCTTTAGTCATGAAGGTCTTTGAGAGACTCATTAAAAACAACATTTGCTCCTCCATTCCTGACACTTTGGACCCTCTTCAGTTTGCCTATCGTCCCAATAGATCGACTGAAGATGCCATTTCTCACGTCCTTCACTCCTGCCTCACTCACATCGACAGCAAAAGTGGGAACTATGTCAGGTTGCTATTTATTGACTATAGCTCAGCCTTTAACACCATAGTTCCCATTAAGCTAACACACAAACTCCTGGATCTAGGCCTGAATTCTTCTCTCTGCCTCTGGATTGAAGATTTCCTCACTGGCAGACCCCAGGCGGTGAGAGTAGGCCAGTTCACCTCCACCTCCATCACCCTGAGTGTTGGAGCTCCACAGGGCTGTGTGCTGAGTCCCCTGCTCTACTCTCTCTACACCCATGACTGTTTGTCCACTCACAGCTCCACCTCTATCATCAAGTTTGCTGATGATACTGTTGTCCTGGGTCTCATCTCCAACAACAATGAGACGGCATACTTGGACGAAGTGGAGCAACTGACATCATGGTGCCAGGACAACTGTCTCTCTCTGAATGTTAACAAGACCAAAGAACTGATTGTGGACTTCAGGAAGAGACAGCATCGGTCATACTCCCCTCTCATGATCAGCGGGACACCGGTAGAGAGAGTGAGCAGCTTCAAATACCTGGGTGTGAACATCTCCGAGGATCTGACCTGGACTACACACATCCAGACACAGGTGAAAAAAGCCAGGCAAAGACTGTACCACCTGCGCCAGCTGAGGAAATTCAGGGTTTCACCAGCCATCCTGAAAACTTTCTATCGAGGGGCGATAGAAAGTGTCCTGACTCAGTGCATCACAGCGTGGTACGGGTACAGCACCAGTCACGATGGCAAAGCCCTGCAAAGAGTGGTGCGCTTATCCGAGCGCATCTCAGGCTCAGCTCTCCCGCCTCTGCAGGACATCTACACCAAACGCTGCAGAGGTAGAGCTACCAAAATCATCAGAGACATTAATCACCCTGCAAACTCTCACTTCACCCTGCTGCCATCTGGTAAGCGCTTCCGTAGCCTGATGGCAAAGACTGAAAGACTCAGGAGGAGTTTCTTCCCCCAGGCCATCAGACTCCTGAACTCAGTCACGTGACTTCACTTCACCCCGCACACGCATAAACATACGGTTTTTTAACATTAACATCCACATACTGCAATTGCACTGCACTTTACTTTCCTATTGTTACTGTGTAACAACCTGTAATAAACCTTGCACATTATACTTCTTTATATATACATATATATATATTTTATGTTAACCACTTATTTTTAAGTCTACAGTTTATCTCACTTATCATATCCACATATTTTTCATATTTTTATTTTATCTTATTTCCTATTTTTATCTTTACTTGATTTATTTATAATTCTACTTATGTTAATACTTTTTATTCTAATTTTATTCTATTTCTATTTTAATTTCTTGTAACTGTTATTTGCACTGTCCATGGAGCGGACCTGTTTACATTTCACTGCCAGTTGTATATTGTGTATATAACTGTGTATGTGACAAATAAAACTCTTGAATCTTGAATCTTGAATCTTGAATCCTTTAGGTGTGTGTGTGTGTATATATATATATATATATATATATATATATATATATATATATATATATATATATATATATATATATATATATATATATATATATATATATATATATATATATATATACACACACACACATACACACACACAGCTCAAAAAATGAAGGGAACACTTAATTATCACTGTACACTCTAAAAAAATTTAGAGTTAAAAATTACCCAAGTTGGGTTGAAAATGGACTAACCCAGCAAATTAGTTGTTTTAACCCAGCGATTGGGTTGTTTTAACCCAGCGATTAGGTTGTTTTAACCCAGCAATTGGGTTGTTTTAAGCAAACATTTAATCCAACCGCTGGGTTAAAACAACCCAATTGCCGGGTTAGTCCATTTTCAACCCAAATTGGGTTATTTTAACCCAGCATTTTTTAGAGTGTATAACACCAAGTCAATTAAACTTCAGAGATGTCAATCTGTCCAATTAGGAAGCCCAAGTGATTGTGAATCAGTTTCACTCGCTTTGGTGCAAATGAAAGCAACAATAGGTGCATTGGAGAGGCAACAAGAAGACAACCCCCAAAAAGGGAATGATTTTGCAGGTGGTGGCCATAGACAATTGTTATTTACTTATTCTTCCTGACTGATTTGTCTTTAGTTTTGTTAGGGTTCTTGTCACTGTCTGTAGTATGAGGCAGTACCTGCAATCCCATCAGGATGCACAGGCAGTCCTGCTCCTCAAGGATCGCACATCCAGACATGCCATCACAAGGAGGTTGTGGTGTGTCTCCCAGCACAGTTTCAAGAGTATAGAGGAGATACCAGGAGACAGGCCGTTACATGAAAGAGAGCTGGACAGGGACGTAGAAGGGTAACAACCCAGCAGTAGGACCGTTATCTGCTCCTTTGTGCAAGGAGTAACAGGAGGAGCACTGCCAGAGCCCAACAAAATGAACTCCAGTAGGCTACTGGGGTGCATGTTTCTGACCAAACTGTCAGAAACAGACTTCATGTGGGTGGCATGAGGGCCTGACGTCCTCTGGTGGGACCTGTGTTGACAGCTCCGCACCGTGCAGCTTGATTGGCATTTGCCAGAGAACATCAGAATTCAAGTCCGCCATTGGTGCCCTGTTCTCTTCACGGATGAGAGCAGGTTCACACTGAGCAGTGAAAGAGTCTGGAGATGCCGTGGGGAATGTTATGCTGCATGCAACATCATCCAGCATGACCGGTTTGGGGGTGGGTCAGTAATGGTCTGTGAAGTAATATCCTTGGAGGGTCGCCCAGACCTCCACGTGCTAGCGCACAATATGTGTGTGTATGTGTAATATATCCATATATTACTGTTTTTTCAATCAAATAAAATATATAAAAAACATAATTATTCCAAAATTTGACCTTTATATATACATCGTATTGGTGTAATGGTGGCAAATATCTAGAGGGTTTGACTATATGCTGCCAGCCAATCCCATTGCTGCTTTAGATGACATTAGTACAGCAGCATATAAAGGTCAGTTGCTTAAATTATCCCTGATGGTACTGCTGAACTGCCTTTATACTCCGGATTCATAATGTTTATCGTCACAAAGTTATGATGTAATCTTTAATAAATTCATTACATGTACATTTTATACCATTAATTTGTAAATTGCTTTGAAAAAAACAAAAAACAAAACAGTATGCTAAATGAATAAATGTAAATCTAAAAGCCACGGGTATTGCTTACACACTGTCAGGCAATAACACCTTCAGTTCACTCATGAGCAATATGGCATTTGCTCCATTAAATGTTACAGCATATATGCCACAGTCAAACTTTGGTGGGCGTAAGCTAGCCTATCCTGAAGCAAGTGCAGATAGGAACTGCACTGTATGTCATTCTTGTCGACTCACTCTGAGACCTTCCCAAAGGCCTAAAGGTCTTACCTGCAGGCTAGGCTTGCTGATGATTAGCATTAGTACCCAGTACGACAGCCACCTCCCCCTGTGTGCATCTGCCCTGGCTTCATTACCACCCACCTTTGTAGTAGGAACCTCCACCAGCTCATGCATGCAGGTGTCCCACAGGGGAGCAGCAGCTTAAATGATCTGGATGCATGGTAATTAGGTTATTTTCTCCACTGTCAAACATGAGAGTGGCTGACAGGGAGCATAAAGGCAAAAAAACAAACAAACAGGCACACTCGCACACATAGGCTGTCAAACCTCAAAGGTATGCTTACAAATTAGTTGCATTTCAGAGGTAAATACTTTTGAGAACCTCACCGGGTGCTTGAGAGAATTGAGTTGTGTCTGAGGAGTCTTTTTGTATAAGAGGAAGTTAGGGTTGCAAATTAGCTCCAAGATGGGAAAAAAAAGCATCCTTCGGAATATTTTCATATACTTTTGGCCTTAATTGAATAAATGAGTAAAAGTCCTGTCCTATGTTTCTCTTCTCTGACATTGATGTACAACATTGAGTTATATTTACCATACTGATATCATACACGAGTCTCAGTATGCACACTTACTGTATTCATATATATTTGATAGAATTTTGAGTAAATATTATGTAAAATGGGGTGACCGGGCTTTTTACGTAGCTGGGCCCAGACTCTGGAAAAAGCTCCCTGCTTATATACGTACAATCACTGACCTGGGCCTCTTTAAGGCTAAGCTTAAAACTCATTTATTTAGACTGGCTTTCAATGTTTAGCAATTGCTGTGGCATTCCGTGTATTATATTGCTGTTGGTTTTTCTTTAAAATGTATTTTTTTTTAGTTGTTTGATTATTTTTATTAATGGAAAGCACTTTGGTTCACCCTGTGTGTTGTAAAGGGCTGTATAAATAAATGTTGATTGATTGATTAAATTAAAATTGTATTGTATTTATTTCACTGCCTTATAGAGTGCAGTGGGGTTCAACAATCTGAGAGAACATTGAACATGTAGGGTTTTCTTTTCATTTTAACTAGACAATAAGCTATGCAAATCCACTTCCACCTAACAGAGAGAAAGATAATTGTAAGATAAAATAACAAATGAGTAATTAAAGTCCCAATGTGAGATATTACATCACATTTACAAGATATAAAAAGTCATAATTACCTTTGGGGAGAAATTGGCTTCAATAACAGGATTTAGCTAAATATATTTAAAATAAAAAAAGAACTATTTAGAATTCTACACTATTTCTCACTCATCAAATTATAAAAATTTGGTTTTACACAAACTTTAATGTGTTCATGTAGCTCGAGTGCTGCTTTTTAAATGAATTAAAACAATGAGAAATAATTACATTAAAAACTTTTGATAAAAATGCAAAATACATAATTTCAGGCATTTGGACCCAACTGTGTATACTACGCTCTGAAGATATTATTAGTCATTATAAAAACCCATATTAAGGACCACTAATTGAGAGGCATTCTGTGCAGGTAGATACGGCCAAGCTCATGTCAGGATTTTTTTTGTCTCTCTTCCATTTATGCAGTGCCTGGAACAGCAGCATCCAGCTTTCCAAAGGGTCATTCAGACTCTGAGGGTCTCCTACCGCAAAAGCCGGATTAGCTCTGACCTAATGAGTTGTGCAGGCCAGAGAGCTCCCGTCTGCTCCTCTAATCCACAGCCAAGGGAGCGCCGCTGCAACTGGCCCAGTAAGCAGAACCCGACGGCAGCGTTAGGCTCTCAAACACAGCTTGAATACCTGTATACCTCATTATATTCCCGGCCTTTGTTTATTTCTGCCAGGCTATTATGGAAAATGCCACTGAAAATGTGTGACATTTACTAAATTTGCTTTCCTCCGCAGTGATACTGTTCGAGCACAAAAGGCTAAAGACAAAGTTTTAAAATAATCCCTCGGAGGAATGTAGCATTAGAGGCGTAATACTTATGATATCAGCATTTGCATCTCATAGGATATGAATACCAAAGAGTCGTGTTTTTGATATACAAGTTTTTTGTGTGTGGTAAATTTCAAAATGCAAGCCAGCACTTGATGCCACCAAGAGGAGAGAGAGCGTTTAGTCCTCAGCAGAGTTGACCTTTTGTAACCCTCGACGTGCAACAATGCTTTGCTGGGGCACAAAATACATTAATATTCTTCGTATGGAAACAGAGCCAACCTGCAGTGAAGCCATCACATTGTTTTAAAAGACCAGTGGTACTCTGTTTCGAATGCCGCGGCAGGATACGGGCTGAGGCCGGGTCACCCCCTGCCTCGCCCTCTGTCCGATACAGTCTGGAGCGCACTACCCATCAGCTCTCTGCTCCACCGCACACACAAACATCCTCAAAAAATATCCATCTCCTCTTCTCCCACACATTTCAGTGCAGCATTTACTTGGGACACGGAGCAAGGACGTGACTGGGTTGTGAATGACGGAGCCGCCCGATGTCCTGAAACTGCCTGAGAAACAAATGAGTGACTTGTTCGGCACTATATTGATCACGAGTGTCTGCTCGTCTCTCATTGTAATAAAGAGAAGGGTCAAATGGTTTATTTGTTAATTCGAGGTGACAAGACGAACGGTCTTCTGCTGGTTTATGAGAGGATAATCATTTTAAAAATCACCCTGCGAGCTCATCGTTTTTGATCATTTGTCCTCATCCAGTACGTTTGGCTCCCTCGCTTTGCCTATTATGCCTGAAGCCTGCAAATTGCGTTTCTAATTGAGTCCTACTCGGCTTTCTAGACAACAGAGGCTTTATGCAGACAGTTGAGGACCGAGGCTGCAAACGCAAACGACTCAAAAGGTGCAAAAATACAAATAACTAATTTCACTCATCCAGCTTTAGTTAAAAATCCACTCACGCAACAGCGCTTGGTCTCACTTAAGGGACCATCTGCCATTTTTTTTACCTTGTCTGAGTCGATTGGTAATTGCATGCTGTTTACTGATTTCTGTCGCTGCACTGCTGGTGACCCCAGCCCCCACCGTAAGCACAGCCTGGACGGTCCTGCGTTTGCAATGATGATGATGATGATGACCCACTCCCCTGTGATTAAACCGTGTGAACATCTGCGCATGCTCACGTTGTCAACAGCTGTGCCCTGCTCTCCTCTCATACCTTATTCTCCTCCTCCACCCTGAAAGGCTGATCACGCCTAATAGTGTTGTCATAGTTAACTAAAACAAAAACTATTCAAAAAGTTTTTTGGTAATTGAAAAAAAAATATATATATATAGGGGCTGAACATTTTTTTTCCTCATTCGAGAAGCCGTTTCACAAAAGGGAAGAAAAGACTATCGTTTCATGCCAACTTGAACTAAACTAAAATGACTATAAAGCTATATAGATATATTTATCAACTAATACAGATGACAAAAGCACAAAACTAAAAAATAAGAGCTCATTTAAAGCATGAATAAAAACTATATTGTATAATGTAAATTATACTAAAATAACAACTCAGTTCAGACGGACGAAAAAAGTCCACACACTCCTTCCGATGCACTCAAAACTTTTGTTGCTTTACACTTTTCCTCCTGAGCACCACAGAATACATACAGTATATAAAAGGAGAGAGTAGAAAAATCCCAGGATATAGGGATTGACGCACAAATCCTCTGCGAGATTTAAAAAGATAAAACTTTGTCGGGGGTTAAGCCGGGACTTCCTCACTCTCGTGCGGATGCTGGATTCTCACTGTAGAGGATTAGGGGGCAGAATGCGTGAGAATGCACTGAGAGACCTTCTGAAATGATAGAGGGACTTGTAGCAAGGCTGCTGTAGCTCAGAGTTAATGGTGGGAAGAGAGGAGGAGGAGGACGACGAATAAAGCGCACACAGCTGTCACTGTGGTCTCTTTCGTCTCCAGGGCTGCTTGGACTTTTCATGTGCTGCTGGCATCTTGATCTCTTTATGGATGTCATATTGCTCCACACTGCGTGTATGTGTTTGTGAGAGGGAGATGGAGAAATGTGTGAGGGTGATGAATGTCGGAGAGTTTGTTGTAGAAGTTAACATTGCTGGTATGACCAGAAAAGTTTGTGTGCGTATGAGTGACAGAACGACATAAGAACACTCTGCTGTGCTGTGCGTGAATATGTGTGACAATTAAGTGTAGCATATGGATGGTGAGAAAAAGTGGATCTAAATGTAGCTTATACACTCTAAAAAAAAAGGTTCTATATGGCACCAAAAATGGTTCTTGGCTCGTAATCATAGGGGAACCGTTTTAAGTGCTATATATTTTGGTACTTCAGTGGTTCTTCAGAGGTTCTTCACCAGTTCTTTGACTAAGGTGCTATATAGCACCGCTACCATATACAGAGCATGTTAAGATATGGTGCTATATAGCACCAAAAGTGGTTCCTCTATGATTACGACGAAGAACCATTTTTGGTGCCATATAGAACCTTTTTTTTTAGAGTGTAACAAGAATATGAAAAGGAGACAATAGGCATGAAATCTTGGAAAGAAAATAGCCTACAAAAGGAAGAGATCTAACTAACATACAGGACGGTACACACACATACACACACACACACACACACACACACACACACACACACACACACACACACACACACACACACACACACACACACACACACACACACACACACACACACACACACACACACACGGAGCAGTTAGACATGACTGGGTATGATCAAGGGACAAATTCTGCATTCAAAATCTCTAATTTTTTCATTTCTCCCAATAATCATAATGAATTTCACAGGGTGCATTGATTGAAAATAAATAGCTGCATACAAATTCTCATAATAGTATAGTAGTCATATTATCCATAGAAATATATAATTAATCATAATATTCATCCATTCAAAAGTTTGGTGTCAGTGTTTTTTTTTATTTTAAAAAAAAAGAAGAAATTATTGCTTTTTTCCAGCAAGGATGCATTATATTATGGAAGCTTGTTTCCGCTGAAATAAAACATTTTAAAAGATAATTGCGACTTTTATAAAGTCATATAGAAACTTGCAATTCTGACTTTTTTTTCCTCGCAATTCTGACTTTATATCTCACAATCCTGACTTTATATCTCGCAATTCTGACTTTATATATCACAATTCTGACTTTATATCTCACAATCCTGACTTTATATCACGCAATTCTGACTTTATATATCAAAATTCTGACTTTATATCACACAATTCTGGCTTTATATCACGCAATTTTGACTTTATATCTCGCAATTCTGACTTTATATATCACAATTCTGACTTTATATCTCACAATCCTGACTTTATATCACGCAATTCTGACTTTATATGTCACAATTCTGGCTTTATATCACGCAATTTTGACTTTATATCTCGCAATTCTGACTTAATATATAACAATTCTGACTTTATATCTCACAATTCTGGCTTTATATCACGCAATTTTGACTTTATATCATGCAGTTCTGACTTTAAATCTCACAATTCTGACTTTATATCTCATCAATTCTGACTTTATATCTCACAATTCTGACTTTATATCACACAATTCTGACTTTATATCTCATCAATTCTGACTTTATATCACGCAATTTTGACTTTATATCTCACAATTCTGACTTTATATCACACAATTCTGACTTTGTAACACGCAATTCTGACTTTATATCACACAATTCTGACTTTGTAACACGCAATTCTGACTTTATAACTCACATTTCTGACTTCTTTTCTCAGAATTGTGAGATATAAATTCACAATTGTGAGTTATAAAGTCAGATCGCAATTGTGACTTTATCACTCAATTCTGACTTTATAACTCACAACTGCGACTTCCCGATCACTGTTTCCACAAAAAAATTAAGCAGCACAACTGTTTTCAACATTGATATTATAAGAAGAAATGTTTCTTGAGCATTCAATCATATTAGAATGATTTCTGAAGGATCATGTGACACTGAAGACTGGAGTGATGACACTGAAAATTCAGCTTTATATCACAGGAATAAATTACATTTTTTTAAATTATTAATACAGAAAACACAATAATATTGTCCAATATTACTGTTTTTAATACAATAATAAAAATACTGTATTTTTTTGATGAATTCTAAATTAAGCAGAAAGGTTTCTAACTTTTACATTTAGATTTTTTTACTGACCACAAATGTTTTAATGGTATAGGCTACATTTATACCATATAAAATAATACATTCCCAGGAGAATTGTCTCCCAAAATACTTTTATGATTTATGTCTTATCAACTATGCAAATTAGATTAATGATGATTAATGTCTTTTAAATTGTCATATATCTCATTATATAAGCGTATAAGTCCTACAATTTGGACAAAACAACAAAATGGACACTACCACATAGTGTTCCATAGAGAAAAAGGGGGCGATTTTGGACTCAGCTAAGAACATGGGGAACAGAATGTCAAAATAAGAGCATATGAAACACACACACACACACACACACACACACACACACACACACACACACACACACACACACACACACACACACACACACACACACACACACACACACACACACACACACACACACACACACACACACACACACACACACACACACACACACACACACACACACACACACACACACACACACACACACACACACACACACACACACATCCAAAACCCTTACAGAAAGACACAAGCCAAGTATTTGTGAGAGAGAGAGAGAGAGCTTACTGAACATTTTTTATCTGTGAGCACATGCCATTTTACATGTGATTTCTCTTAAAGCGCCTTTAGAAGTGTCTTCCTGAATAACAGCAATTATCGATTGCACAACTTGACATGAGTGACAACAAAACCTTGGCTAATGTTCTGATATTCTTGGAGAATGTGAGGACTTAAGATGTTTTTCAACAACTCTCTTTCTCTGGGATCAAAAAACTCTTTCAAGAACTAATGCACAAGCCAACAAACTAGACTTTCACATTTTCTGAATAAAATGTGAGTGGTGCTTACCCATGTAAAACTAACTATTAAAATAGTTAAGTGCTTTTGGTGGCTGCCAGGGTGTTGCCAAGGTGTTCTGTGTGGTTGCTAGGTGGCTTATATGATTAGGACAGCAGTTTTACATCATTTTACATTAGTTCAGCTGCAGCATGTAGATGTTTCTGTGCCATTTCAATACTTATCTCATACTAATATAACAATATTACATATTATAGCACTATTTTTGACATGCAAAACAGAAGGATTGTGTAGGGATGGTTTGCATGCAAGGTTTGATTTTCCCTAAAGAGAACCTGAAGGTTTGTGGTTTTGGGAGCATTAATGCTGAATTAAGATTCTCTTGATACCTCAGTTTCAGACTTGCTTGGCTTTACAATAAAAAAGAAAACGACTTAGATTTAGAGTGAGACTGAAGGGTTGAGGAGAAAAAGTTTTTTGACTGAGGTGAGATATCTTGAGAACTGATTAATTCAGAGCTGCCAGTGCAAATCAGAGCCATGATCTCTCTCATTATCTGCATTCATAAAACAGTGTTACACAGCATATTTAAAGGCAAAGACATGCTGTGCAGAATTATACCGTTTTGATTGAGTGCATGTGAAAAAATTCCTTCATCTGTAGATTTTGAAACACGAGTCATGCTCATGTGTGAAAACAACAAGACGGTATTTCTCAAAGGCCTGGACTAGTAATTCATATCTACATGGGAAACTATTTGGGTCATGTTGTCACAGAAGTTCATGGGCAATAGCTGGTAGCTGAGTCTTCAAGGTATCTGTCTATACATAAATTGACTTTGAAAAATAAACCCACTGTGAGAACAATTCACTGCAGTGAAAAGTGAGACTCCCCTATATTTATACACTCTTTGGTGTATATCCATGCTTTAATCCTGGCTACAGCTGCTTGCTTGTCATCTACACTTGTACAAAGCCACAGGAAGAGACAGCAGGGAAGTGACCCTTGCTATTTACCTCAGTATCCGCTCCCAAGCTGACAAGCTGAGGCACTTTGAAGAGCACTGACATGGAAACAAATAAATGTTTTTATTTGAGAGCGCCTATCACGAGCAGTGCGTCTAACAGCGGGACAGGTTGACTTTGGCAGAGTAATGGACCTGCCAGCCTTTTCCCATGTGTTCCTGATGGCAACCTCTCAACCCTTACCAACAAACTCCATTTCCCGAAAAGCCGCTTTCATATAGACCCCAGCGCTGCACGAGAGGCAGACAGAAAGAAATA
This sequence comes from Gobio gobio, assembly GCF_949357685.1. NCBI lineage: Eukaryota > Metazoa > Chordata > Actinopteri > Cypriniformes > Gobionidae > Gobio > Gobio gobio. Next base: position 31,834,603 of record NC_137107.1, on the reverse strand, counting down.
AGAGAGCGTTTCGAGTCAAGTGCTAATGGCTTCAGTTTTTCCAGCTCCTCAAAGTGAACTCCTTTGTGTTGCCAGAAGACGGTGATGTGATTTATTGGCCAGCCCTGAGGTACGGTTATGGAGCAGAGTAACAGTGACACAGATAATCGGATTTGTTAGTGTGGTCCATTAAATACCGAGCCACCATCTTCTGCCACAGGCCTCTGCGTATAGGTGCGCTAACAATTTATGTTCCTTCAAAATAATTGCTCTGCAGACAGTGTGTACTGGAGACTTGTTCCATGGTCGGATAATTCGATTGCAGATGCACCGTGCATTCAAACAATCCTCCCACACTCAATATAAATATGTATGGTAGGCATTGAATAGAGACATCATTGATTTAATAGTCCATACCACCCTGGCAGGGAGCTTCCCTCGCATCTCATACCTGTTTTGCTGCGTACTGTATATCCTTTTCATTAATTTTGTCTGCATTTGCTATTTATCAAGGTATGGTAGCTGTAGCTAAGTTTTTCATGTCTATTGTGTTTTCGTTGGACAAACAGCATGATGGAGAGTATTACAATAATATTAATGTTATATAATAATAATATTATATAAACATAATATTTAGACACATTATTTCTGTTTACTTTGTGTATTTTTGCTCCACCAACAAAAATAATTTCAAACTTACAGCAGAATCACCAATCACATCTCAACAAATCGGTTGAGTGAATAATTCAAATGGCTCACTCAAACAGACAGACCCTGTGTCCCAATGTCCATACTATCCATCCTATTACCATGACCTTTTATATATCAAAAGCTCAAGGGAAAGTTGATTTCTCAATTCATGACCCCTTTAACTCTGACAAGATGATTGATAGGCCAGTTTACGGTGACATGATGCGTGTAACTAAGCGACAGAGCGCAACCATTAAATACGCTATTTTATGACGTGATAGTATGTCCCAAAGCTTGTCTACTTTCCTGCTACACACTCAAAAGTATGTACTTTTTCTTCACAAAAAGAGTAGGCTACAAACTTTTAGGGCGTAGTATAAGTAGGCGAATTGGGATGCAGCAAGACATTTTTTGTTTCTGAACAAATCAGGGTTATTGAATGAATCAATTGATTCAATGATTTACTCATTAAGACATTTTCAATAAAATTAATACATTTTTAAGTGCGACTTAAGTGTACAAATACTTCTGCATGATAGTGTCTTAGCAGATGATACAACTTAAGGCGAGACACTACAGGCAAAAACCCTGTTTTTTCATGCATCTGTCAATTTTGGGATTTGGGGATTTTCATAGTGTTTTTTTCAGACTAGTGGAAAGAAAACATCCAAAATACACTGCTAATAGCACTTTATCTATTTGCGCCTGTAAATTTCAATTAGGCTACAGTACATATCTCTAAAGGCCGTTTTCTCAAAATTAGTTTTTTTAGAGCCAGAAATCTCTACTTCAGCAGCACTTACATACACCAGACTTTTATTAAATTCAATAGTTTTAATAATATCTACATCTTTATTCATATCTATATTCTGAAGGTTTTTAAATATATTCCTAAAACATTTAGATTAGCTCTTTTCTGGCTATTGACATTATTTTCTGAGTGACGGAATGATAAAAAGAGATCCAAAGGGATTCCCACTGTAAAAACCTTTGACTGTAATATGTCAAAAAAAAAACCCATTATAAATATATAATGAACCTGACTCAATCCAATGTTCAGATTTTTGTTCTAGAAATGTGAATGCATATTTAATTAGATAACACCACATTTGCATATTCAAACATAACATTTCAGAAAACGTATGATACAAAAAATGTTTGCATTTTTTATTTATTCAACCAACTAGGGAAGTATGGTGTTGATTAGTTATTTTTTTTACCCTATTCACCTTAATGACTGAAATGGTATAGGCCTACTACTGCACAGCTCCGATTAATCGTTTTTCAGCATTCACACATTTTCAAGCTCATTTTCAATGATGTCTTCGGTTGAACAGATATCAAGGAATTGCACTGTGCAATCTAACACATTGGAAGAACTATCCAGAAAAGAAAAAAAACCTGATAAAGGCCATGTTCTATCATCTTGGTAGGATATTGCTGACAGACAGTGATGGCTTGTCGTTTTGGTTCAGCTTTAATGCTACCTTCACGTGCAATTACCCCCCAAATTTCCCAATAAATAGGCAAGAATAAACCTGCATGGTGTCCATGATTACTGTTCATTCCGACCACAGAGCACTTGAATGCAACAAGCTCGTAATCACGACTTCAGAAGTGGGAATTATAAAATTTCCGATAGCGTGTGAAGGCATAGGCCCTAATAGTGAAATGGAGCAACATGTTGGCGTATAGCCTATTCTCTCGTCTCCAGTATGCTTGCTTCTATCAAATCCTTTACTATGGTCAGTCACGCTGTTACTAGTCAAACAGTGAGAAGCTCCTCTTTGAACAGCAGATAAAAGCAGGCTAGAGATGGTTTGTTGTTGCTTTATAGTAGTGTTGTAGTCAAGACCAACTAAACCGAGACCAATTCGAGACCAAGACCAGCGTGTGCCGAGACCAAGACTTTGTGGGGTTGAGACCAAGACAAGACCAAGACCAAGACAGGGCGAGACCGAGTCAAGACCAGACCAGCACTCCTTAAATGAATCTAAAAGATCCATATCTACTGTTTGAGAAATTACTTATATTTAATGAATAAATACAATTACAATAGTAAGACACTATAGCGCTGTTACCAATCAAATCACTAACAATAAAAATCATGGCACAGAAGCTGCATCTGAATTGGTACAATTACACCTGCATAAATAATGTTGATTAATTTAACATTAAAACATTAACAGTATTTAACAGTCACAGAATCCTTTATTCAACCGATTTGTTCAAAGCAGTTGTTATAAATCAATATAATTTGCAATCACGCTTATATTCACGAAAATAGCTCTCTTGCTCTTGCGATATTGCTTAATTATATTCTATGTTATATAAAAAAACTAAATCGCAATCTAATTTTGGGCATTTTTGAGACAATGCTGCATTGATTTTTAACCCGGCAGCACAGTAACAAAAGAAATCATATTTCAAAGAAGTTATTTATTGCATTTTAAGCTGTACATTTTACATCAAATCACATTAATGATGTTAAATCAGACAATGCACCGGCAATTTAGTGATATCCTTGCAGTTGTGGTCTTGACTGGTCTTGAGATCAAATCCAGAGTCCTCTAAGTCCGAGACCAAGACAAGACCGAGGAGAAATGCAGTCGAGACTGAGACAAGACCAAGACCTTCAAAAAATGGTCTTAAGACCGGTGTCGAGACCAAGACCGGTCTCGAGTACTACAACACTACTATATAAACTAAATTAGGCAAAACATCCTATATGGAGCATGTGCTGCTATGCCAATTCTTGTAGAAAAGTTGAAGTTAATGTCATGGACTCTTATCTGTGGCCAGTATGACAACGTCCACAGCACGGTAGTTCATAAATCGCCATTGACAGACATTTACGATAGTCTCTAAAGGTTTATTGTACATTTATAGACCTGAGCAAACCGGTTTGTCGAAAATTAAGTAGGCCTAAATGGTATTTTATGTTACTGTATTTTTATTTTTTATTTTTTTAGAAAGCACATAGTTTATTTGTTTGGCCGTCTTCATCTGTTGCAGTGCTGACACATTGCAACTGACAACTCTGTTGACATTTACAGCAACGCCAACGTTAACTAGCAGAAGGAAAGACTACAGCAATATGTTCTTCGTGAACACTGCTAATCAGAGTTTGAGAGGTCTAGTTCCTCACCCTTTGTTTCATAAAATCTGGAGAGCTCAAGAAAGGAAAGAAAGAAACATTTCATGCAGATAATAACCAGCTTATGACATTAGCCGTATTAATATAGACTCCTGACAGACACCAGCTAATGTCATGATTTAATTTAGAGTGTAATTCCTCCGAGACGCAGAGAACAGAGACCCAAATACCAAAATATCAGCTGAGATAAAAGGAGAAAACAGACCCAATTCCAGAAGCATCCCTCTGGGGGTTAAGTGTGCAGCCTCTCAATTTGGATCTCAAAAAGGCTTGTCCCGCCGGGAACGACTTTAAACGCGTACATGTACGCATGCGTGATTTCCGCTAATGAGCTTGTTGTATTGTTTCAGTCGCCACATTGGATAAAGTTGTGTGCTGAATGTCGTGCCTTTGAAAAAAGGAGAAGAATCCATGGCTCTTTGCTCTGTTGACACTGTCGTCCATTAATTTGTTTACGTCCTAGTTATAATAATGAAAGATAAATGAGAAGGACTTGTCCGGGAATATCAATAAGCTATAAAACTCTGAAAATGCGTCAAAGTGTGGCAGGTCAAACGTTCGTGGTGATGGATGGGGTGGAGCCACGCTTCTTTGTCACATGTTATAAAGAAGGTGTTAATTGTCATATCACTGTCAGTTAAATGAGTACAATCATTTAGCTCGAAGGGATGCATGGTAATGTCACATTAACATGGAGCAAAGCCTCGCCGCACTGATCATTAATTAGTCTGGCCTGTCTCAGAGGGGAGGGAGCAGCACCATCCAGCATTGGGATCTTGCCTGTATAGTTTAGCACTAATGAGCCTTTAATGTGCAGGACCGAAGAAATGGAGTAGCCTATATCTCACATCCAGAGCTATTGTGTCTGCAATAACCTTTGAATTTAATACATGGTGCTCAGACTCTGCAACAACACACTTCTCGTTAAAGCCTGTGGTTTACTGCTGTGCAATCTGGTAAAATTATAGTCTGCACTGAGAACATTTATTATATGCAGCATGGTTGAGTCGCGACATTGTATTTGCACACTTACAGTATGTTTCAGCAGTTTGCAACACGCAACCTTTATTTGGAGACTCGGATCATGCGCTTGTCAAGGAGAATGACCATCAAAACCTGCATGACCCCTTTGAGGCAGCTGGGGTTAGAAATCAGCGCCATCAACTGGAAGAAAGTGGAAAAGCAGGATGTGGTGTTTTATTTAATATGCAAATAGAAAATAGTGGTGTAATGCATAAATTAAAAATGGTTTTCATGTCATTTATGGTTATAGGCAGTGCTTTACAGCTCATAAAACAGACTACAATTAAATAAGAAAGAAACAAAAGACACTTTGCATCTAAAAAGTGATTCAAATGCTACATAACAAACAGAGGCTGACCACATATATAAGGGGGACATTTTTTCAAGAGTACTGACTTGATAGGATCGATGACTGCCGACATTGTGTATTCCAAGTCAATGCAAGACCATCTTGAACACTGGAAGAACTTCCTCATGTACAATTATTCCTCGGTGGTCTTCAAGAATATGTTTGCGTTTCATAAAATACAAGACAAGCAGGGAACAGCGGAGGGAATGAATTAATACAATGTATAGCATTAATTAAACTTTATTCTAATTAAATGAGACATTTGCATGATCCAGATGGACTGATTTTGCCATGATCATGCCAACACACCTGGATGAGGAATCTGTCGGTACACACTATCTTAGAGAATGGTTTATGAAATAAATTGTGTTAAGGGTAATTGAGTATTGATTAAGTCCTTTATGATGGTTAGAAATGGTTCGCAAGTATAAATTGAGTGTTTGACTAATCAATTTATTCACATATAACCGGTCTGTGGGTTTCTTACCGAAGTCTCTCCGCTGCATCGATCACATTACCTCAGGATTGCACCCCCAAACTCATCAGATCCAGTTAACTTTATCCTAATTATTAGGCTTATCAGTGGAACATTCATTTAGGTAGGTTAGATATTTCTTGTTCTATACTGCAATCGCTGTATGGGGAAAAACTAAGCAGAATGGAACATAGCAAACAAACAAACAAAAAAGAAAACAATGCAATAGCACACATACATAAGCAATTGGAGTGCATACCATCTATCATTCTAATACTGTAAACAACATATTATACAATATTGATAACACTACCAACAACAATACAATTTGCTCAACAGCTCTCAAAGAGACGTGGATGGTCATTTATCTGCTGTTTTCCCAGAAGTCTTCCTCTGTATATACATGTTCATTCAAACTGTTGGTGGAAAAAAGTTCCAAAATAGACATTTTTTCATCCATACTTTGAATTCACATGCTTTTACATATGGGAGTCAGTCTTTTGAGAAATACAGTAGACGCACTAACACGGACAGGAATAGAGATGTATAAAAATATGTAAAACCTACAAAATGTGTTCTCACTCATTGTCAGAGCCAGTCAATGTTTAACTCATGGAAATGCTTCGGTTTCCAGCGCGCCACTGATATGTTTAAATGTCAGCTCTTTGTGTGTTTTTTTAAGATATTCACTCACAGAAAGGTACCACCACCAACCAGGCTTTAGTGTGATACATTTAAAAAACAAAACAAACAGAAAAACAAACAAATATATATTTCAAAATAGAATGGAATATCCTCTTCTTCTTCGAAAAAAAAGAAGAAAATATAGACATCTCAATTGAAACGTTTCTCATAATCCAATGTTCTCACATTCTCAGCGGTTTCACAACCATCTCTGTTTTCCTTTCTTCCTGATGATGAACCTTCATGACAGTTGCCATGGAAACAAGACCAGATGAATGGCTTGCCTTTTCATGGTGAGATGTGAGTTTGTCTGAGTGCTGTAGAGTCAGGCCAATACCCCCCCCCCCCCACCCAACCAACACTACCACCACCTTATCCAGAAGGCATATGGGTGAGCTACGCTTTTATCTGAAAATACATAAATAACTTCCAGCCCACTATGCGATGTTCTTAGTAGCGTTTTCGTTTAACCTTTCCATGTAATTTCGGAGCTCTTTGGAGTCCCCGAGCTCGATGTCTGGGCAAACCCATTTGATGTCGTTCTGACCAATGAGAAGTGGGCTTATGGATGGGCAGCCATTGCTGGGCTTGCTATGGCTGAAAGTGGTGAACTTGACTCGTTTCCTTTTGGTAGTGGGTGAGTTTATGGACTCGCCCTTGTGATCTCTCCCAGTGCACCCTGAGTCAGAGGCCGACCTGTGGACCTGGCCTTGCACGCTCTTCTGAGAGGAAAGGCCATTGAGGAGCTGGCTACCTTCCTCCAGGCCCAGCCCGGAGTCCATGGTCCCACCCAGCTCCTCTTGATCAAGACACAAGCCCGCTTGGCTTTCCAACAGCTCCGCATCATGGCCCAACCAAACCCAATCGTGGGCGTGAGACATGGTCTCCTGGCCCTCCAATGGGAGCTGCTTGTTGCGATACTTGAGGGCATAGGAGACGCAATTGATTAGGAATACCAAGATGGCCAGGCAGAAGACACCAAGCAGGGCGTACATGCCTATTTCCAGATCTGTGAGCCCGCGGCGAGTCTGCAGCAGGTCGTCCTCTGTGTTATGTCCAGGTGGAAGGTCTGCTTGAGCTGGGAATTCGGAGAAATCAACCGGAATATCACCAGCTGAGAGCCTGTCACCACTTGCTTTCCCCTGGGAGGTTTTAATGGTTGTAGCACCTCGGTTCATGATTCCAGCCTCCATGTCTGAGATCGAACCTCCGTAGTATGGGGCATTGGGCCTGTATCTCCTGTCACTTGCACTGTTTCCTGTTTCATCAGCACGGCCGAACTTCACATGGACATTCGCATTGCCTGCGGCCAGAAGTGTGCGGCGCTTGGTTTTTAGGCACGATTCGGGTCCATACATCTCCAGGCGGACCAACATGCCTTGCCCTTCACCTTTAGCCACCAACACTGGCCACCTCCAGGTGGTGCTTTTTCTCACCAACACCACATTGTCATCCAGCGAGGTGGCTGTTAGGATAAAATGTGCAGGGTCATAGAGGTCAAGCGGGGTCATGGAGCCATCACTGAACTGAAGCCACGCGCTGACAAGGGACTCCTGAAAGAGAAACACAACATGAAATAAATGCTCTTGGGTAATGCTAATTTTCTTGTATCGAGTATGCATGATTTTTTACTCCAATGCAGGAAGGTTCAAATGCTTAAAAAGTCCCCTAAACTACATTTCAAAGTGAACAGATGCACTGATCAGCGGGAGATTCAACCAATTTGCCCGTTTTATGTCTATCAATGTGAGGAAAGAGTAAACCCCTGCCGATGCAAAGGATTAGCGAAATCAGCCTAATCAGAAAGGGTTTTATATGTGAGATGACTCAGAATAAGTGGGCAGCCCCGATCAGCATGATCCACTAACAAACCACAGCTCCTCATCAACATGCGGCCCGTGTCAAACAACTTTGTCCATAATGACAGTAATTACAGTGCTGCACCTGCTCATGGATAAAACAACCCTGCATTTCTGAGAAATGGACATAGAAGTATGCAATATTGTGACCTGAAAACCAGAATACAATTTAACTGCATGGAGTTACACAGTATTAAAGGTCCCGTTCTTCGTGTTTTTTTGAAGCTTTGATTGTGTTTACAGTGTGCAATATAACATGTGTTCATGTTTCGCGTGTAAAAAAAAACTGTATTTTTAACACAATTTACTTATCTGTACACCGCTGTTTTCACTGTCCTACAAACGACTGAAGACTTCCTTTATTCTATGAAGTCCCTCCTTCAGAAACACGTAACGAGTTCTGATTGTGTCAGCGGTTCCCGTGTTGCGATTTGACAGCAGCTTAGCGAACGTAGCACGGTCCTGTGTTGTGATTCGACAGCAGCTTAGCGCACGTGGAAAGGTCACGCCTCTTAACGGGAGAAATATACGCGCTTAATAATCTCTACAGCGTCCCTGGGAAAGCCAAACAAAGGTGATTTGACTCCGGGATGAAAATAACAGCGTCTCGACGACATGGCGACAAACACACTGAAACGCAGCACTTCCTTTTCTCCACGCGACGTCCTCTTCTTCTCCACGTGGGACAGCAACAAGACCACGCCCCCTTTTTTCGCGTTTTCTTGTGGGCGGAGGTTAGTCTGTTCTACTGCTCTACTGACGTAATTAAAGCAGGAAATACCAGGATGTAGTCCTAACCAGCCGTTCGCTGTAGGCTTTGAAAGGGAACTTCTGTTAAATAAAATATCTCGCTTGGCATTGAACTTTGAGCTTTATCATTTTACAGGTATTATTTATGCTCTAGCAGCAACATTACACACTAACTAAAGTTTGAACAATGGGATCACGAAGAACAGGACCTTTAAGAAATAGAAACGATTGGATCAGCTGAATGAATAAAATATCAAGAAATAATCAATAAATGCATTGTTTAATCTATTGTTGATAATTAATCGCTAATAATAACAATAATAATCAATAAACATAAATATAATATAATAGAGTTTAATTAAACTACCTGATTAGCATTGTGCATGGTCTCCTGTGTGGTAGCTGTGGCAACAATGGCCCTGTTGCTTCCTGGGCTGAGCTGGAGGTTCAGGGAAAGGCCAGAGACCAGCTGCACACCCAGCTCTGTTATACTGACTTTATCATCCAGAACCCGGATCATCCTCTCAGCCAGAACTGAGTCCGATAATGGGGACATCACCTGTTAAAAAACGTAGACAGAAATGCTTCTGATAACATTTTAAAACAACTGAAAATTCTCTCCTAGTTTCTCATACAAATTTGTGACATGACAAAATTAGTAGGCTATGTACAATTTCAAAAATCTAAGTGGCAGCTGTCCGCCCTCGGCCATATGGCAATATCTGATGCACATGACTTCGATATGAAAGGTGATGAGAAGACTTCTAATCTGGATCAATTAATAGCAAAGCAGCCACCTCCATATTTCCACATTCATTATGTTATAATGAAGTGTCAGAAGTAATTTACTTCCGATCTGTAAGTGGGACTTCCACTGTCACCCGCGTGCACGCATGGCCCGCACTTGCTTCTAATCATCATTTGCACACTGTCTGCAAGTCCAAAGGAAACCGTTTTTCACTCTAAAATACAGCCATGCTTAGGTGGAGAAAGGATTCTTATTCTGTTTTTATATTCCGCTCTTATTCCGAGCGCATTCCTAATTTCCATTTGAATTGAGAGATTTATTAATTAGACATAAAATAAGAATAAGCAAGGGGAGCGTCGGGCCTTACCCAATATTGCGTAAGATGCTGCCCCAGTGCTCCACTTTTTATAAATAGATCTATAAAATAAAAGTTAGTGCTTGCTACGCTACTTCAACAAACCTTTTCTTCCAAATAGTCTACTTTGAAACCAATTTTTTGAAACCACACGTATTTTCCCTCTTCTAATTGCAATTAATTAGTCATTCGATTTGGTTTTAATGAACTGCAAAAACAGGTGGGCCCCTTTTGAATTGTAACCGGGAGTTTGGTCTAATAGCAAGGTGGACAACTAGTAATTTGGCCGTGGTTAAGTGGTGGGTTTTTGATTTCAGGAATCACGATCTATAAAGCAGCACTGGTTTTCAGACTCCACGTATTCCATTCCACCATTACTGGGCTTTTTATCTGATTTTAATTTTCAGCAAATGGATCAGATCGAAGCACTCTCCACCTATGGCTCTGGCGTATTTCTTTTGCTGTCAGATAGCACTTTAATGGCACTTTACGCTCGTCAAGCAGGTGTATTTATGTGTGAAAGCATAGGTGACATCTATAAGAAAAAATGTGAGGTTTTCAACACTTAATTAGTCTGTCTTAATAAAAAAGATTATAGTTTGTGATAGGAGCTGTGAGATGTGCAGATAGACAGCACACAAGCTGTGACAGAGGAGAGTGAGAGATGCTGTCCATTTATTGTCTGACAGCGTACACGTGTCACATCACAACTTGGACTGATTCACCTTTCATCCGCATGGAGAGATTGACAAATGACAGCCTGGCTTTTCCAATGAAAACAAGGACGTCCTCAGATTTTATTCATGCAGTATAAACACAAGGGAACTGTGGCTTAGTCAGCTGTAACTGTCAGTTTTGTTCCTCCAACATTGGCAGCTCTGGTCATGGTGTGTTGAGGAAATTGCATAATATGCTATAACAAATTAATCATGGATCAAATTTTAATTTTTGAGCTAAATGGATTTGAATGCAGCTTCCAAAAGGCAAAAAAATCATATTTTTTACCTTTGATATTTAACCATTTGAAGTGTACGATCGCACCGGTGTGATTAGAACGTTCAGTGCATCACGTTATCAACTGCTAAATTCAATTCTGTTTTCAACCATATAATATTTATTTTATGTTTCTGACATTTAAAGGGGCACTTCAGCGCTGGATGAATATGTATTTAAACTGTGTCCTTTATGTAGTAGAAATGAGAAATTATTTTTGAATTTGGTGCCTTCTAGACTTAGAAAAGATAGAAAATGTATTTTTGTCTCATGTGGATGAAAGACAACAAGTCCCAGAATGCACTTGCTTCGCTGCCCTACAAGGCCACTCCCAAAGCCACGGCTATTGGTTATCACTTGCCCACCGGCACCGCCCCACTGTCATTTTGATATTCATAGTAATAAAATAATTTCGTTCAGTTAGAGAACAGACACTACAATTAAAAACTGAACGTGTCTTTTCAATAAAGTGTGAGTGAGCCGAACGAATGTCACGTCACAGAAGCAGCAGCAGGAGTCAGATTTCATTCATCGCGAGAAGAGCTGAGCAGAGCTGAGGTAAGCGCGGCTGTCATTCTCGGCGCGTGTCCAGTCTGGCGCATTATCAGATCATGCCTATGGAAGCTTTACTTTCATAGGAATTCATTGAAAAGTTGAAACACTCACTTTGCTCTGTACCGCTCCGTTATTAATGCCCGAGCAGAGCGGCAGCGGCCGTGTGCATTTACATTCTGTGAGTGAGATCCCACCCCTATGGGCGGGTTGAAAACATGCGGAACTAGCTCCTGTAGTCTCTAGGCTCGGGCCAAAAATCCTCCGATAACCGATCATAGGAGGATTTTTTCCAGAAATAAAATGCATAATTATCTCATCTCAGGGGGATATGAGAGGGAAAAGTACAATAATTCGAATATACTACCAGGTTTCTAATGATACAAAGCTTAATGCTAAATCACTGAAGTTACCCTTTAAATACAGATAAACACTAGCAACAAACATGAATAGATGACTATACATGACTGATGACTATAGAAGCGGCAATCATCTTTTCAAATTATTTTGACAACGTGTTTGATTGACATTCGATATTCCCCACATGGTGTTCACTAATCTTAGAATATTGTAGGTACAAAAAGAAAATTGTGCCCCAAAGTTGGCGTGTTTCTCACCTGAACTTTTGTGGTGCCAGTGTTCAGACCGATCAGAACCTGTTCCTCTGATAGCTTGGCTATGCGTTCATCTCCCACCCTTAACGAGTCCCTCACCAGCTCTGTCACGTCCACCTGCCAATCACTGCCTAAGAGGAAGTCTGGCTGGCCCTGCCACTCCTCTGGCTCGGCCTCAAAGTGTGTGAGGACACGGACGGTGGTGCTCTGGTACTGTGGACCACAGCTCCGGTCCTTCTTGGCTCCTTCAACCCCATCATCCTCTCCAGACCTGTCGTAAAGAAAGCAACCAATATTAAGTGTTACATCCCATTCTCAATTCAATTCTATTCTAGTACAATCAACCCATTCAAATTAAAACATTTTAAGTAAGAAATGTTCATATATAAAAATAAACAACAAAATCAGTGTGAACAATATTATGATTGAAAACAAATAATGAAATATATAATATTCTATAAACAAAAATCCACCCACTAAAATAAACATGCAGTTTCTATAAAAAATCGTGTTGACACTCAATTTAAAATATATACAGTTTAAAATCAAATAGGAAAGACACCATTTTTTGGTACTGATTTTCTGTTCAATTCTTAATCAGTGGGAACATGTATATGTTTAAAAAAAAGATAAGTTTCAAACATAAAATACTATTATATTCTTGTTTTTTTTTTAAATCCACCCACTAGAACTAAACAAAATGAGAAAAATAATATGGTTCAAAAACAAAGATGCTGTACATTAAAAATCTTCTGTCTGTGTGTGTGTGTATGTATGTATTTGTATGTGTCCTGCTATTCCGTAGTAATACATTTGGACCTTTTGGGGAATTTTTTTTGTCCCCATGAGGAAAATAGCTAATAAATCATACTAAACTAAGTATTTTGAAAATGTAAGAACGCAGGATTTTTTTTTTTTTGTGATGGGAAGGGGGTTTAGGGGTAGGGTTAGTGTAAGGGGGACAGAATACACAGTTTGTACCATTAAGTCTATGGAAAATCCCCATAAAACATGGAAACATGGTGTGTGTGTGTGTGTGTGTGTGTGTGTGTGTGTGGTTCTGGTAAATAATCCAGAACAAAATAGTAATTTCTTGATTTTAAACGGTAATGATAAATCAATAAAACAGCTTGTAGGCTATACAATCCCTTACCCTTACATTTACCTCCATTTATGTCCACAAACACATTAGTTAGCTAGAAAAATTAACTCTAGAGAAGAGGATTTTGCTAAATATATGCAATGTATTACATATTAATTATATTTTAACCTGTTAGTGATGTCTTCATTATTTAATCTGTTTGAATAGCCTAAATCTGTCATGAAAACAATGAATTACTTTTTGTTGCCATTTAAGTATTTATATTTCACCAACAAACTGTAATAAAAACAATTCTGTTATTAAAAAGTTGATACAAAAACTGCAATATGTGTAATTTAAATCTTTGTTCAACTCAGTGTTAGCTATTTGAGTGTTGATTTTTAAATATTTTTGATTAATAGATTGATTATACATTTTTTATTTAATTTTGGTGCATCCTGAATTTTCGATTTCCGGCCCAGAATTTAATTTCAGTGCATTTCTATGGAAACCTCTTGTAATGGGCGAGTTGCTTCAAAAGGCTGTAAACATGAACCCTATTCACATTACATGAATGCATTTCCTCTCCTCACACAAACAGTCCAGACTAGGTGAATGGCGGGCAGCTCTGACTGTTCCATTATTTTTAATGAGTCAAAGACATTCCAAAAAAAACAACAAAAAAAACAGCAGTGGCAGGTTAACATGTTGGCTCTGACCGGTGTGGAGGCCACGCTCCTTTAGACATTTACGCAGCGACGCCTGACCAACGGCAGAAACAGTATGACATTTACAGAACACAGGTGTATAAACAGGGCAGGCGGCATTCAGCTGAGGAATGTCAGGTCACATGAGGTCTCAGGAGTAATAAGCTCCAGTCTTACAACAAAACTGCGTGTCTAACGCTCTCAGAGAGGTAATCAAAATGCTACCCGAGACAGATATGACCTCGAACCAAGGGTACATATGATAAAGCCAGGGTGCAAAACTAAGACAAATGTGAGTAAATATGGGCTTTTTGATGAATACAACACACCAGCTGGCCATTATCTTAACACAACATTAACGAAAATTCTTCATAATTTATTCCTTTATGTCGTTCCAAACCTGAATTACTTGTTTTATTCTGTGGAACATAAAGGAAGTTATTTTGAAAGTCAAAAACAAAAACACCTGATCCCATTGACTTTGATTGTAAAAAACACAGACATTTTCTTTAAAATATCATCTGTGTTCAGCAGAAGAAAAAAAGTCATTGATTTGGAGTAGGCTCACCCAGCCAGATTTCAGACTGACGACAGAAGGTCTGGATATCACAGCTTCCATTGGCCAAAAAGCACCTAAGAAGCCATCTGACTGACATGTAAAGCAACCAATCACAGTGTGTTTTGTTTGCGTCATGGTGTGAAAATGTAAAGTCGATGTTCCCACCCGACCCGAGCCCGACGGGTCTCGAAAAACTTGCGGGTTTTGGGTCGGGTTCGGGCTAATGTTTAATGAACAGCCTCGGGTTCGGTTTTGTAACTAAGAAAAACTAAATCAGCTATATACATAATAGTTTGCGTGCCATGTGCTTTGCCTGCTTGCTGTGTTGTGACCGAAAGAGCACGCGAGAGAGAGAAAGCACATGCGCAGATTAATACATGCATACAAACACACACACACAAACATAGGCATAGGCTATATATATATATATATATATATATATATATATATATATATATATATATATAATTTTTATTTCATCATTATAATAGACTATATCATTTATATCACTAAAACTGTTTTGCACATGTGCTACCGCTCTGGCGCACTATTTCAGTCACAACACAGCAGGCGACAGTGATTGCGATAACGCAAGAAATTACTGAGGGAAAACTTATCACAGTTCTAAATGATGCAGGAAAAGCTGCACTCTGGAAGAATTATGTCGTTCTCTTCCTTCATAACTCGTAGGCTACTGAGAAGGATATATTTGTGTAAATAGTTTAGCAACACTGTGTAAACTTTTTGAAGTTTAAAGTTTGAGTTCCAGAGAAATTTGTGACTGTTACACCTGTTCGACCACAGCAAAGTTACGTAATTGGTAGGTCCGTGCCTTTTCTTTTACTGCTGTGCTGATGGGGCCCCTGTGTCTGTGTTTGTTCATGTATTTGTTTACTGTTGCAAGCAATCTTTAAATACAACATATTGCAAAAATGCTGTGAGAACCGGGTCGGGTTCGGGCTTAAATGTAATGGTCGGGTCGGGTCAAATGATCAGGTTCGGCCTTCAGTTTAAAGCCTGTGCAGACCTCTAGTCCCTATACGATATAACAGACAGACGTGCATTTAATAAATTATTTATTCAAGAGCGTTGTGCAAGTTTACTGCCACAATGGCATGTCAAACGTCACATACTTTTGAAAATGCAGTGTTTAGTTGATCCTGATAAGCGCTCATTGTCACTGTTGTAAACATGACAGCTTTCTTCTTCCATGAGAGGGTTTGGCATCACGACGGCTTTGTTTCCAGGCGGACCATTAAAGAAAGTGACACAGACATCTCCCGGAAATCCTAGAGAATTCAATCACATGACGGCTTCAGAACTCCCAATGTGTTCCCCATTTCTGTGTGCCTTATGGATCAGACGTTAAGCAAATGATCCGTGGCCAAAGAATTGAGAATTGGTTTGGAGTGACATGAGGGTGAGCATTTTTGGGTGGACTATCCTTTTAAATACTGCAACATACATTATTTAAACCGACACAAAAACCACTAAGAAAAAACATTTGTGCATCTTCTAACATAAATGTTATGTCTTGAGTTTTTTTCCCTGCATGTTGCAACACATAATATGAAATCTTCACAAAATCACAATAAGCCATCAAATTAATATATTAGGAACAAAATGTCATAACAAATAATAGAGACTTTTATTATCAATTTATATATCAATTATGCTGCGAGTGACAAACCACATTGAGAGTCAATCTTTCCTCATTCAAGTAGATAGGAGCTGTACTTGCATGTTTATTTTTCTTGCATAGGAAAGAGCTGCCAGGGGGCGTTACGAAGATGGCCGCCAAGTGAACTTGCCTTAAAGGACTTTGCTAATTTGCAAGAAAAATGGCTAAATAATTAAACTGTCACAAGGGCAAAAATGTATATCTTAAATAAAAAATTATGTAAAATACAGTTTCATTGCCAGTAAGGCATATTTATGAGTGCTAAACTTTCTCAGTTCACTCAAAAAGTCATTTCTTTTTTTATAGAAGAAGCTCAGAGATGCTGAATTTCCTGGTAGACTGAGACAAGAGAGATTTGGTCAGAGAATACATTTGTATCTTCGTTTTGAGAACAAGGACAAATCGATCAGTTTGCAATCCACAGATTTGATTCCTGTCAACCACACATTACTGATGACAACCAAACAACTTATAGCCACACTTATTCCTCAGACTCAATCAATGCCTCGCAATTTTTCTACTGCTCAATCAGTCTTCCGTCATCCTCTTCTCACTTATCATGCATGAGTCAATCCGGCAGAATTGTTTCTGGTGGAAGAGTAATTAAAAATTATCTTGTGGATATCTGCAGCGTACGACAACATTAACCTGCACATTGTTTGGTGCTAGTGCGTCAGAGGCAGGTGTGCCTGAAGACGACCCAGCGGTAATTAAAAAGTCAGCGTCCGCATCCTCCCCTCACCTCCATCATGCGTTCCGGAGGGAGCTACGCTACCAAGAAACAACAGAGCATTAAAACAGCTGAGGGGAGGGTTGATAGAGACAGGGCAGGTGAGCTGGAGCATTATTGGTGATGTGCGGTACTGAGACTTGTTACAGTAATGGTTGGGTTTTCAAATTACCTGCAGAACCATATTGCATGTGGGCTGATACTCAAGTTTTCACTGAAAGTTCTTTGGGAACTAATCCCCCCCCCCCCCCCCCAGCACCATAATTTGCTTTATTTTTAAAAATATAATTTTTTTCATATTTTATTTTTACCCAACTTCCACTTTTAATGTTAGTGCATTTTGGCACCACATTTAGTCATAAGTTATGCTCTTAAAAAGATGCCAGTAAGAAGTAAAAAGGGGTTTTCACTGTAATGCCATTGAAGAACCGTTTAAGGTGAAATATATGACATGATTTTTATAAATATACTGCATACAGTATATGTACATTTTATTTCTTTTGTGCAATGGAAAGGTTTTATGGATGTTTAGTTCTTCATGGAACTATGCCAATAAAGAACCATTATTTGTAAATGTGTTAGTCTTTACTGACCATTCTTTGTCCTCTCTCAATTAAAAGAGGCATTTAAAAATACACTTCAGGATAGAAATGCAGAGCTGCAGGTGCTACACACAAGGAATAATGCATGGTTTTAAATACTTTTCCACACTTTACTGTCAACTTTAGGCTATAGTATAGTATTAGGATTAGTATAGTATTAGAAATATTAGTATTGACTGTCACTGATGGCTATTCATTAAATGTAGGCAGCCCTACATTCATGTGTTCAAATGAATTCAACTGTTGAATCAATCAGAAAGTTCTGGAGAGGGTTTTGAAAGTTACAATATGCTTCAATAGTATAAGAAACTCTTATCTCAAAAGATAAAAGGAAAATGTGATTACTTGGAACAAAGGCCGCATTTACGTTACATGGTTCAAGAGACCCAACTGTGTTTTTTTCATCCCAAGAGGCACAGATCGGATATGACCCATGAATGTGTAAACAGGAAAAAAAGAACTTGGATTGCGATATTCTCAGATCGGTTTCAAGCCAGGGACACAAGGGATACAGTTGGGCAAGTCAGGCTGGTTTTGTGCATCGGCCAACTTTGTTGTTTGTTTTTTTTTGGTCAATTCAACATGTAGATATTTTCCCCCTGACGCAGGTGACAACACAGTCGGATTTCATCAGTGCTATTTCTTTAGAGGACAGATCCAAGGGGGACTCCAAGTGCGATCACATGACTCTTTTCAATGCCCAGGCTGCAACAAGGGCGCTCCTTTTTTTTCCTCCTTAAGAGACTAATGTTTTGCTGACCTTGGAAAAGGTCAAAGCTTGTAGTATTATTTTGTCTGCGTATATTGCAAATCGTGTAGTTTTTACTTCCTTTTAGGCCTAAGCTTTTCCAAGTCAGTATGTCTACCTTGGGTTGTTTCGCCAAGTGTACAGTGTAAAAGCAGATATCGGATATGAGTCACTTTTAAAAGATGATATAAGCTGGTCGTCAAGAAAATCGGATATAGTCAGCAAATCGGAATTGGGCATCAGGACCTGTAGTGTAAATGCGGCCATAAACAAACATCGCTAACCTCTGGTTGGCAGCATCAGCAGGAACTCTCCAGCCCCTGATTTGGCTGAGCTCTGGATCAGACATCTCGATCTGCAGGGGGAGTCGAGGCATCCACACGCTCACCTCCAGCTGAGCGCTGAGGTAACTGTAGGTGAAGTTCACCATCATCCGCACTCTCCCACGTGTCTCCTTGCCGTTGACGTATACATAATCGCACCTTTCGGACACCTAAGACGCAGGAACACAAATCAGACAGCAGACAAACAAAGCATTCAAGCAACACTGTATTCAAAGCAGCACTAAATGAAAGAAAATAGCTCCAATTTCCTGGCAACCATTTCGAATTTTGAAAGCGCAAAAAAATGAGGCCTCTTCTTGTGCTAATCAGCGCAATATGTGAAAAACAGTCTGGCCTTTGTGTGTTTTGTGCCGCTGTTATTCGCTTTCATTCTGCACTTTAATGAGGAAGATGAGAGATTGGACAGGCTTTGACTGGCCTGTCCAAGTATTTATTTCTGACTGCAGTCAGTGGGAGAGTAGTTGTCGTTGATAATGAGAGTGTTTGGATGTCTATATTTCTCAGGCTTTGGGTTTGAAAGGAGCTAAGCAGATGGAGGGATGGAGGAAGACAAAAAAAAGCTGATTGGTCAAGTCTTTCTACAGCAGCAAAGTAATTCATTTGCAAAATATCTATACCGCTCTTAACTAATGCATATGATACCTGGCAGATAACATCTTATCTCATCCAATCAACCTGAGGGCTTCTTTAATAACAACAGATGGGCAAGTGGACCAATGGCATGGCTTGGTTTCTGAGCAGCTGCCCATCAGCTCAAAATCCAAGATGACAAGAGTGGCAGTAGTTTGTGAGATTTCCCTAATGTTGTGCCATTTTCTAGACGAGCATCATACTTGTTACATCTCAATACCAGACTGCTATTTAGTATCTGCAATCAGTAGCCAAGCTTTCATCAAATTATTTGGTGACTGCTCAGAGTATCTCATAAAATCAACTCCAGCTTTTTTTTTTTACATTAACCATTTGAAAAGAAAAACAGAAAATCTGAACTCAAAGAAACACCACTTCCTAATAAAGTTTTAGACTACTTTTCTATTTGTGACATCAAATCAATGGTGCATTTATTTGAGCTGTGATTAACTTTAGTTTTCAGTAACCATTACACAGTGCGCATCGAACCCTGTGAAATTAATAAGTCATGTTGTGATAATGGCTACAGCATAATTATATGTCTGAACTCAAAATCACATTGACTTTCATGACAGAATTGTGGAAAGGTGGATTTAAATAACAAATGCCAAATACATAAATTACTTAAATGACAAGGTTGTTTAGGATGGCTCCAGTTACACCACTAAAGTTCTAATTTTCTAACAGTTTTTCTGTTGTGGACTACACTTAGAATTAAACAGGTTTCAAAATCCCATAGAATGCAGATGTAGGATGACAAATGAGCACCAAATCAGCATATTCAAATTATTTCTGAAGGATCATGTGACTCTGAAGACTGGAGTAACGGCCGCTATAAATTCAGCGTTCCCATCACAAGAATAAATTCCATTTGAAAAATATACTAAAATAGAATACAGTTATTTTAAATTCTAATAATATTTCATTCGAATCACATAAAAAACTCAAAATTTTGAACTGTAGTGTCAGGGTCCTGCCCTGACAATCTTGTCTGTCTCATCTCTGTTCAATGTTTCTTTGTTTGTCTTGTGTCTGACCACATGGCTCTGTCTTTGTTTGTGTTGGCCATGTGTTCCTCTAGTCCCACCTCCTTGTTTCCCTTTACCACGCCCCATTGTTTAGTCCTTGTCTAGTCCTCGTTTCACTATTGTGCTCACCTGATCCTCATGTGCTGATCCCTTTTATATTGAGCTCCTTTCCCTCTTGTCTTTGCTGGTTTGTTGTATTCACTCAGTGTGTGCGTGCGTCTCTTGTGTATCTTGTCAGTCAGTGGTAAATCTAGTGTCTCTGTCAGTTCTAGCTTTGAATTTATTTTCTATTGGTTTTCTTTATTCCTGATGTTTTTTATTAAATTTTTTAGTGTAGTCAAGTTTTCAGTCTTTATTTTGCTCTAGTTTTCCAAAGCTTTATTTTTTGGGGTTCTCTTGTTTTACTTTTATTGTTAACTACTCTTTTATTTCCTTTGTTTGCTAGTTCCAGTTATATTTAATTTCACTTTTGTTTTGTTAGGTGTTGTTGTCTTGTCCTGAGTCTCGTCTTGTTTATCTCATGTCTTTGACTCTGTATCCAGAGTTCCCTGGCCACAGACTCTCACTGCCTGGCAGCAGTCTAACAAGCCTCTGGTTCTGTGAGTTTCTACCTGGTAAGACTGCGGCCACATCTGAGATCTACTACCAGCTTTGAGTCCTGTGTGCTCCTGCTTGGTGCTGCTTCTCAGGCACACGGTCCATCCAACACGGTCCTCCGTGGTCATCATTCCTGTCAGTCCTCGTGTGTCATCTGCCCTACTGTTTGATCTGCTTCACGCCACACTCTCCTGCTGTCTCTAGTCTTCAGTCTTGTTATTAAACCCTTGTTGCTCATTTGCGTCTGGGTCCTATCCCTTGAAGAGTCCTGACATGTAGTGTATAATAATTAGGTTGTGCACAAATTATCTTTCACTATACTAAAAATATATATATATATATATTCTTTGCATTTAACTTGGTCAGCAGTAGAGAATCAAGTCAAAATTATAATATTAAAATGTAGTGTGTATATATATTTCAATAGCACAGAGTTGAACAGTGATTTGAGGGGCCAATTATTCTTGCTGACCAATTTAAGTTCTCAAATGAACTTGCATATTCAATGTGTAAACTTAATCTGTCACTGGAATTTGGAGAAAATTAGGTAAACACATGGATCATGGACAACATCTGTCATTGTTAAATATATCCCTGCTGTGAGCTGTGGGGGGACAAAATCCACTGTGGTAAAAAGTAACAAAGTAAATGACGTCTAGGCTTGTAATAATGAACAACTGCAATGAACTTAAATATAACTCCCCACAGCAATTATATCTGTTAAACACCTGTTAAACTGCCTGGATCTGCCCATATAAATGACATAATGGAACAATTTATTTTTTACATCGACCATTGTATTCTTTTCTTCCTCATTTACATATTGTAAATCTCCCACAACAGTATGAGAGCCAGAGATCCTTAGATATGCTCTGGTGGCCCATGAAGGGTATTGCTTTGGGTGTACAGGGTGACTGTGTGGGGAGTACATGGGGTCAATCTAACTTCACTGCAACATGCCCTTCCCATGAGTGTCTGTACGCATCATAACTAGCAGGTCTGGCAGGGCATTAATCAGAAACATTAAGACTGCTGAGGAGAGGGACACTTACAGAGGACGTCAAGATCCCCGCAGGGAACCGAGTTGGGTACATAATGACCCATTCAGACAGGCACACAGAGAGATTGGACTTTGCTGCCTGACGCAAGCACTGTCCCTTTCTGCTCGTCCATGTCTGAGGTAATTAGTAGAGCGCATCTTGACCATCTCTAGACATTCACCGCAAGGTGAACACAATGTTTGGGATTAAATAGCAAAAACTAGATATGCTACAAACTTATGTGTTGGCACAAAACAGAGTAGCTTTTCCAATTGCGACAAGGTACATAGCTGTTTTATGTTGCACACAGTAATGCTTTTCACAGTAACGCTTTTCACAGTAACTTTACCGCTAAGCAAACTATATAGATATAGATAATAATCAAATGCATTCATATGAAGTCTGATTCAAAGAAAGAAAGTAAAGAAAGAAAAATGGAAAATAAAATATATATTAAAATACAAATACAAAATAAAATATATAATAATATCATGTTATATTGTATCAAATGAATGTCGGATTCAAATTAATCTGTATTACTTTAACTGAACAGGTACAAAAACAACAGTGATTAATTTGAGAAATGGTTTACATTTAAAATATTGCATTTTACTAAATATATATAACACTGATGTGCATCACTCCATCAACAGTCACAGTCATATTGCTTCAATGTAGTTTGCTTATTTATATATGTTTTCAGAAGAAAGGCAAAATTCATAAACTTCAACAGTTGATGGCTTTTTTTGGTTGAATCTGAATTGAGTTGATATGAATTTCCACACACGGTTTTCTCTGAATCTGAGCGTAGTTGAGCCAAACCTATCTCTGAAAGGACAAATAAGAGATTCAACTCAATTTTGAATAAATGTGTAGTTAACTACATTTCGCCTTTGTAGTATAGTTGAACTACCTTTAATATGAATAGTTTGTAAAACCACAAACTTCAAAGTAGGTTCTCAAAAACTGAGTGAAATGCACTTCGCTTAACACACGCATTTGCATGAACACACATAAACAATCCTATTGATAGTGTGTCATCTAAACTAATCTGCTCTATCTCTACAACCTGTACATTTCCATAACTATCCTGACTTCTGTCTCTGGATTTTCCTCTCTCATTACTCTCTCCCTCTGTCCATCTATCTGTCTATCTGTCTCATTTGCTGGATTGTCTAGACAGCTCAAAATCGAAAGACATCACAAAGAAATATTGCACATCAAACACATTAACAGCTAACCGTGTTTCCGGGTTTCATAATCGCATCTGACAAATACAATATCAACAGCTGATAACGGAAACGCCCCTTAAGAAAGAAAGAAGCAAATTCAAACATTAAATTGGTCTGGGAACTGTGGCAGTAAAATAGCAACAGATAAGGGTTTAAATACATTTATAAATTGTTAACCTATAGAGTCTTTTTAAATATTGGGTAAATGTAGTTCTGGGTTCTTTTGTTTTATATTTGCAATTGTTGGTCTGGTCTGGAATCAATTGTATGGAGAAGAAAAGCTTGAACATTCATCTAAACATTTCCTTTTGTGTTCCACTTAAAGAAATGCATACAGGTTTAGAACAACATGGTGAGTAAATGATAATATCATTTATGAGTCCGACCAGGGGTGCGTTTCCCAAAACCATAGTTGCTAACCTGTTTGCAACTTAGGTCGTTGGCAATGGGAAATTGCATTGCAACCACCAAAGTTGCTAACTTAGTTAGCAACTATGGTTTTGGGAAACGCACCCCAGAAATGATGTCCGACCTAGAAAAATTGGCTTTTTCGCACTTTTTATTAAATATTTATTAAATATTTTGTATGCATGTTGTGAAGTTGTGCCTAGAGTGTAATACTAATGTATGCATTCCACGTTTCAATCGTATCATTTGTCATGACGCAGTGAAGCATACCAAATTGTGCAGAAGTAATTTTTTGGCCAAGTGGTCATACCAACCTTGTACTCATTATTCCCAGCCCATATTTCAATAAATCACAACGTGGCAGTTATTACTTATATTATTAGATGCTATTTTGTGGGTTTTCGTGAAAACACACCAAAAAAAACCCTGTGTAACCAAGGAGTATATTTTTTAAAATGGCTAAATCTGGTCAATTGATTTTGGATATTGCTCATGTGCAGGAAGTGAATGGCACAGCATGTCCACAGAATTATTTCAAAGCACAGTAAGACCACAACCATGCAGAATGTAAAGTGATGTGGCTCAAGGTAGTCTAGTGAGCATTTTGACAGAAGGATGAAACATGAATGTGGGGCTATACCTCCAAACAGCTTCTAAAGACCTGGCTGAGGCTTGATTGAAAGGTTGTGTACCAGTAAAGAAACCACTTATTAGTTTTATCTACAGCAAAAAAAAACGTCTGGCATTTGACAAAGAAAATAAGGACTAGAGTATGGAAGATTGGAGCCATGTTCTGCAGCCCGACAAGTCCAAATTGAATGGTGTCAGGCATGTTTGTAGGAGACCTCGACTGGAGTGTTTTAATACCAAATGCATGCGTGGAGCCATTAAACATGGCAGAGGAAACTTAATGGTATTGGGGATGCATGTCTTCAGAAGGTGTTAAAAGGATCTACAAAATTGCAGGCACTTTGAAAATGGACCAATACTTATGTTGGGAAAATGGACCAAAACTTAAGGCCCTTTCACACAGAGCACGAAAAAGCGAGGCGAATCGCAGAGGAATGAATCTTTCACACCGAACGCGAAATGACTGATCACCTTCTGCTAATTCATTATATGCATTTAATATATATTATGCTCTTCTCTTTTTTTCCTCGTGTATGTGTCTCTAAGATTATTACATTTGGCCTTGTCCGCTGCACAACATATATTAAATTAAATTATTTTTTTTTCATGTTTTTATAGTCATTGTGACTTTTTTTAAAAAGTTCTCTGTTCTCAGAGAACACGATAACAAGAACTCTGTATCCATTCTCTTCTCCCCTTAGGGAATACTTTTCTTCTACGTTTTTTTACACTGGTTTCCAAAACAGCTCTCTGTGCTATCACCTATCTGAATCTGACACCAACAGCAGCTGCTACGGGCATGTGATCTAAGGCGCAAATCTAATTGAAAGGGCGTTTCATCGCGGAGCGATGGGGGAAAACATTTTTGACACACAGGTCGGAAAAAATTCATCGCTTTTTTGAGTCGTGAATGTTCGCAACGTGTGTGAATAGCCCTATAGGAATCTATTGTTTCGATTGAAAAGCATGAACATTTGCACCGAATATCATTTTCAGTGTGAAAGGGCCTTTATGTTGCGAATTCTACAGAACACAATGTAGGCAAGTATGAAGGATCTGTTTGGAGATCAAATGTGTATTTTCCAACATGATAACGATCCCAAACACACTGTGCATGCAACAAAAGTGAAAGGCAGAGTATGTAAGTTTCGCCAGTAGAGGTCGCTTATTCAAAACAAAGGCGTAGCTTAATGATGTCGTAAATGAGCTTGGAATCATGGGAGTTGTAGTCTTGACTCTTTACCTCCACAATTCATTTTAAAATATATTGTGTGCTGGAGAAAGCTCTCTCTGATTATGCTATGTTAGCCAAAAAATAGTGTTGTCTCTGAGGCATGGTAAAAACGTTACTCGTGGTGAATCAAGAAAACAAGCAATTCAAACAATCAGACTAACCGTGTTTGCGCTGTATAACAATAATTTGTTTTCTGTTGATAAACGTATATCCAAACAGTTGCTCGCCTGTCTAATACAATACATACTATTTTAAAGTCTGTGCCTTTAATAAAAATGTGTGGTTGCCATTTGCCAACTCCATTCAACAATGCCAAGGTTTTTTTAGTTTATGATTACTAAACAACTCACTGTAATGTACAGGCACTGTATTGTTTCAAACTGTATACACTGTATGAACTCTGTTTGCATCATTGAATCAGTTTCCTGTTATCACTGACTACGTTTACATGGACTGCAGTAATCTAATTAGTGACCTTATTCTGAATAAGACAATATTCTGATTAAGGAGTTTACATGAGTTGCTTTTAGAATATTCTGTTCATGTTCCCGTTTTACATGTTATAGAACATAGCTCGATTAATGGCACGTCGTTACGTCCCCATGCCATGCTACACTGTCCGACGTCCAATCATAGCGCGACTTTGGTTATATTAATTATAATTCAATTTCTGTTTTGTTGGCCACAATATTATTGATATTTGTTGAGACAGGCACTTTTGATAAATTTTTAAAAAGGGTAGGGGCTCGAGCCCCCAAAGCCCTCCCCTCTGCACTTGCCTGGTGTGCATACTCCTACACAACGTTAATAGTTATATTAAGGTGTGTACATGTCTGTAATGCTCTCCGATAATGCGACTAAAACTCCACGTCATAATTCGATTTGCGTTTACTTCGAGTATGACTTTAACCGGATTAAGATAATTAGAAATCGCTGTTTACATGGTAGCTTCTTAATCAGAGTATTGTCTTAATCAGGTTAATATTGGAGTATTGTTGTCCATGTAAACGTGCTCACTTTAAAGCTGCTTTGAAACACTCTGTATTGTATAAAGCGCTATATAAATAAAGGTGACGACTTGACCTTTACAATTCATGGTGTTCGTATCAGTGACAAAACGTAGACAAAACATACAATGGCAAAGTGTCTCCAGATGCTCTGAATCCAGGGCACCAGTGCCTGTGTGTGTATGCGTACGCGTGTCAGCTTTGGTGGGGAAGGAGAGGGATTACACTCCAGAGGTCAGTGTTTCAGTGTAGGGTGCTCATCAGATAATTAAACCCAAAGGGAGTAAATACACACACACGCATTGTCATTTTCTCCCTCATAAAATGCTCTCATATTTGTTCCCAAATGGCAGAAAGTGGAAGGCACAAGTTTGTTCTGAAAAGCTTGCATTTAACATCCCTTTGATTTTTCGCCTCTGGCTTGACAACTGAAAATAGACATTCCTTCAGCGTGGTGCAATGTATAGTGCTTTAAATCAAATCTAATAGTTGCCTTAATACACTATGTGTGCCCTCCAACAGTTCTTTTGTTATCTTGGTTACAAAATTGTACTCATGTGTGTCTGCAGGTTCTTTCAGCTTGTGTCTTTTTGATGAAAACCATCTAAACTACAGGAGTGCTTACAGTAAATCACACCACACACAACACATCACATAAATTACTAATTATATATATATATATATATATACACACCGATCAGGCATAACATGATGACCACCTTCCTAATATTGTATTGCTGCCAAAACAGCCCTGACCCGTCGAGGCATGGACTTCACTAGACCCCTGAAGGTGTGCTGTGGTATCTGGCACCAAGATGTTAGCAGCAGATCCTTTAAGTCCGTTAAGTTGCGAGGTGGCCTCCATGGATCAGACTTGTTTGTTCAGCACATCCCACAGATGCTCGATTGGATTAAGATCTGGAGAATTCGGAGGCCAAGTCAACACCTCAAACTCATTGTTGTGCTCCTCAAACCATTCCTGAACCATTTTTCCTGTGGCAAGGCGCATTATCCTGCTAAAAGAGGCCACAGACACCAGCGAATACCGTTTTCATGAAAGGGTGTACATGGTCTGCAAAAATGCTTAGGTAGGTGGTACGTGTCAAAATAACATCCACATGGATGGCAGGACCCAAAGTTTCCAGCAGAACATTGCCCATAGCATCACACTGCCTCCGCCAGCTTGCCTTTTTCCCATAGTGCATCCTGGTGCCATGTGTTCCCCAGGTAAGCGACACATGCCCGGCCATCCATGTGATGTAAAAGAAAACATGATTCATCAGACAAGGCCACCTTCTTCCATTGGTCCATGGTTTCGCTCCACGTGAGTCAATGAGCCTTGGCCGCCCATGACCCTGTTGCTGGTTCACCACTGTTCCTTCCTTGGACCATTGGATACTGACAACTGCAGACCGGGAACACCCCACAAGAGCTGCAGTTTTGGAGATGCTCTGACCCAGTCGTCTAGCCATCACAATTTATCCCTTGTCAAACTCGCTCAAATCCTCACGCTTGCTCATTTTTCCTGCTTCTAACACATCAACTTTGAGGACAAAATGTTCACTTGCTGCCTAATATATCCCACCCACTAACAGGTGCCGTGATGAAGAGATAATCAGTGTTATAATGTTATGCCTGATCGGTGTAAGTACTAATCATATGCATTTTTATGACCTTACAAGTTTGATTACACAATCAAAATATGAGGGAAATATTTTATATTTATTTTTTAATATTTTAAATATGAAGTAAACCAAACACTAAACTTGGCGTATTTATCTGCTAAAATTATTTGGCAAAAAACTACAGCTAACGGTTTTATTTTACTATGCAAAAAAGCCCCACACAAGTAGAACCATACATGAAGGGTGAAGATGTCAATTTGTCTAGGCTGGATGATTACACAATCAAAATATGAGGAAAATATTTTATATTTTTTTTATAAATATTTTTAATTATGAAGAAAAACACTAGAAGAAAAAATATGAAGGAAACAAAACACTAAACTTGGTTAGGGTATTTATCTGCCAAAATTATTTGGCAAAAAACTACAGCTAAATGTTTTAATTTACTATGCAAAAACCAGGGGGAAAAAACCCATGAAGAACCATACTTTGACTACAACATAATCAGTTATTAATATTTAATTTAAATATTTTTGCATGTTTCTCTGTATGAGAGCATGGCCAAATATTATGTCTGCACAATTTGGTATGTTTCATTGCATTTTCACAAATAAAACATTTGACTCCAAACACCACTAGGTAATATGATTACAAAATCTTTAACACAATTTTAATAATATTTAAATAAGGGGTGAAGAGGTCAATTTTTCTTTTGGTCACTATTGTGTGTATATATATAAAAAATGATATATATATATATATATATATATATAAATGGTTTTAGAAATTAGTAATTAGTGAGACCTTGTGATGTGGTGTATAAAATGTTTTAACAAAATTAAATAACTAAGGAGAGTGTGAAGAGTTTTTAAAACAATCCACAGGGCCAAAAGTGTTCATACAGTAGCTGAAGAAACATACATCCACATGTGTGTGGTTTGTTGATGTTAGTGACCTGTGCATGTCCCTTCCCACCTTAACCACGTCCTCGTCCGTCGAGCGACATTCGACCGACTCAGTCACATCGGTCACAGCACCTTCGGTTCCAACGGTGACCACCTTCACTGGCATGGCAACAGTCTTCCCGGTGAGCACTGCGGTGTTAAGGATCTCTGTCTCCTGCACACAGAGGGCAGATCAATCAGACTGCGTTAACTCAGGATAATTCACCCGTCATTATTCACGATAATTCGTCATTCTGTCAGCTCCAGCTCTTCAGCGCCAACACTGACTCGTGCTATTAACCCAGTGAGTCATATCATTCAATTAGAGTCATCAGCTCTGGAGAGTCTCGGAGTGAGATGGAGAGGTCTGTTTAGAGCCAAACAACACATCCTGTTTTTTATGAAACTGATCTACTCTTAGATAATATTAACATGAAAAGCACACCCAGGAAAAAAGTTCACTATCAAGCCACTACAAAAAGAAAGAAAAAATAAATATTTTCACACATATTCAGAAGAAAATATGAGTGTTCGCCCATGCAAAACTCTCTGCTATGACTGCCATGTGCTGCGGGCGACTGCCAGTTTGTTGCTAGAATGTTCTGAGTAGTTTTTTTAGTAGTTTGTTTTTGGGGTTGCTAGGAATGTTCAGGATGGTCTTCAGGACTTGTTTGGGCTGTTTTATCATTAAGAAGCAAAATAGTATTTCTGAGTAATAAAAAAAAAAAAACCCACACATTTATATTTAATATGTTATATTTATATATTAAGTAAAATAAAATAAATTTTTATTTTAGCTAAATATATTTTTTCATTAAAAAAACAAAAACAAATTATTTATATACATATTAAATAAAATATAAAATAAATTAATAAGAACAAGATAATTTTAGCATTAAAAAAGCTAAAAGATTAATAATTAATAACTTAACATAATAGCATTAACCTTAACCCTAAGTATGGGCAATAGAAGTAGTGATAATTGCCTGAAGAAGGCATTTGAGTAAACAACAACATCACTGTCAGAAGTTCTTGAAATATGCTTTATATAGAGAACAGTGTCAGAGGGGAAATTTTCACAGTATTTTCACAGAAATATCCTGAAATTATGGAGAAATGACAGCTACGGTAACGTTTCTCAGAATCCATTCTCTGTGTATAATCTTATCTAAAACACGTCCATGTGTTCAATCTACAGTTCAAACAAACCAAAAGGATGGGTAATTAAAAGTTTGTGTTGATTTGTGTTTTTCCTGCTGGCTGGAGCTATGGGTGAGATGGCACTTTGAGATGGATAAACCAAAATAAAGAAGCCCTCTGCCAAGGTTGTGTTCTTCATCATAGGGTCTTTTCTTCTCTTTATGTCACAGCTCTCGCCATTCTCCTTTAGAGAAAACAGATAACATTATTTAATCCTGAACTGTGGATAATAAAATTTCAAGCTTGTTAATAAGACTGAGGTCTTCTGTTCCTTTTTTTTCCTTCAGGCTGATCCCACTTCAGGCTTCACTTGGCAGCTGATTCTTATTTCAATCATTTCACTTTAATGCACCACAATCGTGAGGATAAACGAGCCACTTTCTTTTTTTCCCTTTATGCATTTAAGCTGATCATTATTTTCTATCTAACATGGGCTGCGCTGTCTACTTCTGAGGTAGAATTTGAATACGCCGTTTCCCTTGATTTCAAAATTATGTAAATGTGCAATAGGAATGTAGTCTGAGCAGCACGAGCTTGGTATTCAAACCTTACGCTCAGACATTTTGACAGGAAGTTATCGCCTGTGTTTGATTTGCTGTCAAAACATTAATTTATCAAGACCAGGAAAATGACTCTGATAAATATTCCACGGGATGGGATGGGTGAAGTGTTTACAATTTGCTCTCCCCCTTTCACTCACTCCCCGCTCAGATGAATTCAAAGAACTCAGCTTCAGTGTTCGGCAGACAAGGTGCTTTCAAATGTCTTTCAGTGTGTCCATTCACCGGCTGTTAAAACCGAACAATGTAATTTTCAGTCAAGCCTGAAGATTACAGAGTGAATTAAAAACAGAATTCCAGAGTAAAACAGGCAAAGCGGTGGAAAGCCTCTCATTGTGATGCCACAGACTCAGAAATAAAAAAACAAAACAAAACTGAGGTGAGGTGAGGTGAGGTGAGTTCAGTTCAGTGAGGGAGGACGATTTTAAACCACACAAGTCAAATGCATTGACCCTTGAAAAATACATACATGCCTCAACTCTCTCACTCGCATGGAAAAAGCATACAAAAAACATTTTACTCAAGGAAATATCAACAAAAAAATTTAATATTTGAAAATTATACCCACAGATTCTAATGCTTTGCTTAAACAAACAAACAAAAAAACAAAACAAAGATAAAAGTAACTATTTTTCCACCATCAAAATGATGGGTATGTGAATGTTTGCACAGGAATAGAAGGATTATAGTACTCTACCCTTCCAATATTCTAAAAAGTAATATAGACCAGTCTCTCCAAATTCATAAATCCACATACAGTAAGAAGCCAACCTTAATCCAGTTCAGTCACACGAAAGTCCCATAAGTCTGTGCCAAATTCTCTCTAAATGAATGTTGAATGTTGAAAAAAAAAAGGCTTCTGAGAGCCCTATCAGCTTCAAGTAGAGATGCACTATATTATCGGTACAACATCAGAATCAGCAGATAAACGCTTAAAATAGAAAAATCGTCATTTGGCCGATATGAAAAAATTATGGCGATATGCCTTGCCGATATGATAACGTGTTGACATTGCATGTATGGTGATTTATATTGACAGTTTTTAATTGCTTGATTTTGTGAATGTACATAAGGACGCGACTGTCAACAGTGACTCCCCACTCTCTAGCGCGTGCGGCAGCCTCCACAGCAGCTGAAGCCTCCACCAGATCCTAGTGCACGCCCGGTAAAATGTTATATATATTTAGTGGGGGCGCTGTTGTTATAGTAATAAAATGAAAAGTAGAAAACACAAATAACTTGAAGTTGCTTCTTTTTCTGAATTAATAAAGCAGTAATGATGTCATAAATCACAAGCATGACACATGTAAATTAAATATTTTTATATACAGTTTAATAATCTGTAATAAAATCTGTTGGGGGGATTACTGACTTTATTATTGTTATTTTCAGAGCTTTTAATATTCTCTTATTATAAAAAGAACTTTATTAACATTTATTTATCTTTAAAAAGTATCCTTTTGGTAAGGAGACCTCAGACATCTGAAACCAGTATGAAGAAAAAAAAGTTTTTGCTCAAAATGATATTGTATATCGGTATCGGCCAAAATGAGTTGAAAAATATCGGCATATCGGCAAACATCCAATATCGTGCATCCCTAGCTTCAAATGTGTATACAGAACGGGCCAATGGCCATTGGCGTGCGAGATTTGCATTTTGCGCTCTGCCCTGCAGCACGGGTATAAATACGGAAGCGCAGCCTGCAGCTCTACATATATCTGTCCGCAAGGTGCCATGCGCCAGCGCCCAGAAAGAGGCAACACTCCTAGTGGAGTGGGCTCTCAACCTGAGCGGGCAAGGCACGCCTTGGGTATGGTATGCCAAGGCGATGGCATCCACTATCCAGTAGGCCGTCCTCTGCTTGGACACAGCCTTTCCCTTCTTCTGGCCTCCATAACAGATGAAGAGCTGTTCTGAGGTCCTGAAGCTTTGTATTCTGTCCTGGTATAGTCAGGGCTGGGTCTGCCTCCTCCGAGGGCAGCTCTTGCAGGTTCACCATCTGGTCCCGGAAGGGTGTGATGGTAACCTTGGGCATATATCTGGGCTGGGGTCTCAGAATCACGTGAGAGTTGGCCAGCCCGAACTCTAGGCACGATTCATCGACCAAAAATGCCTGCAGGTCCCCTACCCTCTTAACGGAAGCCATTGCAATAAGGAGCACTGTCAGGAGTCTTCCAAGACAAGATTTTCCACTCTGCTGACTGCAATGGTTCAAAGGGCGCTCTCTGCAGTGCCGTTAGCACCAGAGACAAGTTCCAAGAGGGTATAGAGTTAGAGTGAGGCGGATTTAGTCTCCTCGCTCCCCTCAGGAACCTGAGGATCAGATCATGCTTCCCCAAGGACTTACCATCAACTACATAATGATGTGCAGCGATAGCGGCAACATACACTTTGAGGGTGGAGGGAGACAGCCTTCACTCCAACCCATCTTGCAGGAAGGAAAGCACAGAACTGACGAACATCTTCGGGGGTCTTCTCGTCGAGAAGAGCACCACTCAATGAATAGGTTCCACTTAATAGAGGAGCCTCGTAGGCTGGGCTGATCCTGCTGGGCTTTAGCGTGAGTAGGAGCGGCGGCAGGGGGACGCCCCTTGGCGGATGGGTGGGTTGGAGGCAGCAGTGGCCCGCCGGGGCAGGGTGTGTTTGATGGCCTCCGTCTGCAGCCGAGAACTGCTGGGCGAAGCTCTCGACCGCGACACCAGGTTGAGCTAGAGATGGCGCTCCTGGACCACCATGGTAGACATTGCCTGACCGTCTGAATGAGCGGTGACTTTCGCCGCCCGGAGGGCAAGGTCCGTAGCCACCCGGAGCTCCCGGAGTAGCTCGGGGTCAGGTGTACCCTTGTGCATGTCCATGAGTGCCTGGGCTTGATGCACCTGGAGCAATGCCATGGCATGCAGGGCGGACGCAGTCTGTCCACAGGCTCTGTAAGCTTTGCCCGTTAGAGTGGACGTAAACTTACAGGCCTTGGATGGGAGACGCGGATTACACTCCACTGGCGGGATCTCCACGTACCCCTTGGCTGGCCCGCCATTGAGGGAAGTGAGGAGGGAGGAGCCACTGGGCCGGTTTCTGAGATACTCCCCGAGAAACCAATCATCCAACCTAGAAGGCTCGGGACACGGTGGAGGGTTCCACATGAGCCCAACCTTTTCGGCGGCCCGGGCAAGCATAGCCGTCAACTCTGGGTCTGTCTAGGGCAACACTACACTCCCAGAGGGAGGCGACGCAGCCGAGTCTTCATCCCCAGAGGACTGAAGCTCCCCCTGCGATGCAGCCATCGACATCCTGTCATCGGCTGGAGTCCCGAAAGTCACCACTGGATGCCCATGGGACGGGCCAGCGTGCCCTCTCGGAGATTAGGGGGCCACAAAGTTTGCCTTGGCTTAGCCCTAACCGTGATCCTCAGGTCACCCTGGCTAGTCTCCGAAATAGCCCTATTCTGCTGGCCAGCAGGAATAGAACTAGATTGGGGTATAGGTAAGGGGACTCCGCCTTCCCGAAGGTAGGTGAGTCTCGACCTCAACATCTAAAGTGGGTACATGAACTACCCCACATGAATGCCCAGACATGTTAGACAACGATTGTAACTCTCAGCCGGTGACAGGGAGCGACCGCATCCAGAAACTCACGGGGGGATTGACATCTTGAAAAAGATGCAGTGTCACACCCGTGAACTCTTTTAGGGGAAATTTTATTTAAATGTAATGTGCTGAAGCATACAGGGAGATGGCCACGGCAAAACACAGGGCAGCCTTGTGTTTGCACTTAGTGTGCCAGGAAACCCTCACCGAACCCACTTAAATAATGCTGTGAAAACAGTTTCTTCTCACACCGTGAGATTGCGGCCCTCGCTGTCATCATGCCTTCACTCCCAGCACTCCAAGCTTCTCCTCTTTCTCATTCTCTCTCATTTCTCTCTGCTTTCTTGCAGGAACACTCTTCATCAACACCAAGATCGGCTCCGAAGTGAATGACAAATGTGCACTGCATCCGCTTCCGTATTTATACCCATGCTGCGGGGCAGAGCGCGAGATGCAAATTTTGCACGCCAATGGCCATTGGGCCGTTCTGTATACACTCGAAGCTGATAGGGCTCTCAGAAGTGATCCCATTTCCTGAAAGGGAACTATGATTTTCTTTTCTATTTAAATGCACATTTCTTTTAGAAATTGATAGATTTATATATTTGGAACTTATGCAAACCAAAATAAATAGATCCCTATCATTTAACCTTCAAAATGGCAAAACTCATCCTCACTTCCATCACATAGAAGACCTAAATCTGCACTCATTCTATTGCCCTTTCCATAAAATACTGCTGTATTAATTTTTTGAAAAGAAGAAATTATTTTGTTTTTTTATACATAAATACAACTATACTACAATAAACACTTCAAATAAATAAATAACTGCAATCATATTATTGATGCTACTATCTATAAAAAAATCCCAATGGGTAAATACATTACTGCAATTCCACTGTGGGACAGTGTTGCCATATGGCAACATAGCTATTTTTTTCGTAGGTACAGCCTTGCCAATATGGAAACATTGATTTCCCTTTCGAAAGGGAACTCGCGCTGCGTCAGCTTGACGCTACGGGGGAACGCCTCCAGCGTGACAGGTGTCTGAGCTACAATCGAATCACATCAGTCCTACTGACCGGCGACAGCCGATGATGTCATCAGGGTGCGACCAGGAAGTATATAAGGGCGCCTCTGCCAACATGACACCGCTTCTTCGTCTTCAGTGACTGTCTTGTCTGGTGTACTACATAGAAAAGAATCACGTTAGTTGAAGGATGAAGTGCGCACAGAAGACGCGGCACTTTAGAAAGTGCGCGGATCCGTGTCCGAGGTATCTGACGCCTGAAGACACGCATAATCTCTGTGTGTACTGTCTGGGGGAAGAGCACGCGCGGGAGGTTCTCGAGGGAGCCTCTTGCGCGAATTGCGAGCGTTTTCCCATCCGAACGCTCCGCTCTCGCCTGGCCCTCTTCTCGAGGGAAGAGGGGCCAGCGTCTGGGGACGGTCCTGCTCACGCTGAGGCTGAGCGGCGACGTAGGTCCTGGGGTTCCCAGACGGACCTGGCTCGTCGCCTGGAGGAGGGTGTGGTCCTCACAGACGATCAGCCAGGTCGCGAGGGGCGGCTGGCGGAGGAGGAGTCGGATCTCTCCTCCTCGTCAGCTGATGCTCTTCCAATCGAGCAGAGGATGGCTGGGCAGGGTGGTGATGAATCGGTTGAGGCCGAACCCTCT
The DNA here is from genome assembly GCF_949357685.1 of Gobio gobio. NCBI lineage: Eukaryota > Metazoa > Chordata > Actinopteri > Cypriniformes > Gobionidae > Gobio > Gobio gobio. The sequence continues at coordinate 31,798,527 of NC_137107.1, read as the reverse complement.
CAGCCATCTTGCCCCGTGTATGCGGAGTTGATGGATGTTATGGAGCGCGCCACCAACAGGCTGGAGTTACATTGGCGGCGTGCTAGGAGAGAACCCGAGCGTCCAGGTCGACTGGATGATCGCTTTCTCTCTGGCCATAACTCATCACCTCTGGGGAGCCTTCCATTCCTCCCCGATCTGCACGTGCAGATCGTGGGGGCATGGAAGAACCCATACTCGGCCAGGATAATTCGGCATCAGCGTGGAAGCTTCGCTGATGTCGAAGGATTGACCGAGTCTGGGTACGTGTCGATGCCTCCTATCGATGAGACGTTTGCGAACTATCTCGCATCGGGGAGGCCATCGACACTTAGAGCTCCCACCCTGCCGTCTAAAGCGATGAGAAACACCTCGCGCTTGAATGGCAGGGCGTACACGTCAGCGGGTCAGGCCGCTGCAGCACTGCACACCACTGCGGTGCTGCAGGCATACCAGGCCGACCTGCTGAAGGATCTTGATCAGGGGGAGGGCCTACCCCCTGACGCGATGGCTGAGCTCCGCCTCACCACAGATCTGGCTCTCCGTGCTTCCAAACAAACGGCGGTCGCCATTGGGCGCTCAATGGCGGCTATGGTAGCTACGGAGAGGCATCTGTGGCTGAACCTTGCGGACATCGGGGTGAAAGAGAAGGCCTTTCTCCTCGATGCCCCGGTTTCGCCCTCTGAACTCTTTGGCACCTCCGTCGAGGCGGTGGTGGAAAGATTCAGAGAGGCGAAGGCGCGCTCAGCTGCATTTAAATCATGCATTCCGCGGAGATCCGGGGCCGCACCCTGGCAGGCGGGAGGCCCTGGTCCGTCATGGCCCGAGGACCAGCGACAGGACCAGCGAGCCAGTGTCGCCTCTCGTGCGCCCCCTCAGTGGCGGAGTAGGGCGCAAAAGAGGCGGGACTCCCGCACTAGGAGTCGGAAGGACGCTGGAGAGCGAGGTCGGTTCCAGCGAAGAAGACCACGCTGGGACAGGTCTCCTCCCCCTAGGGCGCGCTGAGACTAGGGAGGCGTCCTTCTCCTAGTTCTTTCTCCCCAGGCGCTTTTACACCAGGCCGGGCGGGCCCATGATGAGCGGAGAATCCGTCAGACTCTGACGGCCTGCCTGGCTTGGTGCGTGAGTGCGCCTCCCTCAGCCCCGTGGTAGTATTACACCTAAGCATTCATATGGGAATAAAGCTTGTGGGTCGATATCATGGTGTGCCGCAGGAGAGTGGGTAAGTCCCCTATAAATGGGAAATTATTTCATATATTTCTGACTTATGCTCCCTGCTGAGGGCTTCGGGGATCGCTGGATATTTCTAAAAGGGCCTGTAGTTCCCCTGTTAGGTTGGCTAGAACGATTACCAGTTGCTTAAGCTTGGTATAATTGAGCTAGTAGTGCTAGTGGAGGCCAGCAAATACTATATATGCTACACGCTGTGTGTGCTGTACACCTCTTTATTTTTCCCAGTTCTAAAAATGCGTTAGATTAACGCTGGGTTTGCTGCTTTTTCCTGAGGGTTTGTAGCGAAAAAAAAAAAAAAAAAAAAAAAAAAAAAGAGGGGCTTGTTTTTCTGAGGAAAGGCTAGGCATTTTTTCTCCTAGTATTAAACTACTAACTGGTAGCGGTCTCAGGGTAAGGCGGTCTGTTTTTTCTCTCAGTATAAATTTCTGGAGAATGCAGGATCAGACTATGCTAGAACTACAGTTAGATCTAGGGCCAGATCTATGTAATGACTGGCACTTTACTCAAGTGCCCTTTTTGCTATAATGCAATAATAGTGGCCCTGTTCGGGATCTCGGGTATAGATCTAGATTGGCCTAGGCTTTCTAGGGATTACGGAGTCGCGCGCAGAGAAGCGCTAGCGCTCCGGGTAGCTGTTCCTTTTTTGAACTTAGCTTTATTATTTGTCCCTAATGCAGCCTCCTCTTACGCAGAGTAGTCCGGCCAAGGCCCGCCCCCTTGCCTGCGTTCTGGGGGCTTTGCTAGTAATGCAGGTTGGTGCTGTGCAGAATTGATAGCGACTTAGCCAGTAGTCGTGGGGCAGGGTTAAGGCGTTTTTTCATGCAAGTATGAAAATTCCGTATGCATATTCAACCCGGCCCTCCAGAGCTAGTGTTTAGAGGCCGCCAGTTTTTTGGCAGGCGCTGGCCTTTTTAATATAAATTTTCATGGCCAGTTGGTCGTACTCCCCTGACAAAGCAGGGTAGATTTGAGTACCTCCACATCCAGCTCTGTATCATTCTGCCTCACCCATGGCTCGGGTTGAGCAGCACTTCACAGCCTTTTTGTTTATGTAGGTTTGGTTGTGAGCTCCCTTGTAGCCAGAGCATTTCCATGGCTGACGCCCTCACATGGTATGATAGGCGCTATTAAAGCTAGGACCTTCATGAGGTGGGTGGCGTATGTGGTACTCCCCCCGTTTAGGGGGTACAGGGCATTTGGTTTGCCGAGTACCCTGCTATGGACAATGTGATTAGGTTCCAGTGTTTGTAGGCGCTGCCGATAAGATTGCACCATTGTACAGTTGGCTCCAGAAGGAATTGGAGGCCTTCGGGATGGGTCACCCAGCTAGGCTGGGATGATTTTTAGGCCAGCTGGCTGTGAGTAGCCAGCTGGGGCAGTCTTGGCAGTAGACTCCAGGTCAGGTGGTAGGCCTCAGAGTTAGGCCTCCTTGCGAGTGAGTCCCGACGTTTGGGGAGGTTGGCAAATTACTAGCTGCAACCTTGAACATAGGTAGTCAGCCTTGGTAGGCCTCTGCAAAGTTCGGCCCCTTGTGTACACTATATATATTACTCCCCAACGATGTCGGTTTCAAGTAGCAGTTCCCAACTATAACCCTTGTCAGCAGTTGGATGTTTATTTTTGTCAGCCAGCAGAGAAGCTACTGTCAGCCCAAGGTTATAACATTGCAGTTTTTCACTCCTGTCACCAGGAAGCTGTCCCTGCAGGCCTGCTGTGAGGTGGTAGGCCCCATTAGACCTCCCTGGAAGCAGGCTCCCATTCGCCAGTCGCTGTGTCAGCTAGCATGGGCTGCTAAGCTGTTGTTGGGTGGTAGGCCGCATCAGGCCTCCCTAAGACTGGTCGTAAGGTAGTAGGCCTCACCGGGCCTCCCTAACGGCATGTTCCTGGGCTCCAGTCACCTGAGAAACAGCTAGCACGGGTCGCTATCAGGTAGTAGGCCTCACTAGGCCTCCCTGAGGCTTGCTATCAGGTAGTAGGCCTCACTAGGCCTCCATGAGGGCGAGTTCCCGAGTCAGGATACTCGGCTAGCTGGTGTAGCTTGACCTTCAGGTAGTAGGCCTTCACTAGGCCTCCCTGAGAAAACGAGTCTCCGTTTTCCAGCTACTTTGACAGTCGGCTTCAACTGCTATCAGGTAGCAGGCCTCGCCAGGCCTCCCTCTAAGCGAGTTCCTGAGCATGACCTCTCAGGCTTCTCTGGCATACACTGGGCCTCACTAGGCCTCCCTAATGGGGCTTTGGATCTCAGTTCAAAGACTTTTGACTGGCATGATGCTGACAGCTAGTGGTCACCCTAGCGCGACTGGTGTCGCTTCTGCTACTTGGTCCCCAAGGAGGGGATTTCAGCCTGCAACCTGGTTTACCTACCGGGCAGCCCCCTTTAAGCTCCCCTCCTTTCGGAAGGGTCATATGTGAGCCAAAGCTGCCTGGGCCTGATCGGGTGGTCGTAGGCCCCTAGGGTGGCCTCCCAATTAGATCAGTTTTTAGGCCAGTCTGGCCTCCTGAGTGTTTCTATCTGATAATAGCTCAGTAGATCCTAGGATTGAGCAGATTACTCCCCTCGCTGGCAAGGGTAGAAAGCGCTGTGCTGAGTGCTGCTCTCCGGGATTCCCGTCTCTGAGATCCGGTCCGAGGAGGCCACTGCCATTCTGCAGTCCCTGGGACTGGATGCCTCTTCAGGAGGCGAGTGTCCAGAGGCTCTGTTATCGAACAGACAGGGATGGCCCGGCTGAAGTGCCCGTTGAAAAAGGCATCAAGCTAGGCCTCCTTGGTGGCGGTAGTGGCTGGCTGGGGCGCCCTAGGGCCCCCTAGCCACATTCCCTTAAAGGAGCCCCCTTCTTTCGAATGGGTTGGATCCGGGCCTTTGAGCGGCCTGGGTAGAGCTTCTCTAAGTGTTCGAAGCTTCCTACTCGGGCTTATAGCTTGGGCTATGACCGTAGGGAATGCTGTCACTGACAGCCTTATGTGACCAGAGGGGGAGTGGTTCAGGCATTTCAGTTGAATTTGTTTGTTCTGACAGTGGTCACTGCCAGTAGGCATGCACTCCCCTCGGCATGGCGGTGTTGGTATTTCGTTCCCCGTAGCGTCAAGCTGACGCAGCGCGAGTTCCCTTTCGAAAGGGAACGTCTCCGGTTACGTATGTAACCTAGGTTCCCTGAGAACAGGGAACGAGACGCTGCGTCGCTTTGCCATGCCTCAGGGTTTGCCTGCCGGACAGTCCCTGAAGACGAAGGGCGGTGTCATGTTGGCAGAGGCGCCCTTATATACTTCCTGGTCGCACCCTGATGACATCATCGGCTGTCGCCGGTCAGTAGGACTGATGTGATTCGATTGTAGCTCAGACACCTGTCACGCTGGAGGCGTTCCCCCGTAGCGTCAAGCTGACGCAGCGTCTCGTTCCCTGTTCTCAGGGAACCTAGGTTACATACGTAACCGGAGACGATTTTCTTCATTTACAGTAAAACTCTATGTTAGACAAAGTTGATCTATGAATAAAAATATCTCATTTACTTACCAAAGATTCTGCAAAAAAAAAAAATCCCCTTGAGAAGGGATGTTTAGAAATTAAGTTAATAGGGCAATTTCTTGAGCACTTCAATAGGTGTCTTCCGTGTGAGGGTGATAAGGGAGAGAGTTTAAAAAAAAAAAAAAACAGCACATCACTGGCAACCTTAAGGCCTGCCCTTTTAATTCCCATAGTGCAATATATTGTATTTTTTTTCTGATTAACAAGGAAATTAGTAGAAATTAATTCTTGCTATATGGCAACCTAAACGGTTAATGCATTATTTTAATTATATACTGTAACTGTACATGTAGAATTTTATATGTGTAATACTAAAAAAATCATATAAAAATGTATAAAAAAACAATAATACAAATGAAATAAAAATGTGAATCTGAAAGGGCGTGATGTTTTGTGCATGAAGGTTGGGATTGCTACATTAGAAAGCAGCACAATACAAAGTACAGTCTTCTCACGCTTCTGGCATTGGCTCGAAAATCAAGGAAAATTTACTCTGACAGCAGGACTGATGTGGGTGGCATGAGAACCAGCAGAACTAATATGCCACTAGTTCACGTCCACCTACACTCCCCAGTCCTCCCCCAATCATGATGCTCCAGTTGTTGAAGCACACCATCCTTCTCCTTCCCCCAACCCCATCTCTGGAAATCCTATGAGCCGCTGTTCCAGAGGGAGGGCGTTGAATCCAAGCACAATGTGTTATTCATGCAGTCTTGTCATCCGCTGCTGCCTAGCGGTCAGTAAACATCGCTCCCTGGACCGCTGACTGATTAGTGTTAGCTATGCGTGCATGCTGGGTTTCAAGAACTGGGCTGATGTACGCTCTCCCAGAGACCGTTTCTACGGGAGGGCAGTGCTTCTACACACACTTAATCTTAAATGGCTTTCACACTATCTTGAGAAAGAGTGAGAGAAAAGAGACGGATGTAAATCGATAAAAGGCCATTACACTTTTTGGCGGCATTTGTAGGGTCTAAAGAGGTATTGGAGGTCGGGGAATGGAGGGTTAATATCAGCACAGGTGATTGGTTCAGTTCGTGGTGGACCTATGCCGGCTCACACAGAGTCTAACGCTCAAGGACAGGATTCGCTGAATGCATCGGCACCCTGTGAGGATCCTCCCGGGCTGATGCCGCAGACATGCTATTAAAGAGCCATCGATCGACAGCTGTATTTCTTTTCAAGACCACAGGTCCTCCCAGCTCTTCAGCAGCAATGGGTGAAACCTTTTTGCCTCTGAGAGTCTTGCTGACAGAGCCTCTGATAAAATGGCACAACAGTGCAGACAAACAGAGAGCAAAGAGGAAGATGGCTATTGATTTCAGTAATTGCGCAAAGAGATGAAGTGAACGCTTAGCTACCGTTGAACACATTACAGTCACTGGGTCAGCCAAGCACCTCTCAGCGGCCGCTAGCATGAGGATAATCACAGTTTTGTGTTACCATTTCCGCATCAACCCATAATCCAAGGCCTCTCCACCTCACTGCTTGGTTAAAAAAGCACTCATACCACGAATTACGAGACCCATTATGATCAGAAGATGAACCAGAAAAGAGCATAAACTGGATATCTCCTGTACTTTTACTTAAAGTCCCTCTTTAGTCAATAAATGTATCCCTTAAAACACATCTTTGATCATCAAAATTAACTATTTAAAATGTTTTTGTTTTTTTCTGTGATTTTTTTTATTCATGCCTTAATATAGCTTGAATGTAACTCTACACCCTTGCTTCATTTAGTATACATGGATCCATTAATATGCAAATTAGCCACTCACTCACACCAGCACAGAGATCCACTCGGTCAACTTTACTGAGGTAAACCAACCGCTGCACAATGGCAATACTGTACTGAAAATGGAAATACTGGTTTAATTTAGCCATATAAGAACTGATTCAGAAGAAGAAATGGAATAGTGAATTATACAGGGTCGTCTACAAGTCAATGTACCAGAATGGTAATGCGTTTTATGTATCGCTCTCTACAACGTTGGACACATAACGATAATTAATATGATTAGCCTTTTGCTTGACTACTTTATCAAACAGCTAATAATGTGTTGCTGATGTTATACAACTAATGGGCATCAGTAGAGAAAGGCATATAGTTCCTCACAACATTGTAATATACGTCATACATATTCACCCACAATATTGCTAAAATGTACCTGATTTTTCATATCAACAGAAAAACATGCCGGGATAACCTGGCTTCGCAGCATAGTAATGATGATATGCTAAAACCCACCCATATGTTGACGTGATTGGTTACAAGATAGTCTTAAAAAAGCGGTTTGAAATCGCCAGTGTTTCTTATGTCACAAACTATCTTTGGTTCACTGCAGTTTTAAGGAGAAAATACTCAGCAATGTTGTTGACTTGAATTTGCACATGGTTTGTCTTAAAGCATATTAAAAACACAACGTAGACATATAAACAACTTGATTTTCATCACATGGGTCTTTAAGAATTAAAAATTGCTGCATTATTCATGACATTACATCCATATGTTCATAAAAAAGCATGATTTAGCCAAGTAGTAATTGTTCCTGGATCAAGATTCTTGGTCCTAGAACAACACTCTTATCAAACAATCATAGGCCAAACACATTCCCTATCCCTTAGCTACCCTCAAAACCTAGTAGAAATCATTCATATAAACGCTGTTCTACCTCTAACCTTGGCCCCTAAGATAAAATTTTGATGACAAGATGACAGGAAGCTTGTTCCAGGAACATGTCCTCCTTGAGTCATGCCAAGCACATAGGAAGCAATATTGCATCTCATTTATAATACCTTTCCACTGCACCAACAAGACAACCTCTACTGCTTGGTAACTAGAGACCAATATATTACAAAGAATATTATTTTTTATGACCAATAAAAAATTAAAAAAATGTAAATTTAAGCATATGCAAAACTGATCATGCTATGTATTCCTCGCTTAAGAATGAATGAATGAATGAATGCTATAGTATATAAAAAGCTAATTCAGGCAAATAATAAAAAAGTACTTTACCATTGACGGGAGATAATTCAATATTGAGAGACTGAAGAACCAAAAACTGTTTTTTTTTTTAAATAAATAATTGATCAAACCAATTATCTGTCTATTTCTATTGCAACATGCAGCTCATATCGAAATAGAGTTAATATAATTATAGAAATAGAGTTAATAGATTTTCGATAAAGTTAAAGGGGTGATAAATTGAGAAATCAACTTTCCCTTGAGCCTTTGAAATATAAAAGTTCATTGTGATATAAGAATATCCTGTAAGTTTCAGAGCTGAAAACTTCCTTGTTAGTCAAAGAAAAGCTTGTATGGACACCAGAACCAGAAAACGAGAGCTCTCAGAATATGTCGACCACTGACGTCATAGGATGCAGAAGCACCGACTCGTGGAGCTAAACGGGTCGCTACAGAGCAATAAACATGCCAGTTCCAGCTCATGTGCGTAAGATATCGCGCCTTTGTTCGCTTCATTTCACCACAGAATCGATTGTAAACAAGACACAGGTCGAGACTGGATTTGCAGACATATTGAGATTAAAACACAATGCTGTGCCTTCTATATTGGATCCGACAGGAATGGTGCAACACACACTTATGTGAGTAAAACATGTTTTTTATATGTGTTAGTATTGCATTGTTACAGATCGTTTGAAATCTATTGATTACATCTTAGCACGTGGTCACAGGCTGGAGAATCCTCTGTTTGAAGTGTTATTGCTTTATTCGTGATCATACTCGGAATTTATGGGCCAGGGCTCGGACTTTACTTTTCTAAAAGCCCAACGTCCCGGGCCTATGTGTTTTTCAGACGGGCTACCAAAACGTAAGCCCGGCCTGCCAACGGTATCTTAAATAGTGAAATAACATTCCTTTCTTGCGCGTGTGTGTGTGCATGTGTGTGTGTATGTACGGTTTGTGGTTATATTCACTGATCGGGCGAGCCAAGTAATAAAAAATTACATTCCAAACAATCGCGGGTGGATGAGAGATTAATCTTTGTGTTTGTTTGATAAAGATATTTTGTGAGACCTGTGAGCGATTCCCCAGACGCTTTCAAAACAATTCCCACATGGACTGAGGGGAGCTGATGCTCATTAAATATGCAAATCTTATCCAATCCTAGCCATGGGCGTTTACTTCCAAGTCTTCAGTGTGGCACGCACATCAAAACCAACCGTTTCTTCAGAGAGCCTCAAAACCAAGGCAGAAAATAGCCTATTACTTATGATGTTTTTGAATGTAAAAACCATGCGAACGTCATAAGTTGACCTCAGACAACAGTGTAATTTTTTTTTAAAAAGCCAGTTCATGACACCTTTAATATTAAAATACCTGCCATACAGGAACTCTCTCACCACTCAAATGAACACTTGCTAAAAAACTCCACCACCTTTTAATAACTGTAAAAAAAACTACACAACTTAGATACAATCGCCATCTAACATTGCCTCTCTCATTTCCTCCATCTCTGGGGCAGTTAAATGTGGAAGTACAGATTCCATATGCCCTGCGTGGTGTGCAGGCCTCTAGGTGAGGGATAATGAATACATAGGCAGTTTCAGATGAGTGTGATAAGGTGGCAGCGGTCGTGTGCCCAGCGGCGGTGAAGAGAGAGGGAAGGATAGAGAGAGATGCTGATAGTAATGAGGTAGCGTGCGGCGAGGACCATCGATCCCCACGGCTCAGTGGCAGGGCGCAGGTTTACCGAGGCCAGCCGCCATACACAAAAACATGCTTCTGTCTGCATCTTAATCTCTCAGCAGTCACAAATCAAACTGCAGTTCTTTCAGACAACTGCACTCATTTTTTCTATCTCGCCCCCTTTTTTCTTTTTCTCTTTCTGTTCTAGAGAAACATTTGCATCAACCATAAATAAAGCAATTATACAGAGGAAGCTTAAATACCGGGGCACAGTGAACACGCTGTCCAGCTGCGAGTTTTCTCGAAGAAATTCTCATAATAAATTGTTTGGATCACAGTGTAAAAGGATAAATTCCTTGTTTTGTGCTCAGATAAAAGGTCGTTGGTCTCAGATAAAGATCAGAAATGTCAAAATGCATTCTAAAGATCACAATCCTGCTGAAAACAACAGCTAAGCTAGTTTAGAGGGATAGTTCACCCAAAAAATTAAAATTAGCCCATGATTTACTCACCCTCAAGTCATCCTAGGTGTATATGACGAATGCAATCGGAGTTATATAAAAAAGTGTCCTGGCTCTTCCAAGCTTTATAATGGCAGTGAAGGACTTTTTCTGTTTTGAAGTCCATAAAAGTGCATCTATCCATCATAAAACTGCTACACACGGCTTGATAAAGGTCTTCTGATGCGAACCGTTTGTGTAAGAACAATATCCATATATAAAACTTTACAAGCTGTAAACTGTCGTTTACAAACTGTCGTACGCGCGGTCATGAGAGACTGGTGTTCCAGGGTATGACGTTTTAATATAACTCTGACTGTATTTGTCTGAAAAAAGAATGTCATATACACCTAGGTTGGCTTGAGGGTGAGTAAATTATGGACTAATTTTCATTTTTTGGTAAACTATCACTTTAAGCTGGTTAATGCTGGTTTACTTGGTAGACCAGTCTCAATGGACAGGTTTTCTTTCTGTGTTGTGGTATTTTCTTTTGACAATATGGGGCGGGATATACAGTATCTAATTTGAAGATATTCAATAGTCTTTAGTTTACATTACAGTAGATTTGGGGTAATCGAACACAACTTTTACAACTTTTTGCATACTTGGACTTGGCGTTTGGGACTTGAAAAATGTTCCAGAGTCCAAATTAATCCAGGGATTTGGTGAAAAATGCACGGGACAGTTGATGTTATTGTCACTGGCCAGATCGGGTCAGTACTGCATTGTCACGAAAGTCAATCATTTGCATGTGTTTTTAAGTCTTGCTTGTTTATTAAATCAATTCGATACTTGCACACTGACGCTCACAGAAAGCGTTCACCGATCAGTCAGCACGCGCATGTCAAATTAAGCTCTCTTTCGCATCTTATTGTGCTTCTACCAGAGACAATCCTCCCTATACGCAGAGTACGTAAGCTGCGTAGGGCCCTCAAACCACCAGAGGGACCTCTTGCTCTCAAGAATGAGCTATTTAGAGCTGTGTTTTAGTTTCGTTTTTTGATTTTGGTTTCCAAGGATTATGAAAACATGATGCCGCTCTCCGTTCCTTTCCTTTAAAGCAGTGCGCTGTCATCATACGTAAGATCCAAATTAGTCGAATCATGTAACGTCACGTGTAAAAGCGTATTGAGCTGAGAAAAAAAGATGCTGTTCAACAGATGGCTTTCTGTCCGCGCGATCCGAGACAGAGAGAAACACAGACAAGTACAGGCTACTTTGGGCTTCTGGTGTACGCTTAAACGGACAAATACGCACAATAATATACAAATAAAATTCAGTTATGTCTTTGGTGAACAGGAGGATTATTCGGTGAGCTGGGAAAGTAATCGAATGCTTGTCAGTGTATAAGGTCTGTGCATTTGGTCTTAAAGTGACCGCAGCTGATAAACCCAAGAGAATCATTCACTGCTCTTCCATTAATAACATTAGTAACTTTAATTTAATAATAATCAATGTGTCTATTTAATTCATACAGTGAAAAATACACGTTTTATTTTTATTTTTTTTACATTTCATTACTTTATTCTATTTCCGTATAGTAGGCTATTATCAGCAGTAGGCTAAATGGTTCATTTCAATCATTGTTTTTTCTGTTGTATTTGTCCTATTGCTTTTATTTTTGGCATTTTTAACTCACTGTTGTTTGTTGACTACACTGCTCTAAAAGAACAGATTAAAGGGTTGGAGGTCATTTTGAGGTTCTGAACGCACTGACAGGGTCCCCCAGACAAAGTTTTACTAAGGGTCCCCAGAAGTCTAGGATCGGCACTTGCTTCTACACATTGCGAATACACACAAAGTTAAAATGCCCATCTCAGTGAGTATTCAAATAAACACAGACAGTTATATCTTAAGTGAACGTAAACAGTTTGGAAATTGGATGTGTCAGTATACCTAATAAAGCAACCTGTGTACTGTGTACCAGCAACCTAATAAACATTCAGCTGTCTGTGTACTTAATGATAATCAAATAACAAAAGAAAAAGAGAGAATGATTATCTGCTCTTGACTGAGTAACTTTAATAATTATTATTTAGGTTTAATGCATACAGTGAAGATTATGCAGTAACATTTTTTTTTACATATATTAGCCTACTTTAAGTATACACTCACCTAAAGGATTATTAGGAACACCATACTAATACTGTGTTTGACCCCCTTTCGCCTTCAGAACTGCCTTAATTCTACGTGGCATTGATTCAACAAGGTGCTGAAAGCATTCTTTAGAAATGTTGGCCCATATTGATAGGATAGCATCTTGCAGTTGATGGAGATTTGTGGGATGCACATCCAGGGCACGAAGCTCCCATTCCACCACATCCCAAAGATGCTCTATTGCGTTGAGATCTGGTGACTGTGGGGGCCCTTTTAGTACAGTGAACTCGTTGTCATGTTCAAGAAACCAATTTGAAATGATTCGAGCTTTGTGACATGGTGCATTATCCTGCTGGAAGTAGCCATCAGAGGATGGGTACATGGTGGTCATAAAGGGATGGACATGGTCAGAAACAATGCTCAGGTAGGCCGTGCCATTTAAACGATGTCAATTGGCACTAAGGGGCCTAAAGTGTGCCAAGAAAACATCCTCCACACCATTACACCACCACCACCAGCCTGCACAGTGGTAACAAGGCATGATGGATTCATGTTCTCATTCTGTTTACGCCAAAGTCTGACTCTACCATCTGAATGTCTCAACAGAAATCGAGACTCATCAGACCAGGCAACATTTTTCCAGTCTTCAATTGTCCAATTTTGGTGAGCTTGTGCAAATAGTAGCTTCTTTTTCCTATTTGTAGTGGAGATGAGTGGTACCCGGTGGGGTCTTCTGCTGTTGTAGCCCATTCGCCTCAAGGTTGTGCGTGTTGTGGCTTCACAAATGCTTTGCTGCATACCTCGGTTGTAACGAGTGGTTATTTCAGTCAAAGTTGCTCTTCTATCAGCTTGAATCAGTCGGCCCATTCTCCTCTGACCTCTAGCATCAACAAGGCATTTCCGCCCACAGGACTGCCGCATACTGGATGTTTTTCCCTTTTCACACCATTCTTTGTAAACCCTATAAATGCTTGTGCGTGAAAATCCCAGTAACTGAGCAGATTGTGAAATACTCAGACCGGCCCGTCTGGCACCAACAACCATGCCACGCTCACAATTGCTTAAATCACCTTTCTTTCCCATTCTGACATTCAGTTTGGAGTTCAGGAGATTGTCTTGACCAGGACCACACCCCTAAATGCATTGAAGCAACTGCCATGTGATTGGTTGATTAGGTTGATTAATTGCATTAATGAGAAAATGAACAGGTGTTCCTAATAATCCTTTAGGTGAGTGTACTATAGACCTACATGATTTGGTTGAATGATTTTATAAACCAACGGTTTATTTAATTTGTATTTTTGATTATTGTATTTTACCTGTGTCCAGTAAGCTTGAGAACCTTTTACTTACATTAGTTAGGCTAGAGTTTTTGCTGTTGTAATTAAATAAAAAAAATAAAAAAAAAACATGATGGCAGCTTCTTAAAGAAAAATAATCTTTGAAGCAATTGTTTAGATGGGTCAAAATTCAAAAACAACAACATCAAAAAATCCTTAGTGTTTTATTTACTAATTATTACTATCGCTTTTTACTATAACACACCTGCATATCATTACTGCATATTTACATATTTACCGTTGTAAAAAGCTATGGTACACTCTAAAAAATGCTGTGTTAAAAATAAGTTGGGTTGAAAATGGACTAACCCAGCAATTTGGTTGTTTTAAGCAAACATTTAACCCAATCGCTGGGTTAAAACAACCCAATTGCTGGGTTAGTCTCTTTTCAACCCAACATGGATTATTTTTAACACAGCATTTTTTAGAGTGTAACTTGTGCATATAGGCTGGCAGGGCAAAGTCAATTTCCAATATTGTAATTTGTTAATCATAAACTGTCATAAATCATAAATCAAAAAGTGTTGAGTTGGCCCTGAGTTATGGAAATTACATGTTGGACCTTTATACACAGTGCATGCCATTGTAAAGACTGTAGGTCTGTCCTCTTAGCACCACTGCATTTTCGACTCTTCAGATCCCAATAGGCTGTTCCCATTCACCAAGATACTCCGATTACCACCCCCTGCCTTGAATTCATAAATTTATATCGATGGATAAGACAAGTCCTGCCCTATAGCTATTTACATTTGAAAAGCTGTTTAACTAGGTGCCTCGAACCCAACACTACATAACAGTGAATTACTTTACAGTTTGTACTTTGGACAAAAATAAATTCCAGCTGATTACTTTGGAACTAATTGATGGGAAGAAAGTAAATAATACACAAGCAATTGACACAGCGTTGTACCATGATTTGCTTCTTGCTACTAATAAAGGACATCAATATCTTTTGTCAATTTTTCTGGAAGAGAAAAACTGTACAATTATCAATGTTTAAAAGTACACTAGCAGAAAAATGAACTAGCACTAGCAGAAAAATTACTTGCACTCTGCATGTAAATTTGATGAGTCGTTCAAAAATGTTGCATGATATATGGCCTGCAGCCTGTGGAGAACACAAAGGAAAAGGAATTACCTTGTCCTGTAGGAGGTTTACAGAGGACACTGTTCAAACAGACTTGAAGGAAGACAAACAGCAGGCTACCGAGTCTCAGAGAACAGAGAAACCCATGAGCTCTGAAGTAAAGCCTGACACACACCGAAACTCAAGACTAAGGCCAAGAGGCTACGAAGAACCAAACAAAACAAATCCTGGAAGGGAAAAAAAAATATCTGAAGAGGGGTTTGAAGGGAGATGCTTCTGACTTGGCAATTTGTTTGATTTTCCTTTTCTCTGAACAAAGTCTCAGAGCACTGAGAGAAGACAGGGTGGCAAACGAGAATGAGAGCGCTTTCAAAAGTCAACAGAAAACAAGCTCAGCAGGGACCCAAAATTTGCCTTCGAGAGGGCTGAACGGCCAATTACAAGGAGCTTAAGCAAACTTGATTCAAAAGTTGTGAGGTATAGAATCAGAGAGGGAGGAAGACAGACAAACACACACATCATAAAGGGAGAAAGAGAAAGAGAGAGAGAGAGAGAGAGAGAGAGAGAGAGAGAGAGAGAGAGAGAGAGAGAGAGAGAGAGAGAGAGAGAGAGAGAGAGAGAGAGAGAGAGAGAGAGAGAGCACACACGCTGGTGCATCCTAATGAGCCAGAACAGATTTCCTGCATTTTGAGGGTATCATGCACTGCCAAATCCTATTAGGGCATCTCCTCATTCAAAAAGTTGAAAGTGATGTGATTACATTGATCCCCTCCTGCTGTGTAACACAACAATCTGCTCTCCCAGCATTCTGAGAGAGCTCAAGACAAATGCGCTCCGTCAGAGGGCCAGACAACACAAGTGATTGGTGGCTGCTGTCTTCGCTGTCTGCGGCCGTGATTGTTGTGTGAAATGCACTGGTGGGCTGAACAGGCTCGAGCCAGGGGTGTCGAGCTCAGGCTGTAAGGGCATCCGAACTAATTTTCACAACGTTATTACATCATTCTCCGCCTTCGCCACTACTGTACGGCAGGGCTATGTTTACCGTAATGGGCTGAGACAGCACAGCTCTCAAACGCGAAGGCTGATGGCGCTTGTTTAGCCATTGAGCAGGGAACAGGGCCACTGCGGCTGTCCTCTCTAATGAGGCCGAAGAGACAGCTGGCAGGCCAGAATTAGCCGGTGTCCGCGAGAGGGGAAAAAGCTAATTCTAATGGAGCAGAAGCCTCCGATGGGACAGATTGGAGTCTCTTGCCTTTGTTATAGTATGCCATTGTTCCCGTCACACCAATCTGCGTAGTTCCTCTACATTAGACAGGTAGAGAGGGGGGGAGCGGATCGCTGCGCTCGGGTTGATTAAAGCTGACCGCTGACTCTGCTGCCGGCTTAACGAAGTCTTGATTAAGTTTAACAAGGTGTGGTGATGGCAATGTCATCGTTATGGACAAGGTGAAAAGCCGCCCTGGGGTGTGTGTGTGAGAACGTTGCACTGTAAGACGCAATTAAAATGGGTTGCAAAATAGGCAGGTTGATATAATTCAAGCTGTTATGCAAAAAAAAAAAGAAACTAAGTGAAAGTTGGGAGAAAGAAAGGTGAAAGCTTTAGTTAATGAGAGGGAGCATTCGGATTACATCTGTTTGTGTGGTAACAGAAAATAGACCAACCTTTTCACATCAAAATGAAATCATCTTCCCCATACCGCCCTATTGAAAAGAAGCCGATGAAGAGCAGACGTGTAGCCCATCTCTAATCAAACACTATTTTTCTCCTTTCCTCAGCCTATCACTTTATTCAAAAAGACGAAACTCGCACAAAAAAAAATGTCTCATCTGTGGTATAAAGACTGTCTGCAAAGCACAAAGTCCCCTAAAATTTGAACAAAAATGCAGCAAATGTATTCATCATCTATATACTGTATGCTATATACTAGTGCAATTCAATAGTTTATCGAATAAAAGTGTACATAATATCATACAGCAATAGGGGCTTCATATTTAGGATATGTCCCTACCAGTGATGCGCGGGTCAATGTATAAACAACCCGCACCCGACCGACGTTTTCAACTAACCCGCCCGCAACTCGGACCGCAAAAAAAAAAGAAGAAAATATTGTACCCGACCCGCTTCCTGACCCGCATTTTTTAAAGTAATAAATGCTCATCGTAGCTCATTGGGCCATTGAGAAAATGTTTCAGGCCCTGGCGGTGCTCAGAGGTGCAGCAGCGAGAGCAGGAAGTTCTTGAGGCGGCCCATCATTTTCCATTTCAGCTCCAGATGCATATTATTGATGAACGCGATGTTTATGTTTCGACCCGGCTTGAAGGTCATCAGCAGGTCAACTGCGAGAAAGCCCTTAAGAGCTAGTTTTCACTTTCTTATGCCAGCTGAGTGATGTAGTTGCTTTTGAATAGAAGCTTCAACTAAATTAGCCTACATGTTTATTACATAACACTAGACTAGGCCTATATCATACAGCATTCAGAAAAAGAACAGTTTGCGCTCCTAATGGATTGATTTATTTATTTATTTTGTTTCATTTTCTTAACAATTAAGATGCTGCATGTGTTTATCCAGTCTAATCGATGTGTGCGTCTCTCCCCTGACAACAAAAATCCCGCCCCCTCTCAGAAAATACATAAAACTGACTTTTCTGAGCTATATGCGTTTAAAAGTAGCCTATTAAAATGGCACAATGGCATTGCTCAGTTCAACGTGTTGGGAAAGCGGGCATTTTGTCCCGCGTCAGTATTTATTAAAAAGTTAATAACGCTCAACATTCAAAAGGAAAATAAGTATGACCCGACCGACCGCGACCCGAATATCATTAAAAATTATTTTGGATGACTCGTTACCGCGGGTAACCGCGGGTGACCGCAGGCACCCGCTCATTTTGGATCAACCCGCGCATCACTGGTCCCTACCAATACCCAGCTACTAAAGTGAAATGTAAAAATGAATGAAAAGTGTCTATTACAGCATTACATTTAGATTTTTTGTTCGTTTTTTTTTAATCACAGATGTGTCTGTTGAGTGCATGAATGCAATGGCCAAAGGCGTTTAAATTAGTCACTGGTGCAGAAGAAAAGGCTAGAAATCAGCAGTGTTGTGCAAGTTACTTCCAAACTGTAATACATTATAGATTACTTGTTACTGTTATTTAAAAGTAATTCTTTACCTTACAATATTACTGTCTCAGAATTGTAATGCATGACATTACTCCTGTATTACTTTTGAGTTACTTTCACCAAAATAACTACAGAAGTAGAACTTAACGTTCTATGTACTACAGAGCGTTTTACATCCAGTAGAAGGTGATATGATGTAGCATAATGACCGTGGGCTATCCAGGCTAATAACAATATAGCATATCATTGGCAAAGTGAAGGCTCAAGACAATGCAAGAAAGGATGACAGACAGAATTACAAAGAATCCAAGTCTGTAGTATGGTAGAGGTGATTATCTGGCAAATGGCAATTTCTGGGAATAGCTTGGGTCTATTCATATTAGACACAACAGAACTGTAGGCTATATGCAAACTCTAATTCCATGACAAGATGCACATTTGTTCTTTTCTTATTGTTGTCATTATTTTATTCTCTTTGAATTCAAGAGGTTCACTGCACAACACAAAACCGTCATGCACAAAGTGCAAGAGATGTTTTTTTTAATTGCTAGTGGTATTTCGCGACGTCGATAGTTCTTTCGGTTTTAGACAAAGGTTGCAATTGACTGCATTTGCATTTGACTATTACGTTCTTCTTGTCCTTATATCTGACAAACTCGAAGTAATGCGCATTCGTCCATCTCGCGAATGTACAGTCTTCTTCTGCCATCTTCATTCATTAAGCCTTGTTTATACTTTCGTTTGGCTCTGCGGCGCGAGCCTCCGCTGACTGCACGCGCATCTCGTCCGTTTGAGGAGGTGTTTACTCGATGCGCTCGTCAGCGTTGTGCTATTTTTATTAACAAACTTGGAAACAACACGTGGCTATTGACTGACCACGAACAGGTTATAACTTACTTGCATTTTTCATTCATTAATGTCTCTCGGTCTTGCTGTTTTTTGTTTGTTTTGTTTTTCTCAGGGTTTTTTTAACAATTCAATTTTGGGCTAAAAGTGTGTTTTAACACAAGCGTTACTGAACATGTACCGAGTAAAATATTACTGAAAATTGATTAATGCCTTACACTACTGCGTGACACTAAAACGTAATATGTTACTGTAATGCATTACTTTTGTAACGCGTTACTCCCAGCACTGGAAATCAGCGTGCACTCACTGACATTCTGAACTCAGTTCTGCACGTTCACGACTGCTCTCATCATAAACAGGTGCAGATATGATGTACTGTAAGAGATCCATTGTGCAGTGTAGTCAGCTTCATTGATCATAACGGCGTTTTTTGCAAGACAAGTCATTAATGATTTCAGTGATGGGGAATGTTCTTCACTCGCTTTCTGTACATAATTTATTCCCAATTTGAATAACCATTTTGTTTTTCAGGTTAAAGGTTTAGTTCACTTCAAAATGAAAATTTTCTGATAATTCACTCACCCCGATCTCACAGATTCATTGAATATGGTAAAAAAAAAAAAACTGCATATAAAAATGCCCCTGTCATTATCAATTGTGTCATTATTGTCTCAGGAACATACATACGGACATAAAAATTCCCTTTATGAGTCTGTTGGCTACTATATCTATAAATAACGGCTTTAGATGACATGAAATTGCAGTCAAAATTACAGGGGGTGGGGGTGCTCTGCGGACTGCTTTCATGTCCATACTAATGTCAAATTCAAACCTCCGCCCAGCAGTATTATGCTGTTCATGTTCTACTTTAAGCTACATCAACCAATCATTTAGGATTTAATGGATACCCGGCCATCTAACTGACGAATGACTATGTCTATGGTAGATAGGTACATGTACTACTGGTTTTAATGGAGCAAAGATTAATGTCCATTGGACAAGAGACTCATTTTGTGCCGTGTTTCTTTAAGAGTCAATAAACAGTATGGAAAAAAATGTGAGTCTGTTTGTTTGTCCAAGTTAAAAAAATTGGAGATTGTTGGCAAAAAACAATTGGCACCCTCATATCGTTCCAAACTCATAAGAACACAAATGAAGATCTTTTTGATTAAATCTGAGAAATTTCTGTCCTTGCATTGACAGTCTAGGCCACTATCACTTTTTCAAGTGTTGGAGCAAAAAATATTTAAACCTAAAACTAACCTTTAATTTGCATAATGTAGTGACTTGCATATGGGAATTTTTTAACTACTCAAAGGTTGGGATATTAAGTTTTTTTTTTATGTTTTTAAAAGAAGTCTCTTAAGCTCACCAAGGCTGCATTTATTTGATCAAAAATACAGTAATATTGTGAAATATTTAAAATAGGGATGAATTTAGGGACACTTTTTGCCATAGAGATGACTTGGAAAAGTGTCTCAGAAAACCTGAATTCACCCGTTTTCTACTTGAATATATTTTAAAATGTAATTTATTCTTGTGATGGCAAAGTAGCCATTATTCCAGTCTTCAGTGCCACATGATCTTTCAGAAATCATTTTAATATGTTGATTATTGAAAACAGCGCTGCTTCATATTTCTTTTCAAGATTATTTGATCATTTGAAAGTTCAAAAGAATAGCAATTATTTGTAATTATTTGAATAGTAATTATTATTTGAGTAATTATTTGAATACATTTTTTATCAGTTTTTTTTATAAACATGAAACAATATAACATTGCAACTACATGAAAAGTGGTTTTACTGTTATAAAAAACTGATTTGTGAGCATTAGTTGAACTGAAGGTTTTAGAATAAACAAAAAACACTCGATCGCTGTCATGACTTCAAGTCAGCCGCCGATCGGTCTGTGCATCGCTGCATGAAGTAGAACAAGCTTTCACTGTTCCACTCATGTGATCCTGTCATGTGATCTTTTCATGTGGTTTCTTGGTTCATTGATTTGATTGCTTTCAGGTGTGTCTTGTTTAGTCATTAATGATCACAAATCACTTTTTTTATAATGGTAAAACCTCTTTTCATGTAGTCGCAATGTTATGTTGTGTCATGTTCATCAAAATAAAACTGATAAAAAAACGTAGACCCCACTTCATTGATATTGTAGGCTTATATGTTGAACTTTATTCTTGTACAAACAGACGCTGTATTAAGCAGTGCATAAAGTATTGAATGAAAATATCTCTGAAACATCTGTGTATTTGACAAATATTGCATTTATTTCACTTAATCTGTGATAAAGTATGCAAACACAGCGCGAGCATATCTATGGGAAGCAGAAAGTGTCCAACTTCACGTCTCCGTTTGCAGCTCCTCCCCGCCTGCAGGCGGCTAGTCTTGCCGATCGATTGCATCCAGCCACAGTCGATGTCGAATACACCTAATGTTTCCATTACCTCATTGTCTAGCTTTGTTTGTGTCAACCTGCTGTCAGTGAGTCTCTTGTTTGTCAAGTGTTTGTTTATTTTTGTATATGTTCTACTATGGGATAATAAACTGCACTTGGGTTCAATCAACTTGGCTACAGTGGATAATACACACACACAGCACCAGCTGTGACTGCCCAGGTACCGTATAGCCTGAAATAATCCGTATAATCTTCTAGTTAACCTTATTTGTTTGAGGCCACTCAGTTTCCTCTAATTTTAAATTAAATACTTTTGGCTCTGACCCAATTGCCCGTTTTAAAGCAAACTGTATGCTCAATTAACCAAATTAGAGCTAATTAAAGTGCTAGTCATAATGTTGCTTCAGAAGACACATCAACATTTCCTGTCTTTCCTGTGTGATACATCTTATATTATTCTTGAAAGCAGCATTAATTTTTATTATATGCAAATGCTAACAATAAAAAGAAGTTGATCAGTACTAAACTCACCATAGCCAATGGCACGATGCCGCCAAGGTCATGTGGTGCCAGACGGATGAGGGTTTGGATCTCGTCTGAAAGGGTCCGGGAGATGGGGTACTCAATCTGCCATGTCACTGAACGACTTCCCAGAGGATCCAACAACCCGTTGACCTCCAGATCCACCTGTAGAACTTTCTGGAAACCGGCTTCCACCCTAAAAGTAACGTTAAAGTGTCAAATCAAAATGTTTGAATGCAAAAGAATATGCATGTAAAACTCATGGCCGTCTTGTTTATTTGATGTTATGCGGCTACTGGCCCATGCATGCTGCCAACGGATGATGGGGCAGACAAGCGGCCATTTATCAACCTTTTTGTTTTTGTACACCTGGTGTGTGTAGGATGTAGGATGCGACGTATGTGGGTGTGAGTGTGTGGCGGTTTACTCTCATTATTTTAGTTCAATAAAAATGCATCCCAGCAGCAACTGGAAAAAAAAGACAGCAAAAAAGCAATTTACTTTTGGTCCAGTGCCACAGCATTTTCCAAAAAGATTTCCAAAGCAGAGCATAACATTGTCTCCACTGATTGCGATGCAAACAAAGCTGGAAAACAATGAATAAAACCAAAGCTATTTGATTTGCCCAGGCCTGGGTTTGATCAGCCTGGCTGCTCCGACCTCACAGTACTTAGTTAAAACAAAAAGGCATATGAAAAATTCCTAATATCAAAATACAAATGTGGAATATGGAACTGCAATTGAATTTGCACCTGGTAGCATGACAGGAACACAAAAAAAAAACCTATATTCTTTTTCTCAGATTTTCTTTCTTTCTCAGAATCAGAACAGTACGATACAAGGTCCCTTTTCAAATAACTCACCCATTCACAAAAAAAGGTCACTGCGCTATTCTGAATGCTGTCATTTAAACACAAGGGAAAGCAAATTATAATGTATTCTCTTTATGGCCACTGTGAGTGGCCTCAAACAAATTAAACACAAATTTCTGAAATAATTTTGGTTTCTCTCTAACACAGACTTTGGTCAGGGTTGCAGCGTTCCCCGCTGAATTTGGCTACTTTTAAACTGTTCCCATGAGAGAATTTTTGTCCTGCAGTTTGAAGTTTGACATATCACACAAATTAGATTTGAATGCCAGAATTTCTGACCAACCAACAGCCAATCTATTGCTAATCAAAACAGGTAAGATGGATGCTACTTTTTATGGAAGCAGACGGGTCAACTGTGGTTATGATTACAATGTAGTACATTTATAGAATGTGAATCAAATGTGACAGTTAAAAGATTTATAATGTTGAGCTATTTCAAATAAATGCTGTTCTGTTCATCAAAGAATATTCCACAATATTTCCACAAAAACAGTAAGCAGCACAGCCATTTTGAACATTGGTTTTGAATAAAACATTTTTTTTATTGAGCACCAAATCATCATATTAGAATGATTTCTGACAGATCATGTAACACTGAATACAGGAGTAATGAGTGAGAATATCTCCTTTAGAGGTAGAGAGATATGGTTATCTTTTTTCATTAACAAAAATATATCATAAATACAGTCTCCCTCAACTGAATCTTCTGGGAAACCAAACAAAACATCTTCCTCCTCTCATATCACAAGCAGTTCTAATATGTTTAATTCCAAAAAGCCGTGGATTCTCTGATTTCGATGTCATGGAAACAGAGACGGCCCAATATCTTTAATAAGCAAATCTGGACGATCATATCAGTTTTCACACGTTCTAATCTGTGACTTTACATAATAGAGGGACCGCACACTGCCAGTTTCTACCACATCGCACAGGGTGTAAGTTAATTTGATTTCTAGATTCTTATAGAGACATTATCTGTAAGGAGCAGAAAAGTGAACTAGAAAAGGCTTTTGTACAAGACTTGAAGTCTTGTTATAAATCCTTAAAGGAATCATTTTGCTCCAAACCTGTATTACTTTATTCTTCCGTAGACCACAAAAGGAGTTGTTAGGAAGGAAGTTCATGTTGTTTTACATACAATGACAGTGTAAATGACAAAAATGTCTCATAAAAGTATTATAGCATTGGTCACATGTATGCACTATATTCAAAATCTTCTGAAGTCAGGCATTAGCTTTGTGTGAGAAACAGATCAAAATGAAGTCCCTGTTCACAGAAAATATTCATATTGCTGTGGATATCTTAACTCTGTATATGCTCACATATATTCTAAAACAATGTAGTTGGAGTGTAGTGCACAGGTCATATTTTGAAATATGAAATTTGGTCACCATTCACTTTCATTGCATGGAAAACAGCAGTGTAAACATCCTGCTTTTGCTTTTATGTTCCACGAAGAAAGAACGTCACATGGGCAACATGCGGATGAATAAATTATACCAATGTAAATTTTTGGGTGGACTATTCTTTTTACAACTACAGATACATAATGACTGACCCTAAGAAAATGCTGTCTGCAACTACTGCAAAAAACAAAAGGTCTTGCAATGCCAATAAATGATGCTTACCAGCAGGCACTTGGTTAAGCACTTGTCATGATCACACAAAAAGGCAATTTAAAGTAAGTGGCATTTTTTTGTGCTAATGTGGTGTTGCTGAATGAAGAGGGGCAGCTAAAAGGCTCTGGTGTTAGAGAGGCATTTTGTGAGAAACACAGCTGACAGCTTTGTTGCACTTAAAAATAAACCTTGCAAACACTGGTTTCCATGACCTCAATGAATGCTCTGAAGAGCCCTGTTAGTTCAAACAGTGTAATGGGTCATTGTCAGTTTTCCCAATTGACGCTAAGAGAATCAAACCAGCACAGAATTAACACTGCCATTACGGCTCAAATGTAAGGTCAAGATGTGTCCAGTAGAGGGCGAAATGCAGTATCTCTTCACCTTTCCACAACATCAAAAGCTAATGCTAATTGATTCAAATCTTTTTGCTAGTAGATGGAATCTGGGAATTTCTCTGTATGTTTGCAGCTGATTTTGTGAGATAATTTGCTAAATGGGTTTAAAATGGTGTGTTAAACCAAGCATATTGGTAGCAGATGTAGCCAAGATGTTCAAGAAACAAAGATAAGGGACAGGGAATTTTATGAATGACTGGTGTTCCTGTGGAAACTGCAGAACTTACGGTGGAATTCTGAGTGTATGATAGAGACCTGTGCAGCAGGATTCTGTCCTGCTCCCGTCCGCTCTTGCAAAAATATACGTTACCTTCTCCCGCCTGCAAAATTCATGTTTTTTCCCGTTCCTGCCCGCAAAAGCCTGCATAAAAGTATAAATAGATTTTTTTTTCTGAACGTCCATTAAATAGTTTCAAGTAATTTAACATAAAAGCAAGAGCGTGCATGGTTTAGGCGCAAAATGTGCTCCCTTAAAGGAACACTCCACTTTTTTTGAAAATAGGCTCATTTTTACAAGTCCCCTAGAGTTAAATAGTTGAGTTTTACCGTTTTTGAATCCATTCAGCCGATCTTTGTATCTGGCGGTAGCACTTTTAGCACAGCTTAGCATACATCATTGATTCTAAACAGTCCATTAGCATCTCATTCAAAAAATGACCAAAGACACTTTCAATATTTTTCCTATTTAAAACTCTTCTACAGTTACATCGTGTGCTAAGACAAACTGAAAATGAAAAGTTGCGATTTTCTACACCTATATGGCTAGGAACTACTTTCTCATTCCTGCGTAATAGTCGCGGATCTTCGCGGCCGTACCATGGCTGCAGCGGCGCAATGATTCGTTGGTATTCTGTGAAACATTGTGGTAGTATACACCTTCGATTTACTATCACAGCTCTTTACAACACACAGAACCATGGCTAATCACACAGGTAAATCCACAACACAACTTGTCGGCTGCAAGCCTGAAACTTTCTCTGCAACTACACGAACTTAGTGCCGGTCACATTGAAAGTTACCTAGCTGGGGGCTACTTTCAGGCGCTGCGTAATATCATTGCGCTGCAGCAGCCATGGTACTGCCGCGAAGATCCGCGACAATTACGCAGGAATGAGAAAGTAGTGCCTAGCCATATAGGTGTAGAAAATCGCAACTTTTAATTTTCAGTTGGTCTTAGCACACTATGTAACTGTAAAAGAGTCAAGTTTTAAATGAGAAAAATATTGAAAGTGTCTTTGGTCATTTTTTGAATGAGATGCTAATGGACTGATCAGAATCAATGATGTATGCTAAGCTATGCTAAAAGTGCTACCGCCAGATACAAAGATCGGCTGAATGGATTCAAAAACGGTAAAACTCAACTATTTAACTATAGGGGACTTGTAAAATGAGCCTATTTTCAAAAAAAGTGGAGTGTTCCTTTAATAATTACTAAAAACTGATATCTCAGTTCAGCGCGATCTCACAAAGCTCCGTTATCAATGAAGCTGACTGCACAATGAATCTTTCTTAATGTCTACACATTTTCTTTGTTATAATCTCAGGATTTGCCAGCATGCAGAATTCAGCACTGAACAAAAACTCACTTTGAGCGGTGAGTGGATTCTATCTTAAATGCATCTGATTGGCCATTGTGTTCAAGAAATCAACACATATGTCTGTGATTGGCTACACTGCACAACGCTGCAAAAACATGTTATAAATAGAAACTCTGCCCATGCTTGTTTTTATTTTGTTTTAGTTGTTCTTGACGCTTTTGTACAATAGATGATTAACAATTTATTTGTTTTTAGATGTTTTATTTTTAGATATTTCTATTTTGCAGGAGTCCCGCGAATCGTTTTATTCTCCCGCAACCTGCACCGACACGAGTACCTTACCGCCCACGGCCGCACTCGGCCATCAAATCTAGTTCCCGCGCCGCAATCTATTGCATTGGTTCCCGTGAGTCCCGCGGGAGTGCAGGTCTCTAGAGTATGACTTAGTTTAGAGTGCATTCTACCCCTTTATAGACTTTAGTTTCTGCTCTCGAGAGCCCACCTGGACAATTTTATGCTATGTAGTAGAGGTTATAAGGGCAGCAAAGGAAAATCATCTCAGACACAGAGAGTGAAAAAAAATGAAGCCTGAATACATATTTTCAAACCAGAAAAAGAGTACTTTGTGAAAACAGGAATGTAAAGTGGAACGTCTCAGCGAGAGTTTCTCTGTGAAGTCTCGACAGGTGCTCAAGTGCTCATTGCGAGGATGAATGGATTGTTATGTCAAAACATATCAAAATGCAGAGAAAGCCAAAGGAGCGCTATTCATCGAGATAGACTCGCACGTAACCGTCAAGAGGGACTGAAATTTTGCCGGAATGTATAGGTCTGATGACAAAGGGCTCGGCTACAGGAGGTGGAGAATTAATATTTAATTCTTTTGGGTGAAATCCCAATCTTTCAAAAAGGCTCTTTGACTGAATTTTCCGTAACAGTTACTCTTCAAAGAGACCGCGCACCTCCCTCATTTTACACAACCATGTAAAAATGGCGTGAGAGAGAAAAAGAGAAGGGAAAAAGGGTAGAAAATGGAAATGGCTTTCATTGTGGAGACTCTAGGGTGGATATATTCATGCACAGTGGTGATCTGCTTAGCACTGACAACAATGATACATCAAACGAATGGAATCAATTTGACTACAAAGACGCTGTGGTTGGCACCTCACGGCTCGGGGAAATAAAAGTCAAAGCCGGGGAAGTAATGGCAGTTGGCGCGTCAGCTTTGAGTAAAGCTGTGGTGGAATTTCATTTCATAGGTTGCAGAAGAGGCTGAGTGAAAGAGCCGCACCGAAGGTGAGCCCTAGCCCTCCTGCTGGAGGATTTGCCAGTCGCCTCTTCCACTTTTTTCCTTCTCAAAGGCAACGCTGGGCACTCAGTACCCCCAACAGGCTAAGCATGAAACTCAATCACAGTGCTGGCATGGGGGCCATGACCTGCATCATGCTCACTAAAGAAGTTTATGGTCTAAAGACGGAGTTCACATGGTCAGAACATAAGAGAAGAGAATGAGTGAGAGAGAGAGAGGATCAGCCTACAAAAAAATAGTTAATATGGAGCCTATATTTGTGTGTGTGAAGGGAAACAGTGGTGCATTTATAAAGCATTAGGCTGCTACAAAAAAAATTATTGTGATGAATCAGTTGCTAAGGTTTACAAGGTTTGTGTCAACTCTTGTAAAGATATTCAATAATTCTGTATATAAATGCAGGTAATTGAGATATCCCAAAATCTCTGACAAAATGATTGCTTTTGATGAATGCTGATCTATCCACTCCAAACACATCACATAAAAGCATAAAGTGTAAAGAAGTAGTTACAAGCAAACAGAAGAGAGTAACATCAGTTGATGTGAGCTGTCGTTATAAATAAATAATCACTGATTTTGGTCATAAACAAATCATTGTTTTTTAACAACTCTTACAAGAACAAATAAGTGAAAAAAAAAACAACTAAGTGAACAGCGCTGTGTTTCCCAAAAGCATTGTAAGCCTAGGTAGATTGTAGAAACCACTGACACCAATGGTCCTAACTAGGCTTGCAATGCTTCTGGAAAATGCAGCTCAGATCTTTTAAGTGAATTAATTGTTTAATTAAACAAATAACTTAAGATAAGAAAGATATTTTAATTAAACAGGTCTTTTAAGTGAACAAATCCTCTAATTGAACAGGGCTGTTTCCCCCAAAAGCACCCAAAGTACACTATTTTGTAGAAACCATCTAATGATCTTAACAATCAACTTTACAATCAATGCTTCTGGAAACGCAGCCCAGATCTTTCAAACGAATTAATCTATAGTGGACAAATATTTTAAGCAAATTAGTCTTTTAATTGAACAAAACTTTTTTTAATCACTTATAAAAATCATAACTGATTTGATTGATTTTACCTCCATTTGAAGACTGATTAGAAAATGAAGAAATAGTATTTGAGTGAAAACGTCTCGGGTTACATATGTAACCCTGCAGCATTTATTTTCCTACGAAAGAGATTATCTTGTGTTACATATGTAACCCTGGTTTCCTGAGAAAGGAACGAGATGCTGCATCAGTTTTTCCCTTTGAAAGGGAACCATAATTCATTTAGGTTGGCCTAAGTTGATATTTCACCCTAGAAATTGCTAGTATTATTGCATACGGCTGAATCATATATGACCCATAAATGACCCATAGCTCAATGTTGTTGTAGGTGATGTGTGTGTGGAAGCACATGGGTTTGTCAATAATAGACGACAAGTACCATAGCATTGTCTTTAGGACCTTAAGAGGGCATCTTACTTACAGTATATACTTCTGCTGTAACCCAGAAAAGCAATTCTCAACAAACATCACAAGAGCAACAGAAAACTCTGCCTAGCAGACAAGTGCAGAGTGCAGACAGTTCACCTCTCCCTTTTAGTTTTAAACTATTCTTTAGGAAAGTTATCAGGAGGATTCACATACAAAATAAATATACTTACACCACAAAAAGGCTAAAAAAGTAGAAGTGATGGGAATGTAAGTGTGAACGTTTCTCTTGGAATAAAAAAGTAATTAAACATGAATATTTGTAGGTAATTTATATGTGCAGTGTCTGCAAGATTTAGAAAAAAATATCCATTCTGCAACCACTGAGGAGGCTGATGAATAATCTAATTGTGGTATAGAACTGAAAAGTTGCACAGTAGGATACAAAGTGTTTAAGAGATAAATTTGGGGTTGCTTGTACAGTAGGTTCCAAAGGCGCTAACTAGTGATGATCCAATATTAACGGTGTCATGAACTGGCTTTTAAAAAATATTTATACTGTTGTCTGAGGTCAACTTATGACGTCCGTGGGGTTTTTACACTCAGAAACATCATAATGAATAAGTAATAGGCTATTTTCTGCCTTGGTTTTGAGGCTCTCTGAAAAACGGTTGGTTTTGATGGGCGTGCCGCACTGAAGACTTGGCCGTAAACATCCACAGCTAGGATTGGATAAGATGTGCATATTTAATGAGTTTCCGCTCCCCTGTCAGAACACGTGAGGAATTGTTTTGAAAGCGTCTGGAGAAACGTTCACAGGACTCACAAAATATCTTTATCAAACAAACACAATGATTTATCTCTCATCCACATGATTGATTGGAATATTATTTCTGTATCATTTCGCCCGATCATCAGTGAATATACACACGCACGCGCGCAAGAAAGGAATGTTATTTCACTATAGCCCGCCAGTGATAGCCCGTCTGAAAAACACATAGCCCCAGGCTTTGGGCTTTGCAAGCTGCCGTTACAAGTCCAAGTCTGATCACGAATGAACCAATATCACCTTCTCCAGCCTGCTTCTACAGTATTGTGTTTTAATCTCAATATGTCTGCAAATCCAATCCTGACCTCTATCTTGTTTACAATAGATTCTTTTACATACCAAAGGCTCAAAGGAAAGTTGATTTCTCAATTCAAAAAAACCCTTTAAAATTATGATAAGTTGATCATTTGTTTCAAATTATGTCCAGTAAACGATAAATAAAAATAAAACATTTTAAATAGTATCTACCATGTACAGCTATCTGTCATAATGTGACATAATCTTTTACACTGATTTAGAAAAAATATAGCACTAAAACTAAAAGTGAATTTAGGTATCACATTATAACTTACAGCATGAGAAATGGATATAAAATTTTGAGATTTGTTAAAGATTGCATTTGAAAGTGTTTTTAAAATTAATAGTGTTTTAAAGATTAACTTTAAAGGGTTAGTTCACTCAAAAAAGATAATTTACTCATAATTTACTCACCCTCAAACCATCCTAGGTGTATATTTCTTTCTTCTTTCAGACTAACACAATCAGAGTTATATTAAAACATATCCTGACTCTTCCAAGCTTTATAATGGGAGTGAATGGTACCCTAAATTTTGAAGGCCAAAAAAGCAAA
This sequence comes from Gobio gobio, assembly GCF_949357685.1. NCBI lineage: Eukaryota > Metazoa > Chordata > Actinopteri > Cypriniformes > Gobionidae > Gobio > Gobio gobio. The sequence continues at coordinate 31,768,343 of NC_137107.1, read as the reverse complement.
TACGTCCATACGACTCCAGGGGGTTATTAAAGGCCTTCTGAAGCGAAGCTATGCGTTTGTGTAAGAAAAAATATCCATATTTATAACTATAAACTATAATCACTGGCTTCCGGTAACGGCCGTACATGAGTCTATAGTTTAGGCGGAAGAGTGACCTCTGACCCGATATAATTTGTAAAAAGTAGGTTCACTCTTCTTAATAAACTTTGAAATTATTCCCCAACTTATGAATATTTGTTTTCTGTTCACACTGCAGATGTGTCTATATTGGTTGACATAGTAATGACACTTAACATTCATTCTGTCATTTCGAGAAGTTAGTAGCAATAAAAGTTTTGCAGGTACACGGTATCCAAATATTCTAGTTGACCATTTCTGTTTCCACCACTCGCTGGTATAATTTTTTTTTTTAAATAAATAAAAATTACAAAAAAAAACCTTGCTTCTTATTAATGTTTTTATTACTTAATTATTTTTTTTAAATGAAAAAAAAAAAAAAAAACATTTTAACACCTTTTCCTTAAACAAATGTGAATTTAGTAAACCTTGCCCTATAATTCTGTGAACAAAACAAAAGTCTTTAATGACATTCCCAGTATGTTTAAACTTAGAGTTAAATTCAATTTACGGGATACACTACAGCTAAGATGGCAATTGATGCATTTAATAAGGATAATTATATGACTATTTAAAATACTACATATGTGATAGATGTTGGTATATTACTGACCTTTACATTTTATTTTCTCATGTGAATGAAACACTTTCATGTTTCATGTTTTCAAAATTTCTGATCGCCCTTGTTCTTATATATCTTATATATATTTATCTTATCTTATCTTAAATATTTATATTATTTTATTATTTCTTATGCTAATATTCAGTTGCTTAAATATATATGGTGAATCTTTGCTAAAATGCAGTGTCGTTATGTTAATGTGTTTAGATGGGTGTAAACACGTTAACTTAACGCGCCCTCTCCAACTAATGGAGCCCTAGGCAACTGCATAGTATGCCTATGCCTCTAAAAGGCCTTGCTTGAAATTATGGACGAGCAGCGTCTAATGCAAAATACCACTGACAAGTGGCAGAAAAAAACAGCCCATCCTTGACTGTCTGCGACCCACAATCTCATGAACCTTGAGGGAGTGATGTAATATTCATTGCACTCTGCAAGTTGACTTGCTAGGTGTTGCTTCCGCAGGAACGCAAGAGGTTTAAGAAGAATGTGAAGCTGTTGGACCGGATGGAAGCTGAGGAAAATGGCTGCCCTTGGGTGAGACATCCAGCTGGGAACATCATTTAAATCCATTAGCCAGATATCATCAGACTTACCCACTCACTTAGTAGCTACGTTATCACCACAGCAGACATGAAGTGGAATGGGAAGCACAGAGTGAAATGGATGCCCAAGACGGCGGTACTTCACACTGAATTACCTGAACCAAGCCTGGGTAGATGGACGGCTCACAAAGCCTCCTCACCAAGCAGTGTCACGTGTCCCAGGCTCAACTTTGAAGTACAAATGATCGTATATATATTTGCTAGATGCAGCTGGGTTTAGGAGAGTTCTGCTCAAAAAAAAGAAAAAGAAAAAAAAAGAAACAAACAAAAAACCTTGCAGTAAAGAGTCAATAAAGTGCTGAGACATACTGATTGATAACCAAGATTAACAAATGGTGGCTAAACTACCTAAAGAAATTATGAAACTTTTGAAGAACGGCGTCTGCTGCTGTTTCTATGCAGGTACATTTCTTTCTCAACGGCCTCCTAGATTAATACAAAAACTGAAGCCATTCAGCACACATCTGCTGCCTCATGGGCATAGTAGCATATACGACCCTGGAAAACACAATAACCAAAAACATGGCCATATGAGGAATCATTTTCATTACGCTACAGTGATGGATCAGATCAGTCATTATTGCCACTAATTCATGCTCTGCATAAGCCAATATAATTAAGTGTGTGAAAATGCAATCACATGGGATCTGTGTAAGTGCTAAGCACACATGCACAAGGCATGCTAATGTCTGCATACTCGCGAGAGTCACACTAACACTCTGGGTTCCTACGCAGCACTTTGTTTGATTTAACTTGATTAACTTCCTTGCCATATGTTTCCTATTATTTTTTCGCCATTAAGCCCCATCCCTCTCCTTCCAGTCATGAAACATGATATCATTCGGTTCTTTCAGAATGTGGGATGAATCCAAATGTTCCGAGTTCTATTTTCTGACTGATGAACTTCCCATCTCTCATATGCTGCGCGGACAAGACGTCAATCCGTAATTGGAAGCTCTCAAGCGTAACATACTCAGACTAATTAAAAAAACCAGAGCTAAACACGGCATACTACGCTACGCAGAACCGAAAGAAAACTAGCTGTGTCAATGTTCCCAATTATATCTCTAAAATAATTTACATGAAAGGCTGTTCTTGAAGGCTGTGCAAAAACATTCATTCAGTGACTACAGTAGTTCAATCCAAGGGGTCAGGGTTTGGCTAATTAGCATGGACCCGGATGGTAAATGCTGTAACAACACTATGTGAAATCTTTCTCCAATGACAGCCATTTAAAATTAACCACATATTTTAACCATATTCAGCAAGGTTAGATAAAATTGATAAAACGTGACAGTAAAGACTAAATAACAACACATTTTTATCTCAAATAAATGCTCTTCTTTTGAACATTCATTTAAGAACCCTGAAAAAAAGTATCACAGTTTCCACAAAAATAGGAAGCAACACAACTGCTTTCAACTTTGATGATAATAACAAATGTTACTTGAGCACCGACTCAGCATATTATATTTGACACTGAAGAAAATTCAGCCTTGCCATTACAAGAATAATTTATTTTTTTTACATTTTAAAATATATTAAAATATAAAACAGTTAATTTAAATGGTAACAATTGAATTACTGTTTTGATCAAATAAATGCAGCGGACCTATTTTAAAGGGTACATAACACACAGTTTCTGCCAATCACATGTTAATCATGAGTACCTATAGAGTAGTATTGCATCCTTCATATCTCTGAAGAGTCTTTAGTTGTATTAGATTAAACGCTGTACCGATTCTTTCCAAAAACAGCCAAGCTCGTGGAGTGCAGTGGGTGGGGCTAGAGTGTCACGAGCACACACACACACACACACACACACACACACACACACACACACACACACACACACACACACACACACACACACACACACACACACACACACACACACACACACACACACACACACACACACACACACACACACACACACACACACACACACACACACACACACATCAAGGCATTATCCCTGGATAACTTCAGATTCACTATACGTTTGTGTTGTTTACATTATATGCACTTACGCACCGTTTGCTAACAAAACACAGACATTTGATGCAGTTTCACTCACCGCCTGCGGTTTCAACTCATGACCGTCAACAAACAAACACACTTGCAGAACTCCGTTGCTGCTCCGGAAAAACAAACTGCATCCACTGTTTCCTTAACGCAGGGTAATTTGGGAAGCTGAACAAGGTTATATTTCCCTCACAACCAGAAACACACTTCTTTTTGACAGCGTTGCCGATGGCTTCCGAGTGAAGCTCGTTGATGGGCACGCTCTTGCTCTCGCTCTGGTTGATGTGCGCACACACAAACCAGGAGAAGTGCATATACAAGGAAATCTGCCCTTTATGATGTCATACATGGCCATACTCAAAAAATGTTTTTTACGAAACTTATTTGAATCCTGAAGGAGTGTATTTGGCACAGAAATACTCTACGTCCAACTCATTTTTTGAAATGTTGGCCATGTTTAGCATGAGAATCTCTGTAACAGTGTAAATAAGTCAGAATGCATGAAATTAAACCCCACCTTTAAAAACAAAACAAGACCCCAAACTTTTGAACACTACTGTATAATATAAAATCTATTTTATTTTAATATGGTGTTTACTTAATAGATTGTTGCTCACACAGGACAAGGTCAAGTTAAAAGTCATTAAACTTATAAAAATTAGACTTTTGCATTTTGTTGCTGTAACGGTTCAGTTTAATTGTAAAAAGGTGATTGTGGTTATATGCTGACCTTCAAGCGCCCTCTTGTGGCAAAGGTTGTGTATGGTAACTTCCGCAGCCTATGACTCGTGTTGAGTTGTGTTCACTTCATTATGTATGCGTCATGGCTGAAGAGCGGCTCGTGCGGTGAAGTCGTGGCCTCATAAGGCTGTAAGTCACTATTATTTGTCACATAAACATGACGTTTAGTAGGTTTAAGATGTTTTAAGATGTTTGACAGTAAATATATCAATCTAGAGATTATTAATGTTGCTAAAAACTAAATGTAAAGTGCAAAGTATGAGCATTAGGTAGCGCCATATGCTAGCGGTCTTTTGTTATGATTATTAGGCTAATTTGGAGTATGTGATGTCAAGCAATTACTTAATTTGTATAATTTACAAATATAATTACCACATGCATATCACAATGTGACGTTTAGTGCATAATGTGTGGATTTTATGTTTCTTTGAATGCCTATTTTGGCAGTAAATAAATACTGCTCAGTGAATATGTACTTTGCACTTTGAATATAAGTTGAGTACTATCTAATTGCTGTATTTTCTGTTTGTTTACAGTTTTTACAATGTTAAAATTAAACGAGATTTGATTCAAACTATTGGAAGATTAAAAGCCATGAACCAACATCTCGCCTGTTCACTGTCTGTCTAGCTGGATAGAGAAGTTACATCTAGTGAGGACAGAACAGTAAAAAAGCCTTCTTATCAGCATACAACGCCTTTCAGAAGCTGTTAACTTCAGTCATCAAGTCATCATGTGGCAGCCATTGGACCCGCAACCCCAACGACTTCCAGAGAGTCACATGCTGAAAGCACAAGAGGAGGTACTGGAAACGAGATCTCGGTGCTCTGCTTCTTCAACGCGGTCTACAAGGTCATCTGCAAGCGTAGCAGCTCTCAAAGCGCGAGCCAAAGCTGAAGCTGTACAAGCGCAGGTGGTCTATGCAGAAGAGGAAGCTGAAGTAATGAAACAACAAGCTGAAATGCAGGCTCAGCTACATATTCTAAAGATAAAGAAAGAAGCAGCCGCTGCAGCAGCAGAAGCAGAGATACTAGAAGCAGCCGCACAGTTTGAAGAACAGCCTTACAACAAAGAACATCTGTGCGACAACCCCGTGGACTCCAAGGAAAAAGTTCAAAATTTCATCGATAGTCAAGTATTCTTGCAAAGCAACCAAGTGCCATCACAGCCTCAAATCTCAATCACGAACCCCTTCTACCAACATGATAACACAAGCGCAGAACCATCACCATCCCCCTACGTTACTCCTGTAACCAAGCAAGAAACCCTGCAACATAGAAAACAACGGCCGTCTATATACATGTCAACACCACATCCTAACATATCACATCCAGTTCTCAATCACCAACACCAGTCATTCAGCTCAACACCCCCAAATCCTCAACAGACATCTACGGTAAATGACATGGCTAAATATCTAATGAGACGTGAACTGGTATCAGCCACTTTGCAAACTTTTGATGATGATCCACAAAATTATCGTAGCTGGAAATCCTCATTTCTGAGTGTCACGAAAGACTTGTCCCTGTCCCCTAAAGAAGAGTTAGATCTGCTTGTAAAATGGCTTGGACCAAAGTCAAACCAACAAGCTAAAAGAATCAGTGCGGCTCAAATCAATGATGTCGCTGAAGCCCTAAACATGATCTGGCAGCGCTTGGAAGAAACCTACGGAGCACCTGAGGTAATTGAACATGCACTCTTTCAAAAGGTTGATAACTTCCCTAAGATTACAGCTAGAGACTCAAGTAAACTAAGGGAGCTAGGAGACCTCTTACTTGAACTACAGCTAGCTAAAGCAGAGGGTTATTCACCTGGGCTAGCCTTTCTAGATACGGCTCGTGGTGTTAATCCCATAGTGGAAAAACTTCCTTACTCCCTACAAGAAAGATGGATCTCACATGCATCCAAATACAAGGTAGATTACAACGCCACATTTCCACCATTTTCTACCTTTTCTAACTTTGTACGGGAGCAAGCACGCATAAGAAATGATCCTAGCTTCTCCTTCCTGTCAGCAGCGCAGTCCAAATTTGACAGACCTGTTAAAAACAGTACTCGCCCTATGATTTCAGTGAAAAAGACAGAAATAGCCCAGAGTAATGAAACAACAGATGTGAGTGAAGATCCAGACAAACAATGTCCTTTGCATAAAAAGCCGCATCCCCTCAGGAAGTGTCGCAGTTTCCGCTGCAAGTCCTTAGAAGAGAGAAAAACATATCTGAAGGACAAAAACATATGCTTCAAGTGTTGTGCGTCAACCAAACATCAAGCCAAAACCTGTCAGATCAAAGTCATCTGTAAAGAATGTGGGAGTGAAAGACACAACTCAGTGCTACATCCAGGCCCACCCCCTCCTACCAGCATCACACCGACAACAGAGGTGAAACAGCATGGCGGGGAGCCTGAGCTCAGCACACCATCAGTCTCCGCTACGGCAATGTGCACAGAGGTATGTGGCGAACAGCGCGGCTCAAGATCTTGTGCTAAAATATGCCTAGCCAAAGTGTATCCAGCAGGTCAGAGGGACAAGGCAATAAACCTCTACGCTGTTATGGACGAACAAAGTAATCAGTCACTTGCCCGCTCTGACTTTTTCGACATCTTTAGTGTTAAAGGAGGCACAGAGGTGTATACCTTAAAAACATGTTCAGGTATCATGGAAGTCAGCGGGAGAAAGGCTAAAGACTTTATTGTCGAGTCTATAGATGGTCACATAAAGGTGCCGCTGCCTCCGATGTTAGAATGTGACATGATACCAGAGGATCGCTCTGAGATCCCCTCGCCTGAAGTCGCCCAATACCAACCACACTTAAAGGTGCTCTCGCACAAGATACATGCCATAGACCCAAATGCACAAATCCTGTTACTCCTGGGCAGAGACATCCTGAGTTTACATAAAGTGAGAGAGCAGTGCAATGGTCCCCATAATGCACCATTCGCCCAGCGCCTTGACCTCGGCTGGGTTATTGTGGGAGATGTCTGTTTGAATGGTGCACACAAACCAAGGTCTGTCGCAACGTACAAAACAAACACATTGCTCAATGGGCGTCCATCGTATCTCAGTCCATGTACCAATGTCCTGCAAGTAAAAGAGAAATCTGTAAGTCAACTAAAAGACACTCAAATCTGCACAGATACTTACCAGGTTATACAAACAGACAATCTCGGAGACACTATCTTCATCAGGAGAGAGGATGATGAAAAATTAGCATCTTCACAACAGGATATGCAATTTCTCACAATAATGCAGAACGAAATGTATCAGGATGAGACCAACAGCTGGGTTGCGCCCCTTCCCTTTGTTACACCCAGACAACGTCTACCAAATAATCGAGATCAGGCTTTAAAAAGACTCAACACACTAAAACGAAGTCTCGTCAAAAAACCTGAGATGAGAGGGCACTTTGTTCAGTTCATGCAAAAAGTCATAGATAACAAGCAAGCAGAAGTTGCACCCCCTTTACAGCTGAATGAAGAGTGTTGGTATCTCCCCATGTTTGGGGTGTACCACCCGCAGAAACCCAAGCAAATCCGTGTGGTTTTTGACTCAAGCGCTAAACATGAGGGCGTAGCACTCAACGACGTCCTGTTAAGCGGCCCAGATCTCAACAACGCTTTGCTAGGGGTTCTAATCAGATTCCGCAGAGAGCCCATCGCAATAACAGCAGATGTGGAACAAATGTTCTACTGTTTCACAGTGAGGGAAGACCATCGCAATTTCCTGCGATTTCTCTGGTTTAAAGACAATGATGTCACAAAAGAGATCATTGAGTATCGCATGAAAGTCCATGTTTTTGGAAATCGTCCGTCTCCCTCTGTTGCAATCTACGGGCTCCACAAGGCAGCTGAAGCCAGTTCGAAAGAATATGGTAAGGACGCAGAGCATTTTGTCACCAGAAACTTTTACGTAGACGACGGTCTAACCTCACTCCCGACTGAATTTGAAGCAATTACTCTCCTGCAAAAAACACAAAAAATGTTAGCTGAGTCAAATCTGCGTTTACACAAAATTGCTTCAAACAGCAGCAAGGTCATGGAGGCGTTCCCAGCAAATGACTTGGCAAAAGACATCAAAAGCCTTGACTTAGACACTGACCCATTACCTGTGCAAAGAAGCTTAGGCATCAGCTGGAGTCTTGAATCGGATACTTTCACATTTCAAGTCTCTAAAGAACAAAAACCATTCACCAAAAGAGGCGTGCTATCCACTGTTAATAGTTTGTACGACCCCTTAGGTTTTGTAGCGCCTATAACTGTACAGGGAAAAGCACTCATAAGAGAACTAACCTCTGAACCATGTGACTGGGATGATCCCCTATCGCCAGCCAAAGAAAGACTATGGTCTGCATGGAGAGACTCTCTTCTCGAGTTGGAGCACATACACATTCCCAGACCATACGTACCATTGTCTCTTTCCTCAACACAACACAGAGAGCTTTGTGTCTTCAGTGATGCCTCATCCACAGCAATAGCAGCTGTCGCCTACTTGCGAGTTGTCAATGAGCAGGGACAGCCCCTCACCGGATTTGTCATGGGCAAAGCCAAACTAGCACCAAAACCAGCTCACACAATTCCAAGGCTGGAGCTATGCGCCGCTGTCCTTGCTACAGAAATGGCAGAGCTTATATGCCAAGAAATCGACCTGGAGCTTCATGCTGTGAAGTACTACACGGATAGTAAGATTGTACTAGGTTACATCTACAACACGTCAAGAAGATTTTATGTCTATGTATCGAACAGAGTCTGTAGAATCAGAAAATCTTCAGTACCAACACAGTGGCATCATGTCTCATCAGAAAACAACTCAGCGGACATTGCTACTCGCCCAATAGCAGCACTTCTACTGCCACGAACATACTGGTTCACCGGACCCCCATTCTTGTCTAAGGAACGGCCTCAGTGTTCATCTACAGCAGATACAAATGAATTCGAGCTAATAGAACCAGAGCATGATTCAGAGATTCGACCAGACGTGAATGTCTATGCAACTAAAGCCAGCATCGAACCTCTCAGTTCACACCGGTTCGAACGATTCTCAACATGGAAACATCTCATACGAGGTATGGCAAAACTCATTTCTCTAGCTAGAAACAAGTCCAAAGCTTCAGATCAAAACACTACAAATCCTCAAACTCAAGCTAAACTTACAGTAATCTCAAGCGTCCAACAACATGTATTCAAAGAGGACATTAAGAAACTGCAGAAAGGGGAACGAATCCCAAAAACAAGCTCCTTGTGGACTCTAAACCCTTTCATAGACTCAGATGGACTGTTAAGGGTTGGGGGTCGGACGTCTCTAGCCAACCTCCCATATGACGAAAAGCACCCTCTGATTCTCCCTAAAAAACATCATGTGTCAACTCTGCTTGTGAGACATTACCACCAAGGTGTCGCTCACCAAGGTCGTCACCTCACTGAAGGAGCGCTGAGATCTGCTGGTGTTTGGATAATTGGAGGCAGGAAGCTAGTCTCAAGTGTAATCTATCAGTGTGTCACTTGTCGTAGGCTTAGAGGAAAACCTGTTGAACAAAAAATGGCCAACCTACCAGAAGATCGACTCACCATGGAAGCCCCATTCACTAGGGTAGGCTTAGATGTTTTTGGGCCCTGGAGTATAGTCACTCGCAAGACTAGGGGTGGGGCTGCAGAAAGCAAACGCTGGGCAGTTTTATTTAGTTGCTTAGGGACTCGTGCAGTTCACATAGAAGTAATTGAATCCATGTCCACCTCATGCTTTATTAATGCACTGAGAAGGTTTTTTGCAGTTAGAGGCCCTTCCAAAGTTCTCAGATCAGACCGTGGCACCAACTTTATTGGAGCCTGTAAGGAGCTGAAAATCAGTACAGATAACCCTGAGATCCAAGACTACCTCAGCAACGAAGGCTGTACATGGACATTCAACACGCCTCACTCATCACATATGGGTGGATCATGGGAAAGAATGATTGGCATCGCCCGCCGCATTCTAGACGCCATGTTACTGCAGTCAGGTCCAACTCGCCTTACCCATGAGGTCCTCACAACACTAATGGCAGAAGTCATGGCAATCATTAATGCTCGTCCATTGGTTCCCATAAGTGCTGATTCAGACTCACCAACTATTTTGACACCGTCTATGCTTCTAACTCCAAAGGCAGGGGTTGTTCCCGCTCCTGAAGGGACATTTGACATAAAAGACATGTATAAAAAGCAATGGCAACATGTTCAAGGTCTTGCAGATACCTTTTGGAAGCGCTGGAGGCAAGAATATCTGTCAGTGCTTCAGCCAAGAAGAAAATGGACTCATGAGAAAGATAACATTCAAGTTGGGGACGTAGTCTTGCTGAAAGATGACCAAGTTAAACGTAATGAATGGCCCATCGGAATCATTACTAAAAGCATCCCAAGCGAAGACAAGAGGGTCAGAAAAGTGGAAGTTAAAGTTGTGAAGCAAGGAACCTCTCGTGTCTACTTGCGCCCAGTGACTCAACTAATTCTCTTGCTTCCCCAAAGTAGTGGTACAAGGACTGATTAGTATTAAATAGTGGTATAAAAGCATTTATACCAGGCGGGGAGTGTAACGGTTCAGTTTAATTGTAAAAAGGTGATTGTGGTTATATGCTGACCTTCAAGCGCCCTCTTGTGGCAAAGGTTGTGTATGGTAACTTCCGCAGCCTATGACTCGTGTTGAGTTGTGTTCACTTTATTATGTATGCGTCATGGCTGAAGAGCGGCTCGTGCGGTGAAGTCGTGGCCTCATAAGGCTGTAAGTCACTATTATTTGTCACATAAACATGACGTTTAGTAGGTTTAAGATGTTTTAAGATGTTTGACAGTAAATATATCAATCTAGAGATTATTAATGTTGCTAAAAACTAAATGTAAAGTGCAAAGTATGAGCATTAGGTAGCGCCATATGCTAGCGGTCTTTTGTTATGATTATTAGGCTAATTTGGAGTATGTGATGTCAAGCAATTACTTAATTTGTATAATTTACAAATATAATTACCACATGCATATCACAATGTGACGTTTAGTGCATAATGTGTGGATTTTATGTTTCTTTGAATGCCTATTTTGGCAGTAAATAAATACTGCTCAGTGAATATGTACTTTGCACTTTGAATATAAGTTGAGTACTATCTAATTGCTGTATTTTCTGTTTGTTTACAGTTTTTACAATGTTAAAATTAAACGAGATTTGATTCAAACTATTGGAAGATTAAAAGCCATGAACCAACATCTCGCCTGTTCACTGTCTGTCTAGCTGGATAGAGAAGTTACATCTAGTGAGGACAGAACAGTTGCATTCAATTGCACTAGATCCGGCTGTTTTTTAATGCAAATCCTGTGTGAATGCCTTCCTTACTCCTGCACTGCCTGCTCTCTGTAAATGTGGTTTGCCATGTTGCCTGTTAGATGGTAAAATATCTTATTATGGAATTTACAGAGGTACGTTTAATTGCATTATTCACCCAAAAAAGAAAAATCACAACATTAATGTCCATAAAGCCCAACATTAAATATATACTGACTGGCTGTGTTTGTTAGGTCACAGAATTTGAGCAATCATCGTAACAGATTAATTGCTAACACATTTACATTGCAAACTTTTCTTTTACATTTTTAAATTTAAAATATATATATTTTTTTAAATATATTTTGAATTCAATTATATATATTTTTTTTAATTTTATATTCATTTTTTTATGCCTTGTAAGCTGAATGCTTCCCAAGCAATGGGGTGTTTTCAAATGCCATAAAAGACACTTACTATCATCTCATGAAGTGTGACCTTCCTTGATTCATCAGCTGTTGGGAAAAAAAGGTCTCACACATTCAGAGCGAGACTGTTTCTGCCTTGATTAATGTACTCATGCAAAGTCAAATGTAATTTGGGGATGTGTCTTTTTACATATGCAGATTTCTGCAGCACAGCCACACTGCAACACTGTATTCATAAGTTCATTAGGAATGTGTACATAGCAATAGCACAGCTTGTACAATTTAACCCAAATTGATGGATTGTTCTCCGGGTATGCTAATAGTGGCCAGAGGCATTGTTATGGAACGCAACACCCGTGCTTACGGGGCTGGAGGGTGTGTTCCTTTTTTCTCCCCTGAGAGGAAACAGACAGTCAATAGAGGATCCAGGATGAGCAAGAGCACCTCCAGCATAGAGAGAAAGACATTTTAATATACTACAGTGTGCAAGTTTTATTACAGGAAATGAGCTCAGGCTGGCGATGAGGAACACACAAGGCCATGTTTATTTTAAGAGCTTCTCAGAACAGAACATCAAAAAACTTTCCCATATTTCACTGCAAACATCATTACTATAATAGCACACAACATCTTTTTTCAAGCCATCCTTAAATCAGAATATGCATGTGTGTGGAGATATTTGCATAAATGTACACCCACGACTTTGCCTTTGAGGCTTCGTGTCCTCCCCATTTTAAGTGAAGAGCCCCGCTCTCATTTACACAAATCCACCAGTACTGACATTCAATCAATGACAGGGCTTATGGTACAAGGCCACAGGACAGTAAATTAGGTTTAAATCAAACAGCCTAAAGTGCAATTCAGGCCACTTCACAACTTCTCCACCCTGCAGATGAAAGAATTTTAATCACCAGTTGGAACGTCAGTAAAAAATGTAACTGTCAGAGCAATATCCTGAGAAGACATGTTTGATTGGAACGCAGCCATAATTCGCAGCAATCAAGAGCACATAATCTCCAAAGCGCAGTATTAGGGCAGCAACAAAATATAGGCAAAAAGTCACACGAGAAGATGGCTGTGATTGGTTGATTACAGGATCATGCCTGTGTTGGAAACCAATCTGTAAATCTGCATTAAACAAGGGGGTCTATAATACTGAAAGAATGCTGAAATGGTCAAAACGGAATTTCAGAGCTAACAACTCAATCACTCAGAAGTAATCACTTTTGGTCACAACCAAATCTGAATTTGAAATTACCTGAAATTATCAATGATATTTAATGAATAATTATTGGTAACACTTTAGAATACTGTTCCGTCATTAATGAATAACTACACAGGAACAAATGAGTAATGCAATATTAAAATTCTTACTGCTATTAATACTAGTAAGGAATCAAATTTTACCAAACCCTTTAGAAGGAATTACTATTTATTTGGAACAGTTTTCTAAAGTAAAAAGCATGATAACTAGTCTAAGTCATTGTAAGAGGTTTTTGTAAGGTATTGGATAGCGATTCCTTCTGGCGGATTTGACACTTGAGTCATTACTAGTGGGCTACCATGATGTTCACGTTAGAATACTGATCCAAATGGCCAGTAATTCCTTCAGAAGGATGTAGTAACACTTGAGGCACTACTATCCAAAACCTTACAAAAACCACAAAAGCTTACAATGAATTCAGTCATTACAAGTTGTCATGCTTTTCACTTTAGAATACTGTTCCAAACAATTCTAATTCTTGCCAAAGGATTTGGTAATACTTGTGTCATTACTAGTGAGTTACCATGAGCTTTAGTTTAGAATGAATTATACGATATGTAATATTGTACACTCTAAAAAAAAAAAGGTTCTATATTGCACCAAAAATGGTTCTTGGCTCGTAATCATAGGGGAACCTTTTTTAGTGCTATATAGCACCAATTTTGGTGCTTCAGTGGTTCTTCAGCGGTTCTTCAGAGGTTCTTCAGCGGTTCTTCAGAGGTTCTTCACCGGTTCTTTGACTAAGGTGCTATATAGCACCTCTGAAGAACCGCTGAAGAACCACTGAAGCACCAAAATTGGTGCTATATAGCACTAAAAAAGGTTCCCCTATGATTACGAGCCTTTTTTTTTAGAGTGTATATATACATTAATTATGAACCTGTATAAAGTAGTTCTTAGTCCTCTGGGTGATATGAAAAAAATATTAGTTAATGATTAGATAATAGTGAACTACCTCATTCAACTGAGCACTATTATTTACTAATTCATTAATCAGAGTTTCTTGTTAATTAATAGTAGTTACTAGAAAGTTAATAATGCGTTACTCATTTGTTCCTGTGTAGTTATTAATTAATGACGGAACAGTATTCTAAAGTGTTACCTTATTTATGTATATGTTTATTACTGCATTATCATTAGAGCTGTGCATCATCCACAAATCTGTCTTTTAAATCCAGTTCCTCAATTACTATATGAACTGAGAATAGGATTGAGAATAGGATTGGATATTCAAAGAAACCAGGCTTTATAAAATAGCATGTTAAGATAACGTCTAATATTTCTAATACTGCTGCATGTGCATTAAGAGTGAGATAAATTATGTTTCTTAAGAATTTTAACTCACTGAAAATCTGTGAAAGTGTGCAATCAATGAACTGGGAGTTGGGGAGGGTTCTCAGGGAGTGGAACATTGCCTATACATTTCAGAAGGTCATCACTGGTCAAGGCAAGCTTTAATTCATCTTCAGGCGACATGATATTTTTCATCTCTGAACATTCCAACATGCACACAACAAACTAATTACCAATATGTACTTACACATTAATTCTTAGTAATCTGGCTTCTGCCCTTGCCTTCTGTAATCATCCTTGCGTTATTTATACCCATACCTACATGCACACTAATGCTGAGATGACAAGCACTCATCCTCGATAAAAAGGGGGATTTGTAAAGCATGGCAACACGCGTGCAATCATTGGATGGATTTAAAGCATCGATCACACATTATTTAATTTGTGTGAGTGGCTTATGAATCTTAAATGCCTTGCTTGGCCTTGAGCAGTTATGTAATCCTAAACGAGCCATAACAGTTGCCGGGCACAAGGCTTTGGAATAAATTAAAAATGGGGGAAAAATGTATTTAGAGGCTCTGTCATCATTAATGAAAAACAGAAAATGGCCCTCCCACCCCTTAACATAATGGAACGGCCTAAATCGCTTACTATGATTTATATTGTCTCCTCTCCCCCACCCCCAACCTCCCCAAACCTTAATCGATATGGGGGATAACGCAGATTTCAACGGTATCCTCTCCCTCTCTCCACAGGCCACATCTGAAATCTCCTTTCCATCCTTGTTCCTAAACCAACTCTCTCACTCCAGAGCGTCTTCCCCTCTCTAGCTTTATCGGGCATAGAAACACCAGGGTTGGTATAGCAGCTCTGCCAGCCAAGAGCCTGGAGACAGTAAAGAGGGTTGTCAGTGAGGCCGGGCTGGCCTCATGTGATAAGACGTAGTGTACAAATCCAGGGTGGCAATTTAATCCGAACCATCCTGCAGCACTTCATATCACTAACACCAACTACTGTAGAAGTGCTGCGGCCTCTGTATTCTATCATAAACACAGATACACAGCAAGACCCCATTGGGAAAAAAATAAGACCTGTCTGTTCTTAAAGGGCATTCAACTTATGACATACTCAGAGGACTTGGGGCTGCAGGAATTGAATGTCAACAGTGATGATCCTTCTCTAATAAAAGACTTTTACATCATGAAACAATAACAACACACAGTGGCAATTGGAAAGTAAAGAATCATAGTGAGATGGAGACGTATTTTAGTGGTATACACATACTCCAGATGTTGAGCTCTGGCGCTCATATGAAAAAGGTAGTTTTGTGCCTAGTCCCAAAACAAGTAGTCAAGGTTTGTCTGGTGATGTTGTAACTACACTATCTTGGATCTACATCGACAGCCATTCAAAAAGACCATTCAACCAAAAAATCGACAAAAATCCCTTCAACAAAAAATCTACAAATTTAGCTTGTAACCAAATAATAATATTTACTGTATATGTACTGAATTAATCAACGAATCCTGAAAAAAAGTATCACGTTTTTACAAAACCTAGCAGTATAACTGTTTTTTTTACCTCAATAATAATAACTAATGTTTCTTAAACCGTAAATCAGCATATTGGAATGATTTCTGAAGGATCATGTGACACTGCGGTAATGGAGTAATGATGCTGAAAATACATCTTTGCTATCACTGTAATAAGTTATTTTATAGTACTGTTTTTACACCCCAAACTTTTGAACCTTAGTGTATAAGACATATTTGCACGGGAGCTTTGAGTTCTGAAAGTTACAGTATGTTCCCTTTCGAAAGGGAACTCGCGCTGCGTCAGCTGACGCTACGGGGAACGCCTCCATCGTGACAGGTGCCTGAAATCACAATTACAAAACGTCAATCCTATTGACCGGCGACAGCCTATGACGTCATCAAGGTGCAACCAGGAAGTATAAAAGGGCGCCTTGCCAACATGACAGTATCTTTTCGTCTTCAGGGACTGTTTGCCGATTTCACGTAAAGCGTCAGAAAGTTACAATCGAGAGAATGAAGGGTGCTCAGAAGCAATGCCACTTCCGCAAATGTGTGGATCCGTGTACCAGGTATCTTACACCTGAGGATACACACACACTCTGTGTTTACTGTCTGGGTGAGGAGCATGCACGGGAAGTTCTCGAGGGAGCTTCCTGTGCAAACTGCGAGCGTTTTCCCCGTCTGGCTCTCTTCTCGAGGGGAGAGAGTTCAGCGTCTGGGGACGGCCCCGCTCGAGCTGAGGCTGAGCGGCGTCTGAAGTCCTGGGGTTCCCAGATGGATCTGGCTCGTCGTCTGGAGACTGGTGTGGTGCTCGCAGATGACGATCCAGATCGCGAGGGGCAGACATCGGAGGAGGAGTGGGATTTGGGCTCCTCCTCCTCGTCTGCGGCTCTTCCGACTGAGCAAAGGATGGATGAAGAGGTTGGTGAGTCAGCTGAAGCTGAAACCTCACATCCATCCTGTCCCATGTACGGGGAGCTGGTGGAGGTCATGGAGCGCGCTGCAGGTAGACTGCAGCTGCCGTGGCAGCGCGCGAGGAGAGAGGTTGTGCATCCAAATCGTTTGGATGACCGGTTTCTCTCCGCTCATGACCGCCCAGCTCCCGGGAGTCTTCCATTTCTTCCAGATCTCCATCAGCAGATCTCGAAGGGATGGAAGAAGCCTTATTCAGCCCGCATCCATCGGCATCAGCGAGCTAACTTCGCTGATGTCGAGGGACTGGCTGAGGCTGGATATGTGTCGTTGCCGCCCGTGGACGAGATGTTTGCGAACTATCTCGCCTCTGGGCGGCCATCGACACTGAGGGCTCCCACCCTGCCGACCAAGCCTCTTAGGACAACATCACGTTTGAACGGCAGGGTTTACATGTCAGCGGGTCACGCTGGGGCGGCTTTACACACCATGGCGGCGTTACAAGCCTACCAGGCGGACCTGCTGAGGGATCTCGATCAGGGTGAGGGACTAACCCCTGATGCGGTGACCGAGTTGCGCCGCACCACGGATCTCGCTCTCCGGGCTGCCAAACAAACCGCGTTTGCCATCGGTCGTTCGATGGCGGCGATGGTAGCCACGGAGAGACATCTGTGGTTGAACCTGGCGGACATCGGGGAGAAAGAGAAGTCCTTTCTCCTGGATGCCCCGGTTTCGCCCTCTGAACTTTTCGGCACCTCCGTGGAGGCGGTGGTCGGAAAGTTCAGGGAGGCGAAGGCGCGCTCGGCGGCATTTAGAACATGCATCCCGCTGAGGTCCGGGACTGCGCCCAGGCAGCCGGGTGTCCCTGGCCCGTCACGATCGGAGGACTGGAGACGGGACCAGCGAACCAGCATCGCCTCTCGAGCGCCCCCTCCGTGGAGGACTGGTGCGCAGAGAATGCGGGACACCCGCAACAGGAAGAGGAAGGAAGCCGGTGCTGGTAACCGGAACCAGCGAAGGCAGCGGACTCCGCCTCCCAGGGTGCGCAGATGAGCGCTGCCTTTTTCCCTTCCTCCTGTGCTTTCCCCTGGGCGCTTTACATCAGGCCGGTAGGCCAATGACGAGCAGAAAATGTAAGATTCTGACGGCCCGCCTGGTTTGTTTGGTGAAAGCGCCCCCCTCAGGATGGTGGTCGTATACTAGCTTGGTGGCTGGTTTGAAGCGCCGAGAAGAGTGAGTGGTGAGTCCCCCTCGAGAAGGGTGAAACATTTTCTACTAATGTTTTCAGGACTCTGTTTTGGGGGATTATGGAACATCGCTGGACATCGCAGGGCCTGCAGCTCCCCGTGAGTAAGCTAAGAACGATCTTCTTTGCAACATTATATGTTTGTGCATAATGCTATACTTTAGCTAGTAGAGATCTACCGCCTCTCCGTGTTATCTCTCTCACTTATTTCTTGCTCGCGGGCTTGTGGCGCGCGGGGGCGAGTTGTTTGTTTTCCTAGCTTTAAGTATAAAGTAGCATTACGACCGGGTTAAGCACTAATGCGTGAGCTGTAGTGAGATCTGCGCCCAGCCCTGTTGGGCTTTTAAATGGGTTTCGGGGCCCCGTTGTTTATGTAAGGGGTGATAATATTTCTTTCCCGAGCCCTGGGTAGATCTAGTGCAGGTTTAGCACCGCACCACTTGGCCTAGGCTTTGCTAAGGATGGGGGGCGCTTCCTTTAAAGGTCCCATTCCGCATGATCCCATTGTTCAAACTTTAGTTAGTGTGTAATGTTGCTGTTAGAGCATAAATAATACCTGTAAAATTATAAAGCTCAAAGTTCAATGCCAAGCGAGATATTTTATTTAACAGAAGTTCCCTTTTAAAGCCTACAGGCTGGCTTGGACTACATCCTGGTACTTCCTACATAAATGACGTCAACAGAACAGTAGAACAGACTAACCTCCGCCCACAAAGAATACACGAAAAAGGGGGCGCGGTCTTGTTGCTGTCCCACGTGGAGAAGCAGACGGTCGCGTGGAGAAAAGGAACTGTTGCGTTGAGTGTGTTTATCGACATGTCATCGAGACGCTGTTATTTTCATCCAGGAGTCAAATCACCTTTGTTTGGCTTTCCCAGGGACGCTGTAGAGATTATTGAACGCATACATCTCTCCGTTAAGAGGCGTGACCTTTCCAACGTGCGCTAAGCTGCTGTCGAATCACAACACAGGAACCGCTGGCACGTGCGCTAAGCTGTGGTCGAATCACAACACAGGAACCGCTGGCACAATCAGAACTCGTTACGTATTTCTGAAGGAGGGACTTCATAGCACAAGGAACTCACCAGCCGTTTTTAGGACAGTGTAAACAGCGGTAAACAGATAAGTAAATTGTGTGAAAAATACTGTTTTTTTACACGCGAAACATGAACACATGTTATATTGCACACTGTAAACACAATCAAAGCTTCAAAAAAACACGAAGAACGGGACCTTTAAAAGCAGGTATGTCGCCCTAGGCCTGTCTTTAAGTATAAGAACAGTGCATGTTTTTCTGCATCCTTGATTCAGCCTCCTCTTATTACAGAGTAGTCCGGCCAAGGCCCGCCCCCTTCTCTGCGTTCTGGGGTTATTTAGTAATGCAGTGTAGGTGTTGCAGCAGGGATAGCGACCTTGCCAGTGGTCGTGGGGCCGGGCTGAGCGTCTTTTGCTGTGTGCGTCTAAGACTTTAGTTTTGCTGTGCCCAGCCTTTCAGAGCTGGTGTGGCCACCACCTTCTGGTGGCCCCCGGCCTCATCCTGGAGGATGGTACGGCCGGTGGGTTACATTTTTGTATGATGTGTTTTACCCTCTGCTCTATGTCCTCTGCTCCACCTTCTTTAGGGCTCGGGTCGAGCTGAACATCGCAACCTTCTGCAAAAAGCGGCGGTTTGATCGAATGCTCCCCTGGGGCCCGAGCATTACCAATGGCTGACGTCCTTGCACGAACGGCAGACCGCTGTATGAGAAAGTAAGGCGGCCGCCCTGAAGCAGGTGACGTAAGTTGTACTCCCCTCGCTTTAGAGGGTTCCTAAGCATTTGTTTGCTGAGTGCACTGCTGTTGGCAATGTGATTAGGTTCATGTCTGTAGGCACTGCCCTGTGAGACTGCGCTATCGCGGAGGCCCTTTAGCCTCTGGGATGGAGCCAGCCCCAGGTGCGGGCATATGAAGGCCAGCTGGTTGTGAGTAGCCAGCTTGGGCAGTCTGGGCAGCGGACTCTAGGACAAGAGAGTCTCGACGTCGTGGCCCATAGGTGGGCCCCGGAGGATTTTTTCCGTCGACGTCAACTTCAGCAGAAACCTCGTCAACTAGTAGGCCCTCTTTGGCCTCCTTGGGGATGAGTCCCCAGGTGATGACTGGATGTCCAGTTCTTCGTCAGCAGCAGACAGCTACCGTCAGCCCGGGTGCAGCAGCCAGCCTTCTTCTATCCGCGACAGGGTTCATAGAACCTGCAGACCTCCTATTTGGAGGTAGGCCCTGCCAGGCCTCCCTGAGGGGTAGGCTCCCGTTTTTGGGTTACCCTGGCTCAGATGGTAGGCCCCATCAGGCCTCCCTGAGAGCCTGCTGTGAGTAGCAGGCCTTGCCCGGTCTCCCCCGAGGGGGTATTCCTGGGCATTAGTCCCTCGACAGCTGGCACGAGCTGCTAGTAGGTAGTAGGCGCTACCAAGCCTCCCTAAGGGCCTGCTGTGGGGTAAGCAGGCTCACTGGACCTCTTCTGAGGGGTTGGTCCCGGGCCCCAGTCACTGGATGGCTAGCACGAGCTGCTAGTAGGTAGTAGGCCTCACCCGGCCTCCCTGAGGGCGAGTTCCCGGTTCCCAGTCTCTGTGGCGGTGAGCACGGAGTGTTAGCAGGTAGTAGGCCTCACTAGGCCTCCCTGGAGGACTAGCACGTTCTGCTATCAGGTGGTAGGCGGCGAGCCTCCCTGAGATCGTTCCCCGGTCCCCAGTTCCGGTACCACATGGTAGCATGGGTTGCTAACAGGTAGCAAGCGGCACGGGCTTCCCTGGGGGATTCGCTATTGGATTGTAGGCTAAACTCCCCTCGCTAGCAAGGGTTAGAAAGCACTTCGCTGAGCGCTGCTCTCCAGGATAACCCGTCTCTGAGGTCCGGCTGGTGGAGGACACTGCCTTTTTGCAGTACCCTAGCAGGATGTCTCTCCGGAGGCAAGTACCAGAGGCTCTGTACTTAAACAGACAGGGGTTGGCCAAACTGACGTGTCCCACATAGAGGTCGCTAGGTCAGGCCTCCCTGGTGGCATTCGGTGAATTCTTCCCGAATAGTGACTGGCACGGGTTCCCTCGTGTCCCCTTGCCACGTTCCCTTAAAGGAACCCCTTCTGTCGAATGGGCTGGTTCCAGGCCTTCGAGCGGCCAGGGTAGGACTTCATATGGTATGCGAAGGTTCCTTCTCAGGTTTATAGCTTGGGCTTTGACCGTAGGGAGCGCTGTCACTGACAGCCTAATGTGACCAGAAGGGGAGTGGTTCAGGCATTTCAGTTGAATTTGCTTGTCCTGACAGTTGTCACTGCCAGTGGGCATGCACTCCTTTCGGCATGGCGGCGTTGGTATATCGTTCCCCGTAGCGTCAGCTGACGCAGCGCGAGTTCCCTTTCGAAAGGGAACGTCTCTGGTTACGTATGTAACCTATGTTCCCTGAGAACAGGGAACGAGACGCTGCGTCGCTTTGCCATGCCTCAAGGCTTGCCTGCCAAACAGTCCCTTCAGACGTTTAGATACTGTCATGTTGGCAAGGCGCCCTTTTATACTTCCTGGTTGCACCTTGATGACGTCATAGGCTGTCGCCGGTTAATAGGATTGACGTTTTGTAATTGTGATTTCAGGCACCTGTCACGCTGGAGGCGTTCCCCGTAGCGTCAGCTGACGCAGCGTCTCGTTCCCTGTTCTCAGGGAACATAGGTTACATACGTAACCAGAGACGTTTTCATAGCAGCTTGATGACCTCTTTAACTCAAGAGATCAATAAAATTGTGATTCAACATATGACCTCTTTAAAACGCCTCATCCATTAAGTAACACCCAGAACTGTGCTGGGAAATGTTCAAAGCTGTCTCTAAGAGCTAGAAGTTTCCCTAAAAGACTACAACTGTCAAGAATCCTGAAAAACACATGTCTGTGTCATCAGGGATGTCAAACTGCACAACAGAGACATGGTGTAAACTATACCAAAAATGCACTACATTTTTTTGCCCTGTATCAAAGACAAGCATGACATAGGAGTATCAAAAATGTATTAGTGCTGATTTTGTTTTATTCATGAGACTCACAGTCACAGATTCACAGTCAGTAACATTTTCTATAGGTTACATCTAAACTAAACTGTCTTCTGACTTTAAAGAGTTTTGCTCAAATAGCTTTCTGTAGATATTATAAACCCCCATGGCTTCAAAGGTACAAGGCACAAGAATGATTTGCTAGATTATAAAAAAACAAACAGATTAGTTTCCCACCAAAACACTGCTATATCAGAAACACTTTATACTTGTCCTTGTTGCCCTTTATGTGACTGGGTTTCTGACAGCACAATGAGAAAGTTTGTTACACGCAGATACTAACAGAGCTCAATAGGGCACTGACCTGTGGGGTGATGCTTCTGACAAAGAGCTAGCAACCTAAGTGCATGTGTGTGCGTGCACGCGTGAGGAGAGAGGAACTTAACTAGTGTCCTTGGCACATTAATGAGGTAGAAAGACAGAGGGCGAGAGGCGAGGTCACGTCAGGGTCAACTCTGGATCAGCAGTCCGATTAAGTGGTCCAGCGACACTGCTTTAATGAAATCAACCAGAGAAGAGGCCAGAGGCAACCAGAGGAGCTGCTATAGAAATCACCACACAGCCTTATATTTATTCAGAAACGGTTTAGTGTGATTGGCTTTGTATGAAGAAGCCTGATTCTTTCATTAAAATACCCTTGCCTTGTGAATGGCTGATGGGCGCGTGTTTGTTCCTGCATACGTTTTTCTTTCACTGTCCCTCATCATGAATTCACCGGGTTCGAGATTTCTTATCTAAACAGAGGCAGGCGTCTGACAGATGGATACTGACAAGCATGTTTCGAATTTAAATCCAACACCTCTGGGGAAAAGGTGTAGTTTGCATTCAAGCCAAACTATGTCTGATGTCTTTAAGGTGTTGAACATCTTCTCTGTGAGTGAAGTGCATGGGCAATCAATTGCATTTGGCTGTTACAAGGAGGGAAAGAAAGTTGTTTAAAAAAAATAGAAAACAACGACGAAGACAAAGATGATGATGACAATGAAGAAGAAAGGGATAATATCTTTACCCAAAATGTCAAGGTTTGGGTGGTTACCGTAGTTTAAAGTGCCCCTATTATGCTTGATCAAATATTACCTTTCATGCAATGTGTAATGTAGCTGTCTGTAAATGTAAATGCAAAGTTGTGAAGCTGAAAGTGCACAATTTATTTATATACAGTATATACATACATAAAATACACATCTTGAACACCAAATCAGCATATTAGATTGATTTCTGAAAAATCATATGACACTAAAGACAAAAGTAATGCTTCATTTTAAAATTATATATAGATATTTTATAATTGGATTAATATTTCCAAAAATGACTGGTTTTACTGTTTAACATAGAAATGCAGCCTTGATGAGCATAAGAAACTTCTTCATAAACATAAAAACAAATCGTACCGACCGTGAACTTTTAAAGGTCCCATTTTTCGTGTTTTTTTTAAGCTTTGATTGTGTTTACAGTGTGCAATATAACATGTGTTCATGTTTCGCGTGTAAAAAAACAGTATTTTTCACACAATTTACTTATCTTTATACCGCTGTTTTCACTGTCCTAAAAATGGCCTGAGAATTTCCTTATTCTATGAAGTCCCTCCTTCAGAAACACGTAACGAGTTCTGATTGTGCCAGCGGTTCCCGTGTTGTGATTCGACAGCAGCTTAGCGCACGTTGCCCGGAAAGGTCACGCCTCTTACCATAACGGAGATGCATGCGCTCAATGATCTCTAAGTACAGCGTCCCTGGGAAAGCCAAACAAAGGTGATTTGACTCCGGGATGAAAATAACAGCGTCTCGACGACATGGCGACAACACAAACTATACAAACGCAACACTCCCTCTAATCCACGCGGGAGCAACAAGACCACGCCCCCTTTTTTATTCTTGTGGGCAGAGGTTAGTCAACAAACTGTTCTACTGACGTCATTAAAGCAGGATGTACAGGGATGTAGTCCAAACCGGCCGTTCGCTGTAGGCTTTGAAAGGGAACTTCTGTTAAATAAAATATCTCGCTTGGCATTGAACTTTGAGCTTTATAATTTTACAGGTATTATTTATGCTCTAACAGCAACATTACACACTAACTAAAGTTTGAAAAATGGGATCACGAAGAACAGGACCTTTAAACAGTACCGTATGTATGAATAATCTAATTGATCTCAATAGGTGCGTTTACATGGAGCACTGTAATCGGTTTAAAAGTCCAATCCGAATGAAAATGCTCCATATAAACACCTCAATCGGAATAAAAATGGCCAAACCGAATGAAATTGTAATCGGTTTGAGAGGGGTGGGGATAAACCTTTTCATGAACCGATCAAACGAAAAATTCCACCATGTAAACGACCTGATCCGATTACTTTGAGTGTCTGTCTGTCTGTGACGTGATATACAGCGCATGCGCCTCCACAACCACCTGGTGGCCGTAGAGAGTTACCAGTGCAACGGGGAACATTCAAGTTAGATATAAAAAAATAAGGTCAACGACTGCTTCAAATTGGTTAAGTAACATTACCCACGGTCTACTTTAATTACTTTTGTTAATATTTATACCTCTGTGATTATGGTATCTTTCCTTAATCATCTGAAATATCTATGCATTTAGTAACGTTAATGATGCTGAGCATGTCTTAAATGCTTTCATTCATGTTTCACCGTACATCCTATGTTTTTATTAATAATTTGGGTGCATTTTATTGTTAATTTTGTGTTTTTCAAAATAAATTAGTTGAATTCATTTTGATTCCGCATTCATCACTCACAGCTGTTGAAATAGCCATTGTATAGGACGTAAATTAGTTTAAACTACTGCATGTCCGCAAACAGAAAAATAAATACATATAAAAATGACCAACATAGAACTATTGATCCACGAACGTCGCAGTTACTATAACTGGCAACGTTACGAATCTGATGTGGCAGACAAACTGTGTGAGCATGTCACAAAATGATTCCGATTGAAAGTCAGCACATGTAAACACCAGATCGGTTTAGATAACGTAAACAGTCCAACGAATCTTTCAATTGGAATGATTTTAATCGGAATGACAAAAAAGTATGCATGTAAACGTGGCTAATGTCAGCCAAGCAACTGTCGCAGAGATTAATGGGAATTATAGCCTTCTACAGCCTTTATAAAAAAACAAAACAAAACAAAAACAAACAAACAAAGATAACCCATTAAAAGTTGAGCAGGATCAGACATTAAAACATGCCTGACCTGTCAAACATGCTCTAATTGCGTGTGTAGTGCATCCGACAGAGAAAGAGTAAGAGCGGGGAGCATCAGTCTGTTCACCTGAGACTCCACCTCTCCATCGATCTAGCGACAGGCTGAGAGAAGAAAGGACAAACTCAAAACAAAAGACAAGATGGCTCAATCTAATCCCCGCTGTGGCACTCCAATGAAAAGAATAAATAAGTTGATGAAAGAGTATCGTGTTCGTTTTTATGCTGGGAATCATCCTCTGCTCTCTGCGCCACTGACGGTATGGGGGATTATAGCCTGCCCCACTGAGCAGAGTCCCAACCCCAGGATTAGACGTCTTGCTGTGCCGCTTCAAGCACCTCAATAAGTGGGATTCCCATTGCTAAATCAATACCAGCACAAAACAGCAAGCAACACGGCCAGTAATACAGCACTCAAGGCCCAATTACAGCCTCTTTACCCATGGAAACATGAGCCAGCAAATTGAACTTCTGGACCAAAAACAAGGTACTTTGGTTTAAGAAACAAAAATTGACACGTTCTTCACTAGCCTCTTATAAAGACATTTTGTTGAGTTTTGCCACATCGTTCTAGTAGGGTGAGTAGAGCTTGTTACTTTAGGGATGGGGCAGGGCTGTGCATTCCGCATAAGGAATTCACTAGAAGCACATCTGCTCCTTCCAGAAGTAACTGATCCTCTCATTTCACACACCGTTTGAGAGGAATATGAAAAAGAAAAATATCCTCCGCAGTCAAGCTGGTTGAGAGAGACAGAAGATGTGTGTGTGTGTGTGTGTGTGTGTGTGTGTGTGTGTGTGTGTGTGTGTGTGTGTGTGTGTGTGTGTGTGTGTGTGTGTGTGTGTGTGTGTGTGTGTGTGTGTGTGTGTGTGTGTGTGTGTGTGTGAGAGAGAGGGGGGGAGAGAGAGGGAGAGAGAGAGAGAGAGAGAGAGAGAGAGAGAGAGGGAGAGAGTGGTTATTTAACCCTCATATCCTATTTGGGGTCTGAATCTAATTAAAAAAACTGTTTAAACCACATGGTTTGCTTCTCCTATAGCTAATTTAAGCCGGTCTTATCTCTCCTGCTATGGCCAATTGCTAAAAACGCTAAAAATAATACATATATACTTAACTCTGAAGAAAAGTGTTACATGCTTTATGTTTGGTGTTTAAAAAACAAACAAAAAAGATCATATACACTGATCAGGCATAACATTATGACAGGTGAAGTGAATAACACTGATTATCTCTTCATCACGGCACCTGTTAGTGGGTCAGAGCATCTACAAATCTGCAGCTCTTGTGGGGTTTTCCCGGTCTGCAGTACTCAGTATCTATCAAAAGTGGTGTACTGGCGATAGGATAATGGGTGGGCAAGGCTCATTGATGCATGTTGGGAGCGAAGGATACTCATGTGGTCCTATCAAACAGACGAGCTACTGTAGCTCAAATTGCCCAAGAAGTTAATGCTGGTTCGGATAGAAAGGTGTCAGAATACACAGTGCATCGCAGTTTGTTGTGTATGGGGCTGCACAGCCGCAGACCAGTCAGGGTGCCCATGCTGACCCATGTCCACCGCCGAAAGCGGCAACAGTGGGCACCTGAGCATCAGAACTGGACCACAGAGCAATGGAAGAAGGTGGCCTGGTCTGATGAAATCACGTTTTCTTTTACATAACGTGGATGGCCGGGTGTGTGTGTGCGTCACTTGCTGGGAAACCTTAGGTCCTGCCATCCATGTGGATGTTACTTTGACACATACCACCTACCTAAGCATTTTTGCAGACCATGTACACCCTTTCATAGAAACGGTATTCCCTGATGGCTGTGGCGTTTTTCAGCAGGACAATGCGCCACAAAGCAAAAATGGTTCAGTAATGGTTTGAGGAGCACAACAACAAGTTTGAGATGTTGATTTGGCCTCCAAATCCAAATCAGATATCAATCCAATCGAGCATCTGTTGTATCTGATGAACAGTCCGATCCATGGAGGCCCCATCTCGCAACTTACAGGACTTAAACGATCTGCTGCTAACATCAGCCAGATACACACAGCACACCTTCAGGGGTCTAGTGGAGTCCATGCCTCAATGGGTCAGTTTTAGGTCTGTTTTGGCAGCAAAAGGGGGACCAACACAATATTAGGACATAATTATGGTCATAATGGTATGCCTGATCGGTGTGTGTGTATATATATATATATATATATATATATATATATATATATATATATATATATATATATATATATATATATATATATATATATAAAAAGTAACATCTCAAAGCGCTTCACAGAAACATATAGATAAAATACATTGAAATCAATCACTTGTATGCTAGCCTAAAAAAATAAGTTTTAAGTGTCGATTTAAAAACACTAAAAGAGTCAGCATGTCTGATCTCAGTGGGAAGAGCATTCAATTTCCTAAAAAGTTGATTTCAAAATCACTGATATTGTTTTTACACATGTAGCACCCCAAATGTAAAGAACAGAACATGAGGCTTAAAGCAAGACACCGAGTGTAGCCATAAAAGCTCAGATCTATTGTTTATCTGGTTTGATTTGGCAATGTACACAAACGGTGCAATGCTGCTTGAGGACTTGTGATATTCCCTGAAGAAACTTGATGAAGAAATTTCTTTCTTCTGCTTCTTCTTAATCATCTACGACTATCAACTTCACATCTTTATCTGTGTGCGAAACTCTAGTATAATTGCTCTCATATGAGTCATCAGAGGCTCTGGTAGTTTGTCATGCAATGTACTGTACCGCAAATGCGTTCAAATGCAAAATGGATAATTCTTCCATTTATCCTGTAGTGCTTTAATTAAACAGCCCAAAAAAATGTTTTACCACAGCTTCAATTATCACCTACACAGTGACTGATTGCAAATTCTTACAAATTAACTAAATCATAACAAGAAGTTGAAATTGTAAAACATTAATTGTAACTTACATTCCTGAAAAACTTTTTTAAAAACTATTGATGTTCCTCATAAGTTGCTTTGGATAAAAGCATCTGCTAAACAAGTAAATGTAAATGTAAAACACCTTTAATAAACTCAAGCTCAAATGTATGAACAATAGGCTGTCCCAATAGTTATTACTAATAGTTGACCAAACGTTAGTTGACAAGAAGAGGCTTAGTCTACCACATTTTATTTAGTCTGTGAGTCGCAGAAAAAAAACAGGCAGTCCATGACGGACAGAACGTTAACACATGGATTTCCTGTCCAACAAAATGACCATATATATTCACCTATCATTCGTCAACCTCAAATATGGCTTATCATTTGAAACATGTAAGTAGAAGCCTAACGTTAGTCACTAACATGGTCACTCTCTCTAATGTTAAACTAGATAAATGTGCGCTGTTATTAGGTGCATATCCAAGTGTTCATGCGGAAGCTAAATTACAGTAGTACAACACTTACTGCATGACATTTAACTTAATGTGTATTTCTCTCTAAAGGCGCATCCACTTTATTTGTGCGCTTGAGCACTTTTATTTCAAAGGCTCATTATTATTGTTTTGTATTTTTCTGTAATGTAGAACAATGTTAGCAATGTTACATATTCTTTCTCAGCCCTCAAACTCAAACCATTTTTCGATGCCACCCCACTGTACATATTTAAGTAATTCAATTAATATCATAAACATGCAACTAGTCCACAAATGGCTTAAATAAATGACTACTAGTCGACTAGAAAAATATGTTTTTCAGGGGCAGCCCAATTAACATACTCTTTTCCAAAACCTAGCGAGCTGCCAAGACAAATTATAGTCCCTATGAATTAGCAGTTTCCTGTCCTGTGTTAGCATGTTTCAAACAGATTGATAAGCTCTTAAAAATCATTAATATTTATATAGACTATTTTACTCCATAGTACCCAAATATATTTTTCTATATGAACATTATAGTTTTGTGTTTTTGCACAGTTTCTGCCTAGAGGATTTCAAATCAGTCACATAGGTTGCATTTCAGTTAGAAAGCTGTCTTAAAAGGTAGCTGCCTAGGTAGGAAGTAGTTAGACAACAAGGTAGCTCACTTGCTTTTGGAACAGAGCTCCTGGCTCCACAACTTTGTAGAGGGAATATGATTTCAGCCAGACATTATTATGCAGAAAAATTACAAAATCAACTTTTGTCAGAGGGGAAAAAGGTACAATGTGTAAAGACTCATTAGTGATAGAGCGGAGAGCTGGAGAAATCAAAGTAGTAGAATAACTCATTAACAATCTACCCCCTGTGGGCTGGAGCTAGCACATGTTCCTGTACCTCTCTCACCATCATCTCCTGACCTTTAAAGAAAAAGAATAGATGAGAAACGGCAATCGGGAAAACATCATCACCTCCTGTACTCTAAGGAAGCCTCATAGTTAGACAGGGTTGAAAGCCAAAGAGCATAACTTTACCTTAAAGCCTTAAAGGTGAGATGCTGTTTTTCCAGTTTTCCACTGGTCAAAAGGATTTCGTTAAGTGCTTTTGAAGCAGTTGTAAACTACAGCTCCCTTGTGCACAAATCATAAAACTTTAAACATTACAATAATAACAAATGTAAACAACTTACAGAGCTCGGACTTGTGTTTTGAAGGAGGTGTGACTGAAGGGAGGGTGGGATCTAATGCTTTCAAAGCTAGCTCGCTATAGCTATGAAATACCCTAACTTTAATTCTTGAAGTAAATCTTCAATAATAGCTGCATACTGATTATAGATTAAGTCTGAAGAATAGTTAGAAAGCTTTTTCGGTAAGGATTTCGGTAAGTGCTTTTGAAGCAGTTGTAAACTACAGCTCCCTTGTGCACGAATCATGAAACTTTAAAAGCCCCTGTAAACCCAAAATGTAATTTTTTCAGTTGCCTGGGACAAAAATTACAATTAGGTAAAGCATGTCAGAGTAACAAGAATATCTTCTCGAAACACCCACACATTAGGTGGAATAGGAATTTCAATGAGCGAGCATAATCAAATAACTGTACGTTATTGGAATATGATTTATATAAAATTCTACAGGCGAGGAAAGAAAATTCTGTTAATGTTCATCATTTCTCTCTTTAGGCTGAAAATGAGTGCACGAAAGCTCAGAGCTCTGTCGATACCTCTTACCACCCCACAATATATGGCAATTATGCGAACTGACACATTTGAAAGTAATGTATTTGCAGACTTAAAGCAAACTTAAATAACACAGATATTTTATATCCCTGTCTCATTCAGGCAGCAAAACCTGATTTTTTTTAATCAGGGGTTGGAATGGGGCGTGTTTGTGGGACTAATTTGCATATGCAAATGCCATCAAAGAGAGGTACTGAAAGAGTTGAGGGACCTATTTGGGCTGAGAGCACAGCTGTCAGTCAATGACTTTCTAATCTCTCTGAGAGTAGAAAAGCAAAAAAAACAGGTTGACAATCTGGACCAAGAATAGGAACATTAAACTACAGAGTTTGCATAACAAAATAGATAAAACCACTATGCACGTGAAAGGATGTAGATTTAATATCAGTCCTGGGGAAGAATAAATTATGATTATGTATTGCATCTCTGTTTTATACCTCAATTTAAGTGACAGCAGTAAGCCATTTACTCCCCCTCATGTCGTTCCAAAACCATAAGACTTTTTTTAATCTTTGCAACTCAAATTAGGATATTTTAATGAGATATTTCTGTGCCTCTATTTAAAGTCCATTACACCAAAACTTGCATTTGAACTGAGGGGTTTAATCCAAGTCATCTGAAGTTTCGCTTTATATGACAAACAGATTTAATTTAGGATTCATTTGGGTTTGGAACAACATGAGGGTGAGTAATTGATGACAGAATTTTTATTTACGGGAGAACTAAGCAGATAAACAAACACCTAAATTATATAGCCAAGTCAAATGTGTATTAAGATGAACAACAGCAAACTAAATATTTCACTACAAACAAACAAGTGACTCAAATGAATTGGACTTCTGAACACAATACAGTGACAAAAAAAAAGTAATTTAAAGCTAAAGTAGCTTGTTAAGGAAAAAGTTGCATTTTGAAATCATTTCAAGTACTGTAGCGCTTCTGAGAAATGTAGTCAAGTAACTTCTCAGCACGTCACGATATGGTGCAATAATCTGAGAACAACATGCTGCAAATACCAGAGGGCCTGTATATGAAAAGAGCATAAGAGTTTAGAAGAAGAGTCATTAGGCAGAGACGCATATATTTGATAACTAAAGGCCAAAGGGCTGTATGGTGCATGTGTAGTATGCGTTTGATTCTTTCTTGGCCAAAACTTTACAAAGAGCAAAACTGTGAGCAAGTGAGAGAAAAAAAATGCCTGAAGCATTGACCTTAAACTTTGAACTTCTGGGTCATTCAAGTAACCAGCAACCTTCTGATGATAACGTCTGATACCATCCGTCTCAAGATCCAAAATTCTTCTCAGTTAATAAAAGCATTAATAGAACAGAGATTGAATGGTTACTGACCTTTTTCCGAAGTTGGCTTCCTTCCTTCGACAGTGCAGAGTGACCACTCTGTGTCCCTCACTCCTGACGTCTTGACTAACTGTCCACTGAACCGGGTTGCTGGCCCTCGCCCCCAAAAACGCCACACCATCCTTCAACTTGACTCTGTTGGAAACATCAAAAGGATTCTTACAGTATATGTAATGTATGTTTTAAATTAAAGCTACACTGTGTAACTTTTTTTGTTTATTCTTAGCTAAAAACACTTAGTTCTTTCAAAAATGTATGTGCTAATTAATGTATATTTTCTTCTTTCACGTAATAAAGTATTCTCGTAAGTTTATAATATGCCATTGAAAATACATATGGGTGAGGGGTTCGAATGCGGGTCGCCATGTTGCCCCTCCATCTTGAAAGTACATTAGCCAAAGAGGGACATATCCGTAAATTCAAGCTTCGCCTTTCGCGTTTTAACACTCGATGACACCGTGTCGAATGTGGACGAGGTCGAACTGGAAGCCATGTTAATCTTGGGCTAAATCGGCCACCGTAGGAGTTAAAACGAAATCGGAATTGAGAGGAACAGAAACTAATATTCACTGGATGGTCATATACCTTTTCACCGCTAGATGGGGGAAAATATCACACAGTGTAGCTTTAAAGAGAAAAAAATAAGATGATTGATAAACTTTTTTATTTATGTTCCTTTTTGTGAAATACTTGATAGATTTACTTACAAATATATGTAACATACATATATAACATATTGCATTTTCCAATACACACCTCCTGGAAACTGGATGATGAACAAAAAGTGATTTGTGTTCTTGAACAGATTGCAGTTGTTTGCCTTATGCATTATACAGACAGGGAGAGACTTGACTAACAGTTCATGTAATACATTGTAGGGTACAGATGTGCTTGTATAATCTCAAAATTAGTTTGAGTCATTGTGTTCTTCTTTCTTCACATATAATCATAATTGTGTGTGCTACAAAAGATCTCTGTTTGAAATATTTCTAGTAAGTCTATTATATATTTTATGGAATATATATTAAGTCTATTACATTGATTAACACTGACACATGCACCCCCAAAAATGAATTGTGTCATTATTTATACACAAAAGGTTAAATTTTCAATAATTTACTTGTCACTATTTTGGCTGTAATTACAATGGGGACTGGAGATTTCAAAATCCCAAAAGGACACAAAAGCATTATATAAGTAACATAATTGCAGTCCATACATATTGTGAACAATATTCAAAATCTTCTGAAGTCATTTGATAGCTTTGTTGGACATATTGAAATGTAAGACGATATTCAATAATAATCTTCACCTTCAGTGATCTGTTAATTGCAGCTAATATGACTTTAGTCAGTGAGTTTCTTGAAAAAAAAATATAGACACATGTCCTCTTTCAGGCAGATTCGTAACATCTTTAGCAGATTTTAACTTTTTAATTATTGCCCTGATGGTGGAAATTGGAATTTTAATACTCTAGCTATTTTCCTACAGCCATTGATCATATAATTATCAATCAATCAATAATTATGGCCACAAATACACACACTGCTGTTCAAAAGCTTTTGATTGGTAAGATTTTTTATGTTTTTAGAAGAAGTCTCTAGTTTCTCACCAAGGCTGCATTTATTTTATAAAAAATACAACAACAACAACAACAATGACAAAAACAGTAATATTGTGAAATATTATTAAAATGTAAAATAACCGTTTTCTATTTGAATATTCTTTTAAATGTATTTTATTTCTATGATGCAAAGCTGAATTTTCAGCATCACTACTGTACTACTACCAGTCTTCATTGTCACATGATCCTTCAGAAATCATTCTAATATGATGATGATTTGCTGCTCAAGAAACATTTATGATTATTATCATAATGATTATTATCATAATGATGACATGATTCATCATCTTTGATTAAAAGAACGTTAAAAAGAACAGAATTTATCTGAAATAGAAAGCTTTTGCAACATTGTACAACCCTTCAAAACTTTTGGGTCAGTAAGAAAAAAATTGTTAGGGGGGGACTTAAAGAAATTAATACATTTATTCAGCTAGGATGCATTAAATTGATCAAAAGTGACAGTAAAGACATGTATAATGTTAGAAAAGATTCTATTTAAAGGTGCAGTGTGTAAATTTAAGCAGCATCTAGCGGTGAGGTTGTGAATTGCAATCGCACCCATAACAGTTCATTATGTAAGGTCTTTATACACCACTGAAAACATTGTTATGTATATTATATTGCATTTCTGTCAATGGACCCTCATAAATACTACACACTGCACCTTTAACAAATGATGTTTTTTGTGAACTTTCTATCCATCAAAGAATCCTGAAGAACATTTTTTACACAACTGTTTTCAACATTCATAATAATCATAAATGTTTCTTGAGCAGCAAATCATCATATTAGAATGATTTCTGAAGGATCATGTGACACTGAAGACTGGAGTGCTGAAAATGCAGCTTTGCATTACAGAAATAAATTACATTTTAAAATATATTCAAATAGAAAACAGTTATTTTACATTTTAATAATATTTCACAATATTATACTGTTTCTTTTGTATTTTTAATAAAATAAATGCAGCCTTGGTGAGCATAAGAGACATTAAAAATCTTACCGATCAAAAGCGTTTGCAGTGTTTATATCAACGTACTGTACTTTTTGTATTATAATAAATTCAATTATTTGGCTTTTGTCTCCTTGTATCCCTTTATTAGAAAAAAACACATTATTTGATACATTTTCATTGAGCCCCTAAAGTTTTTTAATGTGCTCCTAATTTTTCAAAAAAAGTAATCAAGCCCTGTATACAGATGCAGAAGACTTGTAGCATAGTTGTATATGGATCACTTTTATGATACTTAAATGGTGCTCTTTTGTAACTTTAAAGCTTAACAACCCCAGTCATCAATAACATTACATTGAAGAGAGTGGCTAGGATATTCTTTAAAATATCTTCTTTTGTGTTCCACGAAAGAAAAACTGAAAAAAAAACCACTATTTTGGGTGAACTATCCCTATTGTTTGAAGTGGTAATGAAATGGCGAAACATATCTTTGTGCATGTCCCACATTGTTCTAAACATCCACTACCTGCATTCAGCCAATCAAAGACAGGATGCTGAAGACCGCCTGCAGTGCAATTCAAATGCAGAAAATAATGGAATTGATGTTATCGCTAAGACCCAGACCAAACGCAATTAGAAACAGTCCTGACGATTGCATTTTTTCTCCTTCCATATCTTTTGGTTTAGCTTTCTTTTTTTCTTTTATTTTCTTCCAGCATTTGTATCTAAAATAAAATACCTAATAGCACATAAGTGGTGAAATAATATACTAACCTATACACAATTCAGGACCCCATGTGCTATAATGTGCTATAAAGCTCCACTGGTGGCAACACAATTACATGGACTACTAAGAATGCAATAGTTTGAATAAACACCACAAGAAAAAAAAAAAAATCCCTTTGGAAAAAACAACATCTTTCTTTCCTTTTAAAATTCCTTTTAAAGCACACTTTAAAGTGAGCTTTTATAAGCTGCAATCATACAGTTCTTTTTATAAAACATTTTCCACCTACCAATCAAGGATCTCTAATAAGCACATCTAAATAAAACACTTAAAAAATGGGATGTCTTTAGTCACTCTGTGCCTCAACTGACAGTGACTACTTTTAGAAATTCACCACTTCTGAAACATTTAATGTGTATATCTGTTTGTAGTGTTGAATACTGAAAACGTCTCGGGTTACGACTGTAACTGAGACATTGCGTCAAAGCTCTATGGGGAACCCCTCAGCAGACTGACGACTAAAGCAATTGTACAATCACGGCAATCCTATTGGCCGGCAGCAGCCATGACGTCATACTAGTGCGACCCGGAAGTATAAAAGGGGCACCCAGAGAACATGTCATCCACTTCTTCGTCTGAAGGGAAGATGCAGGAAGCATGGCAAAAAGATGCAATGTCTTGTTTCCTGTTTCTCAGGGAACCAGGGTTCGAAATCGCATTAGGTAAAATCGCTATGGAGAACGAGAATACCCACGCCACCATGCTAAGGGGGTGCACTGTCAACATTGGCTGTGACAAGCACAAGAGGCTAACTTCATGGAAACTTCCATGGTTAACCCCCCCCCACACACACATGGGTACATATCAGCCTACCATGCTCTATGACTTCTGTTTATTAAACAAAAAGCCTTAGCCAGACCGTCAGAACAATGATATCATCATTGGTCCAGCCCAGGTCCTGATGCTTAAAACAAGGGGGGAAGGCAGAAAAAGAGGGTAGTGGTAATAACCCTCAGAGGGAGGTGATGTTATCTGCCTCTACCAGACCCAGACCGCCGGTCGCGTCTGTACTCTATCACTTCTCTAAGGTCCTGCTTTTTCTGCCTCGAGTCACGCCGTCTCTGAGACCTGCTCCTCGCCGGTGGCGATGCTCGAGCTCAGTGCTCTCTCTCTGGCCCAATACGGGCTCTTGCATGCCTTCTCGATCTCAGAATGGAGATAGGGAAGGAATGGAAGGCTCACCGGAGCTGGTGGTCTTTGGCACGAGAGGAAAAACCCGTCGAGCCTTCAACAAGCGGGTTCCTCTATGCCACGTTGCCATGGCAAATCGTGCCTTGCCGTAGCACGCTCCATTACTTCCACCAGGGACTGAGCAGGTTCAGCCATCTCCGCATCCTCACCTGATTCAGCCTCCTCCTGCTCATCTTGGCTACATGCCAACAGAGCACTGGCCACTGGATCCAATAATGTAAGGGACAATACTGTCATGTGCCTTTTACTGAAGAGTGGCTTCTGTCTGGCCATACCATACAGGCCTGATTGGTGGAGTGCTGCAGAGATGGTTGTTCTTCTGGAAGGTTCTCCTCTCTCCACAGAGAAATGCTGGAGCTTTGTCAGAGTGACCATTGGGTTCTTGGCCACCTCCCCGACTAAGGCCCTTCTCCCCCAAATGCTCAGTTTGGCCGGGCTCTAGGAAGAGTCCTGGTGGTTCCAAACTTCTTCAATTTACGGATGATGGAGGCCACTGTGCACATTGGGACCTTCAATGCTGCAGACATTTTTCTATACCCTTCCCCAGATCTGTGCCTCGATACAATCCTGTCTCGGAGGTCTACAGACAATTCCTTGGACTTTATGGTTTGGTTTGTGCTCTGACATGCACTGTGATAGATTTTGTATGTAAATCTTCTAGGCCAGTTCCTGTTTGTAAAATGAGCACCATTTGTCTTTAATGGCCCTTGGAGCCCATGAGTGATTGGATTAGCATCTATGCATTTGAATGTCACTGTTATGCTGATTGGATCAGTATCGATGGGTGTGGGAGGTCCTAACAGTTTCCCTTTGTCTGAAGCCCTTTGTCTTCCCTGTATAAAGTTCTGTCTCAGAACACAGAACGTTGGGTTAAGATTGTTGAAGGGCGGCATGATAACGTCGATGCTGAAAGACTGCTACACTACAAACCTTCAATAAATTCTTCTCCCCACAAGAACTCTGGTCTAGCTTACTTATTTTATGTATTGGAGAAATCTAATACATTGGCGAGCCACCCAAACGACTGCTCGGCCAAATATACCAAAATCTAACAATTTGGCGAGCCAGCCAGGAGAGACTGACAAGAAGAGAACTCACCAGCTGCAACAAGAAACTGATTCCAGATTGAAACTTCAAGCACAAAGATCTGCTTTCCAGACTGCATCTTGTGGAATCCAGAGTGAAACATCCAGCTGAACAAAGATTTCCAGACTGAATCTTTCTCAAATATCCTAATTTGGTGAGTGAAACTTATCAGCTCTCTAAAAGAACCACTTCTGAAAAGAATAAATAAGTAGACCAGTAAAGATTTGTAGTGTAGTCACAATACTGTGTATTGTTGAGACTTTTAAGCTTGGGCCTTTTTCATGAGTCTGTAGGAACCCATTAAATGATTTAGTTCTGAGGAGCTATTGTGGTGAGTTCGAGTCCCATCTCAATAAGAATCATTTAAGAAGCGGTTGAGTCCGTTCTCATGTGATTGTAGGAGCTATTGAAATAAAGTATAAGTTTAGTCCTTTCTCTGGAAGTCTGTAGGAATTGTTAAAGAAACAATTGAGTCCGTTCATCAGAGAGATTGTAGAAGCAGAGGCTTAGCCCTTTCACTTTGATGTCTGTAGGAATTGTTAAAGAAACACATTGAGTCCGTTCGTCCAGAGACTGTAGAAACTGTATGAGGCTTAGTCCTTTCACTTTGATGTCTGTAGGAATTGTTAAAGAAACAATTGAGTCCGTTTATCAGAGAGATTGTAGGAGCTATTGTGGTGGGTTCGAGTCCCATTTCTGTGTTTTCCTCTGCGCTGCCAGGGAAGAGTTGTTTTAGGTAAGATTAGCATACAGGCAAATCTTTGTGTTTGTCCTTTGTTTTTTTTGTTTTGTGTTTGCCTCTTCATAGAGAAGGTTAGCTTCACGTGCTAATAAATGGTTTGCCTCTGTTTTAGGCAGGGAAGATTAACATTTAGTTAATATTCGTGTTGTCCTCTGTTTTGCTAAAAAAGTTAACAATAGTTGATCTGTGTAAACAAGGCTGTTGATCAGAGAAGTCAGTGTTTGTGAGTGTGTGGTAACAGAACAAAGAGTAGCTAGAGTAGCTTCTTTGTGCTTCTCCGTGCTAGAGTAGCTTCTTTGACTAAGAAATTGAACCTCAACAAAGCTGCAGAGAAAACTGATGTAAATGAAGTTAGTCAGCCTGATAACATTTATCCTGATTTACAAGCTTTCTTTGAAACAGACGTAGCCAGTATCTGATGTGCCATTTGATTCAGTGAAACTATGTGGCGCTAAGAGAACATCTCAGAGATTTGAGGAAATTGAAAATATTTCTCAACCTGCTTACTCATGTGTCACACTGCAAAGTTGTTCCACCACCAACAGGGATAGGATAGGACGGACACATGGACCAGTGAGGAGCCCAGGAAAGAACCGAATGCAACAGGCATCGGGGGCCAATCCTTGGGTGAAGATTTCCCTCATAGGCATTCCCACAATAGTCCATCCTTACCTCACTGTTCTTTAGGTGTCGCAGGAATTAAGAAATAGGGAAAGAAGGAATAACAATAGCAGACTCAGATTGAACAGATGAGACAACCCTAATGTTTGCTGTCTTTTAGAACGAATACTGCTCTGTTGTCTTTTGTTCTCTTTTTTAATCTGTGCAGATACCACTTGACGGTTATCCTGAGCTCAAATATCCTAATTTGGGGACACATCTGCTGTACTGCCATGGCCGAGTCTACACAAATCAAAGATAATGACCAGACAAAAAGGCCAACCACAGAAAAGCATGGAACAGAACCCCCAAATGTAACCATTGCTGAAATGAAAGACAACCTGTTTGAATATTTGGACAAAAGGCTGGGACTGAGGAAGTGCCATGATGACATGTGGAAGAAATATGGCATCAAAAATTCAGAAGATGGATTATGGGACTTGCAGGATATTAAAAGGGTTTACGGAAAGACACATCACTTAAGGTCAAACACTAAGAGAGATGGATTATCTGTTATTCTGGGCAAACAAATTCGGCAACATTTGCAGAAGTGTGAGACTGACAAACTACATCGAGAGATCAATGCGGAAAAGGCAAAAGTTCGAGCACTTGCTGAACAACTGCAAAATGAAAAGAAGGAAAAAGAAAGACTCTTGAATGATAATGACAAGCTGTTAAAATTGCTTTCTGGGCAACAAAATTCCATAAAATCTAGCAGCAAGATAGAGAAAGAGTTGCTCTATCCATTTAAAGAACTCGAGAAGGTTCAACAGCGTCATCATCTGCTAGGAGAAACTGAGAGCTCTGATGGCAGTGATGTTGAACCTGAGACACATGTTCATGTCCCCAAGAAGAACAAAAAGATTAGACTTGCTCCTGTAATTGTCAAGAACAGAAGGACTGAAATTGAAGTTGACAATGAGGAGTATGAGGAGGAAGGCGAAAGACGAACCCACATCGTAAAAAAAACTATTAAGAAATACATTCCCTGTAAGACATACCAGCCAGCTTCACCGGAGCAAGTAGACAAGTGGTCTAAGGAATTACCAGATGTGTACAAACAACCACGAAAAGTATGGCAAGTTCTTCAGCGGTTGCAGAAAATCTATTCCTTACACCCATTAGATGGAGCAATGATACTTAATATCAACATGAGAGACAATGATCAAAAAAACCTCACTGGAAGTGTTGAATCCAGGGTAGGTGAGTCTCAAGAGAACATTGAGGCTGGCTGGGAAGCTGTAAAAACCTTCTTGTTCGAACTGAAACCTGCAGAGATTAATTGGGCTAAAATTACCTTATGCATGCAGAAAACAGGAGAAACTGTTACAGAGTTTGAAGAACGCTTCACACAAACCTGGTTGGAACACTCCGGTGTAAATGACAGTAAGGATCTAGACAAGGATACTAGCATGCCTCTGAAAACTGCATTTGTGAATGGACTGAAACCTGAAATCTCAAAAGCCCTAAAAATCCGATATGACGACTGGGACAGTGTTGGAACAGCTTTCAATCAGCTTGTTGAGTGGTCAGCAAAAATTGAAAGGACACATGAGGTCAAACTAAGAACTCTGCAATCTGGATCTTTAACACACAGCACAAGGAACATGGGGATTGATGTTCAAGAAAAAGGAGGTTGGAGATATACACACACAAAACCACAACGTCAAGAACGACACAGAAAGTGCAACTATTGCAACAAAGAAGGACACTGGTTTCGTGAATGCAAAAAGAGAATGAGGGATGAAAACAAATATGGGAATGATCTCACCAAGAGGTTTGAGCAGCATACTGAAGAACAAAAGCACACCCTTCTAAATCAAACTCCAGGAGAACATAGCAGACAACCAAATGGCAAAGAAAACAGGTTTTGCAGTTCCTGTCAGAAAATAGGCCATTCAGAGGTAAAATGCTGGTCACTTGGAAAGGGTCGTCCTCCGCCTTATTTTCAGAAAAATAGGGAATTACTTTCTAAAAGCAAAGATCAGCGCGTATTTACAGGTAAATCTCTCAGTGAGCTGACTGCATTGTTCATGCAAGGCCTTCAACTATTAACTTCACTTGCGAGCGGGCTAGCAGCCTCTTAGCAATGAGTTTAATAGTAAAACATCCAAATTGCAATGATCCTGTTTGTTTTCTCATGAATAAACACAGAACACAACACTATCTGCCATTTCCAAAAGATCACAACTCCAAAATAAAAGCTTCAAGAGGATTCAAGCATTCAAGAGGATGATAAGTTTCACCATGAACTCTTATGCTGTAATTTTAAGAAGGAACCTGTATACAGCATGTGTACATGATATCTATATTGTGATCAAAAATGATCAAAGGAGGGATTGATAGATTTTGTATGTAAATCTTCTAGGCCAGTTCCTGTTTGTAAAATGAGCACCATTTGTCTTTAATGGCCCTTGGAGCCCATGAGTGATTGGATTAGCATCTATGCATTTGAATGTCACTGTTATGCTGATTGGATCAGTATCGATGGGTGTGGGAGGTCCTAACAGTTTCCCTTTGTCTGAAGCCCTTTGTCTTCCCTGTATAAAGTTCTGTCTCAGAACACAGAACGTTGGGTTAAGATTGTTGAAGGGCGGCATGATAACGTCGAAGCTGAAAGACTGCTACACTACAAACCTTCAATAAATTCTTCTCCCCACAAGAACTCTGGTCTAGCTTACTTATTTTATGTATTGGAGAAATCTAA
This sequence comes from Gobio gobio, assembly GCF_949357685.1. Lineage (NCBI taxonomy): Eukaryota > Metazoa > Chordata > Actinopteri > Cypriniformes > Gobionidae > Gobio > Gobio gobio. The sequence goes on along the minus strand of NC_137107.1, from coordinate 31,726,784 downwards.
TACATTGGCGAGCCACCCAAACGACTGCTCGGCCAAATATACCAAAATCTAACAACTGTTAACTGTGGGACCTTATATAGACAGGTGTGTGCCTCTCCAAATCATGTCCAAACAACTGAATTTACCACAGGTGGACTCCAATCAAGTTGAAGAAACATCAAGGATGATCAGTGGAAACAGGATGCACCTGAGCTAAATTTTGAGTGTCATGGCAATGGCTGTGAATACGTAAGTATATGTGAATTTTTTTTTTTTTTTTTTTGATAAATTTGCACAGATTTCAAACAAACTTCTTTCACGTTGTCATTATGGGGTATTGTTTGTAGAATTTTGAGGAAAAGAATGAATTTATGCCAAGTGAATATTTTCCGGATGCACTGTAGAGGAGCTGTACTAGCATGACTGGAAATGGACCAAGTTGTCTGTTGAACGGCCCTTCAAAAAAATGTCCCCTTCCCTTAAAAAGTGAATTTGCCCAATAACTTAATTCATATACTCATACCGCAGCACAGATTGTGTCTGGTTAATCTGAACTGTGGGTGGATAATGAATAAGATGCAGGTGTTTGTTCTGAAACGTAATGCAAAAGAGGCTGTTCAGTCAGTTCCCCCCTTTGTGTCCTATCTGATCTGTTCATGTAATACTTGGCATTTACATAATGACGATGATTTTGTTCTCAGTTTAATTGATTTTTGATTGATCAAAATGAAAATCCAATATACTCAACACAGAGACACAAATCTCTAATAGTTCATCTAAAAACCTACAAAAAAGTGCTGTTGCAAGCAGCATGAGAAGGCATTGAGGGTTAATTAGGGAATGGAAGATTTAAATGAGATTGGTTTGGCTAATATGATTTCTGGAGAGCAATAAAGGCTGCAAAGCAATTTAAAGAGAGGTGTTCTTCCCCCTCACATCAGCACATGGGTGCCAGCTCATTAATTCTAAAACAACCTGAGTATCAATTAAAGTAGTATTTACCGATGTGATAGAAGTGTCAGCGCTCGCGAGATGGCTGGAGAGGCAGGGAGCGGAGAGCGGAGAGCAGAGGGAGATGGATTGTAATATCAGATAGAGGAGATCTGTCGAAATCCTGACAGTCCGTCAACCCTGTGGCAGCTCGCCAAAATAATATGAGTAAATTCCCCAGATTCTCTGACATTATAAAAGTGAAGGATGCACATGCTCGGATGATTCCGGTATTCGTCACAAATCACGTTCCGTGACAGTTTTGTGTGTTTCTCCTGTGTACAGGCTGCATTCAGCCAGCCTGAACCCCTGCAGATGTCTGTGATCTTTATTGACTGGGCTGACTAAATCAACATTAAAAATGGTTTAAGCGTCATTTTTTCTTCTTCCATGTTGTCCACTGATATTAGGGATGGAATATCTGATTGTAGAGAGAGAGATCAGTAAGTAAGGGATAAATGTACAGTCAGTCTGTCATCACCACAAAATAATACCACAAAGTATCTTTATGTTTGTCATTTGAATCATTTAACCGATTTGCTCACAAATGCAGATTCATTCATTAGCAAAAAAACAATAAGTGACTAACATTGAGAGCGGGTCATTGAGTAATTCATTCAACCAATTTGTTCAAAAAAGTGAATGTCTTCACTGAATAATTCACTCAAACGATTCTTTTCCAAAAACACTGAATCATTCAGCACATTAAACTCAACAACTGTGTTGCACAAATATGCACAATGGCTCTGATGTGGCTAACCATTATTATTTCCATTGTTGGAGCAAAAACAGACTCAAATCAGACTCATAAAATGCAAATGACTCAATATTAACTTCCTTTTTTTAACTGTTGTATAAATGTAATGTAAAATAAAATAATCATGCTGCCTCCTTACTCCAATAACTACAGAGTGAGTAGTTCCACACACAATAGGGTCTTTTTGGATGTTTTGGGGTTTTTCCTTCCTTCCTTCCATACTTTTCCATTAGAGTGTCTTATATATTTGATTTTGATTGGTTCGTTATGATATTATGTGGGCAGATATGAAATATCACATATTACACACATAATACCCCGCACACCAATCAGAATCAAGTATTCCAGAAATGCAATGTAATCAGTGCTGGGAAGGTTACTTTGGAAATGTAATAGGGTAATTTGTAATCTGTAACCTATTTAAAATGTAATAAGTAGTGTAACTATTTCCTTACTTTATTAAAGTAATGTAACTGATTACATTTGATACATTTTTTATTACTTTTCTATTTTTTAGCACTGGGACACATTTTTTATTGCTCGCCATGGTGGCAACATTCAGGTTGTAGCATAAAGTTTTCAGCGGCAATGTGGATTGATGTCATTGGCAGATGTGGTGTGCTGTAAATTCAAACAAGAGAACTAATCAAAAGCATCAGAATAGCATCGCTTTACTAAACAGCCTTTAAATGGCAGGAGACATTGTGCACATCAAAAATAGGCAAAGCAACAAATTAAAGGGTCATGAAACCCCCTGTTTTAGCAGCCGTCAGTTCTCACCACAGTTATGAAAAATGCTATAAAAGTGGGCGTGGTTAAGCAGCGGAGTGGAGGGGGACGAGGGGAGACTGACTGACAACAACACAGCAACGGCTTCTGATTCAGAGTTAAAAGCATCAAAGCATACAATATATACATGGTTGTGTAAGCTCACCTTAAATAACACAAATACATAAAGTACATTTCGACAGCTATCATTTATTGCACAAATAAATGCACAGCAATCCGCATGTTCTCTGCATAGAAAATATATACGAACACGCTGTTGCATCATTGATAACTTACGAGCCGTTTGTTAATGGGCCGTAAAAAGCGGTTACACTCACAGTGTGGATGAATCACGTTTGTTTCGAAGACTCAGGATGTACTGAAGAGAACTTATGGGACGCAGAAACTCTTACAAAGCAAAAATAATCACTCATTTTGGATCCAATAATGCGTCTCTCACTCACTGAATGCGATCTCACAGTTTGAAATGCCTGTCAATCAATGCGTGCTGCTGTGTTAAGCGAGGCACTTCTCATAGGATAAGGACACGCAGACTTGTGAATAATTAAGCAAGACGTCTTCTCATAGGATAAGGACATGCAGTCTCATGAATAATTAAGTGAAGCCTCTTCTCATAGGATAAGGACACGCAGACTTAGTGAATAATTATGCGACATCTATGAGTCATCGCTGTACTATAGTAAAGCGTCATATTCTGTGACGTTGATACAAAGATGAATTTAAACCCGGAAGTTGAATATAGCGCAAACATGTTTAAAATTAACTAGTTTTCCCCTACGATCAAAATGAAAGTATGATAACATTGACTTCTATGATGCTCAACACACATAACTCTGTTAAAATCTCAGAAAATTTGGTTTAGGGTTTCATGACCCTTTAATATAGTTTTTACAGGAAATATTCAATGTAACCCCCTTTGTAATCATTAAGATTTTCATAAGAAACTGTAATTTAATGACACATTTTTTCTCAGTAACTGTAACTGATTACAGATACATTTATCTTGTAATTAAATTACATAATCAAGTTACATGTAACTAGTTACTCCCCAACAATTATATAATATATTTTTTCAGTATATCAGGATTTATTTAATCCTGCAGGGGTCTCACTAGCCTGGTCCTACCAGACTTTCGTACATTTCATTTGTACAGAGAGTCTGACCACTCTCCATTGACAAGCGTTGACTTCTTTGAAGGCGGGTACTCTGTTGAAGTTTAAAACTATTGGATCTTCCCAGAGCCACTCTGGATCTGCGATAACCAATCGCCAATGTTTGGTCGTGACGCATGTCATCTCAAACTAAAGCATGACATCAACGTCATCGTTCTCAGGCACTCCCTCTGTTGGACCGGGTAAAATTTGACCGGAGAAAACCGAAGGAAAATGAAAATTGAGCGGAAGTACGTAGGAGGGCGGAGCCAGGCTAGGGTCTCACTGGACTGAGCTATAGTAGGTTATAGCAGTTATAGCAGACTATATAGTGAGTTATAGCAGACATGCATTATAGTAGGAAGACAGGTGAAAAGAGAGACGATGCCAAACATTGACTCAAATTCAGCACCTGCATGAGTCTTTTCACCCCCTGAGCTGCATATAAACCCCCCTATGTGTGAGAGGAATAATTTATGATACATTACACAAACATACACACATTTATTCCAAGCCAGCGCAGATAGCCTGGGGTGACGATTACTCCAACACCACCAAATCGGCATTTAATTGCTATAAAAGGCCATATTAGCAAACATTGTGTTAAGTAGTTCACAAAAGACCTGGAGAGAGAGAGAGAGAGAGAGAGAGAGAGAGAGAGAGAGAGAGAGAGAGAGAGAGAGAGAGAGAGAGAGAGAGAGAGAGAGAGAGAGAGAGAGAGAGGGAGGGAAATAAATGGGGGTGAGGGGAGAGGAAGATGGGATAATTACTCAAATTAAATTAGTAGAAATGCTCTGGTGTTATTTGACAGAAGAATGTAATGATGGTATAAAAGAAGGCAACTGCACTGTCACCAGGGTTGAGAGCCATTCAAAATTGAATACATTCATTAAATGGAAATTCAATTCCTGATTTTCAAATCAATTAGAATTGACGTAACAAGGATATAAAATTATAATTGTAATTTGCCTAGGAGTTTATGATGGGATCATTACTGCAGTGATTATTATGTTTGTAATGTTCTTCTAATCCTAATATGCGTTTTAATTGCTGTTAATTGTTTTGACAGTATCTTCATTTTGAGAAATATATCTAATCAGTTCACAAAAGCATTGTAAATGAATAAATAAATGAGTAAATAAAAAAAAACAGACATAGTTGTGTAGGTTTGTTGAATTTCTTTTGACTGCATTTAACCAAGTTTGTTGTTATTCCATATCAAATTCTTGCACTTTCCAGCGAGCAAATTGAGAATTTTTGTTTTGCGGTTTGCTGAGATGTTAATGACAGGATGTAGAGGACTTACATAACACATAAGAACATTAACATGGCTTGCAACAGAGAAGAAAATAAAAAAAGAGGCCTACATAAAGATCTCCAGCCTGATTGCAGACAGCAGGTGAATGGACTGACTGAAAGGAAAGGAGGGGAAGGAGGTCACATCTCGAGCTCCCGTCAAAGACTTACAGACAGGCTCTTGTGTGCTTGCCAATACCAGTGGGGACTGGCTAATGTCCCAGTGTGCCAGACCAGGCACAATGTACCAGGCTTTCCCCCGCAGCTACATATGTAACATCGGTTCGATTACAAAGGGTTCCTGCCACTCAAGCTTTGAGCCATTACCTGCCAGTGAGCCAGGTGTACTTTGCAAGAAAGGCCAATACGCAATCCCAACAGGTGCTGCAGCCTTAGATCTTCCCGAGCTATGATGAGACATCCGCGCATGTCAAAGGAAGAATGATATCAGAGGAATGAAATGTCAAGCCTTGCATTTGAAAGAGGTTCAGAGTGAGTTAACTGGCTTTTTCCCTACAATGTGTCTTCTGACGTTGTTCATGTCAGTGTTTACAATCCAATAAAAAAAACAACAAGCTAAAGACAGTAAGACTGCTCTAAAACGAGACAGGAAATGTCAATATTTGGGAAGAAAATTACTACTCGTTCAATGAAGATCAGTGCGTTACATTTTTGTATCTTTTGACATTTCAAAGATGCAGACAGCGTAAGGGGAGGAGAAATTAGGTTTACTAGCCTGAAAAGAAAAATTGCTCTGGTGTGATTTGAGCTGAAAAAACAACATTCATGATACCAGATTTTATTGCTAATTTAAAATGTTATTGAAACAAACAGTTTATATCTACATAGAAAACTGTTGCTCGGGAACATTATCAGTTAAAGAGACTTTAAATTTATATTTCCACATCCCTTTATTTCTAAATGAAGCCAAACACTTTTACACTTTAGATTAATCTGCACTTCAAAAGACAACTAGCTAAAACAGTACAACTAATTTACATTGACAAAATCATGACGTATAGGCTACATGACAGTAACATAAAAAAAGCAGTGAATAATGGAAATAAAATTTATTGGGAGAAAAAAAAGAGGGAGAAAGAAGGGGAAAATGAATGTGCCATTTTTAAAACCCTCACAGCAATCTGATTAAATGAAGGGTGTCAAATCAGCTCCTGGACAAAGCTGACCTTTAAGAGAGGTATTTGAAAGAGATACCATCTCACCAGCCTTACTATGATGGAAGCAAGACGCTCGTATAAAGAGCAAGGCTTTTCCCCTTAAAAATCCAGAAGAAGATGCAAATTAGTAGTGCACACACCATAGATCATCAAAGATAAACTGGTTGTTCTGTTTTGATTAGTGAATGTGATGTACATTAAGGTATGTATCTGCTATGGGTAATTCATGTATGCTATATTGCGCAGCAGCATGTCTTATTTGCTCACAGCAGCGTGTCATGTATGTATTGGCAGTAGCAAGTCCCGTACTTGCTCTGCAGCAGCAATAACCAACAACAGCATCAGCAGCGTAATAAATCTATTCCGCCAAGACCAAACATATCAACATGGTCATATCCATTACCATGCCAAACACACAAAGTTGTCATGACAGAAATATACATATATACAGTCATGTAAAAAATAATTATATGAAAAAATTATGTTTTTATGTATCAGGAGATACTAAAAAAAATTATCTGGTCCTGACCTTGCCAGGTATTAACGTGTAATCACAATAATTTATTATTGCGAAAATGTCAGAAGCGGTACCAAAAGTAGTTCAAATGACGATGTGTTGCAGTCGCAGTCCTCTCTGGTGGTATATAATAGTTTTGTATGAGGTACAGAGCAGAATATAAGTTATTAATCAATGAAAATATGAATCCAGCTTCACTCCGTTAAGGCGTGTGTTTCCCCATTTCAAATGTACATCGACTTAAACACGGCATGTCACAATCTGTGACAAAGCAGGTGAGAGCCAATGAGCGTTCGATACTACTGTCGTAAATCATGTCGTAATGATTCATGAGTTCATCATAATGGGATTTGACGTTTAGGGTCGCTGCTGAGAATGGAGATTAAGATCACTGGATAAAAAGCTGAATTTGGATCTGTTCCTCGCAAACATATCGATTCTAAAGATTTGGATTACAGCGAATGAATAAAATATATGTGTTTTGTGAATTTATGTTGTGTTTTGGTGGTCAGTTGCTGAATAGGAGAAAACGCCTTTTTGTCTTACGGCAAACAAACTAAATAATACAAAATGGTTAAACAATTACAGAAATGTTATTCATTTTAAGGTTTTAAAATGCAGTCTTCTTAAACATTATCTAATCATCCGAAATGAGTTTGCAGCAGAAGTCATGAACAGAGCAAAATGTTATTTTATATTAAGTAGATGAGTAAACTGCATTTAATAAATGCGACTGAAACATGTATTGATATGACATTTGAATACAATAGAAACAAAAAAATAATGTCACGATTTTAATATTCATACATGGGAGCTGGTACACATTCACACTTGGATATGTAAATAATTTACATTTTAGTGCTGTCAATACATCAATATTGTACATTTTAGTGCTGTCAGTACGTCAGTATTGTACGTTTTTTTGTGTACGAAAACGTAAGTAAATGTATATGTGGTACTGGTAGAGAATCACACTTTATGTAAAAATACACACGTATTCTCATGAGATCACGTTGGATCTAGAGCATTCAGGTGATCAGCAATGATCATAGACAACCAATTGTTACAAGGGTTACAGGGCTATTTCCAAACTATTTGGAGTCAACCATCCTGCAGTGAGGAAGATTATTCACAAGTGGAAAACATTGAATACAGTTACCAATCTTCCCAGGAGTGGACGTCCCAGCAAATTCACCCCAAAGTCAGACCGTGCACTGCTCAGAGAAACTGCAAAAAACCCAAGAGCTACATTTCAGACTCTACAAGCCTCGGTTAGCATGTTACATGTTAAAGTTAATGACAGTACAATTTGAAAAAAGACTGAACAAGTCTGGCTTGTTTGGAAGGGTTGCCAGGAAAAAGCATCTTCTCTCTAAAACGAACATGGCAGCACGGCTTAAGTTTGCAAAGATGCATCTGAACAAACCCCAAGACTTCTGGAACAATTTCCTTCGGACAGACGAGATCAAAGTGGAGATGTTAGGCCATAATGCACAGCGCCACATTTGACAAAAACACAGTATATCGTCACAAACACCTCATACCAACTGTCAAGCAGGCTGGTGGAGGGGTGATTATATGGGCTTGTTTTGCAGCCACAGGACCTGGGCACTCTGCAGTCATTTTCTCGACCATGAACTCCTCTGCATACCAAAGTATTCTAGAGTCAAATGTGAGGCCATCTATCCGACAGCTAAAGCTTGGCCGAAATTGGGTCATGCTACAAGACAATGATCCCAAGCACACCAGCAAATCTACAACAGAATGTCTGAAAAAGAAAAAAATCAAGATGTTGCAATGGCCCGGTCAAAAGCCAGACCTCAACCCGACTGAAAGTCTGTGGCAGGACCTTAGAGAGCTGTGCATAGATGCCCGTAAACCTCAATTAACTGAAGCAACGTTGTAAAGGATATTGGGCCAAAATTCCACCATAACGATGTGAGAGACTGATAAAGTCATACAGAAAATGATTACTTCAAGTTATTGCATCTAAAGGTGGTTCTACAAGCAATTAAATCATGGGGTGTACTTAGTTTGTCACATGTGGCTTCTCCACTTTGCCTTTATTTGTTAAATAAATAGGAGGGATTAAATTCATAGATAAAGATTTACATTCATATAGCTAAATACTAGGGGTGTAACAGTACACAAAACTGATGCTTCGGTACGCACCTCGGTTTTGAAGTCACGGTTCGGTACAAGTTCGGTACAGCAGTTTTACAAAATTGATTTTTATTTATTTTTATTCAACAGTGATTTACTGAAAAAAATTGTGTCTGTCCTTAAATTAATTCAAATATAACTAAAAGTTTCTTAAAGACAATGCTGTAAACTATATAGGGAGCCCTTACTTACACATTGCTATTAAAGATTAACAACAGAGCCCAAACTATAAGCCTAAATTCAGTTGCTTTTTATTTTTAGGTATAATAATCAACACTCAAGCTTCACATAAGGCAGTTTTTGTATTAACTTCTAAATCTAATTATATATATTTTTCTCCAATTCGTTGTTGAAATATAATAATTTATACAGAGTGGCTGTCATTTTCATGACAGATTTATTTAAACATACATTAAATAATCAAGACATCACTAACAGGTTAAGTAGAATATAATGAATATATAGGCTAATATAGTGCATATATTTAGCTAATGAGTTAATCTCTCTAGTGAACTAACAGCTGTGGACACTGAATGACTGCCTGAGGTAAATGTGATGCTACGTGACATTGTTTACAAGCTGTTTTATTGTCTTTCCACCGTTGAAACACAGATTGAGCGATTACACGACATATGATACATTTCAGTAAGTTGTAATGTATCCTCAACATACCTTAAGAGATGTTATTTTAAGTTTATTCTTTAGGAAGAGATGATCGCGTTCACTCGCGCGCCGCCGCTTGAAGTTGAACTGACGCGTCTATACAGCGCTTATACAGTCACGTCACATTAAAGAGCGCCAAAACGGCATTTATCATTTGAATATCATGATAAAATGGACTGAATACTTAATATATTCGTGTGGGAACTCGGATTGAAGTGTGTTCCGCGCTTAAAACAAGCCAACTGTTAACTGTTAAAGATTGCATTCGGAAACCGTTCGGTACACGCGTGCACCGAACCGAAAGCCCTGTACCGAAACGGTTCAATACGAATACGTGTACCGTTACACCCCTACTAAATACATAAAATAAATTGTTGCATTTTAACAGGTAAAAGGATTTGGTTGAATTACATAAAAAATTTATTAATTTAAAATGTGGTTAATTTTCAACCTAAATGTAAAGTTTAATAGCCAAAAATAAATATTATAAACAATATAAATATTCTTTATCAATAAACATGAATAATGAATATTATCAATATAAATATTCATGATCAATTTGAATTTTATTAATTAGTTAAAATATCTCGAAAATATCTATAAAAGCCAACAATCATCATTTACGATTATCTTGATGATCAGGTTAGATCTTCACAGTTCTTGGTGGCGTCTTGCACCTCACGCACTTTTGGCTTTATTCTCAATTCCCGCTCTGCCATCTGTCTTCAGCGGTGCTCAGAGAGCCTCTCCTTCTCCCTGTCTCTGTGACAAATCTGAGAAACACTAGTGCACTTTCCTCTCATTGATTAGAAGAAGCGGCGTGCTTTGCTGCATCAGACTCATTAATGGGCTCCATTAGCTTGGCTCCCCAGGCATGGCGGGGTTGAGTTAGTCTGATGGTAAACACAGATGCGCTTGGTGAGGCGGGTGACAGCGCTTCTGTTACTAATAGCAGTCACACCAGGGAGTTGTTCAATCACTCCATTTTATAGACATCTCCACTTTTCTAGCAAATGATGACCAGAGGATGCAGCAAAAATGAACCGCTGGTACAATTCCCAAGATCTGTATCGACATGATCGGGGTAATAATGGATGGGAATCCCAGCAATGTGAGCTATCAAACTGCTGTTCTTGTAGCTGGGTACCCGAGAACGATTCGATATGAGGTCAAATCTTATTACCTGTGGATTAGGGTTCTGTATCGCAATGCATTCATTACAGCATTAGTGCATGATGCCTGATAAAGACCGAATTTCATGAGTACGATCAGCTGTACACTCATCCGTCCTGCTGCTTCAAAGGCTCCATACTCGTGATACGCTTAAGCTCAGTAATTAAGAGGCTCCTTTTGAATACTCAAAAGGACCTTGTTCCTCATTCTTAAGGATTAATGGCGAAGCTCGCCTCATTCACTAACCATGCATACACGCATGGCTGCAGATATAAAGAGTGAAAATTGTTTAAAGTTACTTGGACTTTAAAGTGGAGTGAAACTACTTTTTTTAGATGTGAACATGTCTCACTCTACATTAAATTCACACTAGTGTTTTAGGAAGCCAAACAATAGTATTTATTATTATTATTACTACTATCATCTATAAGAAAGAAATATATTCCCATTGTAATACGTCTGCATTGTGAAATAAATATAAATAGAAAAATAATATTTCTTAAGAAAAAATTGTAATTCTTAAGCATATTATTCATTTGTTCTTATTTTCTCATACATTTTCTTTGGAGACTCTTTATTTTGTTTTAGTTTTTTCAAATTAAGGAAGCCAAGCAGAACAACTTCACTTTGTCTGGAGGGCCAAAATTAATTTCCCACCCTGGTTTGGGCTAATTACTATCTGCAGGTATGAGCTCCCTCATTTCAAATGATCTGAATTCAATATTAGAACGACGGTTAGAAGTCATTTATGTGCGTGCACACCTGTTGTGAATCTCTGTGGAAATTTGCATCAGAACCATTTCTGCACGCATAAGGAGTTTGAAAAAAGTGGGAATACATCCTTCTGACACTCTGATTCACAGCACTCTGTGATTTAGCGTAAAACTCTATTGTAGCCGCCTTTGTACGCAATTATTAGTGAATGAGACCCATTACATTTCTTCATTCTGTCCTGTTTTAAACCTTTTTATTGATGTACGATGTCAGTCAGCCTCAATTAGTATTTAGTTGTATTTCAGGGAGGGCCTGTGTGCTGATAACGTGGATGTGCTTGGCTTGAGCCCAGCATGTGTCTCTATCAGAGCTTTACAGAAGTGTGGGCAGAGCAGAGCTCCAGGTCCAGATATCAGCCTCACCTCTATCCCAGCAGAGACCCCAGCTAATCACCACTTATTTCAGCACAGAGAGGGTACGGGTAAGGGACCTACATGTGTGTGTTCCATGCAAGATTGTGTTTGAGTGTAAGACAAGGAAACACTAAACGCCCGCGTAGAGATTAGCTTAGTCTGGTGAGGGCTATGAATCTGACAGCGTTAATCTCATTTCCCATTTGCCATGTTGTCATGCCCCAATACGTTTAACGAGGGTGTTAATGAAAAGAGGGGAACTAGGCTCATTAATTAAATTAGCTTCCTTATCCTTGCATCTCTCCAAGTACACTTATCACAGCTCTGATTGCCTCCAACTTTCTGGATCTCGACAAGGCAAATGGCAGATATTGTTCATTTTATTTCAATTTGCCTGGCCTTGTACAATTTCTTTATTCTATAATTCCATTTTGCTGTCGGGTGCGGGAGTACTTTAGGGCCGGAACAGCCCAGACAATGTTCAGCTGTGGGCAGGTGGGACGTAGTTGGGAGCAGAATGTTTAGTTTCCATGGGCCTCACAGATTAGGTCAGAAGGGAAATTAAGCAATTTTTATAACTTTAATTGGATTACAAAAAAAAATTAATTACAAGAAAAAAAAATTCAATTTGTGAACATCCTACCTAGCGTTAGGGTTTAACTGTATTATCATTAATACTTAAAATGTAACCCATCTTGCTGCTATTAAATATATTTTTTAATTTCAAACATTTCTGCACACAATGTACAGCATATATTTATACTTTTTTTATGGACATACTGGGTTTTGCAATAAAGAGGATAAAATGCCATTTCACTTTATCAAGAGTATAATTGATCGATAGTTCCAACAAGTCCTCAACATCTAAAGAGTTACGAAACATCTCAACTTGAATAGAGTTCCAAACGCTCTTATTGAGTGTGTGTGTGTGTGTGTGTGTGTGTGTGTGTGTGTGTGTGTGTGTGTGTGTGTGTGTTGGGGGGACTACATATATCATTGGAGGACAGCAAGCTGGAGCTTCCTTCCACACTAATTACGAATATCAAACGGAATAATTGAATTTTCACTTTAACCTCATATGAATTATTTCACAGCCACGTCTAATTTCCTCTTTAAGCGCTTATGTATTATTCCTTGGAAACGCTGCTCTGTGACTGTCCGATTGCCTCACACAGTAAAACGAACGTGGCTGTAAGGACATGAGCATATAACTTTGAACCTTGTGCTGATTAAAATCTTCTCTGACAATGACAGTTCAAGAATGTTCGGCTCGGGCAGCTTAATGATTCTTCTCTGATCATAACCTTACCCGCATGGCCCTTATGGAGCAGAATCAGATTAACATAACTATATATAAAACTCCACAAGTCATCAGTGCAGTCTTGGCACACCAGCACTACTGGCCGATAATGAGATACTATAAAATGCCCTGTAAATTCTGCGTCTTGTGTTAAATCCCGATTTCTTAGGAGCATGCAAGATCCATCTTTGCACAGATTGTATGCCCTCTTCCTAATCAGAGATGGGATGAGTCAATTATATGAGCTGTCTTTATGTGTCTGGTACAAACTGCATCAAATTGATCATATTCAAACCAATTTTTAACAGTTGATGCAAAAAAAAAAAAAATCTAATTATTTATTCCCCCTAATGTCATTCCGAACCTATGCTGTAATCTTCGCAAGAGGAGAAGTTTAAGAATTTGTACAATCTTATCCCGACAGGTCCTAGTGATCACGCTTGTCATCTTGTGCTCAAAGAAACACGTATGTAAAATATGCATGTAATGTAAAATATATACATTATATTATATTATATTATATAGGATTACAATATAATATATATTGTACATTACATCATATTATTCATCCAATATACATACAAATATTTCTTTATATTTCTTTATGATAAGTGGAAATTCAGTTCCAAGAAATTAAAGAGGAATAACAATGCAATTTGACAGGGTAATGAAATAGAAGTTAACAAGCGTTTCATCTCTCTCTTTTTTCCCTTCTTCCCTTTTGAAGATATTAAAAAAGCCTGCAAACCCTCTGAGAGTCTCAGCATTGACAAACAGAGAGTTCAGGGGACAAGACAAAGATGGGGAAAAAACAGCACAATGTCAAGTGAGCAAAAAATGTTGGAGATTTCAAATGAGAGGAGGATGTGATCCATCTACATACTGAGATCACAGTCAGCTGGAAACAGACTGCCAGTGACTCCAAGACCAGAGAGAAGGAGAGGCGATGCAGGTGGCATGGCCTTCACAGCTGACTCATTTCCCTCATCCTCTCTTTACAGTTCATTCTAAACCCAGCCAACGGTTTTACAGAGAGTGGCCTCGGAGATGAGTTTCGATTAACCTTTCAATACAAAAGTAATCTTGGCTACCTATTCAGCCTTTTCAATTGCAATTTTTCTGTCTGTAAAATAATCAACAGTTGAAAGGGGGGGAGGGTGGCTGCAAGTACACAAAATCGTGCCTGGCAATGTGATGCCGTTGCAGACACACTCGGGTTGAATGTAGAGTGGATGGAGCAGGGTGCACACAGCACTAAAGAAGAGGACTACAATACGACATGTCCGTCACTTATGGGTCTTTAGAGTTGTCCTTACAGTGTTTTCTACGGTAAGATAGAACTAAAGGTGACAATGTCTCTCAGAGATGCTCACAAAGTGACTGTTCCAAAACCTACACAAGCAGCATTTTACGGCATCATAGAGGCGTTCTCAACGTGAAGGCAGTTCCAAAAGGGTTGCTTTTTATCATATGTATATGTAGACTTTGGGCAATGTTCTGCTGGGAAAACTTGGGTCCTGCCATCCATGTGGATGTTACTTTGACACGCAACACCTACCTAAGCATTGTTGAAGACACCCTTTCATGGAAACGGTATTCCCTGATGGTTGTGGCCTGTTTCAGCAGGATAATGCGTCCTGCCACAAAGCAAAAATGGTTCTGGAATGGTTTGAGGAGCACAACAACGAACTGTTAAGGTGTTGACTTGGCCTCCAAATTCCCCAGATCTCAATCCAATCGAGCATCTGTGGAATGTGCTGAACAAAGTCAGATCCATGGAGGCCCCACCTCGCAACTTACAAGACTTAAAAGGATAGTTCACCCAAAAATGAAAATTAGCCCATGATTTACTCACCCTCAAGTCATCCTAGGTGTATATGACATTCTTCTTTCAGACGAATAAAATTGGAGTTATATTACAAATATCCAGGCTAATCCAAGCATTAGAATTGGATTAATAGTTGCTCTGTTTTTGAAGTCCATAAAAAGTGCATCTGTCCGTCAAATAATGTGCTCCACGCGGCTCCGGGGTGTTAATAAAGGCCTTCTGAAGCGAATCGACGCGTTTGTGTAAGAAAAATATCCATATTTAAAACTTTATCAAGTAAACTTTCGGCCGACCGCCTTCCGTGGAAAAGTGTTGAATGTTGAAAGTGAAACTCAAGATGCGTACGTGACGTCATGACGAGCCTACCTGGTCACGTTAGTCGCAATTTTTCCATTAATTGAACAGGGAAGGCGGTCGGCTGAAAGTTGACTTTATAAAGTTTTAAATATAAATATTTTTTTCTAACACAAACACATTGATTCGCTTCAGAAGGCCTTTATTAACACCCCGGAGCCGTGTGGAGCATGTTATTTGATGGGCAGATGCACTTTTTATGGACTTCAAAAACAGAGCAACTATGAATCCAATTCTAATGCTTGGATTAGCCTTGGACTTTTGTAATATAACTCCGATTTCATTCGTCTGAAAGAAGAATGTCATATACACCTAGGATGACTTGAGGGTGAGTAAATTATGGGCTAATTTTCATTTTTGGGTGAACTATCACTTTAACGGATCTGCCGCTAACATTTTGGTGCCAGATACCACAGCACACCTTCAGGGGTCTAGTGGAGTCCATGCCTCGATGGGTCAGGGCTGTTTTGGCAGGAAAAGGGGGACCAACACAATATTAGGAGAAGGTCATAATGTTATGCCTGATCGGTGTACTTTATATGTATATTAATTTTTTCAGATTAACGCAGCATTTGTTTTTTTTCTGTCATTCTTTGGTTAGCGTTATATTACAGGATCCTGCTCTTATTCATGCAAATGCTTTAAACCATCCAAGTCAAAAGAGAACACACTGTCTGTCAATGTCCTAACACACACACGACGCACAGAAAGATGCGTGCCAGTATCATGCGCACAGACAGCGCACCAGAATCGACTTCTCATTCGTGCTTGAACGAACCAAAACCCAAAATTTTGTTGAGTATTCTCTCATAAGAGCAGACTAAAATGAGTTAAATAATGTCTGAAATGAACTTGAGAGTTGTTAGAAGAAAATGAGATCTGCATCATGTTTGGCAGCAGCAGATCTTAAAGTGACAGCATCCTAATAAACCACACAATAAAAAAGACGGTTCTTTAAAAGGTTCTTTACATGTAGTAACAGTTCTATTTAGAACCATATTTATATGCTGAAATGGATCTTTGTGTTAGAGTTTAGGGTTCTTTTCCCCCCGCCTTTTTCTTTTTTCAAATCTGTAACTGTCACAGCAACCACTTTACTGATTTTCTGGAGCTCAGCTACGACTACACAGACTGTCAACACACTCTCAACAGGTAAATGATTTCCTTCTAAAAATATCTATACATTTTTACTTACAAATTGTAACTGGTTTTCTAATCATGTCTTTCTCTCTATTTTTGTTTAACAGAACAGTGTGAGCAGCTCTGTTCAGTTAAGGATAGGCTAATTCTCCACTAGTAAGTAACCGAGATATATAAATTATGATCCATATTGTTCGATTTTTTTAATTATTACATATGCATAAACATACCAAGTCACACACACACAAAAAAAAAAAACATTAAAGCTATTCCATGACTTGTAAAGGGCTCACATACTGTCTATTTTTGCTCATTTTGGCCTCTGTAAACATAATTGTTTTTACATAAACAAATGAAAGAGACACACTGTAACTCTAAACTCAATTGTGTATTTCAGATCCCACAACCTCATCATCTGCAGAAAGAAACTGCCATTCAAAATACACATAATGATGGACATAGGATTGTGAAGATATTTTACTGGAACTAGGTCTTCATTACATCTATATCATGTTCAATGTCAATTGTTATTTGTGTATTTTACCAACTATTGTAAGGGCACTGCCATTTTTGCTACAATTTCCCATGCCAATAAAAAGTACCTAATTGACACAATATGCTGTTTTTTAATGTATAACCAGGCCACAAGATAGGGGTAAAACAATATTAAAAATGTATAATAATAATAATACTGATATTAACCCTCTATGGCATGACTTTTTATTTTTTGGGGAAAAAAATATTTCACCCCATTTTTTGGGAGCTTGGGGGTCCCTGATAATATATCCATCATAAAAAGTGTCGCCCCCCCACCCCTGAACCAGATTTTGGTTTGTTGCCTCAGGGCAACACTGTGCCATAAGGGTACTAAAACTCCAAGGTTTTCTACATAGATTTTCAATAGGGAAAACAAGCAATATGTGCATTAGATAAAATTATATTTTGAAAAACATCAAACAATACAAAAACACTACTACTAATTACAACTAACACCTCATGTATTATATTCATACACCAATCAGGCATAACATTATGACCATTGACAGGTGAAGTGAATAACACTGATGATCTCTTCATCACGGCTCCTGTTAGTGGGCACGGCTCCTGTTAGTGGGTGGGATATATTGGGCAGCAAGTGAACATTTTGTCCTCAAAGTTGATGTGTTAGAAGCAGGAAAAACGGGCAAGCGTAAGGATTTGAGCGAGTTTGACAAGGTTCAAATTGTGATGGCTAGACGACTGGGTCAGAGCATCTCCAAGATTGCAGCTCTTGTGGGGTGTTCCCGGTCTGCAGTGGTCAGTCTCTATCAAAAGTGCTCCAAGGAAGGAACAGTGGAGAACCGGCCACAGGGTCATGGGCGGCCGAGGCTCATTGAGACCCATCAGGGTGCCCATGCTGACCCCTGACCCCGCCCAAAGCACCAACAGTGGCACGTTAGCATCAGAACTGGACCACGGAGCAATGGAAGAAGGTGGCCTGGTCTGATGAATCACATTTTCTTTTACATCACGTGGATGGCCGGGTGCATGTGTGTGGCTAACCTGGGGAACACATGGCACCAGGATGCACTATGGGAAGAAGGTGTGGCGGCGGAGGCAGTGATGCTTTGGGCAATGTTTTGCTGGGAAACCTTGGGTCCTCCATCCATGTGGATGTAAATTTGATATGCACCACCTACCTAAGCATTGTTGCAGTACATGTACACCCTTTCATGGAAACAGTGTTCCCTGGTGGCTGTAGCCTCTTTAACTCTTTCACACTTCCACAAAGCACAAATGCTTCAGGAATGGTTTGAGGAGCACAACGAGTTTGAGGTGTTGACTTGGCCTCCAAATTTCCCAGATCTCAATCCAATCGAGCATCTGTGGGATGTGCTGAACAAACAAGTCCGATCCATGGAGGCCCCACCTCACAACTTACAGGACTTAAAGGATCTGCTGCTAACATCTTGGTGCCAGATACCACAGCACACCTTCAGGGGTCTAGTGGAGTCCATGCCTCGATGGCTCAGGGCTGTTTTGGCAGCAAAAGGGGGACCAACACAATATTAGGGATATTAGGGTCATAATGTTATGCCTGATCGGTGTTAATAATAATAATAAAAAACATAAATGATACTCATAATGCACATTCTTTGAGTTTTCTGAACGTGTAAAAACAAACTTCCCAGGAAGACTTGAATGCACCATATGGTACTAACACTATGATATTGCCTGAACAAAAGTGGTCTAACTGCATAGTGTTGCCCTGAGGCAACAAACAAAAAAACACAGTTTTAGTATATAAATAAAAACAAAATAAATATTTAAACAATCAAACATACTTTGTTACATGCTGATGCACATGCAAATATTTTTTTTAATAAATGTATTTCAATTTAAACATGTTAAAAAGTGATATTTATCCAAGCAATTGATGGCACTGTGTCCCATGTGGCTTTGCTTCATGAAAGGACTGCTCCACCCCCAAACAAAAAGTCACACCCACTTCAGCCCCTCATTTCATTGAACAGACATGTCAGGTGATATAATGTATTTAAAAAAAATATTAAAAAAAGTTAAAGGGGCGGTGTGAGGTCCAAAAAGGTGGTTTGTTGCCTGAGGGCAACACTATGCCATAGAGGGTTAATAAAATAAAGATACTAATATACTAATATTAATGAAAATAAACTATTCATAAAAAGGTTATTTATAACACCATTAAGGTCCTATATAAGACTTTCAAAGGACGGTTCTTTATGGAACCTTATAAAAATGGTTCCATTTGGCACCAAAAAAAATTCTGCACTAGTTACAAGCCAAAGAACCCCAATTTGGTACGGTTTATAACCATTTTTCTTAAGGGTGCAGTTGCTGTGATGTCTGTCATTAATGGTATTCAAAGAACAAAGGTAACAGATAAATTGTAGCTTTAAAAAGGATTCATCTATATTTAATGTATTATTATGTAGTGCAGACTGTTTTATAACTTTATTACATTTCTGTATACTTTATTTCCGACCTGTTAGACAGGTAGGAAGGCCACAGGTAATATATGAAATTTATTTTAATGGGTTTGTATGTGAAGATTGTTTTAAATTCACTTAATTAAAATTAAATTCACTCAATTAAAAGCTGTTTTTTTTTAAGCCTAATGAATGTTTAATGTCTATCATTATTTGTTTAAAAAAATCAATTTCATAGAGACCTCAGTAGCAGTATTAATATCAGTGATACTGGCTTTCATTCATAAAAAGATGTCATTACAACAAATATTTAAAAAATGCTGTCTTTAAGTTGTTTCTACATTAATTTGGAGACTAAAGGTCCTTTCACACTGGACGCGATTTTGAATAATTTGAATAATTCGCGCGATGGTTTTATTTTTTGATCAGCTGTTTGTGTAATGACTGCTTCCACACCGAACGTAAATGTGCTGCGGCGAAAAAAACGATGTTTATTTTTTTCGTGTCGATGTCAATTTTTTTTAACATTCGCAGCGACAGAAAAGGCTTAAAGGGGTGGTAAACCACGATTTCACTATTCTAACTTTAGCTAAAGTGTAATGTTGCTGCTTGAGCATAAACAACATCTGCAAAGTTACAACGTTCAAAGTTTAAAGCAAAGGGAGATATTTGCTTTTAAAGAAATCAGTTTCTAAGAACTACAGCAAACGGCCAGTAGGCGACTACACACATTCCTCCAGGGTTGGTGACATCAACAGGCTCAATATTTACATAAACCCCTCCTCCGAGAATATTAAATAAGGGGGGGTGAGGCCATTTTGTATCGCGGCGCTGTTGTGGTATAGTAGGCTGGAGTGTTGTTGCCGCGATGCCGAGGAAACGCTGTTATTTTCATCCGGATTGCAGGTCTGGGGTACTTGCTCTGTTCAGCCTTCCTTGGGACGGGGGTGCGTTGCAGAGCGTTTAACATAAAACATGTTATATGCACGTGTGTTTGAGTCAGCGGGGAATCAGGCGCGCGCAGGGCTCCCTGCAGCACATCTAACAGAGGAAAACATCCACCGTCTTCGCGATTTCAATGCCAGATTTGCACAACGTCAGCTGCGTGAAAAAAACACTGCCGGTGCGTGGATGCATGACGCGCGCGCTGCACATTTCACGGAGGACAACACAAACTTCCACAAACTTCGCGAGTTCAATACAGGATATGCACAACGGCTTGTCCTGAAAGCTGGATTTACAAACAGAAGCTGTTCACGGGCCACAACCTGTAAGTCTGATTTATTTTTCATCGATGTGTTTTCCTGTAATAGGTTGTAGCAAGGAAGTAAACAGATGACAACGCTGTTCTGCAAACCAGTCTGTTAAATGCTCATTCATACTTAACGTTATCCGACGAACACCTAACGTTACAAACACTAACGTTAAAATCTCAACAGCGAACCTGACATTAGTGTAAATGATTCTTTGATGAGAGCTTTTATGTATTGTTTATCTACAGGCATGCTAAACATGGTTCTGTGTGTGATTTGGCTAACTTACTAGTTAAAGCCAGTGCTTAGTGTTTGTTTTGGGTTAGTTCTTGCGACAGATATTTGGCTATAATCGTTCTAAAAATACAAAAGTTAAAGTGCCATTCAGTAGCGATCATTATAGATCCGCAGTCTTTACTCTTGAGGACTGAACAGGTTCTGCTCGATCATCTTCCCTCAAATGTTCTGGGTCTGATTCGGGCTCAGATTGGTGTGGTTTTATTGACGCCGTTGTTTCTAACACTGACCAAAGCACAGCCTCCGGTAAGGGGCGTGACGTTTCCGACATACGTGCACTAGGCGTTTAGCGAATCACAACACACTGGGCCAGCTAACCAATCTGAGCCCATCGCGTATTTTTGAGGGACTGGCTTCATACAACCCGGAAAGCATCAGACCGTTTTACAAGGAGGGACAGAGCAGTGTAGAATAAAGGTCAAATATATGAAAAATAAGGCATTTTTTTTTAAAACGAAGCATGAACACATGTTACAGTGCACCCCACAAACACAGTCAAGCCTTCAAAAGAATGTGTTTTACCACCCCTTTAAACCAATCACATACAAGGAAACAAAGGTCACGAAATGTCCAGTTGATGTCACGAGCCATTCAATCAACAAACCTTTGCCAGGTATCACATTTCTCACGAGATTACAGCTGTAGTTGTGTTTACAGCTGTACAGATGCAGCTGTGTTTGCTCACTGTAGGCTACAGACAACGATATCACCTTTTGAGTTAAAACTAGTAGATTTTTTTCTAATCTAATTGTGGCCGCGACTAGAAAGTGAATGTGTTTCCGTCAGTACGACTGTGGCACTTAAATGTTTACATTGTGACTCAACTGGAAACATAGCAGTTCTGGATGGATTGGTTCCTGGAGTGTATGGTTTATCTCGTCAGATGCATTGCTACTGTCTCTGGAGGAGCTCCTCAAATTGTCCCACGAATATTTGAAAGTAACTGCGGAACCGGCCATGATAAAGTTTTAGCTCATGTACAAGATTAGCATACTCCCCTTCAGACTCTTTGTTCTTTTAAGACCTTTTAAGATACCTTCTTTTTGGTCTTTAAAATAAAACGAAAAGCTTGTCTTCACTGGATGAGGAAGTGTCCGTGTTTTCTCAGCTTTGGAATGTTGGAGCTCTGAAACGTCACAGACGTCGCGGCTGATGTGAATTCTTTTGACGCTAATTATTCGTACACGAAATATTCGTTTTTCCGCTTCGCTTTTTCATTACGCATTCCGGTGTGAAAGGGCCTTGACTGTGAAATTATTACAATATAAAATATTAAAAACTCAAATGTTTTTCAATTGCGATTAATTACAGGAATTTTTTTTTTGATTAATTATTTTTTTTTTAATTATAGATTGATAGCACTATATATATATATATATATATATATTAGTATATATATATATATATATATATATATATAGTATATATATATTGTATATATATCAACATTTTAGGCTATTCTGCTCCCTGTGTGGAGTGTTCTACAGTCACTTCAGTTAGTGTTTCATTTCAGTTAGCTTGCTGCTTTCTTAGTGTGCGTATGCATGCAGTAGACAGCACAGCACTTCGCTAGGTTTTGAAACCGAGCATGTATTATAAAAATAACATAAACCCAACAGCAGATACACAATGTAGGCATCTGAAAACCGTCTCTAAGTCTTGTATTGACCCTGTCTCATACTTTGCTGACAGGTGTCAGCAGCAGCTCTGACAAGTGTGCGGATGAGGGACTGAAAAATACATTCCTACAGGCAAACACACGCGCTGATGTTTTTGTAAAGAAACTTTAGCTGAAGAGATTATTGATTCGTTGTGATTGAAACCGTCTGATGGTCTTATTAATGGTGCATTAGAGCAGTCAGTGCTAGAAGCAGAAATCAAACAGACGTTGAATGTGCGACACTTGCTAAAGAGGTCACAGATATCGTCATGACAACGTCTGTTCGGTCCAGGTCACGAAACCTCCATTATGGCAACAGATGTGGGCATCACATGTGAAATTTGCAATTAAGTATGACACAACAAAGATTTGCTAGAGAGATAACCATGAAGTCATCACCACAATTGAAGCCAAACAGAGAGAGAACAAAGGCCAGGGCAGCATCTGCTCAGGTAAATATGAAATCATGCTATTACCAAAATGGCATGAGATGTGTGGAAAGGTAATAAAATGTCGCTGGAGAAGAAGAAAAAAATGTTATCAAAAGATTTTTCAATTACTGTGCAAAATGAATCACAGACTTTTGCTAAATATGCGCCAAGGCAACTTGCCTCATCTTTATGTCATTTTTAACCTTTTTTACTCCATTCCGAGGAATGAAATGACAGGAAATGTAAACAGTTTTAAAATAGAAGGTTTTTTCATGGTCATCCTGTAATTAAACCGAACCAGTGCAAAGAGAGTGGGAAGAGAGAGGAACGGGGCCATGTTATGCACTGATAGAAAAAAACTGATTATTTAAAAAGACGACAATGACGAAGATTAAGAAATAACAATTGAAAGCCTTTCAAGGCACAAACCACTGAACCAGTGCACAGAGGCCGCAATGGCAAAATAGTGTCAAAAGCCTGTGTCTAACCTACCTGTGAGACCCCCATGATGCAATAATTTAGATTCTCTGCAACCTGCATGCTGCAGAACATCAGATGTGAGTAAAAACTCAATGACTATTGAAAATATAATCATGTGGAGCAGCAGGTAGTCCATTCAAACATGATTTTGTGCAATATTAGGTATCATTTGAATCTAAAATGTTGGTGAAAGCACATATCCAACTCTAAAGTCTGAGGGTCAGATTTACTAACATCTTGTGTCAGTGCAAACCCTCTTTTGGCATAAAAAAAAAAAAATACTGTCAGGATTTACTAAAGACACGCAGTGATAAATTAGCGCTGAAAAGGCGTGGACAGGGTTACTTTTGTGGCTGACCTTATTGCATATGCATTTGTTTGAGTTTCCCCTTCAGACACAAAATTTAAAGGAGAAGAATATTTAAATGAATCATGATTTACTAAGGTTTGCTCTGGTATAACCCCTCCAGTTCAAACCGCCTGCTCTAAGCTGGACTTGAACCCGGGTTCACATGCGTGAGAGTCAGAAGCTCTAACAACGAGGCTAAAGGCTGCAACCTCTAGCATCAGTTTCTAGAGCGCCCATTGAGATCAGAGGAGTGAGGTTTCCTCGCACAGCGACTACTAGCTGGCCTCCGTTACTCCGTTACATTATTTACAGTCCAAAAAAAGCATGTCTTAAACCAGAGGCTAATTTACGCTGCTCTTGGTAGATTGCGTTGGTCATTATGGAAATTATGCGTCTGTGTTCACTAATTTGTGCACCGTCAGTAGATTGCTTTTTTAGTTTGGCCTTCTCACGCTAATTTGCCCTGTTTGGTAAATCTGGCTAAATTAATGGTCTGGACTGTCTTAAAGTCCTGACCATGTCCATGTTACATGAAGATGAAGAAGGAAAATCGTGTGGGAATGAGCTAAACAGGCATACACATTTTTTTTATTTTTTATGTGTTGGTCTTTTTTGTAGGACAAACAAACTAATATGTTTCCTTGGCAGGGGAATAGCAAACATACAGCCTTTCCATGCTCTTACAGGAGTTGTGGGACAGCTGCCCAGTAAATAATTTCAGAAATGAGGTCACAACCAGGCAGGGAGTGGTGTGAGTTCTACTCTAATCAGTGCCACTTCAGGCCAATCCTTTTTTATATCGGCCACCTTTGCTAACGTAAGTCTTTCCTGACCTGGGTTTAATGCCAAGCTGATCAAAAATTACAATTCATGTACGAGATTCTGGGTTAAGGTGGATCATCCCATAAAGATCCGATATTTAGATGGATTTTGGAGAGTTGATAATCACCAACAGCTACAGGAGAGATTACAGAATGACCAATGAGATGAACAAACCAGCTAAGTAGCCTACAGAATGTCTATTTGTGTGCCATAGCCTTCATTCTAGGGCAACGGAGCACTCATTTTATGAAGAAAAGTTTGTGACTGCTTTTAAGACGTAACTTTGCGACGGAGGATTAAACATGGTTTAGTTGTAGAGTGTTTCAGCATTTCAGAGAGCAAACAGCAAAGCATTACAGGAGATTATGGCAAATCTGATTTACCATTATTTTACTTGTTCTGCTTATGCAAAATTTCATTTGGAATAAGTCTTTAACCTTGACTTCAGTCAGTACTTTAGAAAGGAAAGAAATGTAAAAAAAAAAAAAAAAAAGAAATAAAGAAAAAGAGCGTTTCAAAGCAGAGACCAATTTACAGAGCATCAGCGCTAAGAAGATGCAAATGACAAATCAACAGACAGAAATATGCAAATAACGTTGATCTAAAGTCATTACCACAACAATTAGTCTCCGCAATCATCAAAATATTTCAATAAGGTTGGTTACAACTCATTGACTATTCATTATGTTCTCTAATTAGATCATAAATTGTAAAGATATACAAGCATGAGCCTTTGACATATTATTTCTGGTGAGAAAACAGTAAAGCAGAATTCTTTATTCATGGATTAATAAAAGTCAAAGTGCAAAAACTTCTGGAATAAATGTTGTTTGTTAAGTAATATGTACTCAGAAACTCAATATTCATTATATATATATATATATATATATATATATATATATATATATATATATATATATATATATATATATATATATATATATATATATATATATATATATATATATATATATATATATATATATATACATAGAAATTGCACACCAACCAAAGTAACCCGGTGATCCAAGGCACACAACACAAAGCTAACAATATGTGAAAAAATGTGCCTTGAGGAAAAAAATGAAGCAGCCGTAATTCTGCAGAAAAGTCATAAAATTAAGATGAAAAGGTGTTTTCAGACAGCCCAATTTAAGTCATTACTGTTTGTTAACGATAATTTGCTTGGTATTTTAAGATAATTTGTTCAACACCTACGCAATTTGCCATGGGTGAAGAGAGACACTGACAGACACATTTGTTTCAGTGTTGGGTGATTCTCTTACATACCCTGACAATGGAGCAATGCCAAAAACACTTCAGTATACCCTCAAAATAAATGCCTTCTAAACTTAACTAAAATGCCTGGAGTGTGTTTATTTTTTCTTTTTCTCATGCGCTTAAATTACAAGTTTAATTTCCTTCTGCTAACGGCTACAACTTTCTATTCCCCCTATATTGGAATACCTGTGAAGCTTAATAAAACCCAAAGCACACTCCATCTTTTAAAGCATAATTTGCTAAAAATTCTTCAAGCTGCATAATATAAACATAATTTGTACTTGGAGAACAACAGGGATTTCTGGGTAAATGTTCCTAAATGGCGCAGGGCCAAAATGTCCTTTCCCCTTGATCTGATGAAATAAACACAGCAGTTGGTTGTGCATCCTGCTTATGGCGGAGGGGCATGGTTTTTTTGTAAATCCCTGGATGCATATATTTGTTATATTCCATTTTATTATTTGTTAATGGCTCAGTGGTGCTGGGACTAAATCAATTTGAGCTGATCTTTAAAAGCCAGCGCATCAGTGAGCACATTAGCCTGATTTGCACTTCATTATGTGCACTGATGGGCAGTGCTGAACAATCACATCAGCAGGTGCAGAGCAGAGTGGAGGGAACCCAGGCAGGTAGAACAGCGCGTGTGTGTGTGTGTGTGTGTGTGTGTGTGTGTGTGTGTGTGTGTGTGTGTGTGTGTGTGTTGCACAAATAATTGCCTTTCTAGAAGAAAATGCAAAAGGTCTGCAGAGAGCTATAGCGGTTGTTCCACTGTTCTTTTCAGCACTAAAAGAGTAAAAGAGTGCTTGAAAACTGCATTTAAAAAATATTTGCTTTTCTGAAATGTGCTGTTCTTTCTGCGTGCTTGCAATTCTTTGAGGATTGCTTTGGGATTTGCTATCTGGAGTTGTTGTGATGCTTTTAGATTTCTCGATGATTTGCCAGGCAAACTTTTATATGGAAAAACAAGATAAAAGTGCATTCATTTTCAACATGTCTATTCCTAAATAATTACCTCATTCCCTTCCAAAATGTGTCATTGTATTCTGTTATTATTTGTGTACAGCACCTTACAGAAATGAGGTTAAAATTGTCCTTACATTTTTTTTTTTAAACTAATGAAGAAAAAAAACGAATTGCACTTTTGCTATTTGAACATCAACTGTTGTATCTAAATCTCAGACCAATTAGGATTCAGATGCAATCCTCTAAGAATATATATATTTACTGGATATATATTTACTGGAAAGCATAATGTTCAGTAAAAATGCACTTAATAAATTATAACAGGAGTGTTTATCCAATTTATATCTTTATATCTGGCTTGGGTTGTCATTCGGCGAATCTTATTTGAATCTTGTGGGAAAAATTATATTAATGCACATTAATAATTCATGCAAATGAGGCAGGTTGTCCTTAAAATAATCTCTTAATTGAGCTGTTCATTTTGTAAAACCCTGAAAATAATTAGTAATGGGTTCTTTGTATAGCGGTTTTCCATTTAGTAAAAGGTCTGGTTAACATGACTTGAAGAGCATTTCTATGTTCTTCTGCAAACAAAATTAAAATAAATGTAAAATTAAAAATACTTTAAAAAAACTATGAATGTTAAGGATGTGGTCCTTATCCAGTACCTAGTCAGCAACTTCTATTTTTAAAGCACACAACAGTTTAAAAAAACTCACATTTAGGGTATGGATGTATGTAATTTTATGTTGTAGAACAAAATGTGAAAGTCGATAATAATTAAAAAAAGAAAGTGTAAAGTCGAATCAGCCTTCTAGGTTGGCCTACAAATTGACGCCATGACAAAACATCTCTATAGCAAAAACTGCCTTATTGTAAAGAAACTGGTCCATTTATGTCAAACAACAAAGTTATATTGAGGTGAAAAATTCATGTTTGGAGGTCACAATGGATGCAAGCATAAGCATTAGAACTGCTATCTAAACAACCTTCTGCTAAAAGTCAATGTTTCCAGACAACTCATTCCCACAGTGACCATCTATAAAGTCCTATTATCACATTAGACAAGTGTGCATGTGTTATGGGTGTGGAAGCAACTTTGCGAACGGTGTCTATGTGGATCTACTTGCGAGTGCTGGAGGACGACAGCACCTCTCTGGTGGGTCACAGTTGGCTGATCTCTCTCCCCAGGGGCCGACCTCTCTGCTGAGAAAGGCATTAGACGAAGGGCCGTGGGCAGCTGTGGGTTTTAACAAGGTAGCTGGCTTCATTTGAGCATGTGTTGCTTATTCGCAGCTGAAATGCTCTCAGCACAGCTTATGTTTGACATATTTCCCCCTCCGCTACTGCATATTTACAGAGGCCATTGAAAACTCCTCACGGGCATGACAGGCAATGTGGGAAAGTATATTTGTAGACTTCAGCTTTTCTGTAATCCTGAGGTCTCTGCCCAACTTCACGCCCTTGGTATCAAAAAACACATGGGTAAAACAGCTCCTCCAATATATCAAAAAATACTTTGGTATCACTTATAATACTCACACAGCATTAAAATCGCCCATGGATGTGCTACTACTTTTAATATTTCTTTAGACTCGCTCTGAAGTGCCTTGATATTAAAGTGCTTTTTCATGAAACATCACACCGGAGCTCCTCTTAGTTTTTCATATACGCTGTTGTCTTTGGGAATATATCAATGAAACCACATCTGATGGTGCAAAATCAGTTACGAGTCTGAGGTGTAGCTCATAGGTATGATGAAGATTTGTGCTATATACTTTCTCATGAACTCGCTACAAACTAAATAAACAGTAGAGATATATAATAGCAACTGTGATTCAAAAAATGGCATTAGAGTTGGCAAGTGCGATTCATTTCCATTAATCAGTTCAAACTGTCAATTAAAATGAAATTATTCAAATTATTTTTCAGCGTATAAAATTGTCCCTGGCTGCCATTTTTTCATACATTAAGAGGAATATGTAAATATACTTCTGTCTCACATAATACTCACATAGCATTAAATTGCCCATGGATGTATTATGGCTTCTTTTAACATTTTCTGGACTTACTCTGTAGTGCCTTAATATTGAAGTGCTTTTACATGAAACATCAAACCAGAGCTCCTCTTACTTTTTCATACTCTACTACTCGCTATTGTCAGTGAGACTATTTCAGTGGAGTCCAATTGGACCACATCCAATGGTCCAAAACAGTTGAGTCTAATGTGTAGCCCGTAGGTAAAAAGGCATGATGAATCACACCACACACGCAGGATTAATCTTTCTCATTAACGCCAAGCTGTGAACTGGAGCTACGCATGACCGCACAAGAGGCGTAGAGGGTCTATGTTTAAACATGGACGGCACTTGTTCAGGATTACGTCGGCTGCAGCTCATTTTATGGCCAGGAAACCACCTATATCTCCATGCGGAGTCAGTGAGTCAGGCTATTGGGATATAAGTATTTTTTAGAGCTCATTACGAGTCCTAATTGGAAAAGCATGGCAAGAAGCCATTTTTGCACTACCGCTTT
Source organism: Gobio gobio (assembly GCF_949357685.1). NCBI lineage: Eukaryota > Metazoa > Chordata > Actinopteri > Cypriniformes > Gobionidae > Gobio > Gobio gobio. The sequence continues at coordinate 31,697,362 of NC_137107.1, read as the reverse complement.
AACTGATACCGCTTCTCTCATTGTAATATCTGAAATATTACGATAAAGAAAGCTACTGTATTGTAAGTTACCGTATACAAAATCTACATTCAGAGGAGATGCAAACAATTAACAAAGGCAAAGGAGCAAAATCACTCAACAGTTGCAACACTCAACACAGTTGCATTTTGCATTCAAAAAAGATGTTTGTGTTAATTTTCTATGGATCATAGTAGAGCTGCACGATTAATAGTTTAATTTTAAAAAATTGCAACCTCGTTTCAAACACCCACGCGATCTTATTCATAAATGACAATGATTCGGCTGTAACTGTCTATTAAACCTTTGACAAGGACGATCACAGAAAACATTCAGATCTGCGTTGGTGCTGCCGCTGATCCAGAGAGAGCAGTTGTCATGTATAGGTATGAAACAGCTTCACAAACACTCTTTTCAACCAGTATCATTATTTCTCTTACAATAATTCAAATGATCACAGAAGTTTGGATATAAACACAAAACATCCATGGTAGCGAATAGGGCTGTGCGATATTGAAAGCAATATGCGATATCCTTGTTAAATAATGCGATATTTCATAAGCGATACGATATTGCTTAAAGTGTGTAAAATCTATTTCTTTCCCCAACTGATATCTTTGACTTAAAGCATAACCGACTATGTTTACATGAAAACTCATCGAGACAGCCATTTTGACATAACTGTGTGTGTATTTGACAGTTCGAGTGTGAAACACGACACAAATAGGAACGGCTTGTGCGCACGTTTCGGTGTGTGTGTCAGACAGCAGACAGCACGAGACTGCAAGGAGTTGTTTTTCACAAATTATTGTGTTTGATAACTCTTTTTAACGTCAAGCAAGTCACATCAGTAACAGTCGAGGGCCCAGTCTATTCTCTGCTATATGCATCGACCTAAAACGTACACTTTTCACAATATTGAAGTAGCCTATTAAAATCAGTCAGATATTGCGTGCCCTTGCGAAATGCATATTGCGATATGTACATTTGCAATATTTCGATAATTTCGATATATTGTGCAGCCCTAGTAGCGAACCAAATAGAGTAAATCACTTGTTAAAAGTAAGTTGACGCTTCAAATAAAGATAGTATCAATTACACTGTTCTGCCAGTAGGGGGCGAGAAATGACGGTTAAAAAAATGCTGCATCCGAAATCGTATGCTTCCCTACTATATAGTAGGCGAAAACAGTATGTGACAAAATGAGTTGATCAAATTCACAATACTCATAAAATATTAGGTACAAAGTAACCAGGTGACCTAATTCTTCCAGCACTTTACCATCCCATGAGGCCACGGGAGGATTTGTGAATGGCAGTGAAGCGACATAACTGATGCTGGTAGGTCACATGATAATAACAACATGGTGAATGTAGTACACTCGGATAACATTCATACATTCTTACTATATAGAACATACCTTTTTTAGCAGTTATTTCTTAATCAAAATAAGTTCCTACTCAAGAGAGTATGTCATTGAATCCTTCAAGATATTCAAAAACGCTGATTCATCCATTAATGAACCAAGTCATTCATTCAAACCATTTTTTTAATATAATTCATCCAAATCAATAAATCAGAATCATGATTTCTATTTGAAACTAAAAAATTGATTCTCATTGTATCCAGAATTGTGCAGCTCTAGATCATAGCAATTGTATTTCATCAAATTATGATTTTTTTTAAAGAAATTAATATGGTACTTTTATTCAGAAAGGACACATTAAATTGAGCAAAAGTTACAGTAAAGACATTTATAGTTACAATAGATTTCTATTTAAAATAAATGCTGTTCTTTTAACTTTCTATTTATCAATGAATCCTGAAAAAAATGTAAATTAAGCAGCTGTTTTCAACATTGATGATAAATATGTTTCTTGAGCACCAAATCATCATATCAGTGTGATTTCTGTAGGATCATGTGACACATGACACAAGTAATCACTGCTGAAATTTCAGCTTTGCCATCAGAGGAAAAAGAATATATTAAAATATTGCTGTTTTTATGGTATTTTTGTATTATTGTAGGCTTGGTGAGCGTAAGAGACTTCTTACAAAAACATGAAACATCTTAAATTCCTAATTTTTGAACGGAAATGTAAGGTGTAGTCATGCATTTTAAAGAGCTGATTTAGTTGTCTGGATTTCGGTGGTGGAGAGATGCATCTCATTAAAGTATCCCAGATCAGAGTATAGTTTCCTGCATTCTCCAGAACCAAGCGCTCAGAACCAGCCTGTAAGGTCTGAAACCATGTCATGCAAATCACATTCAACAAAAGTTTCTGGCCATGCTTGTACTGTCATCTGATTTGCATAGTTCCTCGGGTGCTAAAACAAAATCAGGTGCTAAAACAATCCAAACAAAGTGTGTAAATAAAAAATTATATTAGTGAATTCCCCAAAGAGATTCTGCCCCAAGTATATCAATGATCATTTTTCGGTCTTATTCTGAAAACCATAAATCCTGACAGTTCCTGTTAGTAAATAGAGCTGACAGCGCAAGAATCCCAGGAGACATTCACAAGAAAGAAAAAAAAACCAGGGACCGTGAGAAGCAGAAGTGTGTGTTTTTGCGCATGAAACACCTTGTTTTGTTCTTGGCTATTCTTCACAGAGAATTATAAGTTCTGGCGGAGGTTACAGAGATCAGAAGTCACAGACAATTTGGGGTTTCTCATTGTTCAACACATTCTACATTCTACATTTTGAAAAGTCTACAGACGTGAGTAGGGCTCACTGTAATCTGTTATGGCTTTGTATCTAGGCCTTATAAATAGCCCTTTTTAACACTTTTGCAACCACAGAGATTAAACCATCATGTGGTCATCAATGCATGTCCTGTTATCTGATGATTCTGGGATTACTGGACCTGACAAGAGATCCCCCCCATGAGCTGATCAAGGCTTAGCCACCCACTACACACTCTTCCAGAAGCTTCTGAGGGCTTTGCTCCAAATCGCATGCTTAAAGCAAGAGATAAAGGCCAAACCTCCCAACCAGGCTCAGTGGAGCTGATGGCCAGAATGAGGTCATTCCCAAGCCTTGAAGCATACTTCACCAATACCCATCTAGGGAAACATCTTTCACTATTAAAGTCTTCCAATTGTTCTCCCCATCAAGCAGTGATCAAAAAGAAGAGTAATGGAGGCCGTATTGTAACTAATTTTTTGGCACAGGCATGCATCTAAAACTTTATAATATAATTAATATAATATAATATAATATAATATAATATAATATAATATAATATAATATAATATAATATAATATAATATAATATAATATAATATAATATAATATAATATAATATAATAAATATAATGTTTCCATATTTATAAACTACAAATTAGTTTAGAAATCTAACACTAATACTAATAAGAAAATTTAAAAACAGAGTAATTTTAGATCTATGGAACCAGCTGAAATTAATATTTATAATTAAACATCCAATATCAACTGATATATATATTCAATATTGACTCATACAGTCAAATTGCATTCATATAAATCTGGTCGATATCAGTAAGTGAGTCTTTACTGCAAATAACCAATAAATAGCCGATGTATAAGAAATATTAGAAATATTTCCCACTCTGTTTTTTACTTTGAAAACCCAGTTGAAAACGTGACAGTAAAGACAGTAACTTTACAATATATTTTCTATTCAATGCTGTTATTTTTAACTTTCTATTCATTAAAGAATCCTGAAAATATATTATCACAGCTTCCACAAAAATATGAAGCAGCACGACTGTGGTAATAATAAGAAATGTCTCTTGAGCACCAAATCATCATATTAGAATGATTTATAAAGGATCATGTGAACATGAAGACTGGAGTAATGATGCTAAAAATTTAGCTTGGCCATCACAGGAAAAAATTACACCTTTAAATGTGTTAAAATAAAAAACATTTAATTTAAATTGTAATAATATTTCACAATATTACTGTTTTTACTGTATTTTTGATCAAATGAAGGCATGCTTGGTGAGCAGCCTTGGTAAGAAACTTATTTCAAAAACATAAAATAAAATAAAAACATTATTTTGTCCAATAAATAAAATGCATTAAAAACTAAAATCAAAATTTTTCATTGTCAATGTTGTGATTAAGCGAGAGGGATTTAAGAGGGCAAAACATAGAAATAAAAGAAAACTTTTTTTAAGTGATTGTAGTTTTCAGATGACTGTTGTAAACAACAGAATAAAGTTTAGTTTAGGTTAGCAAACTTCCAATACCACTATTATAGAAACAATTTCTCTCTCTGGGAATAAGTTTGGTTCTTCCAGTCAGAAAACAAACAGCTTTACTCAACATTGGCGGCCTGCTGTGAACTGCAGGGAGGAAAAGCGAGAAGCGTCTGAGGCTCTGAGCACAGTGCTGACCATCCACAGCACTCAATGTTAGTCATACTGATCAGAGTTTGGCTTAAACTACCACACAACGAGCCCATCAGAGAGAGGCAAAAGCGCCCGTTCCTACCAGGACCCCCCAGGATCTGTGCAAAACATGTGATGAGGCGAAGTGAATAATAATTAAGGAAAAGAATCATCCGGTGCCTTCAGTCAAATAATGACAGCCACCGTGCTGAAAGCAGGTTGAGAGATTCATGGGTGGGGATGCATTAAAAATCATTACCCAGAAATGTGCGCACTAGGATTATTCGCTGCGGGCAGCCGCTGATTGCTTTGTGGAGGGAGCCTGTGCGGCAAGCAAATCAAAATGGAGCTTGAGAGCGAATAAGTTTCCCCTGTGCACAAATCACTAATTACTTATTAATGGCCAGATGAAGAGAGTCAGTGCCTTCAAAGTAAACACGTGCCAGCGACCCTGGAGGGGCAGAAGGAAATTGGGAGGAATTGCTCTGTAAACTGTGATGGCAACTAATCAAGTTCAGTGGCTGTTGCACTCTCCAATACATCGGCGAAAAGGCCAATTCATAGCCCTTTCTCCTAAGGGGAAACTGAAAATAAACGCATAGAACAATCTCTCTGTGTGTGTCTGTGTTTGTGTGAGAGAGAGAGGGGCAAACAGTGGACGAAAGAAACACCATTTCAGGAACATCATGAAGGAATTCATACATTTTGTATTTTGTTCATAAAATAAAAGACAATGGGGACCAAGGACAGCTTCATTGTACAAAAAAACAACAACCTTAAACTAGGGATGCACAATATATTTGGACCATATTGGTTATTGGGTGACATTATAATAATTTTTTTCATTTAATATATTGTTCGATATTGAATGTTTACCCTATTTTTACAGTTAGATTACCTTTGCAGTCATCTAACAACTTTAAAAACACAAATTATTTAATTATTGTAAAATGTTATCTTTAGCAAATCTCAAAACGAAAATCCATTATTATGTACATTATAATTGTGTAATCCCTAAATACACTTGTAGAATTTAAAAACAACATATTTTAATTTTAGTGTGTTATTTTTAATATATTTAGACAAAATAGAATAGAATATTAAAGGGTTAGTTCACCCAAAAATGAAAATTCTGTCATTAATTACTTACCCTCATGTCGTTCGACACCTGTCAGACCTCCGTTCATCTTCGGAACAGAAATTAAGATATTTTAGTTGAAATCTGATTGCTCTGAAAGTCCTCCATTGGCACAATGGTACTCTACACTCTCAAGACCCTTAAAAGGTACTAAAGACGTCGTTACAAAGTCCATCTCACTACAGTGGTTCTAAAATTACTTTATGAATCGGCGACAATAGTTTTTGTGCGCAAAAAACCCCTAAATAACGTCTTACATAGTGATGACGATTTCAAAACAAAGAACCATGAAGCTTCGAAGCGTTATGAATCACTGAGCCGAATGATGATTCGGATCGAGTGTCAAACCGCCAAACTGCTGAAATTTGGCGATTCAAACCGCTGAATCGACTCAGTGATTCATAACGCTTCGAAGCTTCATGATGCTTTGTTTTGAAATCGTCATCACTATGTAAGTCGTTATTTAGGGTTTTTTTGCGCACAAAAACTATTGTCGCCGATTCATAAAGTTATTTTAGAACCACTGTAGTGAGATGGACTTTGTAACGACGTCTTTAGTACCTTTTAAGGGTCTTGAGAGTGTAGAGTACCATTGTGCCAATGGAGGACTTTCAGAGCAATCAGATTTCAACTAAAATATCTTAATTTCTGTTCCGAAGATGAACGGAGGTCTGACGGGTCTCGAACGACATGAGGGTAAGTAATTAATGACAGAATTTTAATTTTTGGGTGAACTAACCCTTTAATCACAACATGAAAATAATTATTGTCTGATCTATATCGGATGGAATTTTTATTTTGGTGCAATGCTTTGTCATTTTATGTTGAAGACATTTGGTGTTCTATACAAAAAAGAAAGTCATATTGGCTTCAAGAAAAGGTTCTATATAGAACCTTAAAGGGTTCTGTCAGGTGCTTCATATATAGAACCTTTTTAAGGGTTGCCATCATGGGGTCATTTTATTGATTTAGTCTAAATTAAAATTAATAATGAATTAAAACATAATTAATTACATTTTATTAAATAAATAGCTAATAAGCATACCTTTTTGGAATAAAGAGTTCTTTAAAATTGAGTCAAGAACCCAAAATCCCATTGAACCTTTTTTATAAAAGTGATTGAACAACCCAAGGATGAACAAATGATGACAGAATATTTAAACTCGTCTATTAAGGAATAAAAGTGTTAAATCAAAAATTGATTAAAATAGGCATACATATATTCTTCTGTTCTTCACAGTTAGCCAAGGTACGGTGATTGGATTATTAAACAGAGGACAATGGATCTACAGAAGGCTATTATGGTGAAATGCAATAATTATATTCACTGTCATTCATTTATTTGACAAACCTTCAAATTCAAGACAAATGTCAAATGACAGAGCCAATCAACTTTTGGTCATTTGTACTTATCAGAATTGTGTATATGCAATTGGATTAAAATTGGATGAGGAAAAATACCTCTGCTACGGCAAAATAAGAAATGGTCCATAAGGAACGATTACTCATTTGCATGTATTAGCATATATTCCACAGGGACATGCAGAAACGTGTAAGATTGTTTAGTCAAAATTACAATACAGCAGGGGCTATTTATCTTTTGAGAGGTTGTTAATTTGTTCGTGAGGGAAGCGTGTTTCCAATTGCATTATGAATCAGGTATAAATCCCATCTCAACGTGTTACTGCTCTCCAAACCGCTAATGAGGCAAAAAACAAGAAAGTGCAAGCTCCAAATACAAAACACTGGCCTGAGAATTAAAACGCATGAATTTAAGAGCATGTTCATCACCAATAAGCATTACAATCTTACAATCAGGAGTTCTATTTTCAGGGAAAAATTCAAGATAAGAACGACTGTATCATGTAAGCTGAAACCTCAATCTTGATATCAATCAAATGATAGTTCTGGAGCAGTTTTTTTTTTTTCAGAGCATATGTTTTCAAAGAGCGGGAAGTGGGAAATGGAAAACATGAATGAAAAGGCGAACTGGTACTGCAAAATATTTAACTAATTTTTCTTTTAATAAATATCATTTTTATTAATTATTTTTTATTTCTATAATGGCGATAATAATCACTTGGGGTTACTTGACTGTAACCCTGTTCCCTGATAAAGCGGAACGAGATGCTGCATAAGCTTATGCAAATGGGGATGTCTTTGACATAACCAGCTGTGAAAATAGTGTGAAAACACGTCAATGAAATTGACCCGGGAGGTATTTATAGCCTCGGCCGGTGACGTCATAGGCGCACCTGCTGCACGAGGCTATAAATAGATGAGCTTCAGCTGGAGCAAACCAGATCTTCTTTGTTTGAAGACCAGTCCTGAAGCATCATCAGCACGGCCCAGCAATGCAGCATCTCGTTCCGCTTTATCAGGGAACAGGGTTACAGTCAAGTAACCCCAAGTGTTCCCTTTCAAAAGCTACACTCAATGCTGCATAAGCTTATGCAAATGGGAACGAGAATACCCACGTCGCCGTGCTTGATGGTGCCTGGACCCCTTACGGTTGTGTAGGTGTGCACAAGAACGCAAGAAGCCTCGGGCATTAGCCTGTGATATCGACTCAAGGACATGAGAGCCCGGAGTGGCATGAGCATCCAAGCTATAAAGTCTTATGAATGTGTGCGGAGAGGACTAACCTGCCGCATCACAAACACTTTGTAAGGGAGCACCCCTTGCTAACGCAATAGAAGAGGCGACTCCCCTGGTGGAGTGAGCCCTTAATCCTATAGGCGAAGCTTGACCGTGCACCTCATAGGCAAGAGCAGTAGCATCCCTGACCCAATGTAACATTGTTTGATGGTGGCAGAACCTCTGTTACGGCCCCCATGGCAAACCAACAGTTGCTCTGACTTACGCCACTGGCTAGTGCGGTGGACGTAGGCCTGAAGAGCATGGACTGGACACAGTCTATGAAGTTTCTCCTGATCCGGCGTTGTGAACAGCAGAGGGCAGAAGGTTTCAAGAGTGACAGGATGTAGGGCTGCACAATTAATCGAATTTTAATCACGATCACGATTTTGCCTTCCCACGATCAAATTCGCGTGATCGAGCGATATTTAAAATGCGTCATTCATTCACGCTTTGTATTAAAGTTTTTTTTTTTTTTTTTCAAAGCCAGTCTAGCGCGCTGTAAAGCCGCTGTCTGATCACGTGCGTCCATGCACCAATCAGAGTTGTTCCCTGCACCGCGCAGCAGCTCAGTCAGTTTCCAGATGTAGACAGTCACAGACAGAAGACAGAGTAGCGTGAGGAAAATACCACAACAGATAGCAGGCTATAATCTATCTTAACAAAGAAAAAATGTCTAACGTAGCAGAGGGAGCGGCCGAGATCGTCATCCATTGTGTGGAAACATTTTGGGTTTCAGAGGGTTGCCACCCGTCCCGTAAAATACGGAATCGTCCCGTATTTACAAGCAAAATGACGCGTTCCGTATCAAACCAATACGGGACGCGATTTGTTCCGTATTTTACATAGGTCCACACGTAGTTCAATAAACACACAAGCATTTTGCAGTGTGGAGAATACTTATAGCAAATATAAACAAATCAATTTCACAATAAGTAGTACAGGAGCTCATTTGTGCGTGATTGCGTTTTAGCGGCTTTGTTGCCATAGCTGCGGAGTCTCGAGAACATGCGCTGTGCCGTGTGCAGTGTGCCTGTAAACTTGCCGGTTTTTTAAAAACATGTTGAGCTCGTGTCGCGTCCACCGTTTAAACGCAAGAGGATCTCCAGATATAGAGCTGAATATCAAAAAGGTATCAATGGGTCTGTCCAGTAACTCAGGATGAACCTCAGGCCAACTGCACACTTTGTGAGAAGCATTTCAGTGTCTCAGACTGACTGACTTAAAGCAACAGCGGTGACAGACACATCTGTGCTTCTAAAGGTAGCCTATAGTTTTTTTTAATGGATAATATCTTAATATAATATTATCAGAGCTTTGCAGACAAAATTATTATTTTTTAGACAGGTTAATTAATAGATTATAGCCTAATAAATGTAATTATTAATTTATAATTTAGCTACGCTATAATCATACATAACCAATAATCCTGTCATATAAAGTTTATGACATTTAAAAAAAAAATTTGATAAAAATGGGACAAATAATTACATGATAATATAGTCATCATTTAAGTAAATTAATTTAAAAAAATTACATTTTTGAAATTCAAAAAAGTGATTACTGGTTCAGAATGACTGCTTAAAGGGACAGTTCACCCAAAAATGAAAATTCTGTCATCATTTACTCACCCTCAAGTTGTTCCAAACATGTATACATTTCTTTGTTATGTTGAACACATAGGAAGATTACTATGGAAGTCAATGGTGCCTCCAAAGAAGCCTGGTTACAAACATTCTTCTAAATATCTTCTTTTGTGTTCAGCAGAACAAAGAAACTCATACAGGTCTGGAACATCATGAGGGTGAGTAAATGATGACAGAATTTTCATTTTGGGTGAAATATCCCTTTAAAGTGCACCAAATAGGCTACTAAAAAGTTCTTTAGAAATAAATAAAATAATCAAATGTAAAATAATATAAAATGTGTTCTGTTGCAAGTTCACATACTTGATCTCATGTTTTCTTATGGTTTATTATTGAGCTGTAAAGTTGTCAATGTAGAAATAATCATTTCATGACGTGTTTTTTTTTTTTTTGGGGGGGGGGGGGGGGGGTCGTGAATGGGTGTCCCTTATTTTGCCACACCAAAGGTGGCAACCCTACAAGTGACACAAAACAAGAACAGGTCATATGCAAAGAGTGCCATAAAGTTGTTTTGGCACCACAAAGCAACACAACGAACCTCTTTAACCACTTAAAAAAACACCATAAAGTTCAATACGATGAATGTATGAGGGCCAAGAAATGCGTTGCAAAGACTAATCATCCCACAACATCTCAGACATCCATCGAAGCGAGCCTCTTTAGCGCATCACCATACCCATCCACCTCTCAAAGACACAGTGAAATAAATACAGTCGCATTTCATTTGGCTAAAGACATGTGCTCAATAAACACGGTGACAAACGAAGGCTTCAAATTCTTGGTCAACACTCTGGATAAACGATACGTGATCCCCTCGCGTAATTATTTTTCAAAGGTGGCACTACCTGCGATGTACAGAAAACGCAGAGGGGAAAGAGCGTGATCTTGCCAATATTCTTTTCGCCATAGTTCTTCTGCCTTGAAATGTTCTTATTTGGTTACATTCTGTTATGGAATATTTGTTTCTTATTGATTGTATATTTTATTTTTAGTTTTATTCACATCCATTATGCAGGTAAAACTTAAGTTTATATTTTGCTTCCTAAAATATATTTACACATTGTAAAATGTAAAATAGTGCCCTGTTGAAGTTTTGCTACATTTTCTTTATTGTTTTAATTTATTTTAATTTATTCTTTAAGGAGATTCACTGAATTTTGGTGAATAAGAGGACCTATTTTATTTTGATGCACATATCTGTACATTAGCAGGAATGTTGCACAATATGGATGTGAAGGCAGTAAATGTAATTAGCTTGTGTGACAATAAAAAATTGTTTTGGTTAAAATCAACAAATAATCGTGATAATTAATCGTGATTTCAATATTGATCAAAATAATCGTGATTATCATTTTGGCCCTTATCGTGCAGCCCTAACAGGATGTACAGTCGACAAAGGAACCTTAGGCAGGTAGTCAGGGTGGGGATGCAAAATCACTTTCACCAAACCTGGGGCAAAGTCTAAGCAGGATGGCGATATTGGCAGAGCCTGCATGTCCCCAATTCTTTTCAGAGAAGTTATAGCCATAAGAAAAACCATCTTTAGAGTCAGAAGTTTTTCAGACGCTGATTCTAGAGGTTCAAAGGGGGTCTCAACCAGACCCTCGAGGGCTAAAACTAAGTCCCATGAAGGGATCTTGGCTCTTAATGGAGGCCACAACTGCCTGGCACAACAAAGTGAGCAGGCAGAAGATGCCTCCCAAGCGGCACCCCATCCACCAGGGCATGGCAAGCCAAAAGAGCAGCCACATAAACCCTGAGAGTGGAGGGGCAAGCTAATGTTTCAAAGGGGGTCTCAACCAGACCCTCGAGGACTAAAGCTAAGTCCCATGAAGGGATCTTGGTTCTAACAGGTGGCCTCAACCGCCTACCCCACGAATGAAGCGAGCGAGTAGAGGATGTCTCCCGAGCGGCACCCCATCCACCAAGGCGTGGCAAGCTGAAAGAGCGGCCACATGAACCCTGAGAGTGGAGGGGCAGGTGCCTGATGACAACTTTTCTTGCAGAAAATCCAGAACTGAAGTAACCTGGCAGTTGACTGAATCTACATTGTGTCGTACACCACCTTTCAAAGACACCTCATTTATTAGCATAAACTTTCCGAGTGGAGGAAGCTCTAGCACTTAGGATGGTCTCAATAACTGCAGGCGAAAGTCCCGTGTCCCTCAGTTGGTGCCCTTCAGGGGCCAAACATGAAGGTTCCACAGGTCGGGCCTGGAATATCGTGCCCTCTGCCTGAGACAGAAGGTTCCTCCTCGCCGAAATCGCCCAAGGCGAGCCGTTGAGGAGAGACACTATCTCCGAGAACCAAACCCTGTTCGACCAACGCAGCGCTATCGATAAGAAGCAAGACCCTTGTTGGCGAACCCTGGCTAGAACTCCCAGGAGCAGAGCGACTGGAAGGAGGGCATACAGACGCATTTTGGGCCATGTATGAACCATCACATCCAGACCCAGCGGGGCTGGGTGACAGAGAGAGGCAGGGACATTGCGCTGTCTGAGAAGAGGCGAAGAGGTCCACTCCCTGTGGTCAGCTCTGTAAAATCTGATCCAGATCTGCTTGACTACTTCTGGGTGGAGTTTCCACCCCCCCATCTGTAACTCTGTCTGGACAGTAAATCTGCTTCCACATTCAACCGCCCTTGAATGTACACTGCTCGAGTGAAAGGAACTTGTTCTGAGCCCAGAGAAAAATCTGTCTCGCTATTCTGATAGCGTGAGCACAGACCCCCCTGGTGATTATATATGAGATATTTAGCTGTACTGTCCACCCGCACTAGGACATGACAGCCCCTCAATTGGGGGAGAAAGTATTTCAGGGCCAGAAATACAGCCGTCAACTCGAGGCAGTTAATGTGCCAACTGAGTTGATGACCCTCCCATTCCCGTTGGGCTGGACGACCACTTAAGGCCGCACCCCAGCCCGTCAGGGAAGCGTCCGTCGTTAGCAACTTGCGACGACAAGGTACGCCTAGAGTGGGACCCAAGGCAAAAACCGGGGTCTGAACCACATAGTTAGTGTACGAAGCCACATGGCGCGCCACTTTATTTGCCTGAGGATTGGCCCTAAGTCTTCTGGCTTTGAGCCACAACTGAAACGGTCTTATGTGCAACAACCCCAAAGGGAAACCCGTGGATGCTGATGCCATTAGACCTAACACTCTGGTGCTGATGATCAGTAAGATCTTGGTCTAGCCTGACTTTGCTCAGGGAATACTGAATGGTCTTGATTCAAGCGGGAAACCGTTGTGCCCACCTTGTGACCAAAAACCGAACAAACCCTAGATAAGTCGTTTTCTGGGCAGGAGAAAGAACACTTTTCTTGGTGTTGAGTCTCAACCCTAGAGAAACTAGATGAGCTAACACACTGTGTTGAAGCACCATCTCATGTGATTGTGCTAATTTTAGCAATCGCCTCTGTAATTCAAAATTTGAATGCCCCGGAATCCCAATGGAGCCGGTAATACATCCATACATTTCGTATACGTGCGGTTACAAGGCTAGCCAAATGGAAGACCCGAAATTGGTAAGCTTTTGCCCCCAAGAGCGAACCTCAGGAACTTCCTGCGTTGTGGCAGACTTTATATGCGAATACATGCGTCCTTCGGATCAATCGTGCCGAATCCAATCACAATGTTGAATATGCGACACGACCGCCTTCACTGTAACATCTTGACCTTGAGTACTTTAACTGCTTCACGGTTTAAGACTCGAAGATCTGAGATTGGACACACACCCCCACCCTACTGGGGACCAGGAAGTAACTGCTGTCACTTGTGACAGTACGAATGCCAACTCCGCCTTCACGGAAGTGGAGACCACGCCGTTCAAACAAGGAGGATGGCAAATAAATTAGTTTACCAATTTTTACCGTGCTTAACACCCATGCAGAAACGCCTGGCAGAAGTTCACACGCTGCCTGAGACTCTGAGAGTGACAATTTTAACACTTCCTGTTGAGGGGATGTTAGACGTTCTATGTCCTGGATGATAGCAGGATTTAAACACTGAACATCTAACATTTCACTGGAAACCACTGCCCCCCCCCCCCGAATCACCAGAGGCGGCGGGGATGGAGTAGTTTTGAGGATAACGGGGTGGGGCGAGCAAATGTTTGACACGCCCTGTCCCGTGGGGGCAGACTGGGCACCAGACCACCGGACTTCTTATATTGATGACAGTCCCGAGGTCTGCCCTGGGAGGTTGTTGAGGATGACGAGCCGGTCTCGAGTCTTTACGAGGGAGAGCCCGACTCGCCACACTCTGCTTATTACCCCCCTAAATCTTGAAGGACTGAAGAGAGGTTGTGTGGCTGATAGCCCCTCCCCTTGAGTGCATTGAGGAAGAAACTGAGTGAACAATTCATGTTTCTTCCACTCCTTTAAATCTGGCCACTACAGAGTTAACTGAGTCACCAAATGAACCACTCAAATCCTTCAGAAGGTCAGCCTGATATGCCTGCAAGACAGCCATAGTGTGCACCGCAGCACCAGCCTGTCCCTTTATATTTATTATTCTTATATAAATCATATACAATATATACAATATATATATTCCATATAAAATAATATATTATATATATATTCCATATAAAATAATATACAATATATAATTCATATATATAAGCTTTGCCCACGACAGCCGACGTTTATTTTCTACATGGCTTCGTGGGGAGGTATGTCTCTTTAATGAAAATGCAGACCCAGGCGAGAGATAGCTCGTGAGCGTCTCCCACCTGGGGCATTTTCACATATCCACGCGATTTCGCACCCATGATAGTCGAAAATGTCAAAAAAAAAAGTCAAGGGTACAAAAACACGTGAAGTAAATGTTTTCTAGACAGAAACCTCAAGCTCACTGCGTTCGGGGATCTCTCATTCACGGTACCAGACAAACTGCCCTGGCCACCGCGCGAACAACCACCTCGATAAATTCCTCGTATGGATTCACTATCATGTGAGGAACGATCGCAGGCGGCTGCTCGAGCCAGAGATTTATCATCATTCCCCGCGCGAGCCGAAGAAACGCCGGAGCGCGCTTCGGGATCACGCGGGGAAACATGTATTTGGTGAGCGAGCAAGCGAAAGGGACGGACCCGTCTCTTGCTCGTCAACAAACCCATTCGAGAGCTCCGAACACGGGTGCGGACTGAAAGTAGCCAAGACGAGCATAAAGCATTCTAACCGTAAAGGCTTGCAATGCTCGCACTCATCTGACTCAATGCAGCGAACCGCATGCTCTTCCCCAAACACACACAGCGTGCGCATCCAGCATCCATTAACGTGCGCATCCAGTTCTATTTGAAAGAGAACATGGATATACAAGCGTTTTACTCTGCTGACTCGTTTCCAACTGATTAGATTTAACTAGAACTCTTTCCACTAATGTTTCTTTGTAACAGAGATGAGAAAGAGAGAGAAAAATCTGCACACTGCCATGTTGAAAACTAACTCCTAACAAAGATCTCAAGTTGAGTCTTGAAAGAGAGAGAGAGATTTTTCTTTTGTTTTGTTTTTTCTCAGAGACTTTGTAACACACCATAACACAGAGTTGGTCTGAAAACAAAAAGACCTGGTTTGCTCCAGCTGAAGCTCATCTATTTATAGCCTCGTGCAGCAGGTGCGCCTATGACGTCACCGGCCGAGGCTATAAATACCTCCCGGGTCAATTTCATTGACGTGTTTTCACACTATTTTCACAGCTGGTTATGTCAAAGACATCCCCATTTGCATAAGCTTATGCAGCATTTAGTGTAGCTTTTGAAAGGGAACATCATTTTATATATTTTACATGTCATATATTATTGAACATTTATCTAGATTTACCTAAATGTACTTGTTTCATGTAATTGATTGATTGATTGATTGATTGATTGATTGATTGATTGATTGATTGATTGATTGATTGATTGATTGATTGATTGATTGATTGATTGATTGATTGATTGATTGATTGATTGATTGATTGATTGATTGATTGATTGATTGATTGATTTTCATTTACCAATGATTTGCAGTAGCAGTTCACCCATACATGTAAAGTACAATTTCATCCATATATGCTGCAAAAAACAAGAATGGTTTAAATATCAATCCACTAGTTCATTGTACATTGTGTATTCATTTGCAGGCCGTACTGGAGAAAGTCTGGCAGTCAGATGTGATTCTCAGGAGCTATTCTGTTTTAACCTGATTGTGTTAGGCAGGGAAAAGCTGATCAGGGAGCATTTTTATCCCTAGGCTGATGATAAGATGAGGAGATCTGGCTCCAACAGCACCAGCGACTCATCGTAACCTCCCCCAAGCACCTACACACATACCCAACACTTCAACAGCCAGGGACCCTAGAGAAACAGCCATATCAGCAGCGCTCAGCTGGTCACTATTTAAAAAAACTGTTTGGTTGGAACTCAGAGAGCAGCCCAAGCTGAGAACAGAGCTGTGCCTATCTCCAGGGGTTGAGGGAACTTGGAGCCGTCACAAAGACATGTAGGCATCAAGTAGAGGAAAGGCAAAAAAAAAGAAAAGAAAAGAAAAAACAAACCCTTTTATATAGGATCTTATCACCACCCTGTATGAGCACAGGAGGAACTACAGAGGAATCACCATCACTGAACAGTTTCCCACAGCACAACATCACCCCAGACATCACAAATTTCCTTGCTATTGAGGACTAAACTTCTTCTTTCTGCATTAATTAAAGCTGGCCTGATAACTCTACTAGAAACTGCTGTTTCTAATGTTAGAGCACCCTTGGAGAACATTTCCGAAAACAACGCATCTGCCAGGAGCTTCTTCATTTCTGTCTACATCAAAGGCAATTAATTTCTGAGGTTTTTATTCCTGCATGCTAAGCTTCATTCATTGATCTAGTAAACACCCACTATTCACAAATGAATCAGATAGCTGCAAACTGGTTTGTATTGAGACTGGAATGTTTAAAGTTCATTAATCACGCATGAGATAGTGGCCGGCTGTAAGCTAAAGCTAACCGAGGTTGACAAATTTGCCAAGGCTGTCAGCGTATAACTCAAAGCATGATTTAGATATCAGGCGTGAGAGAATACAAACAGGAACGAACATTAATTTCTCTCACGGTCATTTACTCACTTGCACAGAATGTCTTTAGTCGCTTCATCAAATCCGCTTGTTCTAATTAGAGCTCAACACTCAATGAATCAATAAAGAATTTCCTAACTTTTTCACACTTGGTCGTAAGGAAAATTAATTTCAAACAGGTCATGTTGTGTAGTTTACACAGCTCTTCCATGATTAATTAATTTGTATTCAGTTGCATTTAATTAAATTAATTAGGAATTACATCTATTCATTGAGAGTTAATCAGAACTTGTTTTGGAAGGGTAATCTATTCAATTACATTTGGGCTATCTAGGTGTCATTTAATAAATGTCACAAGTTAAACTTTTACATATTTTATCCTAGATGGTGGAGTCAGTGGCTTTCAATGCTTTCAACATCAGGAAAAAAGAACAATGCTAAATGCAAATAATTAAATTCAGCTAAATGTGGCAACATAAATAGTCGTATCAACTTTTTCAAAGGAAGGAGAAAACACTTGCCAGTTCCCACATATTTTGTTGACTATAGGGTATTTTTAATTAAATGACATGCCATCATCATTGAAAACCATGGACTAAACTACACAAAGTAAAAGAAAATACAATCCAGGCTACATTTAGATTCCCATACTTTGCAACCAATGAATTTCCATAACCTTTTTATGTCCTTTGTGAAGATGACTGGTAATTTTTTTTTTTTTTTTTAAATCATCTTATAGAGAACAGAAAATTTAAGTAGACTATAGAAATTTCCATGACCTTTCAAGTCTTTATTAATTTGTGGGATTTTCCAGGCCCGAGAAGTAGCACCTTTGAAATGACTTGATATTTCCAGGACTTTAGGAACATACGGATTAACATGCAGTGATGATAAACACGGTTTGTGCCAACCACAGTGAATTTTGAGAGCATGAAATCATCAAAATTCAAGAGCCACACAGAAAATAAAATTGTCAATTTATTCATCCTGCTTCAGAAGCAGCATGCCCACTCAAACGGTTTTTAAGCCAAAAGTTTTTACTTTTGATAATTAAATCCCAGGTAAAATTTTACAGGTAAAATATTCTCAGTGCAACAAATCATTTTGAGGGGTTAACGGTTGAAGGCAAAAAAATGGTCGTCATGAAATACATGGTGATCAATGGCTGTCAAGTCTAGTAAGTAAGTAAATAAAGAAAGAAATATTCAAAAGTATTACTAGCGGGGTCACTCACCTTAAAGTGAAGATCTCTACTGATGAAAGCGTGGTGACAGCGAGGAAGCCTGACACCGTCTCCCTCTGCCTGATGGGTCTTGAGGGAACCATCACCACAAAGTTACTGTCCAGCCGCAGCTCAGAGAGTGGCTGGAACAGCCTTACACTGCCGATCCTGCGCATGGGTGTGGGCCCTGAGAAGTAACCGGCCGGACCCAGTTGGCCAGTGCGGATGGAATTGGTCTTGCGGGAGTCCTCCGAGCTGCATTCCCCAGTGTCAGTGGTTTGTAGCATGTAATACAGCTCCACGGGAGTGCCTTCAACTAGGTCGGGAGATCTCTGTCGACCTGGTATGACACTAGGAGGACTGAACCAGCTAGGCAATGGCTCCAGTTCAGCCACACACAGTCCGAGTTCCCCTTTCAAACGACAGGTGCCTCGTACCTCTTGGGTTTCATGGAAGGCAAACATCCTGACACATGGCAACTTGTTCATGGCACTGTAGTCGTCCCAATCCCGGCCTACTAAGTAGAAGAGAACCTGAACCTTTGGCCAACTGGGATGGATTCGCTCACTGATAATGAAAGTCTGCACTTTCCAGTTAAAACTAAAGAGAGGAGAGGAAGTGGACGATGGGGACGTGGATGTAGGGTTGTTAAAGAGTCCCGGGCCCAGAAGCTCCATGGGCACGGGCTGTTCCACATACAGCGGTCCGTAACTGGCATTGACCGACGGCATCTTTCTGGCTTGTTGGATAAAGAAAAGTTCTGTACGAACCTGCAGGCTGGAGTTCCTCATGATGTCCTGGTTGGCTTCTTTCAGGAAGAAGGCAGACTCTGCGTTTAACACCTGATATCGAACCGGAAGATACGTTGGGATGGCACCAAATCTCTGCAGTCCTTCCATCAGCAGCCGACTGTTGATGACTGCCAAATAATGGAGAAGACAGAAAAGACATCACTCATCCATCTATCAGACAGTAAGACCTCTAAACCTGACCTAGCTACTTGCATGCTCTTACATGCTCTAAAGCAAGAGTCATTTGTCTCCACGCCCTATTCTGCAATCCCATCTCCAGGCAACTGGACTCTTTTATTGAATTCCTTCAACCAGCAGTTCACTGCAGATATTTGGAGTGATGGACGGACCCAAGAGGCTCCATTGATTTTGCGTCACAGCGCTAGTCTGAGAGAAAGAGATGCTGGAGATTTGTGACAGCTGGTGGCAGACAAATGCTATTGGTGCTTAAGGCAGACATTACAGCAAAGCAGGAAGATGCTTATAAACCATTGTGCAACAAAGTATTTCATGGTTTATTTATAGGTTTTGCCAGTGAATATAGATTGAGTTTGGGGATTTGTTCTACTGCATTTGTATACAGAAAGATAACGTTTTATTTTTCTTTTAATGTAATCACCTATAATAAATCAAATCATCTCCTGAATATTGAGTTAATAAAGTGGAATCAGTTTGTTTTGTTTCAGGGGAACCAGATATTGAAAAGAGTATTGCAAAATGTCAGTAAAGAAAGGTGGGAGTAAAAGTTTACTCAAAGACCATTTTCCTGTGGGACTAAAACATTATTATTTTTGGCAGCAATAAAATAGGAGAGATAGAAAGCAAAAGTGAGAAAGATAAAGAGTCAGACAGAGAAGGAGAAAAAAAACATAGAAATAAAGCATAAAAGATTCACAGAACGCTGTGCTACATCAGACTGATTAACTCAAGTTAAAATCCTAAAATTTATTTTCAAAAGTGCTACCTAAAAAAAACAATTAAAAAAACAACAAATGCATTAATTTGCAAACACAGCGTCTTTCTCTTGGAAACAAGCAGAATATCACATCTAGCCATTTGGAAGAATCAGATGGGCATGTTCGCTGAAAAATGGCAGTAAACCAGCAATTCTGTCAATTCAGTCGCTCTGTCAAACAAAACATTTAGCAAAAATATGACATGCTCCATTTGTACAGGAAATGTACTGAGAAACTTCTAGTGAACCTTTGATCAAACTTACTAAAAATCAAATGTATTCTGTAGAATAACTAAACAGAATAGTATGAATTGAAGCTATCCAATGATTAAAGCAGATTAAAGTAAGATATTAGATAGTAGATATTAGCAACAATATAATAATTTTGGCCAACCATGATAATTATT
Organism: Gobio gobio; assembly: GCF_949357685.1. NCBI lineage: Eukaryota > Metazoa > Chordata > Actinopteri > Cypriniformes > Gobionidae > Gobio > Gobio gobio. The sequence goes on along the minus strand of NC_137107.1, from coordinate 31,677,112 downwards.
GGCATGTTATGAATGATAATAGATACATTCTATTATTTATATATTGACGAATTTACACTACTTAAATATTTTGGCAAATAAATAAAAATAAACAAATTTTGATCATTAAGATAAAGAATGGTACATATAAAATAACAATCTGGCATGAAATTAAAATGTTTACAGCATATTAAAAGGTTAGTTCACCCTAAAATAAACATTCTGTCATTAATTACTCAACCTCATGTTGTTCAAAACCCGTTCATCTTCGGAACACTAATGAAGATCTTTCTGATGAAATTCTCGCGCATGCGTCGTGGAGGCACACACAGAAGACAAGAACAAGTTGGATAAAGGTGTTATTTTGATTTTTTTTTGCGCACAAAAACTATTGTCGTCGCATCGTAAAATTATTGTAGAGTCACTGTGGTGAGATGGACTTTGTAACGACGTTTTAAGTGCCTTTTATGGGTCTTGTGAGTGTAAATGTACTGAATGCCAATGGAGGCCTATCTGAAGCCTTTCTCAGCCATCAGCTTTCAACAAAAATATCTTCATTTGTGTTCCGAATATGAACGGAGGTCTTACGGGTGTCGAACGACATGAGGGTGAGTAATTAATGACAGAATTTTCAGTTTTGGGTGAACTAACCCTTTAAGCAAGAAACGATGAGGTTAATTCTCGTGTTACGCAGCACGTTTGAGCTTCAGCAAGAACCAATGAGGTTCATTCTTGTGTGTTACGCAGCACATTTGAGCTTAAGCAAGAACCAATGAGGTTCATTCTTGTGTGTTACGCAGCATGCTTGAGCTTCAGCAAGAACCAATGAGGTTCATTCTTGTGTGTTACGCAGCACGTTTGAGCTTCAGCAAGAACCAATGAGGTTAATTCTCGTGTTACGCAGCACGTCTGAGCTTAAGCAAGAACCAATGAGGTTCATTCTTGTGTGTTCCGCAGCACGCTTGAGCTTCAGCAAGAACCAATGAGGTTCATTCTTGTGTGTTACGCAGCACGTTTGAGCTTCAGCAAGAACCAATGAGGTTCATTCTTGTGTGTTACGCAGCACGTTTGAGCTTAAGCAAGAACCAATGAGGTTCATTCTTGTGTGTTCCGCAGCACGCTTGAGCTTCAGCAAGAACCAATGAGGTTCATTCTTGTGTGTTACGCAGCACGTTTGAGCTTCAGCAAGAACCAATGAGGTTCATTCTTGTGTGTTCCGCAGCACGCTTGAGCTTCAGCAAGAACCAATGAGGTTCATTCTTGTGTGTTACGCAGCACGTTTGAGCTTCAGCAAGAACCAATGAGGTTCATTCTTGTGTGTTACGCACATAGACTGTAAAAAAATATGGACGACGCGACTCCATTGACTTCCGCTGACCAAAGTTGAAGCTTTCATAGGCCCGTTCACGGCGCTGACATCTTGGGACCGAGTCTGCGCAGTAGCGATCTCGGGACCGGAGTTGCGCAGTAGAGAACAGGAAGTAGAGGCGCGATTATCAAAAGCCCGCCCACACTCTCACAGATGCAGAATAATTAATTATGTTGGTGTGAAATAAACAGTTATGGAAGTGTAGAAATGAAAGCTAAAGCTCCAATCTCCTCACAAAAATCCAGAAAAAAAGTCCGTTAGTGCCTCAGTGACAACTTCACTCAGAGAAGCCGTCAATCTCAGCTGTCAATCATGACGTCACACCCCCGTTTTTATAGCATCAAATAACTCACTAAAACTAAACTTATTTAAAAAACGAACACTTGAAATGAAATTATTGTAATAAAAACTGCCTAAAATGACAGAAACCATCTTTAGGAAACAATTATTTGAAGTGTAATTAAATAGTTTAGTGTGTCTCGCGCCCATTGAAATACATGGAGAGGCGGGGTTTAGGAGCTATACTGGGACCGGCCACCGGGGGGCGATCGAGGCGCGAAAGCTTCAATTTCTGACTGGAGCACTACAGGCTTGGTTACGCAGCACGTTTGAGCTTCAGCAAGAACCAATGAGGTTAATTCTCGTGTTACGCAGCACGTCTGAGCTTAAGCAAGAACCAATGAGGTTCATTCTTGTGTGTTACGCAGCACGCTTGAGCTTCAGCAAGAACCAATGAGGTTCATTCTTGTGTGTTACGCAGCACGTTTGAGCTTCAGCAAGAACCAATGAGGTTCATTCTTGTGTGTTCCGCAGCACGCTTGAGCTTCAGCAAGAACCAATGAGGTTCATTCTTGTGTGTTCCGCAGCACGCTTGAGCTTCAGCAAGAACCAATGAGGTTCATTCTTGTGTGTTACGCAGCACGTTTGAGCTTCAGCAAGAACCAATGAGGTTCATTCTTGTGTGTTCCGCAGCACGCTTGAGCTTCAGCAAGAACCAATGAGGTTCATTCTTGTGTGTTACGCAGCATGTTTGAGCTTCAGCAAGAACCAATGAGGTTTATTCTAGTTTGTTACGCAGCACGTTTGAGCTTCAGCAAGAACCAATGAAGTTCATTCTAGTGTTACGCAGCACGTTTGAGCTTCCGCAAGAACCAATGAGGTTTATTCTAGTTTGTTACGCAGCACGTTTGAGCTTCAGCAAGAACCAATGAGGTTCATTCTTGTGTGTTACGCAGCACGTTTGAGCTTAAGCAAGAACCAATGAGGTTCATTCTTGTGTGTTACGCAGCATGTTTGAGCTTCAGCAAGAACCAATGAGGTTAATTCTCGTGTTACGCAGCACGTCTGAGCTTAAGCAAGAACCAATGAGGTTCATTCTTGTGTGTTACGCAGCACGTTTGAGCTTCCACAAGAACCAATGAGGTTCATTCTAGTGTGTTACGCAGCACGTTTGAGCTTCAGCAAGAACCAATGAGGTTCATTCTAGTGTGTTACGCAGCACGTTTGAGCTTCAGCAAGAACCAATGAGGTTAATTCTTGTGTTACGCAGCACGTCTGAGCTTAAGCAAGAACCAATGAGGTTCATTCTTGTGTGTTACGCAGCACGCTTGAGCTTCAGCAAGAACCAATGAGGTTCATTCTTGTGTTACGCAGCACATTTGAGCTTCCGCAAGAACCAATGAGGTTCATTCTCGTGTTACGCAGCACGTTTGAGCTTAAGCAAGAACCAATGAGGTTCATTCTTGTGTTACGCAGCACGTTTGAGCTTAAGCAAGAACCAATGAGGTTCATTCTCGTGTTACACAGCACGTCTGAGCTTAAGCAAGAACCAATGAGGTTCATTCTTGTGTGTTACGCAGCACGCTTGAGCTTCAGCAAGAACCAATGAGGTTCATTCTTGTGTGTTACGCAGCACGCTTGAGCTTCAGCAAGAACCAATGAGGTTCATTTTCGTTTTACGCAGCACGTTTGAGCTTCAGCAAGAACCAATGAGGTTCATTCTTGTGTGTTACGCAGCACGCTTGAGCTTCAGCAAGAACCAATGAGGCTCATTCTTGTGTGTTACGCAGCACGTTTGAGCTTCAGCAAGAACCAATGAGGTTCATTCTTGTGTGTTACGCAGCACGTTTGAGCTTAAGCAAGAACCAATGAGGTTAATTCTTGTGTGTTACGCAGCACGTTTGAGCTTCAGCAATAACCAATGAGGTTCATTCTTGTGTGTTACGCAGCACGTTTGAGCTTCAGCAAGAACCAATGAGGTTCATTCTTGTGTGTTACGCAGCACGTTTGAGCTTAAGCAAGAAACAATGAGGTTAATTCTCGTGTTACGCAGCACGTCTGAGCTTAAGCAAGAACCAATGAGGTTCATTCTTGTGTTACGCAGCACATTTGAGCTTCTGCAAGAACCAATGAGGTTCATTCTCGTTTTACGCAGCACGTTTGAACTTCAGCAATAACCAATGAGGTTCATTCTTGTGTGTTACGCAGCACGTTTGAGCTTAAGCAAGAAACAATGAGGTTCATTCTCGTGTGTTACGCAACATGCTTGAGCTTCAGCAAGAACCAATGAAGTTCATTCTTGTGTGTTACACAGCACGCTTGAGCTTCAGCAAGAACCAATGAAGTTCATTCTAGTGTTACGCAGCACGTTTGAGCTTCCGCAAGAACCAATGAGGTTCATTCTCGTGTTACGCAGCACGCTTGAGCTTCAGCAAGAACCAATGAGGTTCATTCTTGTGTGTTAAGCAGCAGGCTTGAGCTTCAGCAAGAACCAATGAGGTTCATTCTTGTGTGTTACGCAGCACGTTTAAGCATCAGCAAGAACCAATGAAGTTCATTCTCGTGTTACGCAGCACGTCTGAGCTTAAGCAAGAACCAATGAGGTTCATTCTTGTGTGTTACGCAGCACGCTTGACCTTCAGCAAGAACCAATGAGGTTCATTCTTGTGTTACGCAGCACATTTGAGCTTCCGCAAGAACCAATGAGGTTCATTCTCGTGTTACGCAGCACGTTTGAGCTTAAGCAAGAACCAATGAGGTTCATTCTTGTGTTACGCAGCACGTTTGAGCTTAAGCAAGAACCAATGAGGTTCATTCTCGTGTTACACAGCACGTCTGAGCTTAAGCAAGAACCAATGAGGTTCATTCTTGTGTGTTACGCAGCACGCTTGAGCTTCAGCAAGAACCAATGAGGTTCATTCTTGTGTGTTACGCAGCACGCTTGAGCTTCAGCAAGAACCAATGAGGTTCATTTTCGTTTTACGCAGCACGTTTGAGCTTCAGCAAGAACCAATGAGGTTCATTCTTGTGTGTTACGCAGCACGCTTGAGCTTCAGCAAGAACCAATGAGGCTCATTCTTGTGTGTTACGCAGCACGTTTGAGCTTCAGCAAGAACCAATGAGGTTCATTCTTGTGTGTTACGCAGCACGTTTGAGCTTAAGCAAGAACCAATGAGGTTAATTCTTGTGTGTTACGCAGCACGTTTGAGCTTCAGCAATAACCAATGAGGTTCATTCTTGGGTGTTACGCAGCACGTTTGAGCTTCAGCAAGAACCAATGAGGTTCATTCTTGTGTGTTACGCAGCACGTTTGAGCTTAAGCAAGAAACAATGAGGTTAATTCTCGTGTTACGCAGCACGTCTGAGCTTAAGCAAGAACCAATGAGGTTCATTCTTGTGTTACGCAGCACATTTGAGCTTCTGCAAGAACCAATGAGGTTCATTCTCGTTTTACGCAGCACGTTTGAACTTCAGCAATAACCAATGAGGTTCATTCTTGTGTGTTACGCAGCACGTTTGAGCTTAAGCAAGAAACAATGAGGTTCATTCTCGTGTGTTACGCAACATGCTTGAGCTTCAGCAAGAACCAATGAAGTTCATTCTTGTGTGTTACACAGCACGCTTGAGCTTCAGCAAGAACCAATGAAGTTCATTCTAGTGTTACGCAGCACGTTTGAGCTTCCGCAAGAACCAATGAGGTTCATTCTCGTGTTACGCAGCACGCTTGAGCTTCAGCAAGAACCAATGAGGTTCATTCTTGTGTGTTACGCAGCAGGCTTGAGCTTCAGCAAGAACCAATGAGGTTCATTCTTGTGTGTTACGCAGCACGTTTAAGCATCAGCAAGAACCAATGAAGTTCATTCTTGTGTGTTACGCAGCACACTTGAGCTTCAGCAAGAACCAATGAAGTTCTTTCTTGTGTGTTACGCAGCACATTTGAGCTTCAGCAAGAACCAATTCTGGTGTGTCACGTTTATGTTAGCTGATCAATGTTTATATGTGAATAAAAGCCTAAATTCAATCTGTTCATCATATAAAGTTATCATGTCTCTTCAGAAAATTTGGACTAAACTGCTCGATTCATATGGATTAGTTTTAAGATCTCTTTCTGAACTTTTTGAAGTGGTAGTTGCATAGCTTTCCATGGAGGGACAGAAATCACTCAGATTTCATCAAAATTATCTTCATTTGTGTTCCGAATAAGAACGAAAGTCTTAAGGGTTTAAAACGGCATGAGGGTGAATAAACTCCTCAAATATTCAATATATTATTACAGTAATACAATTATATAAAATAAATATAAATAAATGTATTTATTTAATAAAATATTAATATAAATATTGTATCTGTATTGGCTGATATTAGGGACTATAATATATGGTAGCTATAAATTGTACATCAAAGATTGAAAAGCTTCACAGACAGAAATCATAGATTTATCCAAGAGCAAACGGAAGAGAGCTAACAAGACACAAGACACACAAGCGTTTCATAAGTAGTCAGTGCCTGAACATACATGCCCCCCTTATCCTAAGAGCCAATTACAAGTGAGAGCGCAAGCTTGAAGTGGCATACAGTATGTAATCACTTCACAGCAATATTGCTCAACCCCACCTCAGTATACAAGACCTAAGCATACATATTAGAGGGCTGCATTGGGATTGAGTCCCGCCAGGTCCCGCGGGACCCAACGCAAATCTCGCGGGAGCGGGCGGTTTGAATTTTGCTGCGGGCGGGAATGGGCGGTTAAAAAAAACACAGCGGGAATCGGCGGGATAGGGAGGTTGCCTAACGACATGATGGAGAAGATGTCAATAGATGATGTAGAAAAGAACCTCAAACGAGGTATTTACAGCACAAAAACTAAGCAAGGAAAGTCTGACATTTGGAGAAGTTTCTCAATTGTTTTGGTAGGCAAAATCATGCGGTATAAAGTTATATGTCCACATATTGCGCAGCTGGCAAATACATAGATGGGCTACTTGATCATACCTCACCAAAAACGCTCAGCACTCCCTGCAGGTCAAGTTGACTGTTTGGTGTTTTTGACAAACAATACATAGAAGTTTGGTGAGTGGAAATGGATTGTTTCTAAATGTCCGTTTGCTATTTTGTGTTCACATTACGTTCTGTTGAAGCATGTTTTCTCAGGTTTCCTTTCAGTCGGTCAAGTTCGACGTACGTCGGAACTGACCGACGAATTGGGATCTGTTTTTTTTTCTGAATCTGGTTTTCTGTTTTGCAAAGCAGTCTATTTTTATGTGCAAAGTTTTTGATAAAAACGAAATTATATTTGAATGTATTTGTCTTTTCTTTTTTTTTTTACATGCAGGCCAGGGAAACGAAACAAACAACCCCATGAATCTCTTTAATAATATCAATACAAATACGTGTTTTTTTTTTCCTGCGGGACGGGAGAAGACACAAAATCAATGCATCTCTATTATTGTGCGGGAATAAATTCTCAGAGTTTTGCGGGTGCGGGCGGGAGTGGACATAGCCTACATATTGCGGGTGCGGGCGGGAGTGGACATAGCCTACATATTGCGGGTGCGGGCGGGAGTGGACATGCATATTGCGGGAGCGGGCGGGAGTGTAACACATAGGCGGGAGCGGGCCGTAATGGTCAGAAATTCGGCGGGTGCGGGCGGGAGCGGGATGAAGAAAACAGTCCCGCGCAGGGCTCTAATACATATGCACAAATTAAGTACAAAAATAATTTTGTGTGGTGAAATTAATATCTCAGTGCTCTAAGCAGAAATAACTCAAATAACTTGTAAATCCATTCATGACTGAGTCATAAAAGAGAAAACGTGTTAAACTGTTTCATCTCTGCTGGATCAGTTAAAGCGCTCCTCTTTTTCTCTGAAATTAACATATGTTCATCCTAAGGCCTAATTAGCAGGTGAGCAAAAATAATTTGCTCGGGTTAAAATCAAATTTTGTGTGTACAATTTGGATACAGCTCAGACTTTTTATTTAAAACTGTCAAAGGGATGTCAAGACTGCTCTCTCACTGAAAAGCATTTACCTAAAGGTGCATATAGCACATGGATTGGCAAATATAGACTGAAATCCATCTCAAACAATTGGTAGAGCAGCCAGGTTCACAAAAAAGGACCAGACTGTGATAGTTTAGGGATATGAAGTGAAATCATGCATTAAAGGGGGGGGGGGGGGGGGGGGGGGGGCTGACACTCAAGCTTGTCCATTCTTTAGTGAACAACAGTTTCAGACAGCTTTACAATTGTTTCATTCCTATTCAAAGCACATTTTGATTGATTGCAAGATAACTAGTTAAGCGCTATAATTAAATATTTTGACTAAAAATATGGTGCTAGTAATTCATTAGAATACAGACCAGAAAATATATTACAGCATGAAAAAGGTTCATAACTTTGTCTGTTCATAATAATTCATGTGTGTATTTAAGTTAGTATCTAATTTTATAAAAGGCCCAGGGTTTTATTTTATGGTTACATTATTCTTCATAAAGCAGACTCTGGTTAGCAGAAGATACAAGAATCAAAAACTGAGTCACACTCAAATATACACCGGAAAACCTTTTTTTCCCACGATTTCTTTATGGCTACTCTTACAGTCACTCTACGCCACTTACTAGATTTTTCCTTGTCAATTTAGTGAGAGTTAGATGGCTTAGATGAGACTCTGAACAAGTAACTGAAATATATGCTGACACCGGGACATAAGCGCATGGTAAGTGGCAATTCAGGAGTTGTTAACTAATTTAGGATATGCTCTAGAATGGAAAACCGTCCCAACTTCAGATTCTGGCCTTCAGAGAAAGTTTACATAGTAAGGTTTTGAGACATCGTAATTGAATTGCCCTCGGGCCATTTTCTCAGCTGCCAATGAAAAAAACGTGTATAATCCTACTGTAAGTGAAGTAGGAGTTTTACAGGATAGTGGCCAACTGCTGAGCTGATAGATAACGTTAATAATGGTAATTATTCAGAGTGCCCACACTGCATACATTAAATGAGTAGGTAGCGTTCATTGTCTGGGGTTAAACACTTAAAGGCAAGTAGGACGACTGCACACATCTTTCAATTGTAGCCACCTAATAGAAAGACAATCAATAAGCCAAATCATATCTTAGTCCACTTGAAAAATGAGGTGTTATGACTGGGTAATTATGGATGCCCAAGACACAATATCACAGTGTGACAGTATTGAAAAAAGGAAAAAAAAATCATAACCCTATTTATAACCCTAACTAAGATCAAGCAATGCCAAGGGTTTGGAAAGGGTATGGAGCGACCTCATTCCTCATTTGACCATATGCAGAAACAACTTAAAGAGAACACGTGAAAATATTGAAATTAAAATTTGGGCAAATACCAGTAGGCCTAAGTTGAAAATGATTTTCATGTTATGGCATAAAAAATACAACAAGTAGCTGATATGAAATTTCTATACCATTTTTTCAAATAAACAAAAAATAAAACCCCCAAAAACTCAAATCAGTTGAGAATAACAAGTGAATTCGACATTTTAAATAACAAAAAGCTTGAGCATGAGAAGGAAAGTTCAAAAATCTCATTTTGCACACCATTTTTTTTAGAAGCTGGTCATTGTTTCTACGTTGGGTTTTTTTTTTTTGGGGGGGGGGGGGGGGTTCTTAGTTGTTTTCTGTGATCTCTTAATATTCTTTTTTATGGAATCCTGATTTGTAAACAAGACTATTACATCACGTTGATAAAAATTATTGTAATAAATGTCCACTGAAGGTTGAAGTTGTTAAGAACCCATGTACAGCTTTTTTGTATTTTTTAAATATAGTTCCCTTTCGTTCAGTCACTACGACGTACGTTAGTGACTAACGAATGGGGGTTTCGCTTAGAAGCCAATCATCTTCATCGTGTTCAACAGCGCCCAATGGCAGTGCCAATGCCATGGGCATGCGGAATTTGCATGCGTAACTCCGCCCCACCTCGTGGGTATATAAGGAAGTACGCTGCGAACATCGCATTATGTTTCTGCTTTGGAGCCAAGAGGATCTCTTCACTCCTACAAGCCTGATCTGAGTCATCGACAGCTTTCGAGACGAGCAGCTTTCCAGAGGCGTTGGTGTTACGGCGCGTTCCAGTGATCATCATACTGCATGCCTGCTGATCTGCGCAGTGGTCCGCTAGACAGCTGGTGTGTGGTCCCTGGGCGCTTCGGCGTTCTCTGCGAGGCTTTCCTCTCATAAAAGAGCTTACACGTGACGCGTCCTTTTCAGGATGTCTCGTCCGTGTACTTCTGGGTGTGGTCGGTTGCTTTCCTCCTCTGATGGGCACGAACACTGTCTGGTATGTTTGGGCTTTCAGCATGCTCAGACAGCGTTCGCGGATGAGTCATGTTCTCACTGCGGGAACATGACCATCGCAATGTTGCGGTCAAGACTCCATGACCTTCGTTCTGAAGTGAGAGTCCCCTCTACCACACCCCGATCTACTGAGTCCCAGAGGCCCAGTACTTCGGCTGGTGGTCAGGGTGACTTGACGGTTACGGTGTGGAACAAAGCCCCGACGCTCATGCCTCGGGCCACACCCCCGTCTTGCACATTGCAACCCGCGAGCGTTCAGATGCAGATCGCGGGGCCGGCTCCGGCCCCCCCGCGCATCTCATTTGGCGCTCCGGAGGAGGATGCGATGTCGATCACCGCATCACAAGGTGGGCTCGAGTCCTCTGGAGATGATGACTCGGCTGTGCTGCCGCCCTCGGGCGTGCCAGCATTGCCCGAGTCAAATCCAGAGCTGACAGCCATGTTGTCTCGGGCAGCCGCGAGTTTAGGGATCGAGTGGAACCCTCCACCCTGTCCCGAACGCTCAAGGCTCGATGATTGGTTTTTGGGGGCTCGCGCTGACACCCGTCAGTCCTTGCCCTCAATACCTTTCTTTCCCGAGCTGCATGAGGAACTCACGCGGTCCTGGAAGTCCCCGTTGTCTTCCCGTGACCGTTCACTGACTTCCTCCGCCTTCTCCGTCCTCGATGGGGCGGCAGCTAAAGGGTACACTGGGGTCCCTCCAGTTGAACGTTCTGTTGCGATGCAACTGTGTCCTCAGAGCGCTTCAACCTGGCGTGGTGATCCTAAGCACCCCTCCAAAGCCTGTCGATTCACATCAACCTTGGTGTCGAAATCGCACAGAGCCGCGGGGCAGGCTGCCGCTTCGCTGCATGCCATGGCGATCCTCCAGGTCTACCAGGCCAGGATCCTCAAGGACATGCACGAGGGTGGAGTTGATCCGGGGCTCTTAAATGAGCTGCGTGCCGCCACCGACCTCGCTCTCCGGGCGACGAAGGTGACCGCACGCTCCCTGGGTCAAGTGATGTCCACAAATGTGGTCCAGGAGCGTCACCTGTGGCTGAACCTGGCCGATATGCGGGACACCGAGCGAACCCGGTTCCTCGATGCCCCCATATCCCAGGCCGGCCTCTTCGGCGGGGCGGTTGAGGACTTTGCCCAACAGTTCTCAATCGCCCAGAAGCAGACTGAGGCTATCAAGCATGTACTGCCCCGGCGGCCAGCTGCTGCCTCCACCCCGCCGCCGGCACAGTCAACTCAGTCTGCTCCACGCCGAGGACGCCCTCCTAAGGCTCCCGCCCCTCCCACCCGGTCCAAGCAGCAGCCTTCACCCGGGCCGGGTCGCGGAGGAAGCCGTAGGAAGGCGTCCAAGTCCCCTCAGGCCGCTCCGCGCCCCGCTAAACGCCAGGCCAAGCGGCGCTCCTGAGACGGACGGCTCAGGGATGGGAAATTCTTTCGAGGAGATGGTAGCAGGACCACTCCTTCCCCCGGTGGAGGGCCGGGGGAGAATCCTTTGTTCAGCTGCTGGCCCCCGGGTCAGCAGCACCCTATGTTGGTCAAAGAAAGAATTAACACTCCCATCCCTGAGCCCACAGAGTCCGGTGATGACGGTGCGCGCCACCCACGGGTCCCGCCACTCGCATCCCACTCTGTCGCCAGCCTCCTGGCAGAGCAGACCCCAGTGGAACGCTGGTCCTTCCCTGGTCTCCTCTGTCAGGACGCAGCTGTCAACCGTGCCCCCGCACCGGGACGCCCCACAGCCTCCCATGTCCGGGCCGGTGACGCTGCATCGCTGCAAGCCCACACCGGGTACGTCTGTACACCGTATGACCCCGCTGGTGCAGTTTCTGGATGTCTGGCTTCAGCTTCCAGGGCTGTCCCGCTGGGTCGAGCGGACCGTCAGGCGCGGCTACGCGATTCAGTTCGCGCAGGTTCCTCCCTGCTTCCGGGGAGTCCGTTCCACCATGATCGGGGCCAACGCCCCCGTCATGCGAGCGGAGATTGCCACCCTACTGGCGAAGGGTGCGATCGAACCTGTCCCTCCAGCCGAGATGAATTGCGGGTTTTACAGCCCGTACTTCATTGTACCCAAAAAGACCGGTGGGCTACGGCCAATCCTGGACCTGCGCGTCTTGAACCGTTACCTTCACCGGTTTCCGTTCAAGATGTTGACAGCGAAATGCCTTTTCGAATGCGTTCGTCCACACGATTGGTTTGCAGCGATCGACCTGAAGGACGCCTACTTCCATGTCTCCATTTTGCCTCGACACAGATCGTTCCTACGGTTTGCTTTCGAGGGGCGGGCATATCAGTACGCAGTTCTACCATTCGGGCTATCTCTGTCCCCTCGCGTCTTTACGAAGATTGCCGAGGCAGCCCTTGCGCCCCTTCGGCAGCACGGGGTCCGCATCCTGAACTACCTCGACGACTGGCTCATACTGGGTCCCTCTCGAGAGCAGGTTTGCGGACACAGAGATCTGGTGCTCCATCACCTAGCCCGTCTGGGCCTTCGGGTCAACTGGGAGAAGAGCAAACTTTGCCCCACGCAGAGGATCTCTTTTCTCGGTATGGATATCGACTCGGTCGCCATGTGCGCGCAGCTTTCGAGCGAGCGCGCGCAGTCTCTGCTGACTTCCCTTCGACAACTCGAGGGCAAGAGTGCGGTTCCACTGAAACACTTTCAGAGGCTCCTGGGGCATATGGCATCTGCAGCCGCGGTAACGCCGCTCGGATTGCTTCATATGAGACCGCTTCAGCACTGGCTACGCGATCGAGTCCCGAGATGGGCATGGCGGTCTGGCACGCTCCGGGTCCCAGTGACCCGGGCCTGCTTACAGACACTCACCCCGTGGTCGAACCTCAAGTTTCTACGGACCGGAGTGTCCTTAGAACGAGCTTCCCGGCATGTTGTTGTGACAACAGATGCATCATCCACGGGCTGGGGTGCCATGTGCAATGGACAAGCAGCCGCGGGCTCCTGGACAGGACCCCAGCGCCTTCTGCATGTCAATTGCCTCGAGTTACTGGCTGTACGGTTCGCCCTGCACCGCTTCCGAGCGTTGCTGAAGGGTCAACATGTGCTAGTCAGGACAGACAACACGGCCGTAGTAGCGTACATCAACCACCAGGGCGGTCTACGCTCCCACCGTATGTCTCAACTCGCCCGCCATCTCGTTTTGTGGAGTCAGAAGCGCCTGAGGTCCCTTCGTGCTGTCCACATCCCTGGAGACCTGAACTGTGCAGCCGACGAGCTGTCACGGTTTCAGCCTCTCCCCGGAGAGTGGAGACTCCACCCCCAGACGATCCAGCTGATATGGGAACGGTTCGGCGACGCACAGGTAGATCTGTTTGCCTCCCAGGACTCTTCCCATTGCTCCCTGTTTTATTCCCTGACCGAGGGCACCCTCGGCACGGATGCACTGGCGCACAGCTGGCCGTCCGGGCTACGCAAGTATGCGTTTCCCCCAGTGAGCCTTCTTGCACGGGTACTGTGCAAGATCAGGGAGGACAAGGAGCAGGTCGTCTTGGTCGCCCCGCTTTGGCACGGCCAGACCTGGTTCCCAGAACTCTTACTCCTTGCGACAGCCCCTCCCTGGCCTATCCCTCTGAGACCAGACCTCCTGACTCAGAGACGGGGCACCTTTTGGCACCCGCGTCCAGCGTTCTGGAAGCTCCACGTGTGGCTTCTGGACGGGACACGGCAGGTTTGAGTAGCCTTCCACCTGCGGTGGTCGCTACCATCACTTCCGCTAGAGCTGAGTCTACACGACGTCTCTACGCGTTGAAGTGGAACCTCTTCGTCACATGGTGCTCTTCCCGCCAAGAAGACCCCTGGAAATGCCCGATCGGGTCCGTGCTATCGTTTCTCCAGGAGGGGGTGGAGCGAAGGCTGTCTCCCTCCACCCTGAAAGTGTACGTGGCCGCAATATCTGCCTACCACGATCTCCTGGGAGACAAAAAGGTAAGTCAGCACGACCTGATCATCAGGTTCCTGAGGGGGGCGAGGAGACTGAATCCTCCTCGCTCTCCTCTCGTTCCCTCTTGGGACCTCTCAGTAGTCTTAAGTGCTCTGCAGAGGCCTCCCTTTGAGCCTTTGCGGTCGGCCGAGATTAAGTTCTTGTCTATGAAGACGGCTCTGCTGACCGCATTGGCCTCGCTTAAGAGGGTCGGGGACCTGCAAGCATTTTCGGTTGACGAAGCGTGCCTTGAGTTCGGGCCGGCTAACTCTCACGTGATCCTGAGACCCCGGCCCGGATATGTGCCCAAGGTTCCTACCACTCCGTTCCGAGATCAGGTGGTGAACCTGCAAGCGCTGCCTTTGGAGGAGGCAGACCCAGCTTTGGCATTGCTCTGTCCAGTACGCGCTCTCCGCGCCTACGTAGACATGACGCAGTGTTTCAGGACCTCAGACCAGCTCTTTGTCTGTTATGGTGGAGAGCGGAAGGGAAGCGCTCTCTCAAAGCAGAGGCTGTCTCACTGGATAGTGGACACCATTGTTTTGGCATACCAGCAGCAAGGCCGACCATGTCCCCTTGGTGTGAGGGCACACTCCACCCGGAGTGTGGCCTCCTCTTGGGCTCTAGCGCATGGCGCCTCGCTAACAGACATCTGCAGAGCTGCAGGCTGGGCGACACCCAACACATTCGCCAGATTCTACAATCTCCGAGTGGAGCCAGTGTCCGACTATGTACTCGCCCCTACGGGTGGCCGGTAATGGGCCAGGCTCAGGTGTCTTCGCTTGCTCGCCATTCCACTCCCATGACTGGATACGTGCGATATTTTCCTCAGGTGAGCTCCCCGAGAGCCCTGAGCTCCTCCAGCACTGTCGATGCCGACATCAGTTCAGTCTGCCCTTTCGAGCCCAGACCCTCATGTCCGGCCAGGTGCTCCGTGTGCATGGTTCCCCTCCGGCGACCCCCACACGAGTATTCCCACCGTAAGCCTCCTCAGTGAGCAGGTGTCTTTCCCTTGGCAAGTCCCTGCCACCCCTAGGGTTAAAAATCCACCTTCGGCTGGTACCCTAGAGATCTTCCATATGCAACCCTCAGCGGGTCATATGTGTATTCTCTAAGTCCTCCCTACGGTAGGCATCTTGGCATTCCCTCACTGGGATATGCTTCCCAGTGTACCTTGGTAATCCTGTGATAAGTGGGAGTCCTAGGGCCTTAAGTGGCGGGATCTCACACTTACGCAGGGCACTGGATGACAGCTGAGTGGCGTTGTTGAATAGGATCCCCCATTCGTTAGTCACTAACGTACGTCGTAGTGACTGAACGAAAGGGAACGTCTCGGTTACGTATGTAACCCTCGTTCCCTGAGGAGGGAACGGAGACGTACGTTTCCTTAGCCACGTCAGCTGTGCTGCCTGGAACGCGGAGTTCAGTCTTGGCTCCTGCAGCAGTAACATAATGCGATGTTCGCAGCGTACTTCCTTATATACCCACGAGGTGGGGCGGAGTTACGCATGCAAATTCCGCATGCCCATGGCATTGGCACTGCCATTGGGCGCTGTTGAACACGATGAAGATGATTGGCTTCTAAGCGAAACCCCCATTCGTTAGTCACTAACGTACGTCTCCGTTCCCTCCTCAGGGAACGAGGGTTACATACGTAACCGAGACGTTTTTCTTATGATATTTTTTACATGACATGTTTGTAGAATAGTTAATAGATTTAATGAATCATTCTCCTATGGATATGTAATAATGCAATTTTATGTATGTATGTTTTGTATTTGATAAAAAACTGTATTTGATATTTATAATAATGTTATTGTTATTGTTATACAGTAATAGCTTTGTATGTCTATGAATGTTACCATATACAGTATAATGCTTTATACTATTGGACATATAGCATTTTTAAGTTGACTTTTAATTCCACTTCATTAGCATAAATATTCCTCTACGAACAGAATCAGGTGGGCTATTGTCTATTGTGATACTGGTGATGCAAATCAAAAACGCAAAACGTACTTGCCAGTCATCGATGATGAACATCAGTGTTTTTCCTCATATAGCTTTTTATCATAGGAACAACACTTAACCATGGTAAAACCACTGTAATGCACTGCCAATGGTGGATTATTGCTTTAGTCTAAAATATAACAATTTTAGTCATGCAATTTGTAGTCTTTACCAGATTAGATTTCAGAAACCAACACTGCACATAATTACATGCTGAGAGATAGAACAAGACAGAGACAGAGAGGAAGACAGAAAAGGCACCAGCTATCTGGGCATCGAGCACACGTACTGATTGCATCAGTATTGTGAAGCGAAATATCAGCATGTAAGCCTTATCGGAGACGAGTCGAGCAAAGGAGAGAAAATTAAGCTGATTTCAAATGTTGGGAGTTGTGAAACAAGTAGAGGGGAAAATTAAGCCTACGGAGGATGCCACTGACAGACATATAGCAAAAAAATTTGCCTGTCACATATTTAAATAGAGAATCTTTCCATGTCATCCTTAAGGTTCAAGATCATGTTTTTATTTTATTTTAGAACTACGCAAAATTGCACAGACCATTTTAAAGCTACTTGACATTTTAGATACAGAGTAAATGAACCCTTAATTTTTCTGTTGACATCAGTGCTACTGCTAGTTGCGATCAAACTGCGATCAAGCCTTGTTCGGCCTCGATTTAGCTCCAAAAATAATAGATCTGTGCAGTCATGACGTTGGTTAGTAGGCCTGTCTGGAAGGCTGATTCATTGTGGGTCAGCATTCCCATTGGGAATTTCAATTAGGTTTTTAGGTTTTTAGATTTTTTCAATTTATGAGTAAAACAAGGTCTAACATTACTTGAAGATACTTTCATGTTCTACAAAATAAATTACACAAACTCACATTCTTTTATTAATAATTAAATTATAATTAATTGTAATCCACAAAACCATTTCAAAATGTACAGTTTAAGTGATTTAAACTAACTTAGGGGTTGAAAAAACTTTGGGGTTGTTTTTGCAAAAAGTCTCTCACCAAAGATATATGTTTCCTATTTTAATATGCTTTAAAATTAACTATTTTGAGTCACACATTTCTTCAGAAATCATTTTAATATGCTTATTTGTTGCTCAAGTAACATTTAGTATTATTAAGGTTTAAAGCAGTGGTTAGTTCACTCAAAAATGACGTAATCTGTCATTAATTACTCACCCTCATGTCATTCCAAACCCGTAAGACCTTTGTTCATCTTCGCAACACAAATTAAGATATTTTTGATGAAATCCGAGAGCTTTCTGACCCCTCCATAGACATCAATTTAATTACCACTTTCAAGGCCCAGAAAGGTAGAAAAAACAATGTTAAAATAGTCCATGTGACTACAGTGTTTCAACCTTAATGTTATGAAGCAACAAGAATACTTTTCGTCCGCAAAAAAAAACGAATTTTTGGAATTTTTGGGTGAACTAACCCTTTAAATTTTTTGTGGAAACTGTGATATATTTCTTCAGGATTATTTGATGAATAGAAAAAACAGCATTTATTAGGAATATAATTTTTTGTAACAATGTAAATATTTACACTTTTGTCCATTTTATGCATCAGTTTTATGCTGAATAATAGTATTAATTTCTTTAAAAAATCTTACAAATCCAACACTGGTAGTGTAGAAAATGTGAGTCTCCTGAAGATCTTATTTTACTCATAAATGTTTGAATGTTTGAAGTATTACACTGGTAAATTCTTAAATTAAAATGATTCTGTGGAGAAGTAAATGCTACAGAAAAAAACTAATGTAATTTCTACATGAAAAAGTTAGTTCAGGCAAGAATTAAACATAATAAGTAAATTCTATATTAGTACTCAATTCAAGCTTGTAGAAATTAAAACGTAAATATCAACGTTATAAAATTAAGTAAAACTATACGTAACTGATATTCATTCAAATTTAATTGATTTTAATAGATTTTTCGCTGTTTTCCAGCTGTTTTGTCATTGCTTTTGTTGTTAGGTTTAGTAAATTGCCATTTTGTGACATTTGGAGTTCATTTTCTACTCAAAATAACATTCATACTCAAAAACAATCCATCGAATGTTACAGTCACTGTGTATTGTGTACCAAGTATTGAGGTCTCTGTGTTCAGGTGCCCACATTACTACTATTACAACGTAGATATGGTGTCTACACAATATCTATTGTGTTATTTACTTGTGTATAGACTCAATTGGCATCTCTCAAACAGGGCGCCTTACTTAAGCATAGCTTCACTTCAATCTGCCTGCTTGAACGCTTCTGCTGCACGCTGCTTTGCAACCCACCTCCTCCCCAGCTCCTCCTTAAACTGTTTAACCTAATCAATGTCATTCTGTTGTCATTGATGCATACTCTGTTCTAAATGGGGGATTTGCTCTGCCCTCCCAGTTTAAAATGGGAGGTTGTCCCCAGAATCTGCTACCGTTCCTTGTCTTGGCTTTTTATGGAGCTCATGAAAAGGATGGGGAATTTAGAACAGAGCCATACCGCCAAATGTACATTTTTGCAAAATATGCAATAAAAAGTTGACTAAATGTTTGTCTATATGGTGTTTTTGACTTAAGTGGACCTGTCTGAAATTCAGTTATATTGTTTGAGTAAAAAGTATTTCAAAGGAAACTAGAAATTACTCAACCTTTTACTGGCCAAGTTAAAATAAGTTATTTTCTTATTTTCTATAAAAATATGCGTGCAAAAAGTAAATTAAGTACATTTTACTTGTTGTTTTCAGTGTAGGAACTGAAGAGCTCTATTGCTTTCTGGGAGATTCTATAAATCTATCTTCCCCCTTTTCCCAATTCAAACATGATGCATTAAACATTACCATTTTCAATAATGATAATTTTAAAAAATTCAGAGACCCACTTATGGCAGGAAACTCTTGATCTGCATTCATCATGCCTGGTTGCAGAAATATCTTCCATAATCTGTTCAAAGTCACTTTATCAAAACATAAGTAATTGCGCACTAAGGCTTGCAGGGAACTTGTGCCCCCGATGAGACATCTAAACAAACCTAAGAGGCCAAAAACATAAGCACAGAGCGCAAGACACGTTTGAGTCCAGATTGGGCTTTTTATGACTACATTACTGCTATCTATTGCTCGTTGAGCTAGAGTGTGCTGCAGTGAGGGCTGGAAAAAGTAAATTGACTCTGTAAGTCTGATGGCTAACTGGATTTGGCCAAGGCAGGAGGGAAGGAGGAGAAAAATCTGCTGATTTGAGCACTTTACAGTACCTGTTATACTAACCACATTGGCTGCTGTTGCACTCTCAGAGGGCTGGACTTTTTTTTTTATTTCAAGGTAACAGGCTTTGAGGATTGGTTTGGTGAGATTTTTATACATTCAAACTCTCTCCCAATCACTAGCGTTTGCAATCTCAGCTTGATTCTGTAGCCCTTGACTAACGGATTCAGTCAGATGCTGAGCCTAGCACCGATGAATTATGGGAGAGGGTGCTTAAAAGGGAAGCAGGCCCTGTGTCATACAGGACAACTTGGAGAATGATGTAATGATATGCAGGTACGCTCTCATTTAGAGTCATACCTCCGGGGATCACATCTCCTAGACAAATGAAAAAATAAGTGAGAACAGAGGCTGGTGGGAGGAAGTCAAATGAAAATATGAGTGATGGCTCAGATTATTAGAATCCAAAGGCTTCAACAATAAAAAATGACAACCGCAAACCAGCATGAAAATATATGAGCTCCTTTTATATTTGCATATTTGGCTATCATTCACCCTACGGTGGTGTTAGGGAAACAATCCCTTGATATGACCAATTTGACCAATGGCAATAGGCTGGCTGCACTGGTGTTATGGTGGCGTTTCAAGGCTTTATTTTGTTTGGCTGAAGTCAAGAGCAAACATTATGAACTGAAGCAGCTACACTAAAGGGAGCGGCTAAATACGATCACTTGATTTAAATATATGAATAAGTGTGAATGAGTGCAGAGGTGGTAAACTCTATATAAATATAGTTCCCAACACAATACAATTCAGCCCTAGCTATAAAAAAAAGCATATTTACTAGAGAAAATTTTACTATTTGTGCCAACTGGGAACAGCTGTTCAAAAAGATACAGACCCTTTGAAATGGCTTGATGACTGCTATTTTCCTTCCTGACATATTTCTTATTGAGGGTGGAATGTATTGAAGAGCTTGTTAGTCTAGTTTACAGCAGAGCAAAATCATGATTTGAAACTTGATATCAGTATAGCAGGTGACAAGGCGACCTAAAATACCTGGAGAAAACGCTTTGTTAGTATTCCCATTCATCTCAAAGGCAGCTGTCATGCAAGATTCAGTCTCCTGCAGAATTCTGTCGCCTTTGGACTCCAAAGAAATTCTTACAGAGTGCAATAGTCGGGTTTCGGAAGTAAACATTAATTTCATGATAACTTATAAACAATTAAAAACAGACCTACTGAGATCTCTGAGGTTGTTAATTGATGGTATATGCTTTTGCTGAAGCCATCAAAAGGCTTTTTTTTGGAATTCCTGAATTCACCCATGATTCTGCAAAGAAATCTACACCAATCAGAGAATCGAAACAAACAAATTGTGCCAAAAGAACTTCAGCCTGCCCGCTCCCGTGAAACACTGCAAATTACATAATACAGTCAGTTTCTCAAAATAATTTATTTGACTAAATTTGACATGTACCTGTCATTTTTAATTTGATTGACATTCCTAATGCGTCATGGGATTGTATTTTTTCCCCCTTTCTTAAAGCCATTAAGTACACATTCTTGTACATCTTTTTGTCCAAAAACAAATAGGTTGCCTTCAAATAGGTAGCTGTGTCCGAAATCGCCCCCTATACCCTCATTCACTATTCCCTGCATTAGTCCACAAATATAGTTCACTTAAAGCAGCACTAGGTAACTTTTCAACCTTTATAATATATTTTCAAACCTCTTGTGATGATACATCGACTTACAATAGGTTGAATGACACGTCTGCCATAGCCTGACGGGGTCTGTATCGTTTTTAATCGTACTTTTAAACTTTGTGTTTCGGATAGTAACCCGAGAAAAAAAAAAACTACAAAATTCGACTGCTTTACGGCATATACGTCAATTCCACCACCACCCCCACTTCCTTAAATTCGGACGTGTGAGCCAAACTATCATTTACTTGCCGGATGTTATAGTCATGGCCGAAGCAGCACAGAAAAATAAAAAAGCAAATTTTTTGTCGGAGGAAAGCAAAAAGAGGAAACGAGAAAGTAATCGGATTAAAGGCAGGACGAGGATCAACATTGGGCCAGCGTTTGCTCGTTGGCGTGAGCTGGAGGAGGAGGGGCTACATTCTTGCAAGTAAATACATAACACGTACAAAATCATATTTTAGGATACCTAACATGTCAGTGATATCGGTTTATTTGTCTTGCCTCAAGCTATAATGCAAATCGATTTTTCAAATTTGCAGATTCATCTAGGGTAGCTTGATATTATAATATTGACGATATATGGTTATTACCTACCACTCAAACATTGAACTGAAGTATCATATAGATTCTGTAAAACGGTAACCAATAGACTAGGCTACTATAATGACGCTGGCTTGTAAACGTGAGCATCGCGATCATTTGGCGTTTGAAAAAAAATATTTTTCATATATTCATATGACATGCTGAAACATATGCCACTGTACCTGGGATGAAGACATTTCACACGCGACGCAAGCAGAACACCTGCATGTGAACTCCTCCTGCAGTGTTCAGGGCTATCATAGTTGTCATGTCAACAAATGCACGTGCGATGCATCCACTGATGTAGAATGACAGTTTACGACAGTAGTAGAGGACAATACTGTTTCCCAACTGTAGGGGGACCCCGAGAGCAAAAACTACCTAGTGCTGCTTTAAGGGAGTGAATGAAAATGAGTGAGCGAATTCGGACACTGAGGACCCTATTTTAACGATCTGAAACGCAAGTGTCAAAGCGCGAAGCGCAAGTAACTTTGAGGGCGGGTCTCGGCGCTGTTGCTATTTTCCCGGCGGGATAAATGGCTCTTGCGCCCGGCGCAAATCTAAAATGGGTTGGTCTGAAGTAGCTTCATTATTCATAGGTGTGGTTTGGGCGTAACGTGAATAAACCAATCAGAGCGTCATCCAACATTCCCTGTAAAAGCAGGTGCGCAAGTTCCATTATGGATTGCTATTATTATGCCGTATTTACCAGGCGCACGCCAGGAGCGGTTCACAGCCGAGGAGACTGATGTGCTTGTAAGAGCAGTGAAAGACAGAGAAGTTGTGTTGTATGGGGATGGGAGAAACCCACCCAAAATAGCGTCGGTTAAACAGGCGTGGGAGGAAATAGCCACAATTGTTTCATCAGCTGGCATCCCCAGGACGTCGCACCAGTGCCGCAAGCGCTACAATGACATCAGAAGACGGGGAAAGTCCAAGCTTGCCAGCATCAATCGGGCACGCCGTGTAACGGGAGGTGGATCTGCCTCTACTCAGGACCTGACGCCAGCAGAGGACATCGCTGCGTCCACCCTCACCGATTTTTTTTCCTGGTTCTTGACGGACAAACCAATTTTTTAGATGTCCTTATATACATATATGTCTTGCCAGAAGTTGCCACTATTGGGCAAACAGGTCTCCTTAATTATTAGACTACAATTAGCCTGAATAATTTGTAAGCTAGATTTATGCCTATTTTTTCACATCTTCGTTGCACACCACAATGATTTCCGTCATCTCATGTGTTAATATTTTTTAGTGTAACAATTTATGATTTGCAAAAATAACTGTTGCATCTGTGTAGATTACAGTGTATGCGCGTTGTGCACGCTGTACATTATGGTCAAGCAAGTGCCCTTAAAATAGCATAATGAACAACGCGCAACGCGCCACTGACTTTAGACTAGGTTTTTTCTGGTCAGTGGCGCAATTATTTAATGGAACAGCAAAATAGCACCAGGGATTGTTTGCGCCGGAACACGCCTCCTTTTTTGCGCTGAACCGCCCAGGTAGCGCAAGTTCATTCACTAGTTTAGCGACGTGCTTCTGTGGAGGGAAAAGCGCGCTTTGCGCGGGTGCAAAATAGGAATGACACATGCGTCGGTGTACAAAGTCAATTGCGCTGGGTGCAAGATAGGGCCCTGAGTGTGCCGGAAGGGCTGCAACTTTTGCATAGTTTGCTGTTTAATTATTTGAAACTTATAGCAAACTGGCAGCTCCAGTAGTAAGATGAAAAAGATGACTTATCTTGAACTCTGTCATGGAAACTATGTATACCATGTAACAATTTAATAATCAATTTAAAAAAAAATTATACCTGTATGATATTATGCTCTACCCACATTGGACCAGTGGTTTTTAAAAACGATGGATGGATGGATGGATTGATGGATGAATGGATGGATGGATGATTCAGCTGCATGTGCCATCTTCTGGTCAGACAATCCTGCAGTGCATTATGGGTATTTTCTAGCCATTGCGCTACATCGGTTGTACTCTCTTTATTGCAGAGCATAACATACTCTAGGGTTTCGGACACCACTGTAAGTGTGCCAATATTTAAAAACAGTGCCATATTTAAGGGTATAGGGGGCCATTTCAAACACAGCTAATGTTTGTAATGTTGTGATGAACCTCGTAGCGGTTTAGTTTGTTTCATAATTTATCACTTTTTAACGAAGATCCTATGGGAAAAATTTATGGAGAAAACTACTTCAGGAACCGCCACAAAAAAAAGCAAAAGCACAAAATTACTAAAACAAAAAAATTAAACGACAACTGAAAATATAAAATATCACTGTTATTATCGCTAACTGATTAAACTGCTATCTTACCGCTGCTACAAAAGGATAACCAGACATTTTGTGTTAACTAAAAAATTATATTTCGATAATGTGATATGTTTTTGAAAAGATATTACTAATTTAGATTTTCCAATTTCAATTTAGAGTACGTTAACATAGAGATGGCCTCACAGCTAACACATATGGACTAATAGCTACAGAACCCCAATTTAGATTTCATGAGGTTTCAAAGCTAAAAGCCATTGCACGGAAATCTGGAAACGAATTAATCAGACATGGTGTTCAATTCAAAATATATAAATAAATAAAAACACTTTTATAATGAAAGCTCGCCACCATGTTGGCCAGACTCCAGTTCGTGGGCATGAGCATGTGGCAGAGAGACTGAATCTCTGAAACGACACTGTTGCTGTTTTAACTGATGACAGGGCTTTGGATGCATTCAGAATGCACTGTGGATATTTAGCGCCAATAAAACCACAACTTTGAATTTATTCATGGCAAGATGGCATTTAATTGCATTGAACATTTTTTGATCTCAATGAAGAAACCAAAATGCTTTAATCATGATCAGCATGACAGCCAAGTTCAATCCATACTAAATTAATCCAGTGTTGGCTGTAACTAGTACATGTAAACAAACGTAACTACACTTTTCAGTAGCATGACAAAAGCACAATTGATTTCATAATAGTGCTGCTTTTCCAAGAACCAGCTACATTTTTAAGTATACTTTATGTAGCAAGTATACTAATATCAATGAACTAGTAAACTTGTAAGTGTAACTTTAAGTGCACAACTAGTTCACAACTACACTTCTCATTTCTACGACATCTGTACTACAAGTGAAATTTAAGTACACTAGTAGTTGACTATTTTAATACTAGTAATACTTTTTTAGTTATGAAAGTACACCTCGAAGTATACTCTCAGTAAACTACTAGTTTAGTAGTTTTAAACTGCAAGTATGCTTGTGAACAAATACAAGCCAAGTATACTTAATTACTTTTTTCGTATATCTTGATCAAAAGATTTAGTAGGCTACATGTATAGTTCAAATATACTTAGACTTTTCTGTCAGTTTAAGTCAAGTATCCTTAAGTGCAATTTTAAGTATATTTCTGAGATGTACGTAAAGTATATTTCTGAGAAGTACATAAAAAGTAGACTGAAAGTATAATTTCTAATTTTTTAGTTTAAACAAAGTATATTAATAGCACACTTGATTAAACTTCTTTTTCGTAACGGTCACAATCTTGGGTTACACAAGCAGCAACCAAACAATGCTGCAAATTGTATACACAAGCATGAAACATCGTATTTAGCTTGAAGAAAAACTTTTGTCAAGTATATTTAAAAAAAGATGCAGAAGAACTTGTTCGCTAAGAAGGGGTTGGATTGCAGTGAATTGCATGGGTGTTCAATTGGAAATCTATATTAATAAATACTGTATGCAGTCCTGTAGCTGGCTACTTCCACAGTTCCAATGCCCACAAGTGGAGTACCATAGTGTTTAGTCAGACAAATGACAGACCAATATTTTTTTTTAATCCATTTGACTAAAGCCATGACGATAGCCATGTGTCCATCCAAAGTTGCAAATGTAACTTATGCACAAAAATTGGAATATCACATAAAACATTTTCCGCATTTTCATCCCATGTGTTCAAAAGAACAAAATCATCACTACCTAGAAAAATGGCACAAAATATCTAATAAATAGATTATATAGCTGCAATCATGAATTCACTTTGGCTCTTTTGTCCTACATCAATTGACTTGAGTCTCAGAATGTGCATTAGAGTGTGATTTCCATCCAGCATTTCCATCCAGCGTTTTTTAATGCAATACATACCAAAATGTACAGCAAAATAGTTGGATGTAAAACATAGCTACTGACTTTGTTTGAATATTGGAATACACTTATCATAGCAGATAGTGCCTGGTTTAAGTAGATGACAGGTGGTTATGGATTAAGATTTTTTTTTCTAAAGTAGAAAATATATTTCAAATGAAAATGCCGTAAAAGCTACAGGCTAAGTGCATCTGCTCAAATCAAGTTGAGAACATCTGAACACAGCAACAACAACAGCACAACAGCAGTCCTCTTTAACAGGCGCAAGATAAAATGCCTCCCATGCTAAATCACATCAAGAGCACTGTGACTACTGTGATATATAACTTCTCTCCAACATTAAAGAGCTGATCATCACAAACATATACGAGAAGTATGCATCTGACAGAGAGGAGACAAACGGCTCGAAACAATCAGCCACAGCGCCGGTAGTCCTCAGGAGCCCAGCAAACGCACTAAGAAGAAAAGAGAAGGGGAGAGAGGAGAATACGAGGCCGAAATGAGATGAACTCCACGTCCCAGTGTGCATGGCTCTAAGTTCAGACACATACTATCCTTTCAGCCACAGTGAAATGAGGCTCCCTTAGTTCCCGAGTAAAATGTCCCCCCGTCATTTTGACTCAACACAGCGTATAACGATATCTATCTATCAGCTCTCCCGACCCCCTAAGACATTGTAAGTAACAGCAAAAAAGTTGAGCCAGATAATTACCTCTCTCTGCCTCCGGTTTTTGCTGAGAAAAAGCTTTCCGCAGAGTTTCCCTTTTCTTTATTGCCAGCCATAAAAGTACGGGGCCGCATCATAAAATGTCTCTATATCACTGTGGCATTCTTCAAAAACCTGTTTTTCATGGGACATCAGTCCTTGAAATACCGGGGTACTGTGGCGAAGGTCAATGGGCTGATCAGTGGCTGATAAATTTGCCCTAGAGATTAGCCATGATGGCTTCCCTCCAAGACTGCCGTTTCTGAATGGCTCGTGGAATTGGGGTGGGGAGTGGGACACATTTTAACTGACCAAAAGAGTCTACCGTGGGCTCCAATTTGGTGAGGAAGAAAAAGACTGTTTGTGGTCACTCGTGTATAGAATTGTCAGAATGTGTTGATGCGCACTGCAATTTCAACGGATTATGGGAGGATTTATCTGTTTGGTACAAGGAAGTTTACCTCAGGGAAAGATTAGGAAAACATCATGGTGTACTAACAGTGAGTTTTATTTGTCATACAGAGAGCCTGATGGGCTTCTGGTACCAACAAGAATTGGACTTAAAATGCGGTTTTCTATTTTAATGAGATGCTTTCATAAAACGCATACACAGTCAAACAAATATCTGTTTAATGAAAGCGGAGGCTTACGAAAGCATCAAATGCAGCCCTTAAAATCCACATGAAAAAGCTTGGGGGTGAAATTTGTTTGTTTGACTTACACCCTTAAATGTTTGTTTAAAAAACAGAAAAATCTCTTGGCAAATACAGTTGTTTTTCATTAACTTAAATAGATCCAACACAGAGTCATATGTCAGCAACACTGCGGGGTATTTCAGCAGGGGAAAAAACTTGTTCTACCGTTTATTTACGCATAAGAAATCTAATTTCACCAACAACACCCCACACATTCAAATAAAATCAGCCAGGAATATGGACCGAGTATTTGAGGACCAGTTAAACTTCACTGTCCACACCTCAACAGCCATTAGGTCATGCAGATTTGTGCTTAACAACATCAGAAAACCAGGCTCTACATATCTGAATGGGCTGTGCAGTTCCAGTTTTTGTCATCTTAAGACTGGCCTTCCACAATGCTCATTTCGCTGGCCATCAAGTCAGCATGATTAAGCCTCTACAGATGTCATTTCTTTGTAGGTTTTTAAATAATCAAAATAAAAACTAGATGGAGTTTCACCTCTAATTGACGGTGATAGAGTACTTTTTTTAATCAGTTATAAGTGGTTGTCTTCTGGCGGAAGAGCAGGGAAGGATTGTGTGCAGCAGGGGAAACCGAGGGAGGGCTGAGTGGGAACGCAAGTTGTACTACAATGGCACTACAAAGAGCGGCAAATGACTTCAAAATGGTTTTAAAATGACAGCCTGTTATCAGGTAATAGCTCAACCCAGAATAGGCTGCCTTTATTCCATTTCTGTCACGAGAAGAGAGAAGGGAGGCTACATGAGAACTAAAACCCTCCACCTCCCACACAGAACTAAAGAGGAGAGCCATGAACAAATACCGGGGGAAGAACACCACAGTTAGTACAACCAGTCAAGAGCAGAATGGTAACTTATGGTCAAATGGGCCACCGGGAGTTACAAAGTGCTCTAACTTGCATTTAATATTCCTGGGGGGGGGGGGGGGGGGGGGGGGGGGGGGTGTATACCGACATGACATAGTGTGAAGTAGGGCTGGGCGGTAGGCCTATATCGAGTTTGTACGATATATATCAATATTATAAACGATATGGAGTGAGGCAATACCGTTTATATCGATATATCGTGAGCTGCTGCAGGGATGTGCATAATCCAATTTGTCCTAAACATGAGTCAAGCTTTATATTAAGGGCTTCAAAATAACTGGTAAGATATAGTTAACACATACAGTTTAAAGACAGACACTGTACATTCTTGCGCTGTTTAATGCGTTTGTTATGCACTGAGGAAAGCATCACATTTCACAGGTATATTCTCCATCTGTAAATGTTAGAAAATCATGCATTTCCATTTTGCTGTGAGGAGTGGACAAGATTTCCGTAAATGAGCGCCGAATAGACGGTGCACAATGGAATAGGAGCGCAAAAGAATAGTACTAAAATATACATATTGCTAAAATATTTGTTGTTGCACAATAAATCTGCCACATGTAGAATTTTAAAACTTACAAGTAAGTGTATTTTTTTTTTATGAAAGGGACTATTATAATGAGGTAATCAAATGTAGGCTAATATAATTACAAAAAATACAGAGATGTGATTTTTTTGGCCATATCGAACAGCCCTGGTGTGAAGTTAACAGGGTCAATGGCATGACGCTATGAAATGATTCCAAAAGTACATTAAAAATTTCATTCATGCATACAATGTTTGAATAGACCTCTTCTGTGATAAGCATGTTTTTCATTTCTGTAATAAAATTAATTTAGACATATTTAGGAGCATTAAAATAAATAATTCATTATACTTTTTTTTACATTTTCAAACCCATATGAAACCAATATGAATACAAAGAGTACATTTCTAAGGACTTGGCATGCTTTAAACTAGATTTTTCTTTATCGTGGACACTTTTATATGTTATTGACCCAACTAGATCACTGAATGCTGAATTTTCACATTAATCAGCCAGCAGGATTTTGACTGTTCCAGACAGATTTTATGGCATGTGCATGCAGACCAGTGAGGAGTGAACTGTCATAATCTACTCAAGCGATAACTAAAGCCTGAAAATGGATGGAGTCGGGGTCAAAGAAACAATCGTAATGTTGTGTAGCATGAAGTAGCGACCACGGTGTGAGCTGTGAAAATCATCTGGGAAAACTCCCAGGCTTTTCACACATAGGAAGGTGATGACTGCTTGACCTTCAACCGAAATGGAGGCATATTAACTGTGGGAGGTCCTGGAAAAGGGGAGGAAGAATTTAGTCTTGCTGAGGTTGAGCCTGAGGTGATGAGTAGCCATCAAGTTGAAATGTCAAGTGACAAGTTGAGATCATTTCGGCGAGAACAGAGCAGGAGACAGGAAGTGGGTATGAGATATGGTGTTGATGGCACGGCGGTGATGAGATAGACCATGTGATTTGATCATGGAAAATTGCACCGGGCCCAGTACTGAGTCCTGTGTAGCTCAGGTGGTGAGAATCTAGGGGGTAGCAAACCTTTCAATCTGCCTTCAAAAGACTTTATAAGACAAATAACAAAAAAGCTGATACACAGAACCACAGTCTTATTTCAAGGTATTTCAAGGTGGTGGTGTAACCAAGTGGTTAAAGATCTGGGTTGGTATCGGAGCTGTGGAACATATAGAGCTATTGTGCTATTGGGGACCTAGTGCTATTCCCTTTTGTCTCTCTGTATTTTCTTGTTATTTCTCCACTATTCTAAAACAAAATAATAATTAATATTAATTTAAAATTACTTTGATATGTAATCACAACATTTTTGGCCACATTTTGTGCAGCACAATTGCCACTACATATTTAAGACACTACAGATGATCAGCTTACTGCTCTTCATCCAGCTAAAGAGTGCCTGCATCACGCACCTATTGGTTTCACCTGTAGCTGACAACATCTGGTTTTGACTAGGGATGCCAAATAATTATTTGGTAAAAAAAAAAAAAAAAAAAAAAATTCATTAAAAACATCATACCCATGCTTTTGAACGCTCTGTGAATTCAGTTAATATGCACAGGAGGATCAAAAACATCTGATGTGTGTAAAAATCTAAATAGACCTTGGATATATCAATCAAATAATAAGATTCATATTTTTATTAATAATATTAATATTCTTTATTAAATAAAATATTTATTAAACAGAAAAACATTTATTACTGTTTTTTTTATTGATTATTTATAAAAGAAATACTTTTTGGCTGAAACAGCTGAAAAAGAAATTAAACAAAAAGGCAAGGCAAAGCAAAGTAAAAACAATCTGGGTTGGTGGTAATTTAGAGTGCTTTCACACTTGGTTTGATTTCGATTTTTGCTCCCCCCTCGCCCTGCCCCCGCTGAACTGTGTTCATATTATATTATTTGGGTCCGAACCGGGGTGCGTTTGCATCATCAAAGCAGCAGCTGTTTACCCAGTTGCTTAGTAACGACAGCGAGCATGAAGGCGGTGAAATGCATAGCGTTGCTCACCTCACTTTTATATTTTGTTTTTGAACCGTTGGTTTTGTTTCTAAAGTTTCAGTACGTAATGGCACTTGCGTCTATCTGCCACGAATGTACTGCAAATGCTCTAAAGAACGCTGAAGACGAACAGAAATGAGATCTATAACTCTCTGCTTGCTGTACGTCAGTCACGCTTGCCAGGAAAATGAGTGAAACACACACAAACACATTTTTATTAAATCATACGTCATTAATAGCGGTTCACTTCTGCGATTTAGTACGTTTGCATTCACATCAGCAGCGAACCATACCGGAGTTCACATGAACCGTACCCCACACCACCCTATTTAACCCGAGTGCGCACCCGAGTTCGGAAGACCGCGTTCTAACCCTAACCCTAACTCTGACGTCAATCGAACCCGGGTGCGCACCAAAACTGCTAGTGTGAAAGCACCCTAAAAGATTGCAGGTTCAAATTCAGCAATGGGTGATCCACTTAAAGCGCCATGAAACCCCAAGACACATTTTTTTTTTAGATGTGAACAGATATGTACAGACTGCACATCATTGAAAACACTAAAGGTTCTCATCATGTTTATTCATAAGTGGAAAAGCAAAGTCGGAGCAACGCCACGCATTCTGACATCAAGATCTGAAGTGGTGATTGGCTGCAGGGCTCCAATAGGGGCTGGACAATCAAGCTGACGTCAACCGTTTCTGACCGCTTCTCTGCATTTATGACAAAGAGCTCATTTAATCCAATCACTGCGTTGTATTACGTATGAGATCGCATTACAGCGGAGAATTTAAACAACATGCTGCATGACATTGGTTTCTGCGCGGAACGCTGCGATGAGTTTAACAATTCTCGCAAGCAACGCGGATTATATACGGAACGGAGCAAGCGTGTTTTAAGTTTTTATGGACATATTTCTTACATGAACCAGCACTGTGTATAGGCAAATATTGAATCATGTCTACATTTTCAAAACACATCAAGGTGCCATCAACTCTGTGTTTTTCTCTCTCCGCTCATATAATTATAATGAGTGTGTCGTAGGTCTGTGTTTTACTGGTTGTTGTCTCTCCTCACCCCCACCCCCTCTACACTCCCACTTTTCCACAGCTTTACACACCCATTTCTAGAGACCTTTTCAGCTCTGAGGTGTGAACAACCAGACTAAAACAGAGGGGGTTGTGACACTTTAACACCAACTTGGCTACAATATAAGCTAATGTAGGTTGCTTTGGATAAAAGTGCATGTTGAAAGGCAGCAGTGGTAAATGACTAAACGGTAACAACAATAAAGTATCGAGCCATTTTGATTTTGTTGTCTTCCAGTGGCTTTCAGTGGACAGTTTGCATTATTCCCCTGGCTCCAACACGTGGGAGTTGGGCTCAACTCATCCTTTAAAAGGTCTGAAGAATTGGATCAATACCTAAGCCTCTTATCATCTCAACCCAAACACAACACACAATTAATCTCTCTACTCCAGTTTAATGAGCGGTTCTAAATAACACCTTGCAAAAACCTCTTTGTGTTTATGCTTACATCGATCTGACAAAAAGAGGTTTTGCTGCAACAAATCCATTCAAAAGTGTCAAATATTTTATATCCTAGATAATAGTTTTTATAGCATCCTGAACTCCAGAGACAGCATTTGATTTGATAGGGTAGGTTAACAAACATCAACATTTAGCTCATTTTGTTTTGTCGATGCACAGTCTATTCACCAAAAGTTTCTGGTACTTTGATGGCAGTTGCATCCCAAACTCAGCGAGACTCCACTACCTTTCATACAAACAGCGGACTTCTAGTTTCCCTTTCTCCTTTGTTCTCTGCTTGGTGGCCACTCACGCCATTCCACAAGAAGCTCCATCAGTTCATCCTGGCCAACTGCTGGGTCCTCTCTTTCCCTCCTCCAACAACTGACTTTGTCATCTCCGCTCTTCTCCGCCACCCAGCAGCTTCAGGAGGGATGTAATAGGTTTGAAGGAGACTGTGTTGTGTTGCTGTGGCTGGGGTTTGTTGTCTCAAACACAGTGTGAGCAGCATGCAAATCTGCGTGCAAACCCTCCCCTACTAGTGTGAGCTGCAGGGCCTGTAAAACAGAGGATTGGGAGCAGATGCATCTGCATCAGCCTCCCCGGCACAAGGATGACAGCTCTGACTGATCCCAGTTCTAATGCTAAGGACATGTTGGGGGTGTTCTCCCTCAATAACACAACCAAATAATGGTGTAGTGTAAGTGTATGCAGTCAGCATGCAGTGTTAGGGAGTTAGTATTGACACCAATGCAATTTTTCATGTCTTCTCAAAACATTGCAGCCTTTTCAGTAATAGGTAAATTTTTTCAACTACAATTGAGGGCGTAACAGATCGTAGTTGATACGTGAGAAGTGAGAAATTGACTGATAGTCTTGAAAGCTTCTTGAAAGCATGTTGAAAACTTCAAATCATTAATTTCTGGCAACGTATGCCCACTTTTTTTTAGGCAAAAGTGTGCTTATGAATTTTAAAAGTACATTCTAGCAGCAATTTTTTTGTAAAAAGAAAAAAATAGTCATCAAAAATGTTTGCAAATACACCACATTTCACATTTAGTGAGAATATAAATATTTCTAGCAGTTCTGAAAATACATTATACAGCAAGATTCTTTTGTGGTTGGGCCATTGAAATGTTGGTAGTGCAAAAAAAATTTTGCATTCATATTGAGATCTCTAAACTGTTGGAGTTTAGAGTTTGGTATCTTTGCAAATCTGATCACAGTCCGTATGGACCAGGCCCAGTGGATCGGCGCACACATATGATTTGCGGATTAATTGCAAAGTTTAACCATTGTAGAGTGTATGTTTATCATTTCCACGTGTTTGTCTTGCCAATTCATTCAAGGGATTTTAAACAATTCCAGTGCAAGAAATAAATTGAATGTGAAGGCCATGTATTGTAACCCATATGCATCCAAGTTAGTGCACACACATTAGGAGTAGTGAGTAGTGAACACACTCATATTGCAATCCGTGGTCACACACACCTAGAGCAGTGGGCAGCCATTTTTGCTGTGGCGCCCAGGGAGCGATTGGAGGTTAGATGCCTTGCTCAAGCCTCAAGCTGCATGTCACATGCTTGCTTCTTAAATATATGCTGATCTGCTGATATACTGCTGATACTGCTGCCTGCCACACATCTAACACTCATCAACCAGAAACAGCTCATATCCAGTGCACTACCTTTAGTGGCTTCTTATGAAAATACTTACATCTAGTCTCGGTATTATGTGCTAAATATGTACCATCAGAAAAGAAAGAAAAAATAAATAAAAATCACAAATGTGATTTTAGCAATGAGATTAAATAGAGACTTCTGGTGTTTCTCCCGAGAAAAAAAATGTCTTCTAAACTTTTGAAAGAGATACTCACAATGTATCAGACTGTGATCAGATTTGCAAAGATACCAAACTCTAAACTCAAAAGTTTAGAGATCTCAATATGAAAGCAAATTTAAATTTTTTTGCACTACCAACATTTTCACTGGCCCAACCACAAAAGAATCTTGCTTTATAATGTATTTTCAGAACTGCTAGAAAAATTTATATTCTCACTAAATGTTAAGGCGTATTTGCAAACATTTTTGATGACTATTTTTTTCTTTTTACAACCCCAAATCAGAAAAAGTTGGGACAGTATGGAAAACGCAAAAAAAAAAAAAGAAGTGATTTCTAAATTTACTTTGACTTGTATTTCATTGCAGACAATATGAACACAAAATATTTCATGTTTTGTCTGGTCAACTTCATGTCATTTGTAAATATGCATCCTTTCCTGTCATTCAGACCTGCAACACATTTCAAAAAAAGTTGGGACAGGAGCAATTTAGGGCTAGTAATGAGGTAAAATGGTTAAATAATGATGTGATTTGAAACAGGTGATGTCAACAGGTGATTGTAATTATGATTTGGTACAAAAGCAGCATCCAAGAAAGGTCTAATCCTTTAGGAGCAAAGATGGGCCGAGGATCACCAGTTTGCCAACAAATACGTGAGAAAATTATTGAAATGTTTAAAAACAATGTTCCTCAAAGAAAGATAGGAAGAGATTTGGATATTTCACATTCAACAGTGCATAACATAATTAAAAGATTCAAGGAATCTGGAGGAATTTCAGTGCATAAAGGACAAGGGCGCAAGCCTAAGCTGAACAACCGTGATCTCCGATCCCTCAGGCGGCACTCCATCAAGAATCGTCATTAATTTATAAGCGATATCACCACATGGGCTCAGGACTACTTTGGCAAACCTTTGTCAAGTACCACAATACGTAGTTACATCCACAAATGCCAGTTAAAACTGTACTGTGCCAAAAGGAAGCCCTATGTTAACAGTGTCCAGAAGCGCCGTCGACTTCTCTGGGCTTGGAGGCATCTGGGATGGACCATCACACAGTGGAAACGTGTACTGTGGTCAGATGAATCAGTATTTGAGGTATTTTTTGGGAGGAATGGACGCCGTGTGCTCCGGACCAAAGAAGAAAAGGATCATCCAGACTGTTACCAGCAACAAGTCCAAAAGCCAGGGTCTGTCATGGTATGGGGTTGTGTCAGTGCCCTTGGCAAAGGTAACTTGCACTTCTGTGAAGGCACCATTAATGCTGAAAAGTACATAGAGATTTTGGAGCATAATATGCTGCCTTCAAGAAGACATCTTTTCCAGGGACGTCCATGCATATTTCAACAAGACAATGCAAAACCACATTCTGCACACATTACAAAGTCCTTGCTGCGGAGGAAGAGGGTACAGGTACTTGACTGGCCTGCCTGCAGTCCCGACCTGTCTCCAATAGAGAATGTGTGGCGCATTTTGAAGCGCAAAATGCGACAACGAAGACCCCGTACTGTTGCCCACCTTAAGACTTGTTTGCAGGAAGAATGGGACAAAATTACACCTGAAACACTTCATCACTTGGTGTCTTCAGTCCCTAAACGTCTTTTAAGTGTTGTGAAAAGGAATGGCAACATTACAAAGTGGTAAATGCTTTACAGGTCTGAATGACAGGAAAGGATACATATTTACAAATGACATGAAGTTGACCAGACAAAACATGAAATATTTTGTGTTCATATTGTCTGCAATGAAATACAAGTCAAAGTAAATTTAGAAATCACTTCTTTTTTTTTTTTTTGCGTTTTCCATACTGTCCCAACTTTTTCTGATTTGGGGTTGTACAAAAAAATTGCAACCAGATTACAGCTAGAATGTACATTTAAAATAAAAAAAAAAAGTGGGCATACATTGCAAAACATGAATGATTTGAAGTTTTCAACATGCTTTCACGATGCTTTTAATTGACTATCACAAGTCAATTTTATGCTATCTGTAAAACCTATGTCAGTCAGGTAGATAACATTATCTATATGACAAATCAGCAGAATTTGCATCAAAATGTAGATTCAACGCAGCACTCACCCAAAATGGCAAGTGAATATCTGGCCCGAAATTCTCGCACTCTAGCCCTGGGTCAGCCGGTTATCGTTATTGTTGAATCTTGCCATGGAATTTTAGGATAAACATTTGATAACAAGTACTTAAAAGAAACACAATAGAGAAATTCACTAAGCATTTTGAGCATAATCTTCCTCTGGGTACAAAGAATCTACACATCCAAGTTTTCCAGGCTTCAGTTTGTGCCTAAATCAAATCATAATGTTATCTACCTGGATGTGTAGAACATGGATGTGTAGAACAGAACAGCTCAACCCTTAACACACATATACACACTTGCATGAACCACTCCAGCTAAATCCACAGCCACTGACACATTTCCCTAATCACCTCCAGTCATTATTTACAGGATGCCAGAGTAGTGAGCCAGAAGCCAAAGTCAACCATTTGCAACTACCGTCTGCTTGGCTAATTGCGTACATCGTCTTTCATTTAGGGGTGATTGAAGTGCAGGAATGGATCCAGCCGGCCCAACGGAGCTTCAATAACCGAAGTTACTTTGCCAGAATCGAGAGATGCACAAGCCTCTAGAGCCAGCAGCTTTTGCTTCATAAGATGTTCTGAAGTTCTTTTTCCTCATATGCTCGTTGGCTGATCTGAGAACATTAAAAATGAAAGGAGCATGCTGCTGTACTGGAGATTCTAGCCTGCAGCAGTGAGGAGGGGTTGGGCTAAATGATTCCTGTGTCAGAGATCCTCAAAAGTATCGTCACACGCTCACAGACGCACACCTAACTCAGATGCTACCAAACTCGCAGGTTCAGCCAAGAAGAGATTGTGGAGTAGATGTCTGATGAAGGCTTTTCAGCTCAAAGACGGAACTCTTAAAGCTTGTGTGGGAGGTTTACACAGGCCATCGCTATCACTAACACTTTGAGTCTCTTAAACGCAATTTAAGATAAAAAGACCACCTATTAATAATAATAATATTCTGTATTGCATAAAGTGCTATATAAATAAAGAGGTAACACTTTATTTTAGGGTTCAGTTCCTGCTATTAAAGGGGTCATGAATTGAGAAATCAACTTTTCCTTGACACGAACGTCATAAGTTGACCTCAGACAACAGTATAATAATTTTTTTTAAAGCCAGTTCATGACCCATTTAACTAGTTGCTTATTAGTATGTATATTACTAGGATATTGGCTGTTTATTAGTCCTTATAAAGCACATATTAATACCTTGCATTACCTTATTCTACATCCCTTAATCTTACCCAATAACTAAATTTAAACGCTACAAAAACTACCTTATTAACTATTAATATTAAGCAGTAGATAAGGAGAATATTGAGGCAAAAGTCGTAGTTAATAGTGAATATGTGTTCCCCATACTAAAATGCTAAAAAATAAAGATGACTCGACTTGATTAATAAAACCAGCTTGATCTATGAATATGCAAATAAATAAAAATCAATCAATAAATAAACTAACTAACTAAACCCCGTTAGTTTTCATATATGGAATGTATTTTTTTCTCTCTTTTCTTTTTTAAAACAGGTACAATGGCGATAATTAAAATGAACCTTTAGAGGGTTTTAACCTGCCTCCTTTCAGTTACCAGCCAAAGTATTTACCAGCCCTCGCCTCACAAAAACAAATACTGTATATGCAATGCACAAATGCTGTTTTGTTTCAGCAATCTGGCAGATACTGGCTGATCTTACGGTCACTTATCTGCATAAACAACAAACAAATGGTTACATAATTGAACTAACTAATGCACAGAACAAATAAAGCAACTGTAGAATACAAATGCTCCCACCAGTTCTATTCGAACAGTACAAATCTAACAGTTATTAAATAGTAATTATAAGGCAAGCATGCATATGTAACCAGAGACATTATAGAAACACGATTATTATAATTGGTCTTCATTATTAAGAAAATAATCCTAGGCACTTGGGAGTAAAACTAGATGCAGGGAAATATAATGAAATTAAATTATTGTTACATCATATTTGGCTCCTCATGCCTGATTTTGTAACTTTTTGTCCTACTGGTTAGACAAGTAAGAAACTAGTACACAATTACAGACATGAGCACATGGCCAACAAACAATCTACTTCAACAGATACATTTGCCAATACATCGAATTTGTTATTATTAGCGATGCACCAAAATGTCTGCAACCGAAAATATGGGCTGGAATTGGTTTTGGTATTTCGGTGCATTTCTAGTTATTATTCAAGTTTCTGTAAACTTTAGCTAACTTGCTCAGCAAGATTCTCTTCAGACTATTGCTCTGCCATAACAGTAGTTGAACTGACAATGACAATGCTGAGAATGCAACATATCCTTGCACTGTCTTATGAATTGTAGTCTGGCACATTTCAAATTCAGAAACATACAAAATCAAGTATTTTCCAGGCCTAAAGGTTTCCAATTTTAGATGGTACTGAGAGCGAATGAAAAAGAAGGACATGTGTCAAAGTTCTGTTTGTGTTTTGGTAAAATAATGCAGTTTCTTTCTCGCAAAACCTTATAGTATGCCTCCTGAACACTTTCCATTTATGGCACATATTCCATATATACAGGGAGTGCAGAATTATTAGGCACGTTGATTTTCTGATCATATTTTTTTTCCAGGCACATTTGACCAATTCCAAACCACAGTAATCCTAATAACTACTATTGATTTAGTATTTAATAATGTGTAAGTGATATATAATTGTTCATGAAGGCTGGAAATGAAAATCACCTTATATTCAGGTGTGCAGAATTATTAGGCATGTTTTCTTTTACAGATAAATTGAGCCAAAAAAGAGATTTAACTCAGACTGAAAAGTCAAAAAGTAATCCCACCGGTCACAATAGTGACCGTAAAAAAATGTTTCATTTCTAAGGCTATAAAAATGTTACTGAATGATCTATCAATGCATTTCCAGCAGATATTGAAATAATAAAGGGTCTCAATGAAATATGTGCAGTGTCGCATGTTTACTGTAAATTGTCACATGACCAGAGCTGTTTACTTCCTGTTTGTGCCAAGAGAAGAGGATGGCAGCAGGAAAGCTCCCAAAGAAAAGGCTGGTAAAGTATGTTAACATAAAGATAGGACATAGATTTTTGGTACACATCTTGTTTAAGGCGTCTAGTATTGATATATGCATTTGTTTAATGTGGTCATAGAACTCACAAACATGTCATCGGCAACAATAGTGACCGGTGGGATAACCCATTGTATCTACATACTAATACATATAGGCTAACTGTTCTACCTTACTTTCTACCTAATTTTACACACACACACACACACACACACACACACACACACGGTCACGTCTCCTCTGATGTCTGATCTCCCCCCACACACACACACACACACACACACACTCACACAGACAGACAGAAACTCACACACACTCACACACACACACACACACACACACACACACACGCACACACACACACACACACACAAACACACAAACTCACACACACACACGGTCACGTCTCCTCTGATGTCTGATCTCCACACACACACCCACCCACACACACACAGACACACAAAATCAAAAAAAAAAAAAAAAACATACACACACACACAAAAACACACACAAACACACTGCACAGGTCAAATAGTCCTACCGTATATTAAATCAATACAATGGTTGATACAACACAGTATCCCACCGGTCACAATTGTGACCGATCATAAAACACACTTTTTCACACACTTTTCCATGAAAATTTCAAAAAATGATGATTGATTGTTTCAAAGGGATACTAATGACACATGATTTGGATATTTTTGTGTCTGGGAAAAATGTGGGATTAAATGGGTTAAATGCCCATGAGAAGGATGCAATACTAATGCAATACTAGACATTGCAGTTAAGGCATGACCATTGGACAGTGAAATGCTTGTTGGGTCAGCAGGATCTGACAAAAACAGGTGGTGAAGAAAAGACACCTGTTAACTGCAAAAGAATTAAGAATTAAGGTGAAGAATTAAGGGTGAAACCATCAGGAACCCTTTAGTCTCCAGCGCCACCATTTTCCAGAGCTGAACCTTAACCTGGAGTCTCCAGAAGTGCAAGGTGTCAGGATCTCAGAGACTTCAGTTAGGTAAAGAATCCTAAAAAATGACCCCCACTAGATAAGAATCACAAGCTGAAGTGTTGTAAAATAAATGAAGAAGGTTTTTTTATAGGCTTTATGGACAGATAGGTTGAGAGTGACTCTTGAAGGACCAGCACCACATCCTCTAGTACCACTGTTTGAAGAATTCATCTTCCAGAATCTGGCAGTACGTTTTGGGAGTTCATTTTTAGTCCATCTCTGCAAAACGGACTCCAGGATGGACTAAAATGAACTCCCAAAACGTACTGCCAGATTCTGGAAGATGAATTCTTCAAACAGTGGTACTAGAGGATGTGGTGCTGGTCCTTCAAGAGTCACTCTCAACCTATCTGTCCATAAAGCCTATAAAAAAACCTTCTTCATTTATTTTACAACACTTCAGCTTGTGATTCTTATCTAGTGGGGGTCATTTTTTAGGATTCTTTACCTAACTGAAGTCTCTGAGATCCTGACACCTTGCACTTCTGGAGACTCCAGGTTAAGGTTCAGCTCTGGAAAATGGTGGCGCTGGAGACTAAAGGGTTCCTGATGGTTTCACCCTTAATTCTTCACCTTAATTCTTAATTCTTTTGCAGTTAACAGGTGTCTTTTCTTCACCACCTGTTTTTGTCAGATCCTGCTGACCCAACGAGCATTTCACTGTCCAATGGTCATGCCTTAACTGCAATGTCTAGTATTGCATTAGTATCGCATCCTTCTCATGGGCATTTAATACTTTTTGACTTTTCAGTCTGAGTTAAATCTCTTTTTTGGCTCAATTTATCTGTAAAAGAAAACATGCCTAATAATTCTGCACACCTGAATATAAGGTAATTTTCATTTCCAGCCTTCATGAACAATTATATATCACTTATACATGATTAAATACTAAATCAATAGTAGTTATTAGGATTACTGTGGTTTGGAATTGGTCAAATGTGCCTGGAAAAAAAAATATGATCAGAAAATCAACGTGCCTAATAATTCTGCACTCCCTGTATATCCCTGTATCATTGCGTGATACTTTTGTATATTTTTCGTAGGGCTGGGTTTCGATTCAAATTTCAAGAATCGATTCGATTCCGATTCTCAAGATCTTGAATCGATTATCATTATTCAATTCGATCCGATCCGATCCGATCTGATCTGATCCGATCCGATCTTCGAGATTTAGATAAGTGTTTTTTAAGAAAGCATTTTTTCCAGCTGTTACCTGAATTACAGGACTGTAGTTATGCAACATATTGATACTATTATTATAGACATTCAACTGCAATGGAGTATTGATGGTTGCAAAGAACAATCCCCCTTCCAGAGTGTTGATACAACTGCTTTCACAAACTGGCAAATTAAAATTCACGGGGAAAATGTAGGCCTATTATTAAATCGATCCTCTGAGTTACGGATCGATCTTTAGAAATTAATATGAAAATCGATTCAGAATTGGTGAATCGATTTTTTCAACACAGCCCTAATTTTTCGTAATATTTTAGCCTGGTTGCTTTCCACTGCCATTATAGGAAGGACACAGGGCATTAGAACAACAGCAGGGTGAGTAAAATATGGCTTTATTTTCA
Organism: Gobio gobio; assembly: GCF_949357685.1. Classification (NCBI taxonomy): domain Eukaryota; kingdom Metazoa; phylum Chordata; class Actinopteri; order Cypriniformes; family Gobionidae; genus Gobio; species Gobio gobio. The sequence goes on along the minus strand of NC_137107.1, from coordinate 31,635,593 downwards.
TTTCAGGGTGAACTATCCCTTTAATGCTGAGTTCAGACTGCACGATTTTCAAACTATTCGGATCACTGCTCTATTCACACTGCATGACTGTGGTAGCATTCAGTTGCTGCTGTGTTCACACTGCACGATGGATCGGCGACAGGGGGTTTCACATTGCATGACTGTACGAGAGGAAGACCTCCCGCTGCCCTGTATCTCACTCTCTCATTGGCTGTCGGTCATCGCCAATGTATTTTTCAGTCAGAACATGTTTTTCTCACAGCAGGAGTTTGAATCGCCGACAGGTCGAGATATTTAGCATGCCAAATATGTCACGGGCATCGGCAACTCATCGGCGAGTCTCTCTGATCGCGTATTTGATCATTCACACCGTGTGATTGTCACTCACCTGCACAAGCACCGATTTGCCTATGATTTCGGGCATTTGTCAAAGATTTCGCAAAACCTGTCGGTGAGTCAAAATCGGGGCTAAAATCGGGCAGTGTGAACAGTGTGAAAATCGGGCAGAAGTTGCACCCTCACCTTCAGTCTTTGTCTAGTCACTGTTATGTTAGAGTATGTTTCCCTGCCTTTCTGTTTGTTCCTGAGCTTCATTATAAAAGTTTAAGTTTGTATTTTGCTCTTCTGAGTCTTCAGCCTGTTCCTGGTTCACCCAACCGTTACAACATGAAAGTTGCAAACAAAACAAGGTTTAAAAAGTCCAAAATATATTTCGTCATTTTCACAAAGACTCATATAATAAGGGACGAGAAAAGAAATATCTGGGTTATTCTATCTATTCAAATCTTTCTGACTTCTGTAACGTCTACATCTGCAGTGGTTATTCATTCCAAGAACTTGAAAAATAAATATTCTTGAAAAACAAACCGGTGTTCACCTGTGCAGGTTGGATAGGCCCGTATCTCGAGTGAAAAGCAGTGCGATGTGTTCTGCCTGAAAGGAATCTCAGTGTACACCCTCCCTGAAAGGTACACGATGCAGTAAAGGAAAACAGCCCTGTGGTTTCCATCCCTTCAGCTGACAGGAGAAGATAATGTATTTTAGATAGAGCTTATACACTGGACCGTGCCGCTGTCCATCAGTCGATCACTGCCTCGAGTCGATATCCCAGAGAGGCTGAGACATGTTTATTAAAGAGGTGGGGGGGGTACAATTTGCTGTATGCAGGGGGCTGAAATTGGCACGGTTGAGACCTGGATGGATTCTACACAGTTAATTAAGATAAAACGATTCAATTCAGCAAAGATTGAGTTGCGATTGAGCCCAAGCTGCTCATGGTGGTTGCTCTGATTAGGAGCCAGAAAATGCATTTGCTGAGATTTTGATGCGAGACAATATTCCCGTTTTCAATTACACACACGAACAACCCCCTAACTACCAAAACTGACTCATTTGCATGATTGAAATATAATTACAGCAAGATGAAAAAATGCCTGTGTTTTGTTTGGCTACAATTGTGTTTAATTGTTTCTGCTGTTTGTTTTTGGTTTGTTCGCTTGCTTGTTTTTTTCATTTAGATATTAGCAAAAGCCCTCGTACCAATCGATCTCAGGGTCAACAAATAAGTACAAGCTTATTTTTCACATGTTGGATATAAAATTCCATCTGTTTCAACCGTCCTTGTTGTAGTAAATCAAAAATATGACTAACTAAACTAACCCTTAACAATCATATACTATGCTGACAGGGTTGTTCACAGTATACAAAATACTTTATATTTTTCTTGCAGAGTAAAATTGTAAGCTTGACACAAAATCCTCTGTGGGAAAAATCGATGGCACGAATAACACACACAAGCTGCGCAACAATAAGGAAACTAGATGTTCTCCGTCACCATGTCAGAAACCTCTAATGGCGTCTCACAGCTGTTCTTTCTCTTGTGTTGACAGCCGCTGCTCGGCACATTAACAACTTACTGGCGGGCCTCGATACTCACCAACCCAAGAGTGTGAAAACTGTAATCAATGATAATAATGCTCAATCATTTGCTAAGGCCTTATTAACATCAGTCCCACACTATTGGACTCTGTAAAATTGAGTTGTGTTTAGAGTTATGCTCCATGCATCTGTAATTCACTGCCTGATTCTGACAGCAATCACACATGGTGCATTTCCTCCCACTTTGAGTCACAGTTTGCTGAGCTGCATCCGTCCAATCCTTCTCTCACTGTGGGGGCCACTGCAATGGGCCCTGCTCCCTCTGGGACTACCTTTCAGTTTTTCTTCCCTCCTCATCCTCCACTCTCAGGTTGTCTCATCCATTTCAGTGCCTTCGGTGGCCTTTTCACTGCTAACAGAGTCAGTGTAGATGTCTTCACAAAACAAAACAGATGCACGTTCAATGTCAGCACCGATTCTAAATGTCAACAGCATGCCAGCTATCACCATTCATCATCTAGAGGACGCTGCATGGTTTACTCAATGTTTAGCTCCTATCCATAGCTGTCAATTCATCTGTAGTGTATCAAACAATCAACCATTGAGATCAGGCCCGGATTAAGAATTCAGAGGCCCCTGGGCACGATGTCTTGTAGTCAGCCTTCACATTGGACACTAAATGATATTTAATATGTTAAATGTTTGTAAAGTCATTAAACCTACACCCATGAATCTTTATGCTTAAAGCTTTACCCGATTGAATTATGTTTTTATTTTTCGGTTTTAACTGCTGCCACAATCTTTTTTTGCCTTTAGGATACCATGAAAATTAAACTTAATTAAACTAATTGAGAATTAAACTTGCGTATTGACCCGTTAGTATGCGAAAGTCTTTTTGTCGGGTGCTGTTGCCATGGTGAATCATAATTTCGGAGCTCCATTGATCGTGGCTTTTCATAGTTGGGGTGCATGTGCTTAACTCAGAGTCAGTCTACTCAAGAGTTGATTGAACCAACTCAATTCTTCTGTTCTGAAACCCAAAACTCAGAGTTTCCCATCTGAGGGTAAGTCAACTCGGGAGTTCAACTTTAAACTCGGAGTTGGTTGAACCTCCTTATTGAAACGGCCCCAGTTGTTTGCAATAAGTGCAAATAGTTGTTAGATACTATTTACTAATAAACAGTGGCAGATACTATTTGGACCTCAGTATTGTTGTACATTAACAAGATGCAGTAATAGCATAGAGTGTCAATTACAATATTTCTTAAATGTATTAAATGGATGCCGCCTAATTGGGTCAATAAAGACCTCCCTACACCTACCTGACCCTAACCGAAAAACACTATTATTAAACAATCGTTAGGGCACTTTATTTCCACTTTTCAAATATTTTCTTAATTTTTATTGAAAATAAATTCCTTTCCGATCTGATATGTGATAGGAAAAGGGAGAAGAGCGAGTTCTGCAAAATGCAGATTGGAACTCAGGTTGAATGCGTCAAAAGCTACTTCCAGGCGCAACACTCCCTGTGGCCTACGCCACTGCAAACAACTTGTGGTGCGCGTCTTTTTTCCTTTGCCAACAAGAATTAGTGTAAATAGACTCCAAAATAGACTCACTCTCGCTTGGGCCTAAGTGGCCCATAATGCCCATTGGATAATCCAGCCCTGATTGAGATTGTTGATTTTTTGATATATTGATTTTGTGAAACTGTGGTGTGTGGACCTCTAGGGGCATCTGGGGGCATGTATATGATATAGTGATATAGTGTCCCAGTCTACATTACACTACATAATACTACTAATAATAATAATACTGTTATAATATTATTCTATGAGAGTAATAAACATATATTGTAAAACAATGCGCTGACAAAATAAATTAAACTTTCATAATTAGTTTTGTCCTCATTTCTATAGTCTATACATAAACCTGTGAGCTTTTATTTTGACGGGAAATTCTTTTATTTTTCCGGGAAACAAGTTTACAAACGTGTCCCATTAAGTGAAGAGCTGTAATCGTCAACTTTGCAAATGTGAAAATAATGCGTAACTATGCCCACTACGTTGTACCCTCAGTACATGAACAGATGCTTTCAATTTTAGTTTGTTTGACAGAATGGAGCAAACACGACATTAAAGACCTTTTATGTTATTATGAGAAATTTAAATATATTTACGGGTCGCCACAGTCTAATTAATGAATGGGTAGCACTGATCTATTTGTAGCGGTCAATGTTGCCACAAATAAATCAATGTAGGCCTATGGGAAACACAATATTTTCTTTATAAGAAACACTGCAGCATTTTAAATTCATACCAGTCATGCCCATTAAGCAAATTCTAAAAATGTATGAGTGCGAAAATAGAAAGCAATTTAAACCTACATTAGCATGAATCCTGGGAAAATATACAAAGTGCATGGAATAGGAATCATAGCTGGAATCATTGGGAAGGAACACATAAACACTACAAAATCTTCTGAATAAATGTGTACATTATATATGTTATACATTTCAGAAGTATAATCCACTGTCAAAAATAAATAGCTATGACATTACTATAAATTAGTTAGTTAGTAATTCAAAAGTTCAAAAATTTAACTATAGTACTTCGAAATATGGGGTTATTAAACACATATTAATTTACATAGTACTCCAAACAACATATTGTAATGCCATGGTACATTAAGTGTTTTCATATAATGCTAGTGTTGTCAAATTTACCGAACGTTACGTTGTTGGACAGGTGCACGTGCTGGCGATGAAATAATTTGACCTTTTTCAACGTTGGCGATAGGGCGCATTTGCACGTTGTTTTTCCGAATGGTTGTAGATAAATATCCACATAATCCAGTGCTTTTTTTCTCTGTTAAAAAGCATTGCGTTAAATAACATTGTTTTACGCTGTGAGAAAATATTTTGAGGGAAATGTTATCAGGTTAGTATATTGTACTCTTGTCTGCAAAGCGACGCCACCCAAGAGACGGTACCATGATTTCAACCATTACCCATAGCTAAGTTTTGTTTATTTTTGTATATTCATTAGGGCTGGATGATTAATCGAAAAGTAATAGAAACTTTACTAAAGTAATCGAAAATTTAGAACTTCTAACCGACGTAATTTTCCCATGTCAGATATTTCGCTTTTAGTCACGTGACTCCGCCCCGTCAGTCACATATCAAGTGCAGTTTGGCGGCACACGGAAAGATGCAGCCATGCAGGAGCAGTTATCTTTTTCAGAATTTTCAGAATTACTATGGTAATTGCATGTTTTACACAGTTTATACGGGCAAGTTAATCGCCGTTCTTATATGCGCTGATACCATAGACCGCAAAAAAATTTGGATGGCGCAACTTCATTGGCTTCCGCTTAAGTAATTGAAGCCTCCGAAGGTCTGAACATGGCGCTGACATCTTGCGCAGATTTGGGGCCGAGTCTGCGCAGTAGTGATCTCGGGACCGGAATCTGTGCAGTAGAGAACAGGACAGGAAGTAGAGACGCGATATCAAAAGCCCGCCGACACTCTCACAGATGCAGAACAATTCATTATGTTGGTGTGAAATAAACAGTTATGGAAATGTAGAAATTAAAGCTAAAGTTCCAATCTCCTCCCGAAAATACCGAAAAAAGTCTGTTGGTGCCTCAGTGTCAACTTCACTCAGAGAAGCTGTCAATCTAAGCTGTCAATCATGACATCACACCCCCATTTTTATAGCATCAAATAACTAACTAAAACTAAACTTATTTAAAAAAACGAACACTTGAAATGAAATCATCGTGATAAAAACTGACTGAAATGACAGAAACTAACTTTGGGGAAATATTATATGAAGTGTAATTTGATTGTTTAGTTTATATCGCGTCCATTAAAATCCACGGAGGTGCAGGGCTTATGAGCTACTGGGACCAACCAGGCCTGGTCCCTCAGCCTCGCTGCTCGCCACATGCACTATTCAAGAACAATTTGTATGTTTTAAGGCCTGCCAGTTTGAACATTGAAGCGATTTTAGACCATCAGATGTATATTTGTTTGTGTGTGGCTCCAAGTTGCTACAGTGCAGACTCGAGACCCAAGATGTCAGCGCCATATTTTAACACTGGCAGGATCTTTTTTTAGAGTCTACGGCCCTGGCCCATGCATGTTCGACCCAGAGTCTGATCCCGAATCGCAGGATCATGAACCAACAACACCTCAAACACAAAGGATCCTCCAGCCTTTGACAACATGGTAAGTTATTGTTAATTATGTTTAGTTAGACACGTACACATAATCAGTAGATATCAAATGATCTGTAACAATGCAATACTATTACATATTAAAAAAAAAATTTACTCACATAAGTGTGTTGCACCATTCCTGTTGGATCCAATATAGAAGGCACAAAATTTTTTTTATTAATCTCATTCTGTCTGCAAATCCAGTCTCTTGTTTACAAAAGAATCTGTGGTGAAATGAAGCGAATAAACGCGCAATGTCTTACCTACGTGAGCTGGAACTTCATTAAACATAAAGTTCAACCGCATTCCTAATATTGGAATCTGAAGGAAGCTTATGCAGCAACTGTGTTCTTCCACAAACAGGCACTGCACACTATTTTATAATCTTCAATGGCATGTTTATTCGCTTGTTAAGTCGTGATGTAAGGAACGCCGTTTCTGGGTCCAAGCCTCAACTCGTTTCACTTGAGAATGCCATCGACGGCCGTTTATGAGCGCTTTTTATTCATATTAAACATCAAACATTTAAAAAAGTTAAACATTTTAAATACTTACAGTCTACACAACAGTCTCTGTGCTCACAGCGTCACAGACATTAATATTTTAACGATTTATAAAAGATGAATCACTGTCTGACCATCTGGAATTTTGGTATGGAGATAAAGGTTATGATTATAATTTTTTTGTAGTATTACACCACATTGTGTGTGTATATTAGCACCGTTTGTTGTTTTTCTTGTGGCATGAGATAGAGCGTTTGGACCCGGAAGCTCTTGCATGGTTATTATTTAATAACCTTCCAATTAAATCGTTGCAGTTGTTGACCAATAGAGTGTAATGACCTACAGTATACAGAGCAGCACAGCATTTACTGTATTTTTAAATGAGATCAATCAAAATGCGTTATAAGGATCAGATAAATCCAACTTAATAACTAAAATATTAAGCCAGGGTTAAGCATAGTGAAAAGCTCAAAAATCATAAATTTGTGGGTTTGTTTCTATCTTCATTTACTTAACTTAGCAAGATTTAAAGATTAGATCTAATTTCGTTTTACTGGCAACCACTCTACCACTTTACTCTTTATTGAATAATTACTTATAATTATACGAGAGTAAATATGATTTCAGATAGATTTGACACCCTTATTGAAGAAAACATGATGTTAAACGAGAAGTTGTTGCCAAAATAAGTTTTTGTTGTACCAAAAGAAGCACGTCCTGCTAAACTGTACAATTCAGTGGTAAGAATTTAAGAAATAAATGTACTGATATTCTAAGTACTTTTTTTAATGTATGTTAATAAATTTCATATGTTAAAACCATAGATTGTGTTGAAGTCATTGTTACTTGATGCTAAAAAAATGTAAAATCTGGGTACCCCGTGAAAGATAGTAAATCTTACATTCTAATGGACAAATTTAATCTTATTTAGGCTTCCATATGATGGTTGATGTGCTTGGATTATTTCTATTAATTAAACAATAAATAAAAACAAGATAGGCCTATGGTTTGTATAATACTGATTATAGCCATCTTCCATACCGCTTATACACTATACTGGGTTGCAGGTGTGCTGGATGATTACTGCTGGCCTGACGTCGTCATACTCAATTCTAGTCAGAATATGAGTCTGATATTGCTCCTTTGGGATGTGATTATGAGGCGTGTTTCAACCGAACCAGGAAAGACCTCAATTGGATAGACCTACAACCAATCAGAGAAACGGAGCAACGCATAGTTGTCAACAGAACTCAACTACACGCACGCTGGAAGAAGTAGAAGAGGCAGATGAGTGCAAATGATCTTTGCCGGTGTTGTATAAGAATTTAAGGATACACGGAGTACTTACCAACACGATCATCATTTTTGAGAGAAATAGTGAAGGTGAATGCATATACGAACAAGTTCTCCATTTAGGATTAAAACGAATTCAACCCAAGCGCTCTTTAGTGACGTGGATGATTACGTTACTGTTTATCATCTGTCCATCATTGTATAAAGCCCGCCCTGACAATTTCATTGGTCCGAACAGCTCCTGTTCAGGCATTGTTGCTCCACAACGGATCAAGTCCAGACTGAATTTCCCGAACTCAAATTTTGTGGGCATCCAGGCTAGATTACTGCCATACAGCAGGGTAATGTTATTGGAGTAAAGAAGTTTGGGAAACTTTCTGGGAACGTTAGAGCAACATCAAAATAACGTTAGGGAAACGTCAAAAAACATATATTTCTTAAGAGCATTCTGAAATGTATGGAAGCTTGTTTCCGCCACAGAATAAAAAAGGTAATTGCATCTTTTTATCTCACAATTCTGACTTTTTTCTCAGAATTGATCTAGCCCAAAGTCGCAATTGTGAGTTATAAAGTCGCAATTCTGAGAAAAATAGTTGGAATGGTGAGTTTTATATCCCACAAATCTGACTTTATAACTCACTATTGCGAGTTTATATCATGCAATTCTGACTTTATTTCTAGCATTTCAGACTTTATTTCTTGCAATTGCGAGTTTATATCACGCAAATCAAACTTTATAACCTGCAATTGCGAGTTTATATCTCGCAATTCTGAGAAAAAGTTTCCACACAAATTTTTACGTGAAATTGTTAGCTATTTTCTTTCCAAGACTAATATTCAGATGGAAAATTCATCCTTGATTTATGATTGATCAGAAATAAACATTTCTTAAATGCAGTGAACATTGCTGTGCTCATATTGTGCTGGAAACTCAACAGCTCCTTCTATAAGGTTAATCTGGTGTGTCTTTAATATGTAGATTTTTTGTTGGTATATTGTTTAATTGAACATGTTTTATATAGATTGTAATAAACAACATAAATGTATTAGTATGATTGCAAAAGGTCATGCCAGCTGGTCAGGATTGCATCATGAAGCCCATGAAGAAACGGAACAAGAAGAAACTGCTTCTAGACCAATGATTTGCCAGGAGTCTCGATCTCATGTGAATGGTTATCATTTTAAACATATTTGTCAGAAATATTATTAATTTTGTTGTGCGTAAAACATTTTTAATAAGGGAAAAGATTACTAAACAGCACCTGAGGTTAGCTTTATATCCTGTCATAAAATTCTAGCTGGTAGTCAAATATCTAATCTACTTTTCCACCTTGAAATTACAGAAACAAATGCCAATGGAGAATACCAAGCATTAAAGGATAACCACAACTCCTTGTTTTGATTAACATGCCAAAACCATAATTTATAAACTTATTAGATGTCGCCATCCCATTCATCTTGTATATTAAGAGGCTCTTAACATGGATGGTCAATCTGCACTAGATGCTAATTTAATTTGACAAATTTAACTTGAGGCAGCTTAATCAGATTAGCATGTGAAAGTTGATAAGAAATCTACAACAATAGAAGTAGAAGGGAGGGTAATGATTCTTAGACATGTGCAGTCTAATTAAATCCGTTACAACATAGTTTTGTTTATTTCAAATGGAAATTATACTGTTTTCCTCACTTGCAAAGGTAGTAAAATGGATAGAAGCTTACATTTAGTTCAGCCTTTTCTTCTCTGCTAAATGCTCTACTTATCAAAGCTGAAACAAGTTTTACTTTTCTTTTTAACTAGCAGAGGTCTTTTGAGACCCTTAAAATGTATCTCATCATTCTTTCAATTGTGTTACTCAATAAGGTACGAGTCATAGCAAATGAGTGTAAGGAACTGCGCAGGAGCCTGAGTTGTGCAAGAATGTTGTAGTAGTTTCTCTTTACCTTTCAGGTCTAAAGCATTTGACTCCAACGCAGGAAAAAAACAAGCTAACTGTATAGCAATTAAGCCAAAAAGCCACTTCATACCACACAATCAAAGACAAGAGGCAATCAAGCAAAGCAGGCTGTCCTCCACATCAGTTAGCCTGCATAGAGACACAGCACCTTCTCTCCTCCAGCAACAACAAAAAGACCCGCCTTCCTCCTGAGGGGCAAAAGCACTGTGTTTATGGAGATTACATACAGTGGCGGAGAGAGCCCAATTACCTACAGCAAATGTACTGCATGGAGCCAAAACCCATGGCAGCCCACAGCGAAACAAAGTGATTTTACAGCTCAATTTTAATCTGCAGGCTTTGGCCTGGTCTCCGGTTCCCCATGTGGGCCTTTTAAAATCTGATTTATCTGTACACTTTAAAGCAGACCAGTGGCAGCACCAGCCCGATGCTTAGTGATGGTTCTGAAGGATCTCCAGTGATAGTGTATAGGGTTTAATGAGGTGGTTTGAATACAGAGATGGTGCTCCGTTAAAATACCCATTTAATTATATATGCACACACACACACACACACACACACACACACACACACGCGCACACATACATACACTCTCAGAAAAAATGTCTCGGCCTGTCACTGGGGCAGTACCCTTAAAAGGGCATCTTTGTACATTTTTTTACCCCTAAAAGGTGCATATTAGTCCTTTAGAGTAGCAATACGTACCTTAAGGTACTACTATGAACCTTTTAGGGGTAAAAAGGGGTACAAATATGTCCTTTTTAGGGTACTGCCCCAGTGACAAGCTGTTGTACCCCTAAAGGTGAAATTTTGCATGTTTTTTTTCTGACAGTGTATAAATAGTGAAACGTTTCAACTAATAATTTTGTTTAATTCAAAAAGCCAAATTAAATTTTTAAGACGACAAAATACTGTCGTCTTACATATTATATAATCTGATAGCTGTACATTTTCAATGATTTTGCCCCTTAAATCAATTTTGCTACTTTTTTTTTTTTTGTAACATGACTGTAGTTTAACAGAGCAGCTAAAATATAACAGCTAAAAGCTAAAATAGATTCCCCAACACTGAAACAAATTCCTGGTCGTATTGGAGTAACACTCAGATCTGGTGGCTATTTCAGAGTACGGATTGACTTTGAAAAAGGAACCATGGTACACTAACCAGGAGGAACCAGAGGGGAGCAGCTGGGAAAGGTAATTGCCTAGTTGGTGAGATGAGCATGGAGGGTGTTACTTTATCTGTGGACTGTAATATAGGAGTAGCCGGTGGAGGAAGCACAGAAGAAAAGAAGCAATTCGCTTCCATTTAGATTTAGGCTGCCTGAACCCAAGTGAACTCTGCTTAGTGCCGTTAATTAAATCTGAGAGAGAGATGAAGGGCAAAAAGGAGGGTCAGAGTAGGATGGTAGACGAGAGGAAGGGAAGCTACTATGATCTTATCGAGGAGTGCAGACCATGCTTTGGCAAAGAATAATGTAAATGAAGCAGAGGTCAGCAAGTTTTCCCAACGAGTGCAGCCCCCCTGCTGGCACAAGTGTTAACTTTACTATGGAAACAGTGGAAGAGAGAGGATAATGGTGTAAAGATAATTGCTGGACTGTGCTTATCCATGTCAAATCATAAATTCAGAGCTTGAGCTCTATAAAAAAAATTATTATTTTTTTTTTTTAAATGCAGAGTTTGTTGAATACAGTCGTTAGTTGTGTCCCAAATGAGGCACTATACACTATGTACTTATGCACTAGGTACTCAACAGTGTATGAATTGTATAAGGTTATTTTTCCATTCAACATTGGAGTCTGATAGCAACATTACCCCCCTCCCTCCCCCTTCCTGTGGTTGCAAGTTCACTCGTTACCAACACAATTCAACAAAACTTGTGACCATAGTTGGCTAACAATGTTTTTGGAAAATTGTACCCCTGCTTGGTAGAGTAGGCAATTTCAGAGGGGCTAGCAATAGCAAGCTAGCTTTAAAAGCATTAGATCCCACCCTACCTCCAAAGCCACGCCTCCTCCAAAACACATGAACACGCTGGTCACGCACAGACAGAGCAGATTCAGCAAAGCGTCATAAGAGAAGGCGTTAAATTACCTCATATCTCTGGCCTAGTCCACACGTACACGGGTATTTTTATAACCAGAGTTTTTCCTCCGTTTTGAAAAACAATCACGTCCACACATGCACGGTTTAAAAAAATCTCTGTCCACATGAAAACGTAAAACCACGCTATGATTGGCTGCCTGATTTCCACATGGTCCCATCCACGGCACCGATGCACTGGCTCAGTGAAACCCTTCTACAAGTTTACTTTGGACTCAGTGACAGGTAACTGTACACAGGGGCAGGGCCCAAGTGGACTGAAGCCTCACACACTTGCCTTACTATGTTGTATTATTGCATTCTGGCGCCTCTGTTCTGCAATACAATGAGATAACTGCGCATGTATCTGTATACATGTGATAAGCGCTGTTAGCAGAGTTATTAAAAGCTACGTCCGCCATTGCATAGACTCCACTCATGTAAACAAAAGCGTTAACGGCGCACAATCTGACGACAAACAAGGGAAAGAACGGCGCACACTTTGACTTAACAAGCCAATCCGGTTTCACATCTACACAACAACGTTGTAACCGGAGTTTCTAAAAATGTTCACCCTAGCAGGAGTTTTCAAAAAAGTGCGGTTTCAGTAACCGGATACTGCGCTTGCGTGTGGACGAACAGCCAAACCGCGTAGAAAAAGCTGCGGTTTTGAAAATAACCGTCTTCGTGTGGACAGGGCCTCAAAGCACATAACATTACAATAATAATGAATGTGAACAACTTGCATAGCTTTCACTTTTTCCACCCAACAGCTGCAGAATCATTTTGTTGACATAGAAATGCATAAATCCGAGTCTGAGCACATGAACGCCTCCGTGGGTAGAACGTCACGGGTTGCCATCTTGCAATTACCATTACGACATGATGTGAACCTAGCATAATCACTGTTTTGGTTCAGGAGGAACTGTAAAAGATGACTGCTGTTTGTTTACAGCGCTCTGTAGCCGTCTGTCTACAACTCTGCGTAACCTTACGGAGCGCACTGATGAGGGCTGACTGGACTAAAATTGTTTTGGTCCTGAGACTTCCACAGACGATGTACATTTTTTTAAATTAAGACCACTTCTATTATTGATTGCTTCACATGGATGTGAAGAGGGTTTAAACCAGAAAACAAAAAGTGTTAATGAAAAAAATTGCCAACCTACCTTTAATTATTTAATATGATTCATTTTAAGCAGGATTCAATGTAATATATAATTATTTGTTATTATATTTCACAGATGTTGAAAAGAGTACTGAGATGACAGATGATCTTAAATTAAAGGTGGGCTGGAATTAAAAAAATTGAAACAAATTGCTCTGACCTTGAGTATTTTTATAAAATTTGAATGGATGTACAAATTGCATGAGAATTCAGCTGGAAGTGTCCAATCTGCTTTGTAAACTCCTGTTGCTATTACCATATGAAATGGACTGCAAAATGATCACCGTTGACAGCAACTGATGTCTCTAAAAGGGTCTAAACATTTTGTTCCTGAATTCAGTTTGCAGAGCATTATCCATTTTGGGGGTGAATGACTTCTAAAATATATCTGCGTGATTGTAGAGAGAAAAATCTCAATTCTACAGCTGAAAATGGAGAAGCCTTCGGCACAATTCATTTCCCAGAGGCAGCGTTGCTGAAAATTGGCAAATGGCTTAGAACCCGGAGAAAACTTAGATGGTTTGAATTTTTCAGATTTTTCTTTGAACATTGGTTTTACTATTATCTTTGCACTAGTCATATTCAATATTTTTGACATCTGGGGCCAGACATATAATTGCTGCAGAACATTAAAAGCGGTTTCTTCTTTTTGAAATGTATCGTCTGATTGGGGAGATTTTTGATAAGCCTCTTACTGAGGATGAGAACTGCCTTTTAAAAACATCTTTGCTTAGTTCCCAAAAGAAAACTACATGCTTTTGCATCTACCAAAACATTTCAAACTATGACCCATTACTGGATATGTTGACTTCTCACTTTGCTCTTCTTAGATCTATCTATCTATCTATCTATCTATCTATCTATCTATCTATCTATCTATCTATCTATCTATCTATCTATCTATCTATCTATCTATCTATCTATCTATCTATCTATCTATCTATCTATCTTTTGCGCATTGATGAGCAATCATTAAAAGTTTATTGTCGCTTGCATAGCTCGTAACTTCTCTAACAGGAACCCTGTCTTTTTTAGAATGCATAATTTGGGGGAACAATTCAATCCCTTCCAAATGCCTATGCTAGGAGCTTATGTAATTATGTCCCCTTTAAGGCTGCTGAGATGTTTGTCATCCCATCAACAGCATGACGATCGCCAAGACCCTCATGCAAGAGACTTGGAAAAAGAAGCGAGAATCATGCGAGAAGAGAAAGAGAACGAAGCTGTCAGGGGGAGAAAGAGGTGTGATCTGATCCCTTACTCCTTCTTGCTGAGTTTGGAGGAAGAGCGAGATAGCGGGTGAGTTGTTTGACTAATGCTCTGTTAGCTAATGTGTCCAGACCACCCACTGAGTTGCACCCGTCTGTCTGGCTCTGATATTCTCTTGTAGTAGCGATGTGTGCTCACTTGCATGAGCCCAGCACTCTCAGCCCTATTCTGGGGAGGCGCGTGCGATACTCCCACCGGTAACAGCAAGCTGGCAGGAGTCTGCTCTGGCTCTCATGATAATGTATGCATTTTTCTGCTGCTTTCTATACGCCGCCAGATGCAAGCCATCGTTTGTTCATTCGCATGAGAGTTTGGGGGGGGGAAAGCGGGTATTTTTTCAAGGTTGCCACAAATGTTCTCCTTAGACAGACTGAACAATTTGGAAGTTTGGACCACGGCTAAGCTCTGATGTAATATGATGCAAACTGTAAATTGTGTTCTGAAGTCTGTTGTTGTTGTATCTCCAGAGATTAGAATAGAAATGTCTTGTTTAGTGCCACAGGAAAAACCAACCGGCAACGTGAAAGGAAAATGGTTCACTGTCAAACATTACAGTGCATAGTTCTCTTTTGCAACCCCCATTGGGGCAGAGTGAACTGCCTTGCTTCCCACTACCTAGATGGTTGCCTTCTAATGCAGCATCCTAAGAAAAATGGATACTTATAAGTACCATACCAATAGCGTTCCTCATGTGAAACGTACAGACTTGATTCAGAACTGATTTCAATAGTGTTGATTAACGTCCCAATACTCTAATAAGCATAAAAACACAAAGCACACACAAATATTGGGCAGAATAGTATATATAGATTAAATTATATATTTTTGAATGAATAGAACGAATAAAGGTGCGGGCACATTAATGAAAGGTCTATTGTCAATAGTGTAGTGGACTACAGTGGTTCTAAAATAACTTTATGAATCGGCGACAATAGTTTTTGTGCGCAAAAAAAACCTAAATAACGACTTACATAGTGATGACGATTTCAAAACAAAGCATCATGAAGCTTCGAAGCGTTATGAATCACTGAGTCGATTCAGCGGTTTTTAATCGCCAAATTTCAGCAGTTTGGCGGTTTGACACGCGATCCGAATCATCATTCGGCTCAGTGATTCATAACGCTTCGAAGCTTCATGATGCTTTGTTTTGAAATCGTCATCACTATGTAAGTCGTTATTTAGGGTTTTTTTGCGCACAAAAACTATTGTCGCCGATTCATAAAGTAATTTTAGAACCACTGTAGTGAGATGGACTTTGTAACGACGTCTTTAGTACCTTTTAAGGGTCTTGAGAGTGAACCGTGCCATTGAGCCAATGGAGGACTTTCAGAGCCATCAGATTTCAACTAAAATATCTTAATTTCTGTTCCGAAGATGAACGGAGGTCTGACGGGTGTCGAACGACATGAGGGTAAGTAATTAATGACAGAATTTTCATTTTTGGGTGAACTAACCCTTTAAGTTGGGCAGCGTGAGAGCGTGAGACAGAGCCTGAAAGCGTGAGAATCACGCCAAATGCGTGAGAGTTGGCAACCCTGCTACATTAAAAGTGACCGCGTCTTTATATTTATAGTTGACATTTTTTCAATTCGTATTGGTTGGACTTTTCTTTTGCTTCATTTTTGGCAAAATGAGCTCGCAATGCATTATGGGATTGCTTTCTACACAAAGGATGTACACTTGTATGCACATATGACGCCTCATATCTGTTCGTTGCATGATGACAAGCTTAGTGAAAAAAAAAATCCATCCTAAATGGTGGACGAAGAGAAATGTCTACTGATAGACAAATCAACTTAAAAATGTTACTGACTGTTGTCTTTAATAATATCTGAAAATGATATTAGTTAGGCTAGTAGTTTTTGCTGTGGTATGAAATTTGGAATCAAGAATTGTGAAATTTCACTTAAATTGTAGCTGAAATTTGGTTCATTAAGGTAGCATAGGTCAAACACAACGAGAATAATACCTATTTTAATTAATTAATTAATTACAATTTTTTGGTGGGGCCACTGGCCTGACCGGGGCGTTGAGTCCTGCCTTATTATAGAATGAGTATGCTATTCCGAATTCATGATACCTTAAAAAGTTCACCAGGTTTTGGAATAGAACCAACGTCTTATTTTACATGCAACACAACCACATACGAAGGAACAAAATGAGAGGTTGTCAAGACTGTCAAGATTTTTCTAAAACAATATATCAACATAGACATTCACTGCAATGATTATAATACTCCATCTAATCATTTTTGAGGTCTAAATTGCCATCCCCGAGCCAGGTTGTCAGATTGACACTTATTTATTTGGACCGTGTTCAACAAAACAGTCCCTGCGTTTATTTTTATTGATGTCGAGCAGGAAGCGCCATACGGTTGCTGGCAGCCACCCTGAATTATGAGGAAGGTGATTAAAGCCCCTCTCTCGCTCTCTCCATAGCCAAAGATCAGTGAGACCGAGAAAGACAGCTCTTGTAATCACTCTTAATAGTCTTGTTGTTTGTGTGAGTGTGTGGTAATGATGCTGGCACTTCAGCATGGGATCACAGGGGACTCACTATTGTTTCATCGTCTCATTGTCTTCCACTGGCACCACAACAGGTGCCTCTGTGAGGTTCCTATAGCCAGATAATGTTAATGTAAATTGTTTTGCTTTTTTCCCCTCTGTCTATACCATTGCTTAATCCCAGCAATGGATCTAATGGCAATGCATTGATCTAAAGTGGACCAATCACTGTAATGTACTTCAACTTTCTCAGGATTCCATGTTTATGGCCTCCATCTCCATGTTATGATCCTCATAAAGTTTCTCATGATAGCTCAAAGTGCTGTTTGCTAAATTAATGATGTGAACGCTCTTGTTCTTTCAGCATTAATGTCTTGTTGTTTTATATACTTCTCTGTTTTATTTTGTGACCTGAACGTCTAACCTAAAGAGCATTTAAATGACGTTAGCATAGTCAGCGCCGCGTTTATCTTAAGCCAGTTTGGTGTGCCAGACTAATCAAACCCAATGCAGAGCGTACACGACACAGGAAATACACACTCAAGAGAATTCAAGTGATTCATTCTCTGAGAAAAAATGATTCACCCTTTTAATTTTGAGAAAAGCAACGATGATGTCTAAAGAAATTAATGTTTCCTCTCACTGAACGCAATAAACTATTTTTATGTGTGATTATATGTGACATTTCCCTGCCCTTTTGACCTGAATCATCTCTTCTAGAAGAGTAATGGAGTTCTAAATAAAGGTTCACGAGAAGCTATGATGCTGTATGTAAACAGATGCTTACCTCACTATCATGACTATTCTGGAATATCAAATGCATTCATTTCTGTTCATTTACAACTAACTTCATTAGTAAGTAGTTCTGGCGACTGGCGAGTATGACAAATCTAACTATTACACTCAAGGATTATATGAACAGGTTAACATATGTAACAGTTTCAGGAAGAATCATTAGTTAGAACAAACTAGTTACAATGACAGAACACATTTAAAGGGATAATTCACACAAAACTTAAAATGGTCATTTAGGCTACTCACCCCTGAGTCATTCCAAACCATGAGTTTCTTTCTTTTGAAGTTATTCTGAGGAAAGCTGATTTACATTGTATCGTTAAAAAAATATATACTTTTGGGACGAAGTGAGGGTGATTCAAGATTTTTCCAACGCTCAAATCCCTGAGGAATACTTAATGACAAACTGTAATGTTCAACAAATGGATAGGTATCAAAGCGCTTCTATGCAGCATATTCTTAATTTCTGAACAGTATCGTTAGTTGTTCATACCTCTTCTAGTTTAAAATCCATATGGTAATTGTATATTCAGCACATTTAACCATGCTCATTTGGAACCCGCACCTTCAATGCTTTACAACCGGTCATCAATAACATGTCAAGAGCACCTCTGGCAATCTGTAATCATATTGATTCACACACCATACGTAGCACCGTTTACGCTACTAGGCTACATGTGATGAATATCTGAGCTGGTGCATTTATTCCCATATACATATGATATGGTGATGACAGGAATTAGCTTGGAAAGTAAAAGACACGGATCCAGCATGCAGGTCTTCACCTGTTACTGCTGATGCGCTCTGACAGACTCACCTCTGCAAAGCATGAACAATACAAGCCCAGCTAGGCTGAGACGCAGCATCTTCAGTTCCTCTGAAGTTGGTCGGGGAAGGAGAAGGGGACGGGTCAGTGTTTTCCCACCGACAATCTTCCTTAAGGTCTACAGGACGATACACACAGCCTTCATCTCGTTATAAGCAAGAAACAGAGTATCGGTTAGATGTTTCCCCCTCCAAGCATCTCGACACGAGTCTCTCCTGCGGTGCAGTTACTAAATGTTGTCATCTTGACAGCCATGGTCGGTTTCGTGGGGTTTAAATGTCTTCTGGAGTGTCTGAGAAGCACCTTAAAGGTTAAAAATATAGAAATGCCATCCCTTGAAAAGTACTAAATTTGTAGTGCCACAAGTGTCTGTTGTCAAAAGCAGTCCTGTGATCGGATGTGTGATCCGTCTAAATAAGCCTCAGTAGGCTACACACAGATGTGTGAAGCATCTCAAAGGAAAGTTGAACATCGCTTGAGAGACTCGCTTCATATGAAGTACAAAAAAAAAAAAACTATTTCCAGCAGGCGCAAGGTGTCCTTGCTTAAACAAATAAAGTGACTTTTAAAGAGAATATCAGTTATTAAGAAACAACAAGGAGCGTTTATATAAACAAGTCCTCATTTAGAAAAAGAAGACGCAATATAGGCTACTCCGAGCTTCCAGTTATTAGGCTAATACACTTTGAAAAATGAAACCGTAGTCCAGCTGTCGGCGCATGAATCGCCCGTCACAGTTTTGATGCCGAAAAACAAGTCATAAACTTCAACAATGTGAGGAAAGAAATATAATAAAAAATTATTTGTTCTGTGAAAATGTTCCTTTCTCTCATCCATGAAGTCCAGAGTGAATATTCCTTGTGCTTTCGTCTGCTCTTTGGGTTCCGCAGCGACAAGCACAGTGAGTCATGAAACTCTCTCTCTCTCTCTCTCTCTCTCTCTCTCTCTCTCTCTCTCTCTCTCTCTCTCTCTCTCTCTCTCTCTCTCTCTCTCTCTCTCTCTGTGTGACTGGCAAATGCTGCTGAATTGGGAGGGCGGCATAAGATTTTTAATTGAACTTCAAAGTAGTTTATTTATGATTGCTGCTTTACATAAAATAGCTATTGTTAAAGCATTAATATACTCGATAAAAGCAGTGACACAAACATATAAAATAATTTAAGCTACCAGCATTGTTAATTCAAAAATAATGTAGCCTGCAATAAAATAACTCCATTCAAATTGTTATGAAGCTAGTTCGCTAGCGGAGGATGCATTGCAAACAAGGACCTGTTGTGAATGGTTAATCTGGAGTAGATTAATCGATTAGGCGCAATTTGGAGGAGCCTTGATCCTAAAGATAGAGGGTTTTAAAGTATATTTTACAAACGATTCTATACCATTCCAGTGAGTTATTATGACACTATTATAATAAGAGTGATGAATCTCTGATGCATGTGGTAATGTAGTTTCTAAGTGATTGGACCATGGACGCTTCAACAAGCATGACAGTGCCCTCTAGTGGTGAAACTCGTGTCCCTAAAATGTTGTTCCAATGCCTTTGGTGGCATATGCTGATGTTGCAACGTAAAGCGTGCTGCAAACGGCTCTCTTTTTACAAGATAACTGGGGTGGTGTGGTGTGAAAGTGTTGACTGGGATGTAAATGTCATATTTTGCATTTAAGGTAAGTGAATACGTATATCGTCTTAAGGAAAAGCAGGGGTTAATTGTTATTATTATTAATAATAATTTATTGGTCTCTAGAGAAATTTACCTTGCTCGTTACATATAATAAGGCCTACTCAGTTCAGATTCGCATGCACCCATATTACCCCAATCACTACTTAATGTAACTATTTATTAGCCTATCAATATAGTGGCACGACTTAATACTTAGCTATTTGTCTTGTAATGTTGTAACGGAAATGTCGACAGATGGTTGTGCGTAAAACAAAAATAATAGTTTCTATTCGTCACTCAACTCGTATGTCGTCGCTGTCCGAGATTTTTTATTGTTTCCCTCAGTCATGAGAGGATGGATAGGCTACCTGAGACCAAACGGTTAAAAGTTTCTGCATCTGTGCAAAAGCTCATTAATGTTTAATGAGGCAAGCATTGAGGCAGCTTGTGCTTGGTTGTCTTTTACAAAAGGACTAGTTGTTATCTCCAAAGATTTGGAAGTCTGCTTTTTTTCCTCCTCTTTTTAAGGGAGCGGGTGTTCATTGCAGTTGGACAATTATAGACCAATGTCTAAACTGTGCTTTATCTAAGCTTTTGGAGAAATTAGTGAATGAACAATTAACAACTTTCTTGGAAATAAACAATATTCTCTCTTCTTTTCAGCCTGGTTTTAGAAAGCCACTGCTGCTATGAAACTATTTTGTGATTTCATTAATACCGCTTAGACTGTAAACAGATTTGTTCAGCTCTTTTTCTTGATTTATCGAAGGCTTTTGACAAAGTTGATCATGACATCTTTTTAAAAAGACTTGCTCTCAGAAGACTTGAGTCTCTCAAGCTCTGCTACCTCAGTTAAAAGGATGGACATGTCCTTTGATACTGATGGGGTTCCCGTTAAGCCTTCTTCCTCTGTCTGTAATCTTGGTGTCATATTTGACTCAACTCTTTCTTTTGCCTTTCATATTTCTTCTGTTGTTAAAAACAACTTTTTCCATCTTTGTAATATTGCACATTTTGGATCTTCTCTCACTCTAGCTGATGATGAATTCTTAATTCATGCGTTAATTACATCACGTCTGGATTATTGCTCAGCTCTATTTCTTGCTCTGCCCAAAAAACTAATTTCAAGATTACAGTATGTTCAAAACTCAGCAGCAAGAGGTCTCTTACTCCTCTACTGCAAGCTCTTTACTGGCTTCCCGTGGCATCACATATTCACTTTAAGATATTACTTCTAACATTTAAGGCTTTAAATGGTCTAGCACCTCCATATCTGTCTGATCTACTTTACTCCTACTGTCTCCTACTTGTCCACTGTAGGTGGAAGGTCATTTAGTGTGAATGCTCCTAAATTATGGAATTCGCTACCCCTTACACTTCGTAATATCATCTTTGTCTAACTTCAAGACCCAGCTAAAACATATCTATTTATGTATTTTGGATAATGTGGCCTTATGTGTTTGCAATGTGTATGTGGGTTTGCAAATGTATTGTAATGCACAATGTAAATCGACCTTGAGCTATGGCAAGGCGCTATATAAATAAAACTTCTTCTTCTTCTTCTTCTTCTTCTTCTTCTTCTTCTTCTTCTTCTTCTTCTAGAAAATGCTATCAAATGGTTTGCCAACTACGTTTCAGCGAGAACACAGTGTAAAAGATTGTACCTCATCTGTTTTGTCAGTCTCTTAAAGTTTCCCTCAGGGGTCTGTTCTGGGACACATTTTATTTTCCTTGTATATAAATAATATTTGTGAGAACAAATATTCCAAAGCTCTACCAAGGAATCTTCTTGATATTATATCTTCCCAGGGAACAGAAATAGAATTTGTTGCGAGTTATAAGTACCTGGGTATTTTATTTGATAGTCAATTAACTTTTAAGCCAAATATTGATAAACTACTTTCTAAACTTAAGCTTAAATTGGGGTTTTATTTCAGTAACAGATCTTTGTTTTCTTTTAGTGCAAGGAAATATTTGGTATCTGCAACTATTGGATTACGGAGATCTGCTTTATATGAATGCCCGAGTACATTATCTTGTTATAGTGCTTTACGTTTTATTACTGGTTAATACTGGTATTCATTTACAAAACATCTTAGAGCTGACTATGCTTCCATCTCTAAATGAGTTTAAGTTACTTTTAACAGATTATGGGCCCCATACACCCGGCGCAATGTGACGCAAGTGGTTTTTGCTAGTTTCAGCCCGACGCTGTTATCATTTTCACGACCAGCACCACGTTGTTTAAATAGTAAATGCACTCGCACCCATCTGTTCGCCCATGGGCATGCTGGTCTGAAAACGAGGTGTGTTCAGGCGCATTGTTGGCGCGTTGCTATTTTGAGGCAACTAAATACCACAGTGTTATTTAAAGGGTGCGTTAATAATGCGTCTATAGGCGGGTGCACAACGTGCGTACAGTCTTCTTATTACACACACAGGAACGTGCAGCAGCACACAAACATTTTTAAATATAAAAAATAAAAGGATTCCTCTCTGGAGAAGCGTTCAGTTTTTCCGCTATAGCGAATCCACCATAGTGCAAGAGCAACTGTTTTTTAAAGGGAATGGGAGATGAGACTCTGATTGGTTTATTGCACGTTAAGCCCAAAACCCATGACTCATTAAGAGACTAGGTACAACCCCTTTGGACGCCGACCATTTTCCATCGTTAAACTAGCAAAAGTGGATTCGGACAAGCCCTAAGTGCACCTGCGCCATGCACTTCAGACCATGCTTAAGGCCTGTTCACACCGGGACGATTTTCGTACGCGTTTATCGCCGACGTTTAACGCCTCGGGACTAAACAATGGGCGCCAATGTGAGTGTTCACACCGACGCGCAAAACGCCAGGCGTAAAAGCGTCATTTTTTAAAAAACGCCTCGGGTTCGTTTTTTTATTTTGACGCGGCGCGTAAAAAACTGTCAGACCAATGAGATCGGCGCTTTTGTTCACGTGCCTGGAGCTGCTGAAGTGACAGTAAAACACGACTTGGTGGCGCTCAAGCACAAAACGGTCTTGCCGAGCACACATTGATACGACGAAGAAGTAGTAAGTAGACAAAGAAGAAGATGAACTGCTAATGCTGCTTGCCAGTTAGCAAAAAGTGTGTGAATGGTTTTGTCCATATACATAATATGTCTATGGTTTTGGCAAGCACGTAAATACTGTCTCTCTTCTCCTTCTGTGTGACAAGCGAGTGTCAGAAGCTTAAAGTGCCGCAGCACCACCTTGTGTACCGGGAGCGCATCGACTGAATGTGCACGTTCACTCGGCGCAGCGCCAGTGAAAATCGCTTGGGTGTGAACACTCAAGACGCGCCGAAAAACGGCACGAAAAACGCTGGCGATAAGCGCGCGCGATATTCGTCCCGGTGTGTACAGGCCTTTAGATCGTTAAAATAGGGCCCTTTGTGTTTTATCCATTGGTAAATTTCTGTTGTGATACTTGATTGTGTATTTCTGTTTTGATCTGTATGTTATTGTAGCTGCTTTCTTGACCAGGTCACTCATGTAAAAGAGATTTCTAGAGAGAGAAGAGAGAAGGTTAAATAAAGAATGAATGAAACATTCCCTAGCACTAAAATTGAACATTGAAAACATGTTTAAACATTCAAATATTCCAACATAAAGGTTTCAGAATCGCCACTGACTTTCTTATTATTTTTGGCACCCTATAGGTGCTATCCTTAAATTCACCTTATAAATAAAATGTATTAAAATCATTCTCATCTTGGAGTAACCCGAATAGTCCACCAGACACAGTTTTCTTCCTACAGGTTGGAAATATAATGTGTCCCACTCTGTGGGGGTCCTGCTTTAACCTTGTTCTCACTCACACCATGCTGAATAGAGATATCGACAGAAAGAGTAGCTGATGACTCCCCTACTGCTCAAGTCAGCAATTACTGTCAGTTCACAGAGGGAAGATGTGTGTTGATTCTGGAAGAAAGAGGCATTTAGGAAGACCCACATGCACAGGCATCCAATTAGCAAACACATTAATTGCTGTGCCAAATTCTGGGCAGGGTATTGAAAGTTTTCCAACCACACTAACAAAGAGGCTTTTGTAATTGGCTGCAGTGAGACACCTGTAATAAACTGTGAAGTAGATAGCATACCAAACCGCTAAAACTAACAAAACATTCATATAGAGGACCATTGCAAAGAAATTAAGTGAATATTGACCTCATTTACACTCTCTCCATTTGCGCTCAGTGCCATGTCTTCTCTGTCATTTCAGTGTATTCACCAGGTTGATTGCCGTGACCTGTCTCATGCAGCTAATGTCAGGTGATTAACATTTATCAGTCTCTGGGCAAGACCTTTCTCCTGAGGAGACGTTTCAACTGACCTGCTCTTTTAGCGTCCTTTGACAACATTTCTCTCATTACTGGTTTCAACACATTCACACAAAGTACATGTCAGTGATGGGTTTAGTCTGTGATGCCTGCTGTAATTTATTATTCATATAGCCAGCTGCATGTTTCTTCTATGCTCTAATAAGAGCTTCACACAACATTGTGCACTGATCTAGTGCAGAAGTGCTATGGGAACAACTATTGTGATTCTAAAGGCAACATGAAAATACATTTGGCACCCATTACTTTCTTAATACATGTTCCTGGTCTTGAAAATACACAACTGTTCAAAGGTTTAGGGCCGTTAAGAAATAACCTTGAATTTGGTTACATGTCGTTTTTGCCGAAATAACTTGCGAGATGTATGATATTCCATCATGTAAGCAAAGTCAACAGTGATTACAAGGTGTTTGGTTTTATTTCTTTGACATGTTAATGTTCTAGATGACTAGTTTATTCTTGGGCTATGGTTAGACATCTATTACATTTTCACTGACAGCCCAAATGTTGCCTTGTTTTAGCCTAGACATCAGTGTTTGGACGGCTATTAGACATCCTTTAAACGTAACATTGCTTGCAGCGTTTGATAGAAATATCAATAATTATGAAATAGTATTACAATTTAAAACAACTGTAATTCTTATTATGATCATGTAATAATATGCTCCTTTAGAATACATTGTAATACTTGTATGCTGATTTGGTGCTCAAGTGACATTTCTTATTATTATTATCAATGTTGAAAAGAGTTGTGCTGCTTATATTTGTTTGAAACCGTGATAAAGGATTCTTTGAAGAATAGAAAGTTCACAGCATTTTATTGAAATAGATTTGTTTTTCACTTTTGATCAATTGAATGAATTCTTGCAGAATAAATGTATTAATTTCTTTAAAAATAAATAAAAAAGCTTACTGACCCAAACCTTTGAATGCTATCACGTTACAGTAAAATGCCATTTCACATTGATTTTAAAGTGGTGAACATGTTTTAAACATAGATCAATAATGTCATATTTTTACTTGTTATTTTAGTTTTTCTAGACAAAAGCATGAAAAAGTGTCACTTAGAGGTCAAAGAACAGGAATACACGTTTAAAAAAATAAAGGTTCCAAAAAGGGTTTTTCGCAGCGATGCCATAAGAACTATATTGGTTCCCAGACAACCTTTCAGTGATCAGTTCTTTAAAAAAAAAAAATGTTTTTCTTAGTGTTAAGAACATTTGAATAAACCAAAGAACCTTTTTACACTATAAAGAAACTTTTGCAATGGAAAGGTTCCATTGAAGATTCTTCATTGATCACCAATGCCAATAAAGAACATTTATTTTCAAGAGCGAAATGAATGAACTAATTTATAACAAAACTGAATGCTTTACTGAAGAAAGAAAAATGAAAGAAAGAATTTAGATAAGGAAGTAATTCACTTTTTTAGTGTATTGTGTTTAATAATACTGCTTGTATTTTTTATTTTATCTTTTAATAATTTTATAAATGTTTATCTGTTTGCAGAGCATGCCATACAATGTATAAATTGTGTTAAACAATGTTTTCAGACAGCTTTTATTATTGAATGCATGGCCATTAATCCTGGCATGATTGAAACAACCATCATAATATAATTAATTATTATAACAGTTGTTTTTGTCTTTAGTTTTTAGTGGCTACAGTCATCATTCAAATTTCCCTTGAGTCTCTGTTAATTTTGATTGAACGAAGCTTGAAGCCTTAATTGAGTTTTCTGTGTTGGCTAGGACTTAAATCTGTTTATTTTATTAGTGTCATGTAAAAATAGATAACCTTAATGACAGAAGCTAATTAGTGTGGTCATTTATTCAAGGTTTAATACATGCCCGCCTAAAGTCCCGTTTTTGTCCCAGAAGTTGTACAAGCCAATTAATGTGATGCCTCTGGGAACAGTTTATGACTCAAATTACAAGACACGTACCATAATAATTAATAGTTCAGGGGAGTTTATGTTCTCCGTTTATTACGCTGTATGTCAACAACGCAGACATCCAATGCAGGTAAAACATGCACGTATTACTTGAGGATCATAAATATGAAAACATGTTATAAAATAAAATGGGGCAAATGTGTTTGGGTGCAAACAAGCTTCTCAGGTGCAGTTTTTCTGAGTTCTGTCACTGAACATTGTCAATTGTTTCATTTTAGACCCTGCATGTAAAGTTAGTGATTAAATGAATCACATTTTAACTGACCCATTTGACAAATCGCACTAGAAAGGGAAATATTGCATTCGACAGAATGAATATGGTCTCCCTTTCTCTTCAACTGCAGAGTTAGCACCAGTGCTTACTTTTTATTGCCGTGTTAAAAAGGTATGGGAGTGGATTACGGCTCTCCTATCTGAACTACTTGCACTGTGAGCCACAAAAGCTTTTCACCCGTGAAGTATACAGTCCTTCTCAAAAGTAACCAAGATGGACATAAATAGATTGCATTGTGCCCCTTGTAGCCCTGGCCCACATTTTAAATCTCTCCTCTCTAACCTAATCAGTGACATTTAGGGTAGACAGCCGACATCTGCGAAACTATATCAGTTCATGTCAGTCAGGTGCTTAAAGGGGTGGAATTGGAAAACCAAATGAAAAAAAACCCTGTTGCATGATCTAAGGACATTGTGTAATTTTGCCAATATGAAGCTTTAAATGGGTAGCCCATCCCAAAATGAATATTCTGTCGAACCTATGTGAGATATTTTGTTTGAAGATATACATTTTTAATGTTTTTTTTTTTAAATATAAATATACAGTGAGGAAAATAAGTATTTGAACACCCTGCTATTTTGCAAGTTCTCCCACTTAGAAATCATGGAGGGGTCTGAAATTGTCATCGTAGGTGCATGTCCACTGTGAGAGACATAATCTAAAAAAAAAAATCCAGAAATCACAATGTATGATTTTTTAACTATTTATTTGTATGATACAGCTGCAAAAAAGTATTTGAACACCTGAGAAAATCAATGTTAATATTTGGTACAGTAGCCTTTGTTTGCAATTACAGAGGTCAAACGTTTCCTGTAGTTTTTCACCAGGTTTGCACACACTGCAGGAGGGATTTTGGCCCACTCCTCCACACAGATCTTCTCTAGATCAGTCAGGTTTCTGGCCTGTCGCTGAGAAACACAGAGTTTGAGCTCCCTCCAAAGATTCTCTATTGGGTTTAGGTCTGGAGACTGGCTAGGCCACGCCAGAACCTTGATATGCTTCTTAAAGAGCCACTCGTTGGTTATCCTGGCTGTGTGCTTCGGTTCATTGTCATGTTGGAAGACCCAGCCTCGACCCATCTTCAATGCTCTAACTGAGGGGAGGTTGTTCCCCAAAATCTCGCAATACATGGCCCTGGTCATCCTCTCCTTAAAACAGTGCAGTCGCTCTGTCACATGTGCAGAAAAACACCCCCAAAGCATGATGCTACCACCCCCATGCTTCACAGTAGGGATGGTGTTCTTGGGATGGTACTCATCATTCTTCTTCCTCCAAACACGTTTCGTGGAATTATGACCAAAAAGTTCTATTTTGGTCTCATCTGACCACATGACTTTCTCCCATGACTCCTCTGGATCATCCAAATGGTCATTGGCAAACTTAAGACGGGCCTGGACATGTGCTGCTTTAAGCAGGGGAAACTTCCGTGCCATGCATGATTTCAAACCATGATGTCTTAGTGTATTACCAACAGTAACCTTGGAAACGGTGGTCCCAGCTCTTTTCAGGTCATTGACCAGCTCCTCCCGTGTAGTTCTGGGCTGATTTCTCACCTTTCTTAGGATCATTGAGACCCCACGAGGTGAGATCTTGCATGGAGCCCCAGGCCGAGGGAGATTGACAGTCATGTTTAGCTTCTTCCATTTTCTAATGATTGCTCCAACAGTGGACCTTTTTTCACCAAGCTGCTTGGCAATTTCCCCGTAGCCCTTTCCAGCCTTGTGTAGGTGTACAATTTTGTCTCTAGTGTCTTTGGACAGCTCTTTGGTCTTGGCAATGTTAGTATTCTTACTGATTGTATGGGGTGGACAGGTGTCTTTATGCAGCTAACAACCTCAAACAGGTGCATCTAATTTAGGATAATAAATGGAGTGGAGGTGGACATTTTAAAGGCAGGCTAACAGGTCTTTGAGGGTCAGAATTCTAGCTGATAGACAGGTGTTCAAATACTTATTTGCAGCTGTATCATACAAATAAATAGTTAAAAAATCATATATTGTGAATTCTGGATTTTTTTTTTTTAGATTATGTCTCTCACAGTGGACATGCACCTATGATGACAATTTCAGACCCCTCCATGATATGGGAGAGCTTGCAAAATAACAGGGTGTTCAAATACTTATTTTCCTCACTGCATATATATATAATATCCTTACTGTCCTTACCAGTGCCCGAACTCGTGTACACGATATACTGATTCACGAGCTCGGGAGCTAGGAAACTGAATGAGACACATCCCAAGTCATCTGGTTGTTAAGTCTGACGTCACGCAGCAGCGCTCCCGGGTCCAAGTGCTCTATCTCATACCACAAGAAAAACAACAAACAGTGCTAATATACACACACAATGTGGTGTAATACTACAAAAAAATATATATAATCATAACCTTTATCTCCATACTAAAATTCCAGATGGCCAGACAGTGATTCATCTTTTATAAATCGTTAAAATATTAATATCTGCGACACTGTGAGCACAGAGACTGTGTAGACTGTAAGTATTTCAAATGTGTAACTTTTTAAAATGTTTAATATGAATAAATAGCGCTCATAAACGGCCGTCGATGGCATTCTCAAGTGAAACGAGTTGAGGCTTTTGACCCAGAAACAGCGTTCCTACGTCACGCCTTAACAAGCGAATAGACGAGACCGAGAACGTGCAATAATGAGCAGGAGGAATAATGGGAATTGTAGTTTTGAGTTTGAGTGAGGGAGTGCAGCAATGAGGGAGGACCAGTGCACTCGTAGCCAATCTAACCAAAAGTCCACTATATTCGATGGGGGAGTGAAAGGAGGAATCCACATCAGGGCAGAGCTGAAGATTCCCTGGGTGGAACAGAAGACCACCAGAGCCAGGGTAGACCCCCTGATTAGGTGGCGAGCAGGACAGGGCAGGTAGCAGAGGCGACCACCAGGACAGGGCAGGTAGAGAGTATCCAGCAGAAGATTTCTCTGGTTTTATATACCTGGCTGGGTCACTTGAGACTTTGAGGAATGCCACCTGAACTGCG
Organism: Gobio gobio; assembly: GCF_949357685.1. Taxonomy (NCBI): domain Eukaryota; kingdom Metazoa; phylum Chordata; class Actinopteri; order Cypriniformes; family Gobionidae; genus Gobio; species Gobio gobio. The sequence goes on along the minus strand of NC_137107.1, from coordinate 31,605,833 downwards.
AACGTCTGGAGGGCCGGCTGAGAGGCGGGTGTCTGGAGAACTGGCTGACTTGCGGGCATTTGGAGTGCCAGCAGACCTAGTGAAATTCAAACAGAGACTCAAGAATGATGGCTGAGATAAGAGCGCTATAGGCCGATCATAGCTCTCTTATCTCAGCCATCACTGTGGCAGTGATGAGGGATGATCGGCCTCTGTGGCAGTGATGAGGGAGAGAAAAAAATTATTTGGGAGACAAGCAAGAGAACACAGATTTGAAATCACATCGGGGGATGTAGGAGAGGACCCCTTCTTCCTCCTTTGCCTCCTTTTTATTGTTGGGATCAATGTGGCGCCCGAAGTGACGGAAGTGGAGGATTCTGGGCTGAGCTCATGGGCTTGAGCGGGCTCTGGAGAGGGTGAAACGGGACTGACTTCACTGGCCCGTATGAGGGGATCAGGTATAGTCTCACTGGTCATGACATGAGCTGTCAAGGGTAGAGAAACAATGCACTTCTCATTGCCAGCCACACTTTATTGAAGGGTCTATCAACTTCGAAATCAGTCCCATACTTGCGATCAAAAAAAGCCTTATTGGACCTGGGTATGGGAACTCTGAAGCTGACTCCTGGGCAGAAAGGGATTCTTGAGCTTGCGTGAGGAGTGATGATGGTGAATGACTTGGGAGGAGTTCCGAGATAGGCCAATACTGCTGCAGTGAAATGTTCTTGTATCCAGAGAGAAATGTGGTTGTCTAATCTACTCCAAAATAGGTCCATTAACAAATGGTCCTCCCAGGATAGCGGGAACACTGGAGGGACACTGGAGCTCGAGAACAGACGAGGGAACTGAGTACAGGAACTTGAGTATGTGCAGGTGATGAGCAGGAGGAATATTGGAAATTGTAGTTTTGAGTGTGAGTATGGGCATGCTCATGACAAAGATAAGCTAAAACTAGTTTGATTCTGAATAATAAATACAAATGCACCAGCCATTCCATTCTTAATTCATTCACATTGTTTCAGCAGTATTAGAATGTTGTTTTCATTGGGATTTTTTTAATTCAAAGCATGATATTGTCCTAATTACCAATTTCTTCCCCCCGGGGATGGCATGTTCTTTTGTTATTTTCTCAATAACAATGCATCCTTGAAAACCACAACAAACAAACTGCACAATAAACTTCATTAGAACTATGCATCCTAAATAGGAAGCTTTTTTGTAGATGAAGAGTTTACCCATTGGTCCTGGCCACTGTCAGTGTGAAATATGAAAGTGCTTAACCCCTGTGAGCTGTGGGAATGGCAGGGAACCCAATGGATGTTGAATTGCAGGGTTTGCATGTTTATAATGAGCTGAGAAAACTGCTGCGGAGCATAAAGAAGGAAGTCTATTGCACATTAAGCGGCTGAATGTTTTACAGAAGGTAATAAACTCCTGCCTGGCTAATCAAATTCACCAAGAAAATACCATCATTCAAGTCTTCAAGAGACCACGTTTTTTACTCTGTTTCTTCAACAGTGTTTATTGAGAGTCATTGCTGCAACACAATTTACCTGATTACAGAATGCATCTTCTTGCTCATTTTCAGAAACAATTTAGCAAAGTTTAATAGATTACTCAAAGTGCCCTGGTGTGCCATTCTGGTGATTTAGTTGATATGGGATTCCAGAAGCTTCATGCCACATGCCTCCTCACATTAGTAGATTTTAAATGCAACTTTCAAAATTCAATCAGTCAATAAAATATCTGTATACAATATGAAAATGAAAGGTATAATAAAAAAAAAAAAAAAAAATTAAAGGCTTAGTTCACCCAAAATGTTAAATTATACCATAATTTACTCACCCTCAAACCATCCTAGGGCTTTTAGCCGAACACAAGTGTTATATTAAAAAATATATACTGGCTCTTCCAAGCTTTATAATGGGAGTGAATGGTACCTTAGATTTTGAAGCCCCAAAAAAAAAGCACATCCATCCATCCATCCTAAAAGTAATTAATACGACTCTGGCGTGTTAATAAAGGCCTTCTGATGCAAACCGGTGCGTTTTTGTAAGTAAAATATCCATATTTATAACTTTATAAACTTTAATCACTGGCTTCCACTAGTCTAGTTCTGACGGAAGAGTGACCTCTGGCCCGACGTATATAAAAACCCTATTTAAGAAAACTTCATGAGTTTATAGCAGTGGATGTTTATAATAAACTTGCATAAATGAGCTGCGACATCTAGACAAGCATCTTACTCTAACCTGACACTGATATTAAAATGGGTGTTTGCAGTTTAAGAGATTTGGCTCAATTTATTAATTTTATAATGTAATTTTTTTCGTTGGATACCATCCATATTGAAATAAAAGGAAAATATTCTGAAGATTGGTGCACAAGCAAAAAAAACAAAAAACACATGAGGATAATACAACATCAGCAAATCACAGACATTTGCTTTCAGACGGGATTAGATTGCCAAAATACAGTAGGTATTTTTTACAGAGGTTGTGTGTAATGAATGTCCACTGTAAGCAAGTTGCAGTTTTTATTAACTTAAATCTTAACATAAATCAAAATTCAAAACATGGAATAAAGACATGGCTTGTCAAAACAAAAACATGGCATGGCATGGCATGGCATGGCATGGCATGGCATGGCATGGCATGGCATGGCATGGCATGGCATGGCATGGCATGGCATGGCATGGCATGGCATGGCATGGCATGGCATGGCATGGCATGGCATGGCATGGCATGGCATGGCATGGCCCTCACCAACAGCAGGTTACAACAATATTAATACAAGACAAAGACCATGACAAACATGAGGGCTTAAATACTCTGAGACTAATGACAAGACAAGGGACACCTGTGAACACTGATTAGACAATGAACCAATGACATGACACAACAAATGAGGGCATGGGATCACATGACAAGACCGGGAAGTGCATTGCCGTGAACAAAGCAAACATAGGCCCTGTCCCAAATGGCACACTTCATGTGCACTTTCGGTCTTGTGGACTTACAATGGCCGCTGCGTGCGCGTGTCCTTCTGAGACCTAAAATGACAAATCTCGTGGTCTCGTGGACTTAACGGACACACGCATACAGCGGCCATTGTAAGTCCACAAGACCGAAAGTGCAAATGAAGTGTGCTATTTGGGACAGGGCCTAAGAAACAAAGAGTGAACATAGCAAACTAAGAACATGACAGTGAACATGATAAACCAAAAACATGAAACAACACCCAAAACACTGTGTGACATTGTGTGAGAAAAACACAGATTTAGCAGATTCGACAGGATTAAAATACCAAAATACATCTGTAGAACACAAATTTCTCAAACACCCACCCCCCTTGTCCTGTCCGAAGGCACCATGTTTGATTTGAGAGCTACAGCATGGAGCTGCAGGATTGGTTTGTTTAGTTTCATTTTTTTTTTTTCATATGGCTTCAGAAAAAATTGGAGGATGACTTGGACCACTTTTCGATGGTGCTTTTTTGTCCCAGTCGCCATTCACATTAATGCTTTAATTTATAGTTAATCGTTATTTTATCATTTTGTTTTTATTTCAGCTAATGTCTGTTAATTCATCACGCAAGACATGTGCGCACCAGCAATATACACCAGCCATATCTGGCATCATGTTTACAATAATGTCCTTATCGCTATTAGAATGGTGAGGTAATCGCTCCTATTGTTCAAATGTCTGCAGTTGTCCATTCAATGCATGATTTAGTGTATCTATAATTTATTTGCTTCATAATGAATGTAATTAAGGCTCTAATTCCCTTCTCCCGAAAGATAAGAAAAAGCCTTAGAGAAAATGGTAATGCACACTTCAGAATGGAAATTGTGTAATAAATATCTGTTTCAATATCAGTTCCTTTTTACATCAGCCTGCCCTTTTAAGCATTTTTATTTTATTCTAACGTCTCAGTCCGCAGTAGTGTCGGAACGAGATCTTTTCCAGAGGAACTCATCTTATTATTGAAGTATGAGTAAAGGAGTGTTCATACAAATGCATTTTTGCATTTCAGTTGTTTTTCTATGTAAAGATGACAGACCTGTTTGACCACTGCACTCGTGTCTTGCACTCTTTGATGCTCAAGTTACTCTAGACATTGTGTTTTTTCATTCCACTGCCCTGCATCTTGTGTTTTTAAAGACTAAAATGTATTCTGTCCATTCCACTGTGCTGCATTTTCACGGGTTTCCCCCCACTGTAAGTGGATTGGAAAACGGTCTCCAGACGTGTTTTTAAAAGTTGAACTTATTTTTACTTGAGTGACGCATTTATAGAACACATCATTGGTGATGCGAATGGAAAAGTTGTGCAGTAGGGGTTGTTCACACAGAAAGCGCTTTTGCATTCCGCTGCTTTTCTAATGGTTTTAAAAATGCACTAGATGGACGTCTTTGGGCTCGCATCTTTTACAGTATCTCTCACATGACTCGCCATTAAACATGGAAATCAAGTTAAAAGTAGTTCTATCATGACAACTCTCTGAGTGTTTTGCATGGAAATGGATATGACAACGTTTAAAAGGAACACGCCGACTTTTTGGGACTTTAGCTTATTCACCATATCCCCCAGAGTCCATACATACCATTCTCATCTCCATGCGGGCCATAACTTTGTCTGACGCACCCACTGCTAGCCTAGCTTAGCACAAAGACTGAAAGTAAACGGTGACAAAATAACGCCAACATTTTCCTATTTACATGTTGTGATGTGTATAGTTACATCATTTACTAAGGCTGACGGAAAATGAAAAGTTGCGATTTTCTAGACCGATATGGCTAGGAACTATACTCTCATTCCTGCGTAATAATCAAAGAACTTTGCTGCCGTACTACGGGTGCAGCAGGCAACACCCTGTTGCCGATTCACCACTGTTCCTTCTTTGAACCACTTTTGATAGATACCGAGTCTGACCATGCAGACCGGGAACACCCCACAAGAGCTGTAGTTTTGGAGATGCTCTGACCCAGTCGTCTAGCCATCACAATTTGGCCCTTGTCAAACTCGCTCAAATCCTTATGCTTGCCCATTTTTCCTGCTTCTAACACATCAACTTTGAGTACAAAATGTTCACTTGCTGTATAATATATCCCACCCACGAACAGGTGCTGTGATGAAGAGATAATCATTGTTATTCACTTCACCTGTCATAATGTTATGCCTGATCACTGTACATTAATTAGCCGTAGCAGTGGAGCTGGGAAAGGTGGAGGGTTTCTGAAAGCGTGCTGCAAATGCTGACTAAGTATTTGAAAGTTGAGCAGCAAGCTCATTGGCTAATGATACAGCAGGAACCAATCAGCTGCCTGTGCCCTATAGAGAATTATGTGATTGCGAGCAGATGGAGTTAAAGACCTATCAGCCTGTATAACAGCTTTGTATTTTAACTAAATCGTGTCTCTATCTTGCATTTTTTCATTCCACTGCCCTGCGTCTCACGTTTTTAAACGCAAAATGATTAATATTGTGAGTTACCCCTAAGAAGTTGTTTAAATCTTCAAGAAATATTGCTAGAAAGGATGAAGATTAGAAGTCTATGAATTTGGCCAGTTCTAACAAAGATGCAAAGTAAAGCTTGGCCTCAAACTGTCTGGATCACAAGGCCTGATCAATAAGAATCTTATTTTTAATGAATTTGTGGAATGTACAATTAATGAAAACAAGCAAAGAATACATATGGGATTGAAACTCGCCTCTTCACTAACCGTATACTCGTTTATATCATCCAGACCTATCAAACTATTGAGTTAATGTGAATTAATCCATGCCTGCGGCTCCACTGTGAATTGGTAGTTTCAGCTCATACATGTTAAACAGACAGATGCTGTCTTTATATATCCTCTTCATCTCACACTCAATAGGACAAACAAGGTAAGAGTTAAGAAGTCAAATAAGATGTAATCAGGATAAAAGAAATGCTTTAATAAAGAAATATTTGCAGAAATATAAAAAAATTAATTGCTTAATCCACTACAGTACCAGACTGAGCTGACAACTTCTTATTTCTTATGTATAGCTCTAACTACAATGCAGAAATGCGTTGGATCTGTATTACTTCTGCATTGAATGTAGATGTCTTTGTTTTACTGTTCTCAGTGATGTTCATGGGATGAATTGCAGATTTGGAAAATTATGAAATATTAAAAGGAAGTTGCAAATTGTGATTTCTAGCATTTTATGCAAGCTTGTGCCCACAGTTATTTTTGGTATGAAATATTAAGATATGAAACTAGCATCAGACTTTTACTGGTGTTTTCATTAAGATGTACATTTTTCTTCAGCTGCCTCATAAATCATGTCAGTATGCTTTCCTCAGTCTGATCATCTGGCAGGAATTTAAGCTGACATTCAGAGACAGAGTGAGCAAGGCAGTTATTTTAGAGGCAGCTCTCCACAATGAATTGCTTACACATGATTTAAGATAATTTAGCCACATCACATCATGGCATAATTCGGTCTGTGCCTTTTATAATTACAGAGCTTTCTCTTAAAAACACAGTGAACAGAAATTTGACTCATTTGAAAATATCATGGCGTTAATTTTTATGATAGCCTCTAATTATATTTTCTATTGTTGTTTGGAAAAAGAGTACCCTGGGTTTTCAAGGTGTTTATCTTCTTTTGTGTTCCATAGAAGAAAGAAAGTCATACGGGTTTAGAGTCTACTTTCCCTTTAAGGAATATCTCATTATAAGGATAGGTAGAAGTTAGAGAGTGAAAAAGATGAAGGAAATGCATATATTTATAGTAGTATAGTATATTTGTGTGTGTGCAATGTAAAAAAGACAATTAATGAGTGAAAATTCTAATGTGTTTAGAGCCGCTGCAAATTCATTTAGCAACAGTTACCCATCTTCTCTGGGGTCTCTTGTGCCTGCTTTTTCCTTGCTCGGCGCAGACAGCAAGAGTGGGCTGGAGCCATGAAATCCATCATTCCACTTCATCTGCAGCACTCTCCCTTTCTGATCAATGATAGCGCTAATAATAACTGCCACATAGTTACCTCCAGCTTGCTGTCGGTCCAGCACTGCTCCGGGCCCCCCTCTCCAGATTGCCCAGTCCGATTAAGAGCCCATTACAGGGCTGTTTACTCATAATGTCCCTCAGGCCTGGCCCTGCTTTGTTTGCCTGTCTAGAGATCCAAAGGTGATGAGATGACCTTCTGTAACTGCAAAAGTTCATTCTCTCTCAGTCATTTTCAGTGGTTTTGTTAGTGTTTATTATTGACAAGGGACTTGTGGGGATTCTGTCAAATGTAAATAAGAGAATTTTGTTAACCTCTCCCAAATACACACATGAATGCATTTAAAAATGTCATAAAAATACTCAAAATTGTTATCAAAAAGTTTAGTTATTATTATTTGTCTATTACACCGGTTTCTGATGTCAAAATAATCAGACTTAAAGTGGCCCTATATGCTTTTTTGAATATTACCTTTCATTCATTGCGTAATACACTCACCTATTAGGATTATTAGGAACACCTGTTCAATTTCTCATGAATGCAATTATCTAATCAACCAATCACATGGCAGTTGCTTCAATGCATTTAGGGGTGTGGTCCCGGTCAAGATAATCTCCTGAACTCCAAACTGAATGTCAGAATGGGAAAGAAAGGTGATTTAAGCAATTTTGAGTGTGGCGTGGTTATTGGTGCCAGACGGGCCGGTCTGAGTATTTCACAATCTGCTCAGTTACTGGGATTTTCACGTACAACCATTTCTAGGGTTTACAAAGAATGGTGTGAAAAGGGAAAAACATCCAGTATGCGGCAGTCCTGTGGGCGAAAATGCCTTGTTGATGCTAGAGGTCAGAGGAGAATGGGCCGACTGATTCAAGCTGATAGAAGAGCAACTTTGACTGAAATAACCACTCGTTACAACCGAGGTATGCAGCAAAGCATTTGTGAAGCCACAACACGCACAACCTTGAGGCGGATGGGCTACAACAGCAGAAGACCCCACCGGGTACCACTCATCTCCACTACAAATAGGGAAAAGAGGCTACAATTTGCACAAGCTCACCAAATTTGGACAGTTGAAGACAAATCGAAAACCAGGAAAAATGTTGCCTGGTCTGATGAGTCTCGATTTCTGTTGAGACATTCAGATGGTAGAGTCAGAATTTGGCGTAAACAGAATGAGAACATGGATCCATCATGCCTTGTTACCACTGTGCAGGCTGGTGGTGGTGGTGTAATGGTGTGGGGGATGTTTTCTTGGCACACTTTAGGCCCCTTAGTGCCAATTGGGCATCATTTAAATGCCCCGGCCTACCTGAGCATTGTTTCTGACCATGTCCATCCCTTTATGACCACCATGTACCCATCCTCTGATGGCTACTTCCAGCAGGATAATGCACCATGTCACAAAGCTCGAATCATTTCAAATTGGTTTCTTGAACATGACAATGAGTTCACTGTTCTAAAATGGCCCCCACAGTCACCAGATCTCAACCCAATAGAGCATCTTTTGGGATGTGGTGGAACGGGAGCTTCGTGCCCTGGATGTGCATCCCACAAATCTCCATCAACTGCAAGATGCTATCCTATCAATATGGGCCAACATTTCTAAAGAATGCTTTCAGCACCTTGTTGAATCAATGCCACGTAGAATTAAGGCAGTTCTGAAGGCGAAAGGGGGTCAAGCACAGTATTAGTATGGTGTTCCTAATAATCCTTTAGGTGAGTGTATAGTGAGTGTTTGTGAGTCTGCAAAATTTCAAACATCAAACTGCACACACTATAAACGGAGTTATTGTCTCCCAAAAGAAAGAACCGATTCTGAACAGCCTAAAACGAGTCGTCACAGTCTTTTTTCAAATGCATATAGTCTTCATTGAACGCTCTCGAACAATGTCTACTTTGACCCTCAAACACTGTAGTTGTAGCTGAGGCCTGGAAGAGTTTGGTTCATGTTGTCGACATGTCGAGAAGGTGCGCTGTTATTCTAGCTGCAAAAGCAAATCCACTTTGCATCCATTTCCAAAGGATGAGGACTCTCGCGCAAATTGATACGGTAAAACCAACGCCATTGTTACTGTCATCAATGTGTGTACAAGTGCTGAGGAAGCCTCCAAAGCTGAAATTCAGATATGGTAATGGGTGTTGTAAAGGACCTCGAATGTACACGGTATACTTTCAAATGCTTTTATTTTGACACTTCCTGTTTAGCGGAAACTGGCTTTTATTTTGAAATTACGAGAGGCGCGGGGGATCTAATAAAAAAAAAAGGAAAAAGGGACAAGGAAAGAATCTCTAGAAATAAAGAGAAGGTGAATCCTTGAAAATAAAGGTTAAAGAGATTAAGAAGATAGCCTCAGTCGAAAGTGGCAACAAGGTATGCTATGTCTTATGGTGTAGAGGATGTTTTGTTAAGCTTTGGTTCATACTGAAAAAATGTCAATGAAAATGGCTAATGTTTGAGTGAGAGTGACACGTTGTTTTGTTTATTTTGTGTTCAGCTCTTACGTTGGTTTATGATCTGCAAAGAAACTCATTAAAAGGTCACTAAATCATCAGTGTTGGCTGACTTCTTTCGACTGGACGCTACAGTAAGAGCTTGCCCGTTCGCCGCCATGCAACGCGACAAATAGCCAGCAGGTGGCAGAAGTTGGTCGGGAAATTGAAAGGTACATAAAGTCTGCAAATGGAAGACTCACAGATTCCATCTGTAATTTCAAGTGACATCAATGAACACATTCTTGATCTAAAAAAGGAAAGAAGACTTGTGAATTTGTATGAACAGTGGAAAGCACAAGCACGTGCGACAAGAGAAAGATTAAAGTCAGACGTAACTGAAATACAGCTGTCATTACTGGCAGATGATCTGGAGAAAGGAAGGGATGATGTCATGAGACTTTACACTGAGATGAGAAGCTATGTAGCACCATCAACTGATTTACGGAGAAAAATTGATGCATGCGAATCAGTAACTTGTGACATTGTGAAAATAATCTTAGAAAGATTAACTGGCATTGATGGAGATTTTGACGCAGAACGTGAAAGAGGCCGTCTACGTGAGCTTTTAGATCGTGAATATGCACTCTCCATATACGGTTCCACTGCTGCAAACTCAAGTATCTCCCACCGCTCATCATCATCATCATACCTTGCATCAAAACGGGTTGATGCAGCTGCAGAACTAGCGGCAAGAGAAGCTGAATATAAGATAGCCCAAGAAGAAAGGAGGCAAAAAGAAAGGATAAAGGATCTAGAGGAACAACATAAGAAAGAAATAGAAATACAGAAAACTGAGCTAGAACGTCTGCGCGCTGAAAGGGATGTAAAGGCAGCCCGAGCCAAGCTGGAAGCCTATGACAGAGAAATAAAACAAATGGATGATGCTCAGCCAATCAAGAGAGAACAGGTGAACCCAAATGACACACCACAACCCTCTGCATCACCCCTGTCTAACTCATCCATGCTGTCAGAGCCTCCCAGTGTCACTCAGCTTGCAAGGGCCGTTCAGGAAAGTATAATGATGAATAGACTTCCTACCCCAGAGCCAGTAGTATTCAACGGTGAACCAATTGATTTTATTGAATGGAAATCCACCTTCATGTCACTAATTGACCAAAAGGGCATCTCTGCTGCAGATAAACTGTACTATTTAAAAAGATACGTGAGCGGTCCGGCGCGTAAATGCCTTGAGGGAACTTTTTATAGAAATGACGAAGAAGCTTACCAAGATGCTTGGGAAAGGCTCAACCAACGATATGGTCAGACATTTGTTATCCAGAAAGCATACAGAGAGAAACTGTCCTGCTGGCCAAAAATATACTCAAAGGATGCTGAAGGATTGAGAAATTTCGCAGATTTTGTAAATGCATGCATGCGTGCCATGCCTCATGTAAAAGGATTGGAAATCCTAAACGACTGCGACGAAAATCAAAAATTGTTACAAAAACTACCCGAATGGACAGCCGCCAGGTGGAATCGTCAAGTTACAAAGACACTAATGGAGGGCAAAGACTTTCCCAGCTTCAGTGATTTCGCCACATTCCTGTCCCTAGAAGCAGAAGTTGCCTGCAACCCAGTAACTTCCATCCATGCGATTCGCTCTCTTGAATCAACCAACGATAAAAGGAATCTAAAGGACATTAAAAGGAATAAGGCAAGTGCATTTAACATGAAGACTACAGTGCAAACTGACAAACAACCAGCAACCAAAACGTACATGAGACCTCCATGCATATTCTGCGAAGGCACACACCAGCTTCACAAATGTCCAAACTTCATGAAAATGTCCCTGGAAGATAGAAGGACATGTGTTAAAGACAATAAATTGTGTTACGGATGTTTGAGACAAGGTCATAGTGCAAAGGACTGTAGACACCGCCTCACCTGTGACATTTGCACTAAAAGACACCCAACTTACCTTCATGATGAGAACTACTATAAAGATCTGAAAGGACAAAGGCACGTGAACATGGAAGATACAACACAGAATCACACATTAGCGACAACACCCGCCATGTCACTCCATGTTGCCAGAGAAGGACAGTCTGTCAGTACCTCAATGATAGTTCCAGTGTGGGTGTCATCTGCTGCAAACCCATGCCAAGAAAAACTTGTATATGCATTGTTAGACACGCAGAGTGATACTGCTTTTATTGACCAGGATGTTAGTCGTGAACTTCAAGCCGAGGTGTCTCCAGTGAAACTAAAACTAACCACTATGATGGGAAAGAACACTGTTGTAAATAGTGGAAGGGTGACTGATCTCCTCGTAAGAGGCTACAGTTCAAAAACTATCATCAAACTGTCTCATGCATACACAAAAGATTACATACCAGCCAATCGTGAAAACATACCAACCTGTGAGACAGCCAAGCGCTGGAGTCACTTTTCACAAATCATAGATGAAATCCCTCCTCTCCTCAACTGTGAAGTGAGTCTCCTCATAGGCTACAACTGCCCCAGAGCTTTGGCACCCAGGCAAACAATATTAGGCGGAGATGATGAACCATACGCCATCCAGACAGACCTAGGGTGGAGCATAGTTGGTAGTTCAGAACCCCACCTTGAGACAGGTATGATGAGCAGCCTCTGTCATCGTGTTATCGTCAAAGAAATTCCCCCAGTAACTCCCATGGATGCAATCCGTGCACTGGAAGGTGACTTCAGAGAACTCAGTGTAAATGACATCACAGTGTCTCAGGAAGATCTTGTCTTCCTTGATAAACTTCAACAAGGCATAAAGAGAACCAAACAAGGGCATTATGAGATGCCACTGCCATTTAAAGAAAGACCACAAATGCCTGATAACAAACAGCTCGCAGAAATCCGACTTAATCACCTCAAAAGGAAATTCACCCGAGACGAGAAATACAAGGAGGATTATATTAAGTACATGAACGAAATCATTGCAAAGGGTGAAGCAGAAGAAGTTGAAGATGATGGACTCCCTGGTGAGATATGGTATATACCACACCATGGCATCTATCACACTAAGAAACCTGAAAAGTTGCGTGTGGTTTTTGACTGCTCGGCCAAACATAAAGGGACCAGTCTCAACGAACATCTCCTGGCTGGTCCAGATATGATTAACAATCTGACAGGGGTCCTTTTACGTTTTCGACGACATCAAATAGCTCTACTGTGTGACATAGAAAAAATGTTCCATCAATTCCAAGTCCAGGAGAGAGATCGTAACTACCTTCGCTTCCTGTGGTGGAGAGATGGAGACACAAGCACACAACCTCGAGTGTACAGGATGACGGTGCATCTCTTTGGTGCTGTCTCTTCGCCAGGCTGTGCTAACTATGCGTTAAAACATCTGGCCAAAGAGAACAACATTACTTTCCAACTAGGCTCCCAGTTCATAGCCAGAGACTTTTATGTGGATGATGGAGTTACGAGTGTGAAAACAGTGGAAGACGGCATGCAGCTAGCTCAAGAGGCACGTGAACTGTGTGCCAGAGGTGGCCTGCGATTGCATAAGTTTGTGTCCAACAGTAGTGCCGTTCTAAGCAGCATACCGAAGTCAGAGCATGCATCTAACATCAAGACTAAAGATCTTGTGTTCTGTGAGACACAAACTGAAAGAGCACTAGGCATTCATTGGAACATAGAAAAAGACTGTTTCACTTTCAACATCGCCCTGAAGGACCAACCTCCCACACGCCGTGGAATATTATCCACGGTTGCAGCGATATACGATCCTCTAGGATTTGTCGCCCCTTATCTCCTCAATGGCAAAAGAATCCTACAAGAAATGTGTCGACAAGGAACCGGGTGGGACGATCTACTACCTGCACATCTGAAATCACGGTGGGAGTGCTGGAAAAGGGATCTAATCAATTTGGAGAAATTGCAAATAGCTAGATGTTATGTGCCTACCAACTTTGGAGAAGTGGTAAAAAGAGAACTGCATCACTTCTCAGATGCAAGCACCACTGGATACGGACAGTGTTCTTATCTAAGATTGATAAATAAGGACAGAGATGTCCACTGCGTTTTTGTCATGGGGAAAGCACGCGTCTCTCCCACAAAGGTCACCACAATCCCAAGATTAGAACTCACAGCTGCAACCGTCTCAGTCACAGTGAGTAACATGCTCAGGGAGGAGCTACTGTACAGCGATATGGAAGAGTTCTTTTGGACAGACTCCAAAGTCACTATAGGATACATAAGTAATGAAGCAAGACGTTTCCACACATTTGTTGCAAACAGGGTGCAAAAGATCCGAAACAACACGACCCCTCAACAGTGGTTTTATGTTTCAACCTATGAAAACCCCGCAGACAAGGCATCTAGGGGAACAACGGTAGATGGACTGCTCTCATCCGACTGGTTCACAGGCCCTAAATTCCTGTGGGAAAAGGAAATAAAACTTCCAGCAAATGGGAACACAGAGCTTCCAGTCGGAGATCCTGAGGTGAGAAAGGTGCAAACATTACACACGCAAACTGCAGAATATATGAGCCTTACTGACCGTCTGGTAAAGTTCTCATCCTGGTCTCATGCAGTTAGTGCCGTAGCACGTCTTAGACGCCGTCTACTGAATGACAAATCAAATGCACACTCTACTTTCAATGAACGACAAAATGCCGAACTCGTGGTTGTCAAAGATCTGCAAAGACAAGTATATCAAGAGGAAATAAAAATACTGAGCAAAGGTAGACCATTACCAAGGAACAACCAACTTTACCATCTTGATGCTTTTTTAGACAGTGATGGCCTTCTCAAGGTGGGAGGACGACTACACAGTTCATCTCTTCCTAACTCATTCAAATATCCAACAGTCATTCCAAGAGAACATCATGTCACAAAACTGATAATTGCATACCATCATGAAAGGGTTCATCATCAGGGCAAAGGCTTTACCATGAATCAGATTCGATCCAGTGGCTATTGGATCCCCAGGCTGAGCCAAACAGTTGCATCCTATATTCGCCAATGTGTGTTTTGTCGGAGACTAAGGCGAGCCGTGGAAGAACAGAAAATGAGTGATCTCCCCACAGAAAGAGTAGAACCCTCTCCACCTTTCACCTATTGTGGCATGGATGTCTTCGGGCCGTTTATCATTAAACAAGGACGCAAAGAAAACAAAAGATATGGCCTGCTCTTTACATGCTTTTGTTCTCGTGCAATTCATGTAGAAATGTTGGATGACCTATCAACCGATGCCTTTATCAACGGACTGCGATGCTTCATAGCACTACGTGGCTCAGTCAAGCAAATTAAGTGTGACCAAGGAACCAATTTCGTAGGGGCCAAAAATGAACTCGCTACAGCTCTACAGGAAGTTGATGCGGAGAGACTGAGAACCTTTCTTGCAGAAAAGCAATGTGATTTCGTCTTAAATGCACCTCACGCAAGTCATGCAGGCGGAGTGTGGGAAAGACAAATAAGGACTGTGAGGAATGTTCTCAACGCTACACTCACACTCTCATCTGCTCGACTCAATGATGCTTCCCTACGGACCTTTTTGTATGAGGCAGCAGCGATTGTGAATAGTCGCCCTCTTACAACAGAGAACCTGAACGATCCAAACAGTTTGGAACCACTTACTCCTAATCACCTCATCACCATGAAATCTACTACTGCTCTACCTCCTCCTGGGAAGTTCGTTAGAGAGGATTTGTATGGAAAGAAGAGATGGCGTCAAGTACAGTTCCTAGCAGAGCAATTTTGGAACCGCTGGAGGAAGGAGTATCTCCATAACATAATGGTCAGACAACGGTGGCACAGTCCTAAGAGAAACATTCAAGTAGGTGATGTAGTGATGGACACTGACGAAACACAACCAAGATCGGTGTGGAGGCTTGGAAGAGTCTCGGAGACAGTAACAGACAAAGATGGACTTGTTAGGAGGGTCAAAATAATTCTTGGTGACAGAAATCTGAACAGAAAGGGTGAAAGGCAGAGCAGAGTGTCTGTGGTTGAACGTCCAGTTCATAAGTTAGTTCTACTATTAGAATCTTCTTAAGAGAAAACTGTAAGATAACATACAGTTAAACTTATAAGGTTAATAGTTGTTCATCGAAGGGATTGTTTCATTTAAAATTATTTACATTTAAATGTAAGTGTGTTAAAACTGAAAATAATTTGGTGGGAGTGTAAAGGACCTCGAATGTACACGGTATACTTTCAAATGCTTTTATTTTGACACTTCCTGTTTAGCGGAAACTGGCTTTTATTTTGAAATTACGAGAGGCGCGGGGGATCTAATAAAAAAAAAGGAAAAAGGGACAAGGAAAGAATCTCTAGAAATAAAGAGAAGGTGAATCCTTGAAAATAAAGGTTAAAGAGATTAAGAAGATAGCCTCAGTCGAAAGTGGCAACAAGGTATGCTATGTCTTATGGTGTAGAGGATGTTTTGTTAAGCTTTGGTTCATACTGAAAAAATGTCAATGAAAATGGCTAATGTTTGAGTGAGAGTGACACGTTGTTTTGTTTATTTTGTGTTCAGCTCTTACGTTGGTTTATGATCTGCAAAGAAACTCATTAAAAGGTCACTAAATCATCAGTGTTGGCTGACTTCTTTCGACTGGACGCTACAGGTGTTTTGTTTCCGAAATGCATTGTAAGCAGCAGACCAATCACAACAGACTGGGCTATCTGACCAATCAGAGCAGATCAGGCTTTCGGGGGGGGGGGGGATTCAGGAAAGGAGGGGTTCAGAGAGACTGAATCATTTATGGAACTGTTTCAGATACTGTGAGAAGGTGATGTTGCAATGTATATAATAAGAATTTATATTTATTTATTTTACCTGGCATGCATGCAAACCTATTGTGGGAGATCTTCAAAACAAAATTAGGAACAAGCAAGTAAGTTGTCCCAAACCTGTAAGACGTTCCAAATCTGACATTTTCTGAACACACTCCAAAAAAAAATCTTAAATTCTTGTGTGAACTGGTCCTTTTAGTCATATTATTTGCATATTAAGAAGTAAAACATAATTTAATCATAATCCAATCTGTATTTCTGCTGTCCACTAGTGGTGGTGATGTCCACTGGTCATCAGTCTTGATTTTACCATCATATGTAGACATTCAGCTATAAAGTTTTTTTTTGTTAAAGTGCCCCAATGATGCTATTTTAAATGTTTTGGAGGTCTCCTACAACAGGGTTACATGCAAAAAGGTCAAAAAACACTTTCATTTTCTCATAACATTGCACATCACCACATTTTTCTCAAACGACTCGTCGGATGAATCAGTCTCTAAATCCCTCCTTTCCGAGAACTTACTCTGCTCTGATTGGCCATATGGCCCAGTCTGTTGAGTATGGAGTCTCAGCAGAACAAAAGTGGACGTTTCTAAATATGTGGGTGTTTTCATGCAATGAAAATTATCCCCCGACCCCGACCCCACCCCTAAACCCTATACCCTCACTATTGCTGAATCCGAAATCACCCTCTAAACCCTCATTCACTATTCCCTACGTTAGTCCACTAATATAGTTCACTTAAAGAAGTGAATGAAAATGAGTGTGTGAAGTCGGACAGCCGTTGAGTGTACATCGGCTGTACACTCGTTATTGCGGTGCAATGTGGGATTGAATGAGTGCACTCAATAATATCCACTATGGTTTCGAACACCACTACAAATGGCTGTCCCCTCAAATAATACCCTATTTGAGGGTATATCAGGGTTTCGGATTCAGCCTATGACATGGGCAAATCAGGTAACGCAGTGGAAAACGCCCCTCTGTTTATGGCCTCACCCACCGATTTGGTAACTCCTATTACTATCCTGCAGAGATACTTGAGTCTGTTACAATTGGTCTACCGCTTACAGCGCTTGCTTGAATTTCAGCTCTGGAGGCATCCTCAGTCCTCAGCGATTGTACACACGATAAAGACAGTAACAATGATGTTGATTTTACCATATCAATCCAAGCGCGAGTCCGATGATGAAACATTGGAAGAACTTATTCTACTTGAGAAGGACGTTTTTCATTAATACACTACTCATTTTGACGTACATTATGAGATGTTGCAACTGTAATTCCTCACCATCATCATTAACAAGAGAATGTCCATCAACAAACCCATGTGTAAATTTCTAATTTGTGTTTCTAATTCAGTGCACATGTGGGAACTGTATCAATGAATGACTGATGTAACATTAAAGTTTGTAAAACAAATCTTGCTCCATCCTTTATCATTTCTCAAAGTAGTAAGAACAACAAACAATCTGCATTAATAGACAGTTTTAGATGATAGTGGCCCACAGCTGATTTGCAGAAGTATTTCAGTAAGACAGTAATAAAGTGAGTTAGCCGGTTAGCCTGAGACCTACACAATATAAACACAAAAGTACGTATTTTGAACACCCGGTAGAAAATATACACATCAATAATCATTCATACTTACAGGTTGGGATTCTGTGGAGCAAGCTGGTCCAAATAAACTGGGTACTGACCCATCTTTTAAGAGCAAATGTTTTGCGAATCCCACGTTGAACTCTGAGTTTGGAGAAGCAGTTTTCAGTAAAATTACGTGTTTGAAGGTGGGACCAGTTGTTCACTTGTGGACAACGTACAAGATAGGCGGGCATTACGCAAATGTCTTGAAGTAGATCCATAACGCAGTGGGATTTTACTTACAGACAACTTGTATAGGCGGTTCAGACTCTGTTCTTTCTTTTGGGTGACAATAACTTTATTTATCGTGCACTTTCGACATTTACATTTACAAACAGCTATATTACACACTGCATGAAAGGGAATATTCGAAAAACCTGCCACCACCCAGCCAAGGGCCAGCGACTCTAAATCCAACTCACTGTGACATCCGACCCCATTACAGCATTCAACTAGTAATCATTAGAAAGAGAAGATGGACTGCCTACTCTGTCCCAGACCTCTTCTGTCCCAATAGATCCACATTACCAGTCCCACACCCCTACAAATGAGGAACAAAGACCTCATTTCTCTCTTAATGTTAAATGATCTATTAATTTAGCTGTGGATCTATGTATTTATTTTGCTTGGGAGGTGAAATATTTGTTATGCTTTCAATTTGATTTGATTTGTTTGTTGGATGGTGTAAAAACCTTCATATAAATTCTCATAACTATTTGAATATTGTGCACAGCAGTTATCTCAGCTAGACGTTGTAAAACATGCATTTCATTGACTCGCTGTCATGGCTGTTGAGAACAGATTGTTGTGTCATCACATTTTGATGCGATTATTGCAGTGAACCGTGATTGGATAGATAAATACGGCTGACTGCTCTTTCATCAAATTAAGCATTTCATGCATTATTGACATTTTCAGATGTGCAAGAGAATTTGAGGGACTAAGCAAGATAGATTTTAAAGTTTAAAGGTACCAGTACAACGAACAATTCACAAACTACATACATCTGTACAAAAACAGAAAAGGTACAGGTAATCTTCTGCCTGACTAGTCCGTTAACCCAAAAACGCAACACAGTGCAATGCGTAATTCAAAAACACCTGTGAAAAATCAATACGGAAAATTCCTTTATATTAACACAGTACATTTGGCCTATTTTAGTGTACCATATAAATGTCTTTACATTCAATACATAAGCCATAATGTACATTCGGTTTATTTTGCGATACTAACCCACCAAAACCATAAAAGAAATTCAGATATGAAATATTGATTTGGCATGAAGTATAATCATACCCTGTATATCAGCTTAAAGCTTCCACTAAGAAAAAAACTATAATATGCAAAACAATCGGTCTAGCAACAAGACCAACACTGAAACAATAACCATACCATTATTAGAGTAATATGAGATCTGAGGTCATCTAAGGTAATTTTCACTTCAAACATTGGACGTTTGTACGCAGGAACGCTACGAGAGACATTAAAATAGTGAAGATCTGAGCGCTGAATTCCCCGATTGACCAATTAGAATTGGGTTTTCCAAAGAGCCATGCAATAAAAAAGCTTATAACTTTTTTCTAGGTGTTGACTAGACCTGGGTAAACCCAGCCTGATCTGCCGGCGATTTGATTTCGCCCGGCAACTCAGTCTGGAAACCCGTACACTCATTTCTACTGCTTCTGTTACACTTTTGCGGGAACCAATCACAGACTGGCTTATCCACCTGGCCCGCTATTGGAGGAATTATCACGATGACGGATAGAGAAGCGATGGGTCGTTGCCCGTTGATCAAGCCTCTTGGGGTCTGATTGGTTGAAGGACTATCCAATTGCATACAGAGTAATTTTATTTATGCACGTTTATGCTCGCGTGTGCAGTAGAAAATACAGAGCAGACTCCCCAGACCAATGTTCAATCTTAAATTGAGCTTGGTCTGGTGATAGCCAGACAAGGTGTTGACAGTAATCTAAAATTGCTTTGCCTTTTTGTCACTTTTTTAAATACAATGGGAGAACCTAGGGCCATTTTTCAAGCTCTCTCCAAATGATTTTAACAGGACCACACTTGCTCTGATAAGAGAATGAGAAAATAGATATATTTTAGTCTATGCTCTCATTTAAGAGCCCTCTTTCTGAGTCACCTCACTGTTAACTCTCTGCGGGCATTCACTGCCACTCAAAATCTGACTCATACATTTTATGCCAGCTGCATTCAGACTGAACAGGGGAAAGGTCCTCTTCCTCTCCTGAGGGACTGATAACGCCATACACTTAGTGGAGGAAATAGCTACACTAGCAATTCAGCTTCACAGAATTGCCCTTTTATATTTATTTGGTCATTTTGAAGCCCTATTTCCTCCATGATCAACCACTTTATTTGCAAATAATTTACAATAAAAATGTGTGTTGTTTTATAGAAGTCCCGTTGGCTTGGTTTTCATGAATCGGAGTACTAAGCTAAAGTGGACTGCTTTATCAAGCCACCTGCTTTTTGTTTCACATCAAGTAAAGTATGGTGACTAATGCTTACTGTATATCTGATTATGTTCACTTGTTGTGTTCAATTACTTGTTGAGCTATTGGAAAATTATTATGAGAAGGAATTCGAACATAGATGGTTATTTTCTCTCTGCACAGATTGTCCTTGGGTGTTCGTTGTGATGAATGAGTTTTCAACGCCATGATTTCAGGGTGTTATTTATCATGACATGACCAATGGCATTTCATCAATCCTGATCAAAAATCAGTTTTATGGTCAAAATTATTTTCCAGTTGCGTTATTTGTTTACTTTTAGATTTGATGGTGTCAAATGTCCATCAGAAGAGAAAATCAAGGGTATAAATCAAAAATCAACGATTAATCTATAGGAACCAGTTTGATTGAAACTGTAGCCTTCACTTTCCCACACCGATTTGAACAGGCTATTTCCTACTCTTCTTCCTGAATGACTTTTTTTATCTATTTGCATTGACCTGCTGAAGATGAAGTTGAAAGAGATAGAGAATAGCCCTGATTACCAGCCCCTGATGTGACTTCACACCAGGTGATCATGGTCATCCAAGGGTCAAGAGGGGGTCACATCCATCAGCCGAGCAACGAAAAAGGTCCTTGTGCCAGGGTTCTTCTTCTTTTTCCAGCTGGAGAGTGATGACGGCCTTGTTCCAGATAAGGGACTGATCCATTGGCCTGATTTGTGGCCAGCAGAGCAATTTCAATACCCGTCTTTGCACTGATAGATGAGGCCTGCCTTTGATAAAGGGCCAATTTACCTTAGGGGCAATGGGGATGAAACTCCAGCAGTTGCCTTTATTTGTCTAGACCACAATTCAAAGTGAAGAAAAAAAGTGGCAAAAGAAAGAAAAAAATTATGTATGAGTCAGAATGAAAAAAAGTTGCAATGTTTTGATTGGTATCTAAAGCTTTCAAATGTCTGGCTGAGAATATGTCACACACAATGCTTTCGTAGGAAGGAGCTGTGTAGGGGGTCATTTGATTGGTGGCATGTTATTGCATTCAAAATGTGCTTTTTATTCAAATTTAATTGAATGTTTTATTCAATTATTTTATTTTAATAAATATCTTTAATATCTTTAAGAAAGATTCGGAATAATGGTTGCAGAAAGTCACATCTAAGACAGAGAGAAGAAACAAAGACTGAAGTAATTTCTCTCTAATGGAACCTTAAAGAGATAGTTCACCTGAAAATAAAAATTCTGTCATAATTTACTCTCCCTCAAGTTGGTATGAATTTCTTTCTCCTGCTAAACAAAAAATAAGAAACTTTGGAGAAAGTCAGTAACCAAACAGTGGATGGTCCCCATTGACTTCCATAGTATTTTTTCCCCTACTACATATGGAAATCAGTGGGGTCCATCAACTGTTTGGTTAACCACATTCTTCAAATTATCTTTTATGTTCAGCAGGAGAAAGAAATTCATACAGCTTTGGAACAACTTGAGGGTGAGTAATTGATGACAGAATTTTCATTTTTGGGTGAACTATCTGGGATCATTATCATGAATTGATAAATCAAAATGTCTTTGATCTTTCAACATATAAGAGGTTATTGTACTATAAAAATATCCTTGAAGATTTAGAACTCAAAATGTCCTTGATAGTCCAAAAACATAGCCTGGCGTGGCCATACTCAATTCTAGTCAGAATATGAGTCTGGTACCGCTCCATTGAGCTTTGATTATGGGGCGTGTTTCAACCAAGCCAGGAAAGACCTCAATTGGATAGACCCACAACCAATCAGAGCAACGGAGCGACGCGTAACGTTAGTTGTCAAATGTCAACAGAACTCAACTGCACTGTGTTGCCAAGTCCGTGTTTTTCTCCATGTCCGCGGGTTGAAGCGACCCCAATTATGTGATTATATAAACCCAGGAATGCGAATTTTAGCAGGCAACCTTGCCAAAATAACATATTTTGCCAACCAAACGCCATTTTTTTCCGGAGAACCCCCCGGAAAGTTATTGTTTTGGGCTATAGTTTTGAATAGCAATTGTGCGCGACATTGCAAAAACACTTGGCAACCCTGTCTGCACGCACGCTGGATTAAGTAACGTTACAAGAAAAAGATGAGTGTAAACGATCTTTGCCAGTAATAAAATAATTTAAGGATACACAGAGTACTTACCAACACGATCATCGTTTCTGAGAGAACTAGTGAAGGTGAATGCATATACGAACAAGTTCTCAGTTTAGGATAAGAGCAAATTCAACCCAAGAGCCTTCGATGACGTGGATGATTACGTTACTGTTGATCATCTGTCCATCATCGTCTAAAGCCCGCCCTGACAATTTCATTGGTCCGAACAGTTTCTGTTCGGGCATAATTACTCCTCTATGGAGCGAGTCCAGATCGAATTGCCCGAGCAAAAAATGTTGTGGGCGGGGCTAAATTCGGCTGGCATCCAGGCTACCAAAAACAGCTTTTATTGAAACCAAGCTGCCAAAACAACTCGTTTCAGATTTTGTCTCAGTATGATGTCATAGTGCGACAAATACCGCCTCTGCAGAAGAAGATCAACACCTACTTCTACATCATTACTACTTTAGCCCCGCCCACCAATTCGCGCATGTCATGTAGTAGTAAATACAAGACAGATGCAAACACAACGATAGAAATGCCTCTGAGGGTTATAAGAAGTTGTGCAGTGCTAAGTTGTGGGAAAACAGCCTTTGCATTGCCTTCCTTGTGTTCCTTTATTTTAAGAATATAAGAATGACAGTGTGACAAACAATGGTACATTCATTCATAATTTGTTTACACAAAACACTGTAAGTTATACTTTGTCAACTATAGACCTGGGGCCTATACCATGAAGCTGGTTTAGCTGGCTAGCCAGATATGTTTAAGCTTAGTTTGTGCCAATCCTGGGTTTTAAGCAGAGGTGGACAGTAACGAAGTACATTTACTTGAGTACTGTACTTCAGTACACTTTTTGAGTATCTGTACTTTACTGAAGTATTATTTTTTAGGGAAACTTTTACTTTAACTTTACTACATTTGAAAGACAAATATCGTACTTTTTACTCCACTACATTTCTATCAAGGCCCTCGAAGTCAAAAGTCGCTTCTGTAGCAGCTTTGCAAGTCAGTGGATGATTTTTTTTCTTCTTTAAAAGTTTTTTTTCTTTCTTTTTTGCTAAATGTAAATGTCTGGGAGAAAGAGAAGCATAGACATATGGATGAATCTGAAAAAGCATGATGAAGGAGCTCAGTTCAGTCTGTTTTTATGTGCCTCTGAGATGCCAGAGCACGAGCACTGAATACAGCTTTCTTTTGTGTGTTTTTCGCACTTAAACAGACCAATACACACAAAATGTCAATTTTCATTTTGGGAAGTATTCACGTAAACAAAGTTGATTATGTCTTAAGTGAACGTAAACAGTTGGGGGAATATCGGATGTGTATCAGTGTGTTGGATTTGTGCATTCTGCCTTAAAGTGACAGCAGCTTTGTAAAAAGCGTTGTAACTTTTAAGTATTTAAATTAGTTCAAGGTGGTCGTATGGAGCATCACTGACTGGCTTAAACCACCATGGCATAGCGTGCATTTATACAACAATGCAACAATAATAAAATAATGCATCGACACAAAAAAGGAAATTTACTTTTGATACTTAAGTACTTTTAAAAGCAAGTACTTCTGTACTTTTACTTAAGTAAAAATAGTTTTTAACAACTTTGACTTGTAACGGAGTAATATTTGACTAGTAGTACTTTTACTTTCACTCAAGTAATGGAGTTGTGTACTTTGTCCACCTCTGGTTTTAAGTACCATTAAAGTGGTTTAGCTTTTAGCCGTGTTCATCTCCATAGTAACTTATGCTCCACGGCTAACCTGCTCCAGGACAGGTTATGTTCTGGATAAGAGATCTCAAACTGAAATCAGACCAATCAGCTGTGAGCAAAGTGACACGCCTCTGATGCAATAAAGTCACTCCCCCAGTTTCTACTCCAAATTAAAGGTCACTTCATAGCAAATGTTTTTTAAAGACTAAAGCGTCTGGCTTTTAACAAAGCTTATTTATAATAATAATACTTTTGAATGATTTAGATATCATTTATGTAATTATCTCCTTAATCAATTACACATGTATCAATTTAGTTAATCAATCATTAATAAGCACTTAGTTCAAATTAATATAAATAGCCTATATAAAGGTCATACAAATAAGCTTTAAAACCAATGAACAAAGCTATAAAAATGACTACATGTGATCTTAAATGTTCATTTCTCTCTATATATATATCAACATAACTTACTTCATATCTTTTACTTGCATTGACGTATACGATATTTCTAGACAACACTTTTCTTCCTGTCTATTTGTTTAAATTCTTAATATTTTTCAATCATGTAATATTCTGCAGAAGAGAGAAATTAATCTTAGTTTCCCTGATGCATGTGATTGGCTATTCACTACTGATGTCACAGCTAAACTCCTAAACTCAGGATCAAATCCTGAGCTGACAGAGAAAGCTGATGTTCAACATCATGTGACCAACAAAGCCTGAATAGATTGGTTGAGTTTTGTCAACTCAACCAATCCTGTAACCCTGAGTTTGTTAAACTACCATCATGGTATAGGCCCCTGGTAACTCATTACTTAAACTTTATTTGCTCAAAAACAGGATAGAAACTAGCGCGTTACTTCTAAATTTTGGATGGTTTTTATTTTAAAATCTTGCTAACATTATAAGTGGACCTCAGAGCAATGAAAAGCAGAAAATGTAGTTCATGACCTCTTTTAAGGGAAAGAACAGCCATCTCTATATCCATTCATCATTAGTTTTCATGGAATTTCTCAGATGGAGATGGAAATGACAATTGATTTTTAATGTTGCACTTGATATTTTCTCTGTAATGTGTTGATTGAGCACGATGAGAAATGAAACAGACTTCTTAAGAATGGTGTAAGAAAGAAGAAAGATCAGTAACTGCTTCTGTATTATGTGGTTCATGTTTTAATACACATTTTGAATACTTTTGCAACTTAAAAAAAAAAAGCAATCTCTCTTGAAATGCAAGTTCCCTCGGAATGATTAACGAATTCATCTCAAGGCTCAAACAATAATAAATGAAAACCGAGTGAGATACTTCTCACATTTTCAACACATTAGTGACATTGTTTCAATACAGACCTCATTATTTTGTTGTATTTCAAATGCAAGACGAGCCTTATATAAAAGCAATTATTAACCACATTCACTTGGTACAGACATGACTGCTTTCTGAATTAGAGATGAGCTTGTCTTATTTCTGAGTTTTGCTGGGGTGAGATTAACATTTATTTCAAACACTGAGCAAATTTGAGAGCTCATGCAATGCAATTTTTACAGATTAAAAAATGACTGATTATTGTTTTTTTTAATATTGCTGTTACATATCCAGATTGCCACTGTCTGCTAAGTAGCAAAATTCTTACTCAAACTGAATTAATGCATATGTTTGACTGAGAAGTGTAGAAATATCTACACAACCCTTACGGCTCTTGGACGTGACACACTTTTATTGCATTAGGCTGCTGGGTTTTTTGTGTGTTTTTTTGTGCTATTGGTGCTACTTTGCCTCAGGTACTTTTTGAAGTCTATCTACTTTGACAAATGTTTTCAATAGTCTTGCGTTTATTACTCTGAATTTCATATAATCACAAAGATTATTTATTAATTTGCATCCAAATTATGGGGGGGGGGGGGGCTAATATAGTCTGATGTTACTTTGAATCCTCCCTCAACTGCCTGTAGTTCATCCAGCTCATTTTCTCGAATAAACCTAATAAAAGATTTGAGGTTTTACAAATTCGATGCGAGATGCATGATTCACATGTAAATATTTGGGAATAAAATAACAATATATTCAAGAGGTATCCATCAGCATCTAAGTTTTTATATTTATATTAGAAAGTTCATATCTATGGTTTAAAAAAAAAGTATAACAAGTTACAAGACAATATAAACATTACTTTAACAAACTACTAAAATCACATGTCAGGGAAACAAACATAACACAAATGTGTATTCAAACAAATCGAAACAGACACATGGAAATAATCTTATTATTTTTATGTTAGAAATTATTTTTTGTTGTTCTTTATAAAGCATAAGGATTTTAGAAGTGAGTCTACATACATTTTTAGAAGGGTACCAATTATGTTAATTTTTAATATCATTATAATAATACAAAAATGATGTAGGCTATTTTAAGCTAAAAGAGTGTGTAGCATTAATGGAATCAAATATATGATGGTCAGAACAAAAGTGTTTGAATAGGGCATCATTTTTTTTTTTTTATAAACCAGAACAACACAAGGAGACATATTCATTCAAAGCAAAAATACAAAGTAACTAAAGTAAAATAAATTAAAACAGTGCCAGAGGACAAGAACAAAATTAAAACAAACAAAAGGACAAGGGTGCTCCTTTATACAACATCATTCATACCTGCTTACAATGTCATAAGTCTTTAATTACCAGCCATAAAAAGCCATAATTGC
Source organism: Gobio gobio (assembly GCF_949357685.1). Lineage (NCBI taxonomy): Eukaryota > Metazoa > Chordata > Actinopteri > Cypriniformes > Gobionidae > Gobio > Gobio gobio. Next base: position 31,579,005 of record NC_137107.1, on the reverse strand, counting down.
CTTTTTTTACTCATGGAATTACACAAAACGGAACAATAAAGCTTGAAATCATTTTTAAAGCAAGAAAAGTTATGTTTGGAGAGCATATCATTTTATGAATGTGAAACTTTCCCATTAATATTAATAATTGTATGAAGTATCTCTCTTATCTCTTATCTCCTTATCTCTCTTAAAAGAGACTTGTTATTAATAGAGAATTGATCCACTGTTCACCAAGCTTTAGGCCAATTCACATTTCCAAACACAGACGACCAGAAAAAGCGAGCTGTAGGATAAACATTTTAAGTATATTTCTAAAGAAGTTATTTGAATTGAGACTCGACCTCACCTTGTAAAATCAATTTATATACATTAGGAAGTTCATTTCTATACGTGACGTCACTCTCAGCTCTCAGCCTATAGATGGAGCTGTTACAGTTCTAGTAGGCGGACATGACATCATAACAACAGCATTTGACTCTTCTTGGGTCTTGGGAAGCGCGGTCTATTGGAATTTACTAGAAAAAATATAATCTTTCTCTCTCTTGCGTGCGAGGTAATATACTCAAGAACTAATTTGGCACGTTTAATATCTGTTTTAAGTGAACATGAACCCGACTGAGCGTTTAGTTCTATTACAGAGCAAACTCAGTAATGTGCAGGCTACACAGTTAGCTGACAGTGGAGCTAGCTGGCTAACCTCTTAGCGGCAATATTAGAGAAAAATATATTTAGACAAATTAAAATGTTGTGTTTAAGTATAGTCGGACAGTGGTTAGTTAAGCAGCGTGAAATACGTAGTTTTTCATTGATAACGTTCACTGGCACTTTAGGTAGTGCTAGAAGTAACTGTTACTTCACTAGTTATGCTGAATGTTTTGAAAAGTCATTGTATTATATTACTTGCATTTATTTCAGGTTTGGTGTTGATCTGTGGTCTGAGTTTCCATGGCTGCACCTGCCCTGCAACAGCCCAGTTATCTTCTGGTTAGCTCTCTCTCTCTCTCTCTCTCTCTCTCTCTCTCTCTCTCTCTCTCTCTCTCTCTCTCTCTCTCTCTCTCTCTCTCTCTATATATATATATATATATATATATATATATATATATATATATATATATATATATATATATATATATATATATATATATATATATATATAAATTATACATATATAACCTGTGTGCCTTGAATGTCTTAAGGTCAATTTAAAGGCAGACTGGACCAATAAACCTCTTCTTCAAAGATGTCATGAGTTGAGCAAAATTATAGACGATTACCCTGCAAAGGTACAGTTTTATGATTTAATACATGTGACAATGTTGAAATACCCCTTTTTATTTGTAAATGTATTATTAATGTTATTTACAGTGTTGTGTTGCACTTTTATAGTTTAACATGGGGGATCTGTTGCATGTTTATAAATTTTTAAACCTAACACAGGCCGTTTTTTTTCTCTCTCTTTTTTTCAATTCATCTGAGAAATCCATTAAAGCTGCTGCGCTGTTGCCCATGTATTAGAGATTAAACCCTGTGTCATCTGCTGGGCACATGGCACTGGACCAGCTGCTGTCCTGCTGGCGCCGCTTTACCCTCACCCTGACTCAACTCTGTGCTGTCTGTCTGAATGAATGATGTTTGTTTAGTGCTGAACTCTGTGACCCCCTTTTCTCAGATTAATTTGAGTGTTTGTGGGCCGCACATGCCTGTACTGTCGCTTCTTGTTGGCTTTTCAGAGGCTTATGTTTATTTGGATTATTTAGGTTGGCATGCATGCACCCCTGCTCTTTGTATGAAGAAAGTCAAGAAAAGTTTCTCATTGTTTTCATTTAGGAGCTGCATGCAATCTTTCCCTGGTTGGTGGAGAGTGTGTTCGGTAGCCTGGATGGAATCCTTACTGGCTGGAATCTTCGGTTTCTGCAGGTTCGATCAACAGAGTACAACATCGCCATGGACTTCCTGGACCCAAGGTTTTTTTTAATTATGTGTTTGTATTTTTTTTTGTGTTATTCTGTTTGTGTTTGTATGTATGAATGCTATTACCACAGTTTTGAGGTACAAATCAGATATATACTAATGTTTAAAAGTTTTTTTTTTTTTGGAAGAAATGAATTATTCAGCAAGGATGCATTAAATTGAGCAAAATGACAGTGAAGCGATTTATAATGTTACAAAAGATTTCTATTTCAAATAAATGCTTTCTGTTTATCAATGAATCCTGAAAAAAGGGTTTTGCTGTTTCCAAAAAAGAATTATATATATGATATATATAATATTACGGTTTTATTGTATTTTTGATCAATTAATTGTTCTGTCAAAAACATAAAATCTTACCTAGGGTTTTTCCTGGGTCAAAAATGGTCTTCGTTGGTGGCTGACACACACACATACACACCCACACACACATACCCTACCCACGTGATCTGCGAGCGCAATACTGACAATACATTTTAAAAATGCAAAGAAACATTTAGTAATTTTGCTTATCATATTTTGATATCTCATATTCTCTTACCTCGATGTTTGTTTCTTTTGTTCCTCTTTTTTTACACTATTTACAGATAATTGTTTTGGTATATAATCATGTCAATATTAAAAAGTAGCATTAAAAATGAACATATTGCCTAATTTTCTGCCATATACAATTTAATAAAATGATCAGCAAGCTAACAACAACTTTGTTCGGGTTTCACCTCACTCCAGTCTAAATGATTTAGGCTATTTATTTTACTATACATTGTCAACAGAAACAAGCTGAAATACTGTGGATAATTAAAACTAATTCTTACTAACCACTCTTGCTAAATTGGGTAAGCACACTTGTGTTCCCATTTCAGATGTTTTCTGAGTAAATGATACACTGATTCATTAGTTCAGTGTTGGACAGATCAGTTGTTTTAACCAGTCGTTAAAACTATTTGGTTCAAAGGAGTCATTAGGTCGCGAATCGGACATTTTAGCAGACGTGTTGGGTGCGAATCCCATTCGTTAGAACATCGCAAAAGATTTGTCAACATACAGAAAACACTTCAAAACTGGATATAATTTGTTTCCCCTTTATTGAAAGTATGGTTTATGTCAGCTGGTCAGAGAAGAGTCAACGTTTCTTTGAGCGCAATTCACACCCAGCGGTAATTCAAGGAAAAAATTATCCGAATGCGCCACATGCAACATGGATTCGGTCTTCTGACCTTTTGATTTTGATTAATATATGAAATATGCGAGAGCTGAGACAGTGCTTATTTTAAAGACAGAGAGAGTGCCCCTGCGGGGGAGGAGCTCTCTGATCGTTCTCTCTGTCACTCAGTTAACATGTGACCTGTCACAAGCGCAGCAGTCATCTATTCTACATCATTCATAAATCACAATAACACATAAAATTAGGCTTTGGTGGGACAAATTCGTTTTGGTGGCCGCCTAAAAATTTCCAATGCAGGAAAAAACCCTGCTGACCACAAACTTTTGAACAGTAGTGTACATATAGTAAAATGAGCTCTGTTCTAATCAAATTTAAAATATTTATTCAGCAGTGGTCCTATGATGAAATTGGTGTACAAACTACAAGCTGAGGAATACAAGTATGAGTTTCCAGTCAGTTATCTGCCGGTAAGTGTGCTCTACACTCAAATTAATTTAAAAAATGATTTATGTCCGTTAATTATGTTTATGTTCAGAGGTATTCATTTAGGTTTTGGTGCATCATCCCCTGATTAATTTCAAAGTATAAAATTGTTTTTTTTCACAGCTTTATTTACAATATCTGCATTTATTTGTGTTGTTTGCACAGGGCCCTGTAAAGTCGTCCATTCAGGCAGGGGTTCTGCCCGATTGCCCTCTGTTTCACAATAAAATTCAATTCCCCATGTCAGGCCTTCTATTGCTCAGTACGTCTTGTCTCTTTTCACCCTCACTTTTGTGTTTTACAATAAAATGTATTATATAACTTTCTCTAACTGTTACATGGCTGTTTCATCACTATATCTTTTTCTCACATAAGTGTCTGTTGTTAATCTTTCACAGATCCTTTTGAATATTATATGTTCAACTTTGCCTCCAGTCTCATTGCACCAAAGGTAAAAGCTGCAGTCGTTTTTCAAGAATAAATATTAGCATTACAGGATTTTATTGGCTGTATGTTGAAATGTTGTTTAATAATCTTTACAGAACTACCCTCCAGGGCAGCATGGGAGTTGCTCAGACAGCGCATACTTTGTACTTGTCGACACCTACCTCAAGTACTTCCTTCCTACAGAGGGCAATGTGCCTCCATCACCTTTCTCAGACACCAGGGGCACTGCGGCCTCTCCTGCTCCGAGGTATCATGATGTCATTTGAAAGATCATTTCTCAGCGAATAAACTCCAATTTTATAAGCTTTTATATGCTTCCTCTCCCAGGTCTCCCAACGTGCCTTATGTTGGATACGGTGGTTACAGCACCAGTCTGTTGAAGCGTCATATTACCCATCAACCCTCAGTCAACGCAGACCCTGCCGCTCAAGAGATCTGGAGGTCAGAGACGCTTCTTCAGGTAGGAAAACAAGATCTTAATTCTCATGCATGAGTTTTCTTCACATTTCGGCATAAACTTCATGGTTGTTTGTTTCTAAAGGTGTTTGTGGAAATGTGGCTCCATCACTATTCTCTGGAGATGTACCAGAAGCTGCAGTCTCCTCAGGTGAAGGTAAGAACAAGAAACAGGCCCTTAAACCGACACACTCCCTTCTTCCGCTGCGCACGGCTGGCTGAACACCACCACCCTCCAACCCTTCACTCCTGCACTGCATAGGGACTGCTGCACGGCACCCACCCTGATTTATGCACTTCCTCTCCCTCTGTGAATGACACGCGTGCTCTGTTTACAGATATATCCTATATTTTTGTAAGCAATTTAAGGGGGAGGGGGATTTTCCTGTTCCTCATCAGTCATTCCGACTGATCTAATGTCATTTATATCTGCGCTACATATTTTAATATAGATTACCTCAATGTATGGCTAACACAGATATGGGCTAAAAACCATAGAACTCCCTTTTGTGGTTTTGTCTTTAAAGCTGGTATAGCTAAATGTGTTATTGCGAGTGCAGTTACACTATTTTAAAATTCACATTTTAAGTCACATTAAATAACTATTAATAACCTTTTTTTTGTATATAAAATATTTTATTTATTCAAATTCAAGAATTTGTCATTGTAGCTTATTCTATTCTTTAAAACCGTTTCTTTTTGCTCTTTTCTTGTGCAAAACATGAGCACGATTACAATCAGATTGTAGTATATTATGTAATATATACACTTCTGCCTCCCTTCTAAAAGAAATTAATGAAAAATCAATGGGTTTTTTTGTCTCTTTAATTGATGATCATATGGGAGTTTTCTAACTATTATTGGCTTCATTTCAGATCAAGCAGTTGATTTTAAATGATAGCTGAACAATTATGTCTTTTGTAGTTGGCTGTGGGTGCTTCATCATCCTCTTGATCCAGTGTGAATTTGTTTTAAGCATATTGCTGATGTATTTCATGTGATTTTGGTCATCTTGTATAGCTCTCTGGAAGTTTACTGAGGCCCCCTAGTGGGTTCTTGCCCCTGTAGTAGAACATGAATTTCCCTTGAATTTTATTTCCTCAATGACTTGTTAAAATCAACCCAAAGTCATATGACTGCTCGCAATATATGGGTATAAAAGAGAAATACAGTTTTTTTTTTATTATTTTGTATTCATATTTTCTCTGTTGTCTGATAATTTGGGCAGAATAAGCACAGTACACATTTGGCATGTGATTGAAGTAGTCGAGTTATTGCTTCATGTTTGAGTCTGCATGATGCAGCCCGCTGGCTACTTGATATGTCTTCCGTCTTTGTTCTTTGGCTGTGGGATGTATGTAATCTTTTGGTGTCTCTGGCTTCCGAGTCTATTTCTCTGTCCGTGCGTTATTTACAGTCAGTATATCAGTGCAAGTCTCCCTCCAGTCAGCCCAGAACATATTAAGTTTGGCATCTTTTTTTTTTTTTTTTTACATCTTTGTGCTGGAAATTATTAACTGGAAGTCACCAGTTTACTGAAAATGAAAGGAATAGTTCACCCAAAAATAAAAATTCAATCATTATTTAATCATCCTCATGTTGTTCCAAACCTGTATGCTATTATTTTTTTTCTATGGAACACAACAAAAAGTTGTTTTTCATGTAATATAACAATTTTCATATACTACTGTTCAAAACTGACAGATTGGTACGATAAAAAAAAAAACATTTGATAGAAGTTTCTTATTCTAACCAAGGTTGCATTATAAAAGTACAGTAAAAAATATATATATTATAATTGGTGAATTTTCAGCAGTAATTCATTATTACAGTCACATGATCTATCAGAAATTATTCTAATATGCTGATTTAAATATTTAAACAGTGGTGTGTGTGTATATGTGTGTTACTATGAACACATTGCATAAACAAATCTGTGATCTAAGATTTTTTTTCTACTTGGGGAAAATAATAACAGTATATGGACTTGGAATGAAATTAATAAATTGCCCGAATTTCCATTTAATTGGAGGTGAACTGTTAAACTCTAGTGATAAAAAAAATATCTGCAGATATATAATTCTGTTTGCATGGCCTGAATTTATTTAGCAAAAATGAACTACTTTGTCTAACAAAAAAAAGAGTAAATTGGTGACTTTTTATTGGTATATTTCATGGTGAAAACTTTTAAGATGCAGTGTCTCCTTTTCTCCTGTCATAAGCTCCATTCGGTTTTATTTGGAATTATAGCGATTAGACAAAACTGCAAAGCTGAAGGCAATATAACACTTCATCAAACAGACGCTTCTCTTGAGAATCAAGGCCTACATTACAAATAATGTTCCTTGGTTGCCTTGACTACAGTACAGTTGGAGGCTTCCTGAGGCAAACAACTCTAAAATTTAGTTTATACCATAGTTTATACTCTAGTTAGCATAATTCCTTAACTTGTTTTGCCTTTTAGAAAATGTCAATCACAGAAAAGAATATTCTCTGTAATTTTCTTATGAGGATATCCTCTGGCCATATTTCATCATACACAATACAGTGTATGGGATTGATTCTCTAACTATACACTGTTATTCTCCAAGTCGCCATTTTAAATGTTACTCAGCCTTACTCTAGAGTTTTGCCTTGGTACGAAAAGGACAACTGCATCATCTTCATGTTCATTGCATTTGTGTCTTTTGTGGTCAATATCGATTTGTCTCTTTCTTTCCTTTTGTACACCCCCATTTCGGTCCTGACTATTTCCAACTATTTTTCTTGGATTGCACTCTGTCCTTTTTCCTTTCTATTCTCATGTTCACTGCCCTGCTCCTCTCCCCTTTTTCTTCCTTTCCTCCCCCCACTGTGTTCCTCTCCCCCCTCCCCTCCACCCGTTTGTGATGAGTCCTTCAGCTGGCGTTGTTGCAGTACCGCCTCAGTATGTCCAGCATGCTGTGCCAACCCCCCGCCCCACCAGGCTCTGGGACCCTCCACACATACCAAGTACTTTTACCTTTTCATTCAGTTCCACGGGCTTCCTGGAGGTAACCTAAGATTAGATTGGAGTTAGACTAGGGGTTGGTTTTAACACCTAATGTTTAGGTTGGGAGATTTGGTCTGATTATAATGTGTGATTGAATTAATGTGACTAACTTGTCTTGTGATCTCTAATAATCAGAAGATATTGTGACATTGAGAGCTTGTAAATGTGAGAAACTTTGTGTTGGTAAAAGCATGTCTATTTACGTGGTGATTTTAACACATTTTATGTGATCTGCTCTTTATTTGGTGTGGTTGTTCAACTGTGCAAACACTACACAGAATATCCAGACCAAATTGCCCAAACATCTTTTGTCTAAAGTACCTTGTTTCAACTATATGTGTGAAGCCTCCGGTACGATGGTTTCAAGAAAGTATTACACTCTGGATGAAATGATGCGTGTTTACACCTGCTATTGACATTTGTCTCCAATGATCTGACCTCAAGTGGACAAATGAGACTCATCACATTTACACCCGGTAGTAACAAATGTTTCGATTGCGTTTACTGTGACCACTTGTGATTGATTCTGGAAGGTCTCGTTTCGGTACGTTTGTTATCGCATTGTATTCAAATGTTTATTTTCATTTTATTTCAATAAATGTTATTTAAATTAAAATATATATTTTATTTAACATATTTTGAGCAGAAAGTTCATTGTTATTTTTACCCTTATAATGTGTAAAAAACTGCAGATCGTATCAGTTTTGACCTGGTCGAATGTAAGCATATAAGACGGTCAACTTTTTCAGTCATCAGTATTTCCAAAAAACTACTTTGTATCTGATTATTAACTTCTCATTAATGACAGAATGTGCAAACATTTCAGAGTTTCGCATGTTAGCATGCTATTACTACACTTGCAACTTTTTTTATTAAAAAAATTCTAATTATAGCAAAATCAGTGGGATGCAAGGAAAAATTATTTTTGTATCAATATTTATGAGAATGTTGTTATATGAAATGAATAAGAACAAATTAGGGAATTTAATTGGGTTCCTTAAATGAACGTTCATGTAATCTGTCACTGCATGTAAATGTCAGTCAAACCAGTTAATACCAGGTATAAATGGGGTCTCATAGATGTTTTTTTTTATGATCTTAAAAGTCTGACTTGTGTTTGGATGATGTCTTAGGAGCCCTTTACGCCTACGGAGGAGCACGTCCTTGTTGTGCGTCTCCTAGTCAAGCATCTGCATGCTTTCTCCAGCAGCCTGAAACCGGAGTCGATCTCCTCCTCGCCCTCTGCCCACTCCCACAGCAGTCCTCTGGAGGAGCTCAAGCGGTGGGTTTTTACAGCCTGCTAGCATCTGTCAACTTGTCCTGAGGATCAGGCTATAGAACTAAAACATCTGTAAATCTAAGGTGGCATGTCGTAAAGATTCACCCGATCAGGTGTCTTGATTGAACTGTCTTCTGTTTTACTGCTCTGTCAATAAGCCTCCACTCTCTGTCTCCCACAGTGTAGTGGTGCAAAGGTTTGTCCAGCAGAAGCTGTATGTCTTTCTTCAACACTGCTTTGGTCATTGGCCTTTGGACGCCTCATTCAGAGCGGTAAATGTCCTTGAGTGCTTACTGACATTTTGGAGCCTACTTTATACTTTGGCAATAAACGTTGTGCTGTTCAAAGCATAGTAAGGGTCGTGATGCTAAAGAAATGCATTAAATTTAATGCCATGTTTATTTTTGTTGTTTTAGGTACTAGAGACGTGGCTTAGTTACATCCAGCCCTGGAGATACACTGGAGAAAAAAATAACATGCAAGCAGATGGCCAGAACAGAACTGTTCCTGATAAATGGTATTTTATATATTGGATGCTTGTTAAAGGATTACATACACTACCGTTCAAATGGTGTGTGTGTGTGTGTCTGTGTCTATCTATATATATATATATATATATATATATACATACATACATACATACATACATACATACATACATACATACATACACACACACACACACACACACACACACACACACACACACACACACACACACACACACACACACACACACACACACACACACACACACACACACACACACACACACACACACACACACACACACACACACACACACACTGAACAAAGTGATAAACAACAATTTTGTTTTTGCCCCCATTTTTCATTAGCTGAACTCAAATATCTAAGACTTTTTCTATGTACACAAAAGGCCTATTTCTCTCAAATATTGTTCACAAATATGTCTAAATCTGTGTTAGTGAGCACTTCTCCTTTGTTGAGATTAGGCATGTGACGGTATAAATTTTTCATGTTGCGATTAATTGCTGAAGCTTTTATCACGGTATTATCACGATATTGAAATTAAGGCTGCCACTAACGGCTATTTTTATATCGATTAATCTATCGACTAATTTATCACAATCATTTTTAACAATTTTACTTAAAAACATTTAATCTAACTTGCAATGTTTGCCTTCAGTAGTGTACTATAAAAAAGTATAAATGCAACCAAGCCCTTGACAAAATGTAAAACTAAAAGAGTAAACATTTTAAAAGGTACAAATTTGTAAACCAACATAACCAAAAAAGAGAATATCAGCAAAAACGTTCTATATAGAATAGTGTCTGTTGTCACGATACCAAAATTATGACTTCGATACGATACCAGACTAAAGTACCTCAATACCGATACTGAATCGATACCATGGCAAAAAACTGTTAAAGTAATTGAATAATATGACAGAACTTACTATTCATTGTTTTATCATTGTTTCAGGGTTAAAACCCCCTTCTTTTTTTTTTTACCATTCAAACCCAATAATCCGCAAAACTGGCGTCGCGATCTGTCTGAGTGAAACTCAGCTGTGCTTCAGGTCAGAGTCCAGCAGCGTGAGCGCGTTCCGGCCGCGCCGCACTTTTCTGTTGCGTTCTTTTCCCTGAGCTGCGCATATATATTTGACTGTTCTGCTTTCATTGTTAAGTGAACGGTGGAAGTGGGGCTCACACACACATCCTCACTCCTGCTGTCACACATTGACGCAAATTAAGAAATACTGCTCTTATTAGAGTGCTGTCATTTTTAAAGTACTGGTACTAATATAATTTAATTTTGTACCCAACTTACCCAGTCGACTACAAATATTGACGTCGACTAATTAACAGCATCGACACAGTCGATTGTATCGACTAAAAGTGACAGGCCTAATTGAAATAAGTTGCAAAAAAGTGTTGTCATACTATAACGGGTGTAATAACTTTTTCTTAATAACATTTAAATACAATAAAGCAATACACAAAAATGTATAAAGTAAACAAATGTTTCAAACGATTAAAGTGCAAAAGAATTATAAAGAACAATACGTATGCTAGCACTTTTACAATAAGGTCTCACGAGTAGTTATGTTAGTTAATGCATTAACTAACATTAACAAAGAGCAATTAGCTACATTTGTTACAAAGTTATTCTTCTTTGATAACGTCAGTTAAAAAATACAACTGTTAATGTTAGCTCAGGTCCATTAAATAACACATACAGTAGTGCAACTTTTGATTTTAATAATGTTATTAAATGTTAAAATTTACATTTAACGAAGATTAATAAATACTTTAGAAGTATTTTTCATTGTCAGTTTGTTAACTAATGCCGAAGAAATTTGTTCTAATATTCAATAAAATGAATGTTTACTGTATTTTGATCAAATAAATGCTGCTTTGGGTGAGCATTAGAGTTCTTTCAAAAAGTTTACTTTTTAATTTGACAGTTTGCGACCTTCACATCAGTGTGTACCAAAAAGGTTTTTGGTCTTTGTCATTTACAGGGCGTCATTTGTCCAGGAGAATCTGCTCATGTACACAAAGCTTTTCCAGGGCTTCTTGAATCGAGCCATGCGCACAGACTTGGTCAATGCCAAAAACGCACTGATGATCTTTAGGGTTGCCAAAGTCTTTGTTCAACCAAACCTGTCAGAGATGATCCAGAAAGGTATTTTAGAAATATAAATTAATGAATTTTTGGGTAGTGTTTCATATTCTTATAGACCGCATGTAGAACACCCCATGGATTTTTATTATGATATGATTTTGTTTGTTTGTTTGTATCTCCAGGTGAGCAGCTGTTCTTGGAGCCTGAGCATGCCATTCTCCAACGACAGAACCGTGTCTTCCTGACACCCTCACATGGTGGCAGCTTCCTTTCTTCCCGCCAGCCAATGGGGACGGACAGTGTCTTCAAGGTCAAAAGTCATGTTTATAGCTTGGAAGGCCAGGACTGCCAGTATAACCTGATGTTTGGTCCGGATTTACGGAAAACTGTAAGCTGACAATTAATGCGAGATGTGCTAAAAAGAGTTAGTGTTTCTTGCAAAATCACTCAGTGTTGAATGTATGCGATAAGAGGTTAGGTTTTCATGAATGTTGTTACCACAGAAAGGAATATTATAGACCATCATTCCTTCTGTCAATTCCAGGTGTTAAAGCTCATCCAGATTATCGCCCAAGCCCGACAGACTGCTAAACGGATATCGGATCATTCTACAGAAATGGCTTCAAACAACTCTTTTCTCTCGTGGTTTGGCGTGGGCTCCTTGGATCACAACAACACCTTTAGCGGAGGAGAGATGGACGATTTGGGAGAGGGTGTAAAGAAAACTCACGAGTTCCTGGACAAAGCCCTAGACTATCTCTGTCAAATATTCCGAGTCAGTCTATTCCTGCTTTTATTTTGGATGCATGTCAAAAGTTTAGGGTCTGTAATTGTTTTTTATTTTTTAAGGGCATACAAAGACTATTTATTTGATCAAAAATACAGTAAAAAGAGTAATACAGTGAAATATTACATAACTCTTTCTGTTTAATATTTTTTAAATGTTTATTTATTCCTGTGATGGCAAAGCTGAAATTGTGTTTTTTATTTGCTCCCCAAACATTTCTTATTAATGTTGTGGGGAAAAATAAGATTCTTTGATGAACAAAGTTCAAAAGAATGCATTTATTTGAAATAGAAATCCTTTGTAACATTATGAAGTTCTTTACTGTCACTTTTAAATTATATATTATAATAATATGAATAAAAGTATTAATTTCTTTCGGGTGAAGAAAAACCTTACAGACCACAAACTTTTGAACAGAGGTGCATGTATTTATTTACAGTACGTAGTTGACTACATAAAATGAAGGGTGAACTAGTTAATTTTGGTCCTTATGTTGTTACAGTTAAATGCCGGGCAGCTGTCTCAGCTGATTGTCAATGTGGCATCTGTAGACAATGAAGGGGCGTCTAAACAACTGCCAGACTGCGTCCCGAGTGAGAATGGCCTTGTGTTAACAGACCTGGGCAGGTTGCAGGTGAGTTTTAGAATGTTGACCATCTTCAGCATTTGTTTTGCCAATCGTAATGACTTTCTACATGTATATTTTTCCTTTTTATAGATCATCAACGGTCTTCGCCGATTTGAAATCGAATATCAAGGAGACCCAGAGCTTCAACCCATCAGGAGCTATGAAAATGCTTTTTTGGTTCGACTGATGTTCCAGATCTCGACCTTTATTAATACAAGAGTAAGGTTATTGCTTTAGCCTGCACAATGAAACCTTTATTATGGTCTTTCATTTGCATTTAATTTCAGTCAAATGTGTCCATATTGTTTGTGTTCTGTAGTTGGGAGACCACATGGAAGCGCTGTGTTCTCGACAGGACATCCTGGGCAGACTAGGACGACACTACCTGAGCAGTTCCTCGGTTGTGGCAGAGCAACGGCGGAAGAGTCCGCTGACGCGGCAGATGAGGGAACGTCCTCAGCGAGTCCGTCTCAGCCTGCGGGTTCTGGCCAGCTATCGCACCCTCCTCATCCTCCTCCTGCTCTACATGCTGTTTGCACTACTATCGTTCGGTGTTCTCTCCAGCACTGGACTCATTCTCCTCGTCAGCTTTCTGTATGAGCTCCTCTTTAATTTCCTTAATGAAAAACTAAAGACTCAGTAGATGGAGATTCATTATGCCTTTTTTATTCTTTTAATGTCAATACAAAACTTCAAGCAAAGGTGCATGAAGGTTTTTATACAGTATTTGCACTGAATGTGTATTGGTATGTTTAATGACAAAGTGAACCAGGAATATTGTATTTAATGCTTTTTTTTTTTTTTACTATGAAATGTGGTTAATCCAGCTTTTCAGTCATTAAATTCATTTATAATGGTGTTTTGCCAATGTCAGAACAATCAAACATTTGCGCTTAACTGGCTGCATTTCATTAAACATAATGAGTGTCTTATTTGTGTACTGGATTTTTGTTGCTGTAGAAACACGTAGGCCTAATTTCACACCAAGAAGTAATGCAATGACTGTTAAATCTGTTATTTCCCCGCTGTATTGGAGGAAGTAGTGCTGTTACCGTAGCAGCCGCTTCAAGACTAAAGTTCCAGTGCGAGAGGAGTGTACAGTGTTTGAAAACACCAGCCCTCTCCACGAATACCATCTGTGACTGTATGTATTGGCAGGTTTATTGTGTGGAACATGATTTATGACGCAGCGTGGCAGTGAAACGTCATCCGCCTGATGAGACGCATGTGACGTAAAAATCTTTGCGGGAATCTAACTTGTTTCATGGCGAAATGGAAACGCGAGTCGACTCGCTGCGGAGGAATATTGACTTCTTACAGAAGCAGCACAGAGAAACTCTGGAGAAATTACATGGCGAAATAGATAGTTTAAAACGGCAAAATAAAGGTAATTTTTTGTTACTTTTCCTTCTGTATATTACAGGAATAATGCTATGGCCTTTTCATGCGCATTGATGTGTGACATACTTGTCCGCACACATACAACACAACATTCTTATGTGACGTACTTTACTGAAAAATATGACCAGAACATAATATGAATGATGCCTGTGTTGCTATAATAATCTCTCTGCTTGCCTGTGAGTTTAAGGGATAGTTAAACCAATTCTGTCATCATTTACTCACTCTCGTGTTGTCAAAACCTGTATGATTTTCTTGTGAAATACAAACATGTCAGCTGGAGTGACAGCATCAGTCACCACTTTTACTATTAGGAAAGTTACAATGAAAGGCTGTAGTCATTTTTTTTCTGCAGAAGAAAGTCATACAGGGTTAGGACAACACGAGAGCGAGTTAATGATGACAGGATGTTCATTTTAAGGTGAAGTGTATTATTATAGAGGACGGGCACCTTCTGTCAGGGCCAGGGGTATCAGAGGTAATACTTTAGTACAGGTTGCCTGGTGACGTCGAACTGCTGAAAGAAGAAAATGAAAGAATGGCGTTTGTAACCGCTGTGGGTGGCAAAGGATCAGTTTACATAGACAAACGTTTTGGTGTTTTGTTTCTCATTGTCAAAAGGAGATTTGTTTGAATCGATCAAATGTAAAGGTATTTTGCTAATATCAAACGGGTGAGAGAAATGTATTTTTGCTAATGTACTGGACTAGTTGTCACAGTCACGGATGCAATGTTGAATAAATGCAATTTCATATTTTTGTTTTTGCTCTTGGGTTAAAAATGAAACAACTGTGGGATATATTTCATAAATGTCAGGTTTGGACAAGTTGTTACGTGTTTTATCAGTTGAAATGTTATATTAATGTTCATTATTGTTTTATGTTGGGTAAAACTATAAAAAAAGACATTCAAATCAATTCACATTCAATTCCATTATATTAGATTCAGTTCACATTAAATTCATATTTGATTCGATTCACATTACATTCAATTGAGTTCACATTTGATTCAAATTAAATTCCATTCATATTCGGTTCAATTCACATCACATTCAATTCACATTTAATTCACATCTGATTCAATTCACTTCACATTCAATTCCATTATATTAGATTCAGTTCACATTAAATTCATATTTGATTCGGTTCACATTTGATTCAAATTAAATTCCATTCATATTCGGTTCAATTCACATCACATTCAATTCACATTTAATTCACATCCGATTCAATTAAATTCACTTCACATTCAATTCACATTTGATTTGATTGACATTCTATTCACATTTGATTAGATTCACATTTAATTCACTTTAGATTAAATTCAACACATTTGATTCACATTGAACAATATTTTTATATTTTCCATTTCATAAATTTAGTTTTACTGTTTATTTTTGTGAAATGCCACTAAATTACACCATAACGCTATAGATAGATTGAGATTGGTGTTATAAATAAAAAGTATTCTCATATCATCATCAATGAACATCAGATATCCATTGTAACAACTTTTCCCATATAATGCGGCATGTTGTCACAAAAAGGACTGCTTGTTAAACACAATGTTCTTAAAGCGATAGTTCACCCAAAAATGAAAATTCTGTCATCATTTACTCACCCTCAAGTTGTTCCAAACCTGTATGAGTTTCTTTGTTCTGCTGAACACAAAATAAGATATTTTGAAGAATGATTGTAACACAGCAGATAGAGCAACCATTGACCACCATAGGGAAAAAATACTATGGAAGTCAATGGTCATTGTGCCTTTTTCCTGGACAAAGTAAAAACGTATATCTTAATAATCAACTTAAAATATATCCTAAAATAACTTTTTGGTTATCAAGATTTCAAGGACTTTCAAAAATAAACCTATTCTGAGGAATTAAAAAGTGACATTTAGGCCTCGTTTCCCTACACAAATCATACGAGCATTATATTGGACATTTTAAACATTATTCACAATTCGCTATTTTTTGTCTGTATGTGGCTACAGATTTGCAGTATAAGCTGATAATGGAGCCTCCAAAGTCGAGCAGTAAAGGTTAAGTGACACTTCTGTTCTCTCTCACATTTTCTCAATCAAAACCTTATGACAATTATAGTTTACTGAAACTTACTGCGCAAAAATTCCATGTCAGGATCCAGCCGTATCCAGAGGCATCACACAGAAAGCAACAAATTCCAGAAAGATAGAAAGAACTATCTGGAGCAAACTCTGGACATCTGGGCATCACAAAGCACAGATATCAGGTGCTCGCAAAGATTATTATTATTTAATATTTATTTTATATAATAATTATTATTAAGATGAAGGGGATACATACATTAGTGACATTCTTCTAATACCTACAGCAGTTCTTTAAAATATAGAGAAACTAGATCAAATTCTTCAGGGATCCTCACAGCAGACAGAACAGAAGGTCCTTCAGAAGCCAAAGCAGGGTTCATCACTTCTCTTCAGCCTCTAATGATCCAGTGTAGTCCATCTCAGGCCCCTCGACCTCCCACCCTACAGGAATGTGAGGTCATCATACGCCAACTGTACAGCGCTAATAGCCTGCAGTCCCAGGAGGTGAGATCATATTTCTCACTCAATATACAATAATGATTATATAATGCGTTTTAATGCGTCTCCTCTCAGATCCTACGTGTGAAGGCTGTTCTCAGAGACATTGTGTTCAACAAGAAAATCACTGCAGAGAATTACATTTTGACCAAGGCTTATCTTGCTGATGGTAAAAGGTAATTTCTTTATCACTACATTTCATATAATGGAAATGGTAGTTAATTGTCTTGAAAATATTAAAAATATAGGTCCCACTTTATATTAGGTGTCTTTGTACCTAACATTTTTTTATGTAATGTACTTATTGTGTTCATGTATTGCAAAATACACACACATGCACACATTTCATGTGGTTACACTTTATTTTAAGGGTTCATTGTTACAGTGTAATTATATATTCATATACGGAGCAATATTTAGTAACTAAATGTACTTACCATAGTGTTAGGGTAGGATTAGGTTTAGTTGCATGTAATTATAACTTATTTACTGTTATTACTATGGTAAGTACATGTAACATATGTAACAAGGACACTACAATAAAGTGTAACCTTTAATTTTTCCCAACTATTACTATTCCCATTATTTTCCGGTAATAATTTTATATTATATTTATATATTTATATTAATATTATAAATGGGAATAAAATGTGTCATTTTATATGATTTTCTTAAAGGGGCTATATGCAACTTTTTCCCCAAAATAAACGTAACAATTGCCTTTTTATTTGACCATTTTTGACTCAAACATCTCCTGATGAGCATACTGACACCTTGTCCGCTCACAGTGGGTGCACCTATAAGCCTGTATCCTATTTTTCCTATTTTCTGGCGGGTCGTCTTTTCCCGCGCTGTCTGCGGATGTGACGTCACCACCGCTGCGAGAGCGAGCAGAAAATGAGAGCAGTTCTGTTTTTTGGCCACAGGTGTCAGTCGCGAGTTTAAATTTCAGAAAAACGCATATAGCCCCTTTAAAGCTACACTGTGTAACTTTTTTAGTTTATTCTTAGCTAAAAACACTTAGTTCTTTCAAAAATATATGTGCTCATTAATGTATATTTACTTCTTTCAAGTAATAAAGTATTCTCGTAAGTTTATAATATGCCATTGAAAATACATATGGGTGAGGGGTTCGATAGCCGGTCGCCATGTTGCCCCTCCATCTTGAAAGTACATTAGCCAAAGAGGGACATACCCGTAAATTCAAGCTTTGCCTTTCGCGTTTTAACACTCGATGGCACCGTGTCGAATATGGACGAGGTTGAACTGGAAGCCATATTAATCTTGGACAAAATTCGGCCACCGTAGGAGTTAAAACGAAATCGGAATTGAGAGGAAGAGAAACTAATATTCACTGGATGGTCATATACCTTTTAACTGCTAGATGGGGGAAACA
Source organism: Gobio gobio (assembly GCF_949357685.1). Taxonomy (NCBI): domain Eukaryota; kingdom Metazoa; phylum Chordata; class Actinopteri; order Cypriniformes; family Gobionidae; genus Gobio; species Gobio gobio. The sequence continues at coordinate 31,560,803 of NC_137107.1, read as the reverse complement.
TCACACAGTGTAGCTTTAAAATTTGATTACAATTACAAAAGTTGTGAGAATAATTTTTAATATACATTATGGAGCAAAAATATGACTTTTTTTTTACTGAGATACCTCCAGATGACGTTTAACCATTTACCCTCTTTTTTTCGGGGCAGAGCTGAGGATTCAGAGACATTTCCTCAGCTTTCTTTCCAAACACTGCCTAGAGGACTGTAAGTCAATGCCTGTACATTTCTGATATATATTTTGTTTCTAACCTGCCTGCCAAGAACAAGTCCGTTTTGCAGATATCAACCTTTGCTCTGTTACTATCTGAACAGACCTGCATCTCAGGCTAGTAAAGTCGAGAAAGTGATCCTCCCTGCCCTCAAACAGACCCTCAACAACAACATAGCAGACAGACAGAGGAGAACTCAGGCTGTGCAGAGACGTCGTCTACAGAGGACTATGCGCTGAAGGACCAGTCATGTGGTTATATAACTACATGTATTTGAGTTCAGATTGAAACGGCTGTTTAAATGACTTTATTGATCAAGCAATGCACAAACAGTTAAGGCTTTAGTGTACTCGAATAAAGAAAACAGATGATTATTCATGTAAATAAAAAAGACAGAAAGTATTAATATATTGCCATCATTCCATAGAGGTGCAAAGATTATACTGGGCTGCTAGTGCTGATGGGAAAACATCTAAGCAGCTGAAAGGCAAGCCTGTCTTACACTTTGAGCCCAGGTGTTCAGCAATGCCGTCACCGAGTGCTTGTCAGGAAGCTGAAGGAGTTTAGAGGTCATGTTCTTATGCACAGTCTGCAAGAAGGGGTTGGCATCTAAAAAAAAACAGAGAGAGGAAGGTAAGGAAGTGTTCAGTTCATACATTTTACATTTTCATTTAAACTGGATGCTTAAGAGGGTTTGCATTTTAAAAGCCAAAGATAGCATGTTGACAGTTAATGCACAAAGACTCACCATACTGCTGACCGTCATCTTCCCAGTGGGGGCTCTGGTCGGGATAGTCAGCTGGAATACTCAACTGAAGAGGGGGAACACTGGGAAGATTTTTATCATCTAGACAAAGACAGTGCCAGGAGTGAATTAGCATGGTCATGGGTACCGACTTCGGTACTGACATTTTAAAAATGTGACAATACCAGCATTTCCCACTAGTATATTGAGTGCTGTTTAACAGATTCTAAAACACCTCTGATTGGCCATTGTGTTCACATGCTCAACATACACTGAACAAAATTATAAACGCAACTTTTGTTTTTGCCCCCATTTTTCATGAGCTGAACTCAAAGATCTAAGACTTTTTATATGTACACAAAAGGCCTATTTCTCTCAAATATTGCTCACAAATCTGTCTAAAATCTGTTAGTGAGCACTTCTCCTTTGCCGAGATAATCCGTCCGCCTCACAGGTGTGGCATATCAAGATGCTGATTAGACAGCATGATTATTGCACAGGTGTGCCACAACAAAAGGCCACTCTAAAATGTGCAGTTTTATCACACAGCACAATGCCACAGATGTCGCAAATTTGAGGGAGAGTGCAATTGACATGCTGCCAGCAGGAATGTCCACCAGAGCTGTTGCTTGTGAATTAAATGTTTATTTCTCTACCATAAGCCATCTCCAAAGGCGTTTCAGACAATTTGGCAGTACATCCACCCGCCCTCACCACCGCATACCACGTGTAACCACACCAGCCCAGGACCTCCACATCCAGCATATTCACCTCCAAGATCGTCTGAGACCAGCCACCCGGACAGCTGCTGCAACAATCGGTTTGCATAACCCAAGAATTTCTGCACAAAACAGTCATAAACTGTCTCGGGGAAGCTTTATCTGCATGATCGTCGTCCTCATCGGGGTCCCAACCTGACTGCAGTTCGTCATCGTAACCGACTTGAGTGGGAAAATGCTCACATTCGATGGTGTCTGGCACTTTGGAGAGGTGTTCTCTTGACGGATGAATCCCGGTTTTCACTGTACAGGGCAGATGGCAGACAGCGTGTATGGCATTGTGTGGGTGTGAGCAGTTTGCTGATGTCAACATTGTGGATCGAGTGGCCCATGGTGGCGGTGGGGTTATGGTACGGGCAGGCGTATGCTATGGACAACGAACAAGGGTGCATTTTATTGATGGCATTTTGAAAGCACAGAGCTACCGTGACGAGATCCTGAGGCCCATTGTTGAGCCATTCATCCACGACCATCACCTCAAGTTGCAGCATGATAAATGCACGGCCCAATGTTGCAAGGACCTGTACACAATTCCTGGAAGCTGAAAACATCCCAGTTCTTGCATGGCCAGCATACTCACCAGACATGTCACCCATTGAGCATGTTTGGGATGCTCTGGATCTGCATATATCAACTGCTTGACTGAGACTAATTTACCTCAAACAAAGTCGAGTCGTATTCCATTTCAAAGCTGGTGCGCCCCGGTAACGTATTTGTATGTTCCTAGTGTAATGTTAACTTCTCTCTGCCAATCAGATGCTCCGAGTCCGACTATAGGTGAAAAGTGAAGAATATGAAGCTAGTGGGCGAATGTTGATTATTAAAATGGGACCTATCCATATCTATGGCCCAATCACTTTGGCTTTGACCTGCTGGCAAAACCGAATATCATCTTTGTCGCACTCGCGCTTTCAAAATAAAAGTTCCAAATGTACAGTTTTTGTCCCTGCGGTATAGGCTAATTTTTGGGTGGGACACATGCAGCATTTTCAAATATTGAGGGGGACACGTCCCCCCCATCCCCCCCAGGTTCCTACGCCAATATGCTCATCTTCGGAACACAAATTAAGATATTTTAGTTGAAATCCGAGGGCTCAGTGATGCCTGCATAGCCAGCAATGACATTTCCTCTCTCAAGACCCATTAATGTACTAAAAACATCAGTTCATGCGAGTACAGTGGTTCAATATTAATATTATAAAGTGACTAGAATATGAGTCAGTGTTGAATCATGATTCGGATCGCGTCAAACCAGCAAACTGCTGAAATCACGTGACTTTGGCGCTCCGAACCGCTGATTCATAACGCTCTGGAAGCCATTGGATTTCAACAAAAATCTTCATTTGTGTTCCTAAGATGAACGGAGGTCTTACGGGTGTGGAACGGCATGAGGGTGAGTAATAAATGACATTTTTTTTCATTTTTGGGTGAACTAACCCTTTAAATAAATGTAAATAACAGGAGGTGGAATATGTATAGATCCATGCATTAGTAGGCTAATTATTTTACATACATATTTTTTCATTTACATTTTGGTAACGTTATTGTGCAACGGGGAAGGAAACCCTGTATTTGCATTTTATTTTGATTAACTACAGTTTGTTTTAACAAATATCTAACTAAAATGTGCTTTGACCTAAGGGTTTGACTCATGTTTTTGGTTAATATCGCCCAGTACTATGGGGATGGGTGAACATGAGTTTTGGTACAGCAAAATTTGCTATCATCACTTGCACTTAGCTTACCTTTCTTTATGCTTCCTTTCTAAATGTCGATAAAAGTTTGACGTGGTCCCAGCCGTCTCAGTAAGCGTTGCATTGCAGAATTTACACACTGCTGTATGTTTTCTTTTGAATGTTTTTTTGCAAATTAACTCTTTGTGGTTTAGGTAGCCAAATTGTCTAACAGCTGACATCTCCCAGACTGCCACGGTCACGGTGACGGCACAGCTTGCTCATGTCTCCCGCATTCACGTGTGGAGTGTGTGTGTTGAGATGCGATGTGGGGGGTGACTGCGCGGGGAGGGGCAATTGCCACCATAAAGCAATCAGTAAAAACTAAAAACATTTAAATTTAAACACAAGTCAAGTTCTTGGTCGGAAGTTTAATGCCTAATCACAGTAATGATGTTAGCAAATAATTTTGTGATATGCCCTCAGTTGTGGTCTTGACCGGTCTTGAAATAAAATTCCAAGTCCTCTTCGTCCGAGACCGAGTAAAAATGCAGTCGATTCCGAGACGAGACCAAGACCTTTAAAAAGTGGTCTCACCGATCTCGAATACTACAACACTAGTGCTCACTAACACAGATTTAGACAGATTTGTGAACAATATTTCAGAGAAATAGGCCTTTTGTGTACATAGAAAAAGTCTTACATCAAGAAAAATGGGGGCAAAAACAAAAGTGTTGCGTTTATAATTTTGTTCAGTCTATATGCCTGTGATTGGCTAAAAATGATCAACGCTTCAAAAACGTTGCAAATAGACATCTTTGACATTCTTTACTGAACACTTGCACAGATACACACGGGAGCGTTTGAAAGCAGGCATCTATCAGCGGATCTGTCTATCAACAGATATATTAGATCATTGCAGCCAATCCCAGACATATATGTTGAGAGTGTTGTCATGGGTCTAACACTAGAGTGAATGGTTACATGTACAGGACGCATATAGTAGGCACAAGTTTTTAACTGACCTAGTTTACATATGAGATGCACCGTTCCATTGTTGCTGCAAAAGGATGGGTCCAGATTGACCAGGAATTTGGAATTAAGCCGAGCCACCTCCCCTTGAAGAATGTTGGGGATGGTCTGGCGCTCGTCATCTTCAAGCCTCCGTTTACGGGAAGGAATCGAGGGGCCCCTGTAACGAAGGAATATATATTCTAAAATGTTTATTTTACGAGTTAATCTCTTAAACTCTGGGACCATTTTTGGGATTTCCGCCTGGATTTGGAACCCAAATTGAAAAGCTTCCCATACCCACATACAGTGGTCTAAATACACAATTCTGGTGTAATTTTAAAGGAAACCCTTTGAAGTTTCATAAACCACTGTGATTACCACAAAAGTGATAAACATGTATATATACATAAGTATATGTTGTCTAAGCTGTAATAACCCCACGCAGAGTTTAAGCTGGGTGGTATAAGCCATACTAGGGCTGTCAAAATGGCTGAAAAGCTAAAATATTATCAAAATTCGAATTATATTCGAATTCTAAAGGCAATACTTAATTTTAGAGGGGAAAAGTACTGTCTTGTATCCTATGCCCACAAGAGGGCGCAAGAGAGGGCAACAAGCAAATGTAAACCAAATCAAGCATCACATCTTTTATTGAAATGAAATGACATTCACTTTTTACAGAGCATTAACTTTTCAAACAATTGTTATTAAATAAAATATAATTTCATTGATGAGCATGTAAGGAAAATTAGGTAACAAAAGTGCATAAAACTGCAAGTGCATCAGTAACCTGAGAAAACGCTTCAACAGACAACGTAATGTGAACACAAAATAGCAAACTGACTAGGGCTGTGTATTGCCAAGAATCTGGCGATACGATACGCATTACGATACGATATATTGTTATATAATGCGATATTGTAAGAAAGGAAATATATTGCGATATTTCTTTTTTGTGTTTTTTTTTTTTAAAGATCTAATTTAAGAATAAAGAACACGACCATATGAATAAAACCTGACAAGTAACTATTTTATTTAATTAATACAGTATATTTTATATCACTATTTTGTGCAATCTAAGTTGAGGGAAATAGTAAAGTGCAGGATTCTTTGTGTATATGTTTTAAAGGTTCACAGTATAGCAGTTTTTCATTTCTAAACTATTTAACAACAGAAATTGCATAGTCCATTCCATGACTGAATGACTGTTTGTTTTATATTTAATACTGTAAAGCTGTTTACTTTAAAGCAGTCTATTGTATAAAGTGCTATTTAAAGTACTGAACTCCAGAGCTGGTGCATCCATATCCACATCGCTACGATCAGATGCTTTCGTTCTGCTGCCACCGCTGTCAATTTTGTTGTGTGTTTATTTTGTTACTGAGAGGAAAACGTGCAGTACATATTCTATCTCAGCAGCGTGGCTGACGTCGGGATGTTAAGCGAGCTCTCAGATTCAATGAGTTTCCCGAGTATTGGATTTTAACTTGGCCTATTTTGCAAACAAAATGACTCTTGTCGACTTCCTTAGTGGCTTCTTTATAGCTGAAGCCAAAATGAGTCCACACTTCAGCTCTGTATTCCGCGGGAGCGGATTAATTCTATCATCTTGTGAGCTGGGTTTGCTAATACAAACACTAGCGATGCACGCACCTTTCACCATGCGCTTCACCGGCTCCGCGTCAGTTACGTTCTGAGATAACACTGCCATCTAGCGGTTGGGTTTTATACAGTCTGTGGTTTAAACCGAACACAAAGCCACGAATCTTGGATGTAAATAAATTTAATATATAAATATCGATATTTTCTTACACCCCTAAAACTGACACTCAGAAACAATCCATTTCCACTCACTAAACATCTACATATTGTTCGCCAAAAACACCAAACAGGAAACTTGACCTGCAGCGAGTGTTGAGCATTTTTTGCTGAGTTATGGTCAAGTATGTCTTTGTCAGCTGCGCAATATGTGGATACATATAACGTTATACCGCATGATTTTTCCACCAACTGAGAGGATTTTCGTCAGCAATCTTATCTTTCATTTATATCCATCTCATACTCCAAAGCCCTGATTGCCTTCTTCTGCACTGCTCTGTGTCTGACTATATACGTTGTCAAACAGGTTGCCCATTTTCTCTCTGACTCCACTGTTTTTTCTGCCTTTTTTCAGATTAACAACACAACCGCACCACGCTGTACTGGATAAACAAACCGCATCAGTTCCGTCAATGTCATGTCTCACGCGCCTCTACCAAAAATTCTAATTTGCATTTTTTTTGTCAATTCGACGAATAATCGAAATTCAAATTTTTATTTTACAGTCCTAAACCATACAATGGTTTCGTTTTTAATGCAAAACTATAACTATCGTGAAGCTGTTTTTTATGCAATACTTAGTCATTTGTTACGATTATCTTTTGGTTTGCAGCTAGTAAAAATGAGATCATTAATTTATACATACACATGACTAACTACATGGTAATATACTTTGTTATAAAAATGATTTCTATTGTGATTTAAAAATGTATAATATACATTTGTTTAAAAAAAAGTAATAATAAATAAAATGTTTCTTGAGCATCAAATCAGCATATAAAATTATTTCTGAAGGATCATGACTGAATACTAGATGAAATTCAGCTTTGCCATCATACGAATAAATTACATTTTAAAATATATTCCAATAAAAATGTGCTTTTATTTGTAACAATATTTCAAAATATTAGATCCAATAAATGCAGCCCTAGTAACCGACCTGAAATGATGAAAAAAATATACAGTTTAGCTGTTGATCTTACGTGATTGGGGGTCCATGAATTGCTGTCATAGCAGGAGAAAACGTGCGGTAAAGTGAATGGTTGAAAACCGGGGAACGGATGTTGGCCAATACAGCATCCAGCAGCGGCTGGCACAGGTACTGCTTTTTGGTACAGGGCACTGGGGGAGGGGGAGGAGTCGGCTGGAAACAAAAGTCAAGACGTCACTGTAGAAATCTGTTACTGCTTTTAAATGAACATCACAACTTACCTTTGACTTCCTATCTTGAAAAAAACGTTACTCACCACTGCCATGTCATTCTTTAGTTTCTCCAAAGCTATTTCACACTTCTGTAGTGTTTTAAGTGGACACCTAGTGGAAGACAGTAATAATGCAACCTTAATCATAAACCAAAATCAGCACTAGAGAGTGTTCAGTGCCTACTTTCTTACCTTGTGTTTGGGTCAGTCAAAATGTTAAGCAAACTTTTCATTTTGCTCAAATCCTTCTTCCTGTCTGTAAAGACCAAACATAAAGCATGAGCACTAAAATCAAGGGGAGAAAATAAATCAGCACCAAAAGAGAAGAAGTCTCCAGTACCTTCATTTTTGTCTATTTTGTTAATCATCCTGCGTAGCGGCTCAATATATTTTGACAGCTGCTTCAGTTTATCCATGTAAAGCTGGTCCTCAGACTGTGAGGCCCCTGCTGGACTCATCACAGAGTTTGGATTGCCTGTAATCCAAAGAAACAGGGTTGCACCGAAATTAAATTCTGGCTATCACTGAGAACACACACACACACATTATCTATAATTAATAAAAAAAATGATATGACCCTGGACCACAAAACCAGTCATAAGGGTCATTTTTTTAAATTGAGATGTATACATCATCTGAAAGCTGAATAAATAAGCTTGATGTATGGTTTGTTAGGATAGGACAATATTTGGGCGACATACAACAATTTGAAAATCTGGAATCTGAGGCTGCAAAAAAAAATCTAAATATTGAGAAAATCGCCTTTAAAGTTTTCCAAATGAATTCCTTAGCAATGCATATAACTACTAATAATAAATTTGATATATTTACGGTAGGAAATTTACAAAATAGCTTCATGGAACATGATCTTTAATTAATATCCTAATAATTTTTGGCATAAAAGATAAAAATCAATCATTTTGACCAATACAAAGTTGGCTATTGCCACAAATATACCCTTGCGACTTGTGACTGGTTTTGTGGTCCAGGGTCACTCACATACATACATACATACAGACAGACAGACAGACAGACAGACAGACATATATAAAAAAACAAGAAATCTTCTCTGTACCTGGTGTATTCAGGGGGCCAGGTGAAGGTACCTGGAGGGGGTAACTCTGGGGAGTGCGTGAAGAGGCAGGACTATGGGATGGCTGGGGAGAGGGACTGGGTTGGAAACCTCCAGGAGATGGGGTCGGACCAGAGCTAGAGGCCAAAAAAAAGGTTGAATTAACCTTCTGCAAGTTTATACATATTGGAGAAACATTTTACTATTTTACTGTACCTGACAGAGTTGGGCTGAGAGGAAGGAGGCTGGGGGGATGGCTGAGGCTGCGGGGGAGGTGGCATCGACTGGGGCGTCTGCACCTGAACCGGGGAGGGTGATGACATCATTTGCTGACCCTTTGAAGAAGTTAGGAGAAAGGGAAAATTAAAATGGGTTCAAAGTAAATCGACGAGTGGAGGAGAGCGGGCACAGCACTGGTGAAGCCAGTAACCTAGAGATAACAGAAATACAGTCAAGATCAGCTCGCTTTGACTGAAGAGCACCAGTAGATGGCGCTGTTTAACCAGTAGATGTTTGCTTATTAGCTTCCTCACTAACAAAATCCAGTCCACTTACCTGTGCCACACACGTTTTCATTTCAATTTCACTTGCTTCTGGGTAGTTTCTGACTAAATGTTTCTGATTGAGGTGGGAGTGGGGGTAAAGGGAGGCAGATGAGTGTGGATTATGGACAGCCTTCGCTCAAGTGTAAAGCCACAGACGTACGCACCCACTGGGTTGCAGCGCTGAGACCCTGCACTCAGCCCTGCGGTAAATACCTGTGGCATTTGCTGTCCTCCAATGGCAGCGGGGTTTTGAGGAATGGCAGAGTTCGGGGTGGCGCGGGGCAACCGGGGTGGAATTTGCATCCCAGGACGGTGCATCATCTTTGAGGAGGACAGAGGGGACAACAGACATGTCACAAGCAAAACAATAAATGCAGTGCATCAGCGGACATGAGGAAGCACATGCAAGAATGCAAACAGAAATAGATTCGACAGGTTTGCAAGCACAAATGCACATAAAGACACATTCAATTATGCAAAACGAAGCTATCCAAAAATAAAAAGATGTGCCAGCATGGCAGTATAGTGAGCTTCCTGTCATTCCAAGAGCATGTAAAAGGAATATCCTGGGATTAATACAAGTAAAGCTTAAATGACAACACTATGTTGATTGCTACTAAAAAGGTTCTTTAAAAGAAGAACTTTAAAATAAGCAAAAATGTATACATATGGCTCCAAAGCAATGTGTTTTTGTAAGAAAAATTTCTTTATTTAAATCTTTATAGCCTAAAAGAGTAACTCGTGACAAGATGCATGATGTAGGAGTAGTGTTAGCTTTGATGCCTCTCGCGGTTCAAACAAATAGTGCTGGGCAACAAACTCAAGCTCCTTTTCTTTTATATCGAAATCCTCCGACATTTCACTTTAAAAAGTCTTGTTTTAGACTTCTAATTTGTGACCGGTGTTTTGTTTTGTTCCATCCGCTGTGCTTCCGTGTTCGTCAATGTGTCATGCGCCAGGTTACGAGTTACTCTTTTGCCGCAAGTAGACATGCGTACGGTCATCTGCCGGAAGCTAGTTATTTTAGGCTAAAGTTTTAAATATGGATATTTTTCTTACAAAATGCATCGCTTAACTTCAGAAGGCCTTTATTAACTCCCCCCGGAGTCATATGGATTTAGGGCTGAAACGATTCCTCGAGTAACTCGAGTTACTCAAATTCAAAAAAGCATCAAGGCAAAATCATTTGCCTCGAAGCTTCATGTAATGCATTTAACTACACACGGTCATATTGCAGAAAGATATTGTGTAAGGACTAGCGCATACTGTGCGGATTGCAGTTATATCCGCGGGTCAGGTGGGTAAAGAAATAAAAAGTAACATTATAAAAATTGCGGGTGGATGAGAGATAAATCATTAATGTGTTGGTTTTAATAATGACGCGGAACTCTCATTTCACGGTAAAAAGCACTTTCGGTTTCAGCTCATCTCAAGATGCCTTACTGAAGACTTGGAAGTGAACGCCCACGGCTAGGATTGGATAAGATTTGCATATTTAATGAGCTTCAGCTTTTTGTGTTTTAATCTCACTCCTTCTGCAAATCTATTCTCGACCTGTATCTTGTTTACAATCGATTCCGTGGTGAAACGAACAAACGTGCAATGTCTTTACTAGACATGTGCCGGTAAACGGTAATACGATATACCGCAATAATGAACATGCACAATATTGTTATCGTGGGCACTTCAAAATACCGTGAATAATTATTTATTACGAATTATTCAGATTTTTAGAATGAATTTTAAGAATACTTTACCCATCAACACGCGCACTGATGTAAATAGACCGTGCATGAGCTGAGCACATGGCGGAATGAGGAGACGCTGAAGTGCACATTCACTCTTCGACAGCAGAGGGCGCTGACGGAACAGCAGAAATGCAGCCGTTTCCCCAGTAATCACATAACCTAATACATAATACTTAAAGACTTAAGGCTATTAATTTTCAAACTTGCATTTTATATTTTAATCTGGACTAAATTACATGCCCTAGATATTGTTTGAATATGTTCTGACTGTTGTTCAATCACACACTTTACAAGGCTCCAGTATTAAACATTAGTTCCTTCATTAACAAACTGACAATGAAAAATACTTCTAAAGCATGTATTAATCTTAGTTAAATGTACATTTAAGCATACCTATTGTTCTTTATAATTATTTTGCACTTTAATCTGTTTTAAATATTTGTTTACTTTATACATTTTTGTGTATTGCTTTATTTTATTTAAATGTTTGGTTCTTTTGTTATAAGAAAGTGATTTAACCTGTTATAGTATGACAACACTTTTTTGGCAACTTATTTCAATATCGTGATAATACCGTATACCGTGATAAAAGCTTCAGCAATGAATCGCAACATGAAAATTTGATACCGGCACATGCCTAGTCTTTACCATGTGAGCTGGTTCAACCCAAGCCTGCAGTGCTCCTCTCAGAAACTGAAGCTTCCGCCTCGATCGCCCCCCGGTGGCCGGTCCCAGTATAGCTCATAAACTCCACCCCTCCATGTATTAGAATGGACACGAGACAAACTAAACAATTCAATTACACTTCAAATAATTGTTTACAAAAGATGGTTTCTGTCATTTTAGGCAGTTTTTATCACGATGATTTCATTTCAAGTGTTCGTTTTTTAAATAATTTTAGTTTTAGTGAGTTATTTTGATACTATAAAAACGGGGGGTGTGACGTCATGATTGACAGCTGAAATTGACGGTTTCTCTGAGTGAAGTTGTCACTGAGGCACTAACGGACTTTTTTCTGGATTTTTGGGAGGAGATTGGAGCTTTAGCTTTCATTTCTACATTTCCATAACTGTTTATTTCACACCATCATAATTAATTGTTCTTCATTTGTGTGAGTGTGGGCGGGCTTTTGATAATCGCGCCTCTACTTCCTGCTCTCTACTGCGCAACTCCGGTCCCGAGATCGCTACTGTGCAGACTCGGTCCCAAGATGTCAGCGCTGTGTGCGGCCTACGAAAGCTTCAACTATGGTAAGCAGAAGTCAATGAAGTCGCGTCGTCCATATTTTTTTACGGTCTATGGTTCAACCACTCATTCCTAATAGTAGAATCAGAAGGAAGCTTATGCAGGGACTGTTCTCTTCCACAACCAGGCACAGCGCAATATATTACTCCCTTCGCCATGTTTATAGCTTGGTAGCGAGAGCCGTCCGTTTAGCTCCACGAGTCGGTGGGCGGGGCTACAGAATCAGACGTACATATTTATCTGTTGAGGCGTCCTGTGACGTCAATGGTCGACATATTTCTGAGAGCTCTCGTTTTCTGGGCCTAGTGTCAATAAAAGCTTTTCTTTGACTAACAAGGACGTTTTCAGCTCTGAAACTTACAGGATATTCTTATATCACGATGAACTTTTATATATCAAAGGCTCAAGGGAAAGTTGATTTCTCAGTTCATCACCCCTTTAAGCTTCATTTGCGGCAGTTCACGGAACTTCGTGCGTCGGCTGAAGAGATACCAGCACTCGAAACACATAACCAGCATGAATGGAGTTTGTACATGCATCACCGTCATTGTGATGTGTGTGTGAAATGTTTAATGGGACTTTATATACACTTGATAATCATCGAAATACACCATTAAAATGTTCTCAAAGCTAAGCGCAACAAAGAGCAGAACAAGCTGTAACTGTTGTGTGCGCGTGATGCGCAGCGCTCATGCTTTCAGAGCTGCGTGCTTTCATTGATTTGCGTAAATTTAAATCTCACACTTTAAAGCTACACTGTGTAACTTTTTTAGTTTGTTCTTAGCTAAAAACACTTAGTTCTTTCAAAAATATATGTGCTCATTAATGCATATTTACTTCTTTCAAGTAATAAAGTATTCTCGTAAGTTTATAATATGCCATTGAAAATACATACGGTAATGGGTTCGAATGCAGGTCGCCATGTTGCCCCTCCATCTTGAAAGTACATCAACCAAAGAGGGACATACCCGTGAATTCAAGCTTTGCCTTTCGCATTTTAACACTCGATGGCACCGTGTCGAATATGGACGAGGTCGAACTGGAAGCCATATTAATCTTGGACTAAATCGGCCACCGTAGGAGTTAAAACGAAATCGGAATTGAGAGGAAGAGAAACTAATATTCACTGGATGGTCATATACCTTTTAACCGCTAGATGGGGGAAAATATCACACAGTGTAGCTTTAATCACAGGCTATTTATAGCTCCTAACTTAATAAAACAAGCTGTGTTACTATGATGAATGATTAGCTCAAAATGTAGCCAAGATCTGTGCAACGAACTTTATCTGAATTAAACACAAACACACCTCTCGTGTTTCCTCACGCTCCAGCAGTTACTCCTCCGTGTGCTGCATAGGTTGTCGACCCTGGTTTATTTAAGAAATGTAATTTCGCCAAAGAAGGGGTTTTTTTTAAAAAGCAACCTACTTCAGTGTAGCTTATATGTTATGAAAGCATTGCGCTTAACACTGAAAATGTGAATAATTGTAATGTGACGTGACGATCGGGTGCGAATATCTAAATCAGAGAAAATCACAGGTGCGGGTGGATGGTTAGTTTTTAACAGCGGATTCGGTGACGTTAGAGCTGATCCGCACATCTCTAGTATGCCCATCTCTACTCTTGTTCCAAGTTTCCTTCCTGTCCAATATTTTTTTTGCTTCTTACAAAAGCCACAAAGCCTTCCAAAGATAGTAAAGGCTTGTGTCATACCTGAGCTGAAGCTTGAAAGTTAAGTTGCACGACATAAATTCAATGTTTAGGCATTTATATTACTATTATTTTGATTTATAGGTTGTAGGTTTAATAGTAAATAATTTTCCATGTGTTTTTTATTTATATATTTGCATTTTGAAGATAATATGGCAATTGAATGCACTAAATTGATTTAGCTTTCACAGATATTAATGTATGCAATTTCAGCAATAAAACTAAAATTAGTTAAATTATTTTCTATTGTATATTTAGTATTGCTCTTTAATAAAGAAAAAGTACTTCTTATCCGATTAATCGATGGAAAATTTGGTAGAATACTCGATTACTAAAATATTCGATAGCTACAGCCCTATATGGATTACTTTTAGAATGGATGGATGAGCTTTTTTGACTTTCAAAATCTCATTTACCATTCACTACCATTATAAAGCTTGGAAGAGCCAGGATATTTTTAATATAACTCTGATTGTGTTCGACTGAAAGAAGAATATAATATACACCTAGGATGGCTTGAGGGTGAGTAAATTATGGGGTAAATTACCTTTTTGGGTAAACTATCCATTTAAACGCAAGTTAACAAGCCGTTTACTAAATTTCTGTATAAAGTTGTCCAATTTTACAATTTCATTGCCATGACAAAGTAACCTCTAAAACGACAACCTAAAAATGGCAACAAAAAAAATATATAGCTTAAATAATACACAAGTT